>NC_092589.1:76682500-77882500 GCF_047663525.1 Anas platyrhynchos
GCTCCTATCAGGACAATATTTGCTAGATAAAGACTTTCCATATTTTAGGGATTTAAAGTAAATGCAAATCTGCAAATGTTAGTCTTAGTAGTTGCAATTTGACTGGATAATTGGAAACATAAATTGATAACTTTATCATTCTGTTATCTTGTTTAATTATTTCAATATTGTTTAGAAAAAAAAAAAAAAAGAAAAAAAGGAAAGAAAAAAAAGTCCATATCTGAAAAGAAAAAGAAACATCCTGACACGTTAGTTTTATGAAAAGGAACACAGACTCATTCCAGGCCTGAGACACTGTCTTAGAATTCTCTACTTTTGATTCTTCATCCACAACATATAAGGAAGAAAAAAATAAGGAAAAAAAAAAAAAAAGGAGGGAAATAAGACTGGCTTCTTACGGATATATGTTGTCCACATATGTATATATGTAAGGTAGTAATGTAAGTAAGATATACATAATATATGTAAGAATGATATATGTAAGATTCTTACATCTTATCTTATATATTGATATATTTTTGATGTAAGAGTCTTAAATTACTGATCTATTTATTATTTTTGTATGTACTGCACATGTGTAAAAGTTTTATGCTCTTGAACGTACTGGAATAAATATATGTAAATTATATTATAGAATAAATTTAGGTTTACTCAGAAGTTTTGATAATTCAGCATCCTGCTCAAGGCAATGTCAACCACTAACTTCAGATCAGGAGGTTTGCCGGTGAGACATCAACAACCAACTAAGATAAAATTTCCACAACTTCTCTGGTCAGCCTGTTCCTAAGCTTAATTATCCTACTTATGTTTTTTTATTTGTTTGTTTTTCCCTTGACCCTTGTTCAAGTTTTTTCATACATTATGGGGCCCAGAACTGGTCACAGAATTTACATGTGATCTCAGGCTTTATAGAAATAATCACTTTCCTTGATTAATTGACTATGCTCCTACTAATGTAAATGTAAAACACTTTAGCTCAATCAAGAACAAAAGCATTAAAAAAAAGGAAAATTCAGTAGTCAAATGAGATGATGCAATTTTGAAGATTGATCTCCCTGATAACTCTTAACAGACACTTTTCTCATTTACTGGTCTCTATTGGCATTTATCCTAAAATTTCAGATAGAGTCTCTTTACATAAGTCTGACATTTTCAGGTGTTGTGAAATAACTGGGGGAAAACAAAACAAAACAAAACAAAACAAAACAAACAAACAAAAAAAAAAAACAGAGAGAGACTTTACATGAACTTGACAGACCTGTGCTACAATTTTTCTCTTTGCTCCTATTCATTAAAATGTTAGAACTGATCTAAAAATGTTGCCTATTACAAGTAATGTTTCAAAGAAATCTAAGCAGTCCCTAGGAAAGAGAAAATTTGTGTCAAATGTTATACTACTTTTGGGACATTCCATGATATTAGACTTTAAAATTAAAATGCTCAAGAGCTACTTCATTTCAGTTATGATTCTGAAACAGATCATAATGCATTTAGACACTGTATTTACACATTTTTGGCCTATTGAAACCTAGTTATCCTAGTTAGCCTGTCAAACAATAATAATAGCAAATATTTTTAAAAATAAAGTATCTTTTGTGTTTCGTTGCTTGTACAGATAATTACATAATCAGATACTGAATTTATCTATTTATCAGCCTCTGAGTAAATGGAAAGAACATAACCAGTCATAAGCATTGTTTGATGTTTACCATATTATGACTGGCATAGCTACATAGTTATGGGTCATGAATGAAAGGTACAAATGAAGATTTTACTTTTTACTATGCTATCAGGTTGTGGAATGCCCTCAGTGCTCTTTATGTGCACTGTACATATAGGAGACCAATGTTAGGAAAACCACTTCCCTATGTCCTTTAAATGTTATGCAGGGGCAGCAAGTACAAAATATCTCATGATTGTAGCCTACAAAATTCTGGAAAGTTCAGTTCAATTCAAAACTCCTATAAAGCAAGATCTATATTGACAGCATCAACAAAGAGGTCTCTCCTCAGGCATAAACTTTCCATTTGTCTACACTGAAAATGCTTCCTTTCAAACTCAACGGGAGTCCATCTTATGTCTGTTTGGACCTGGCAGCTACTGTACCCTACTGCTAGCCTCTCACCTTCCATTTTTAATTTAAGTGCTTGTTTTTGCACACTTGGTACAGGAAGTTCTTTTGCCATAACTATACAATATTCTTTTCCTTAAAACTTGACGTACAAGCACTCGTTCCTCTCCTCCAATGTCCATAGTTTCAGACAACCTTAGGAAGAGAGAAATAACTAATTTCTGATAAACTAGAGCAGTTTCTACAGCATCAGTCTGTAAAGTAAGATATAATCTTATAAATGAGACTGTAGATAAAGAGTTTTGTGCTCAATAATTATACTCGGTGCAGTACATCACGTCACACACTGTTGCTTTCAGGTACTTTCGTAAAAGATATGGTCTAGCACATTCTATGCAAATTGACTCAATTTAAAGCTGCTAAGAATGTATGCATAAAAGTGTACTTTCCACCAATTTAAGCAGCTCAAAATTCAAAAAAGTATTGTTTTCTCTCTGATAGTATTTTGTTTTAAAAGGAAAATAATTGACATGTTTAATAAAGACTTTAACATCAGGAGTTAAAGATATTTTTCATTTAATCTCTGTTTTCTGGAGAGCAATACAACTTATTACAAAAGAAAATATAAAAGCTGCAGGATGGATTAGTGGAATAACACTTGCATTTTTTTCTTCTTCATACCAACACGTTTCTGTCTAGCAGTATTAAACAGAATTTAATTTATAACCACTGGGAACATACTATTTACATACCATTACTAGTATTTACATACCACTTTAGTTTTCTATTAAAATAGGTGTGTACTGTCATAAAAGCACATCCAAGTTGTTACCAAGAACTTACGGTAAGAACCCAAAACAGTCTTTCTGTCTTTTTTTTTTTTGGCAGGCAGAGGTGCAGACTTTTCTTTTTTTCTCTCTCTCTCCCTCTCTCTCTCTCTCTCTCTCTCTTTCTTTCTTTCTTTCTTTCTTAAATGTGAATCACTGAAGCAAAACAAATGGGATCTTTAAATCACAGGTTCAGACTGAATATTTAACTAAAAATATAAAAATGTCTCATAGTTATCATCCATTATTATAATTCTGGAATGTAATTCTTGCTTAAAAATACATACTGCCTTACAATTTTTCATCTTTCCTTCAGACACAATACTATCTTCCATTCTTTCCCAAACAGGAGTCACCTAATGACTACAGAAAGACGAAGATAAATTTGTATTCTACAACACATTTTGAAATTAAAAGACAAAAATCAAACAGGGCACATTGAATTCTTGGTCTGATGCAGTCAGAATACTTCCCTTTACTTATGCAAAAATAAGTCATTTTAGGCAGGGGAAGTGAAGGAAATATTGGTTGTAAAGAACAGTGCAAGTATGACTTAAAGGACTAGTAAGATTACTTACTGGTAACTGTGTTTAATTTATTTAAATTGCATTTTTATTTTGGCCACATTACAATCAGACAACACTGATACCACATTTCTGAAAAAGAACATCTAAATCAATCAGGAGTGCTACAAAAATATTAGCTGCAGTACTATATATAAACCAGCATACCCTGCACAGCTCAGCAATAATTGCCACAGACAGATAGCACGCAACTACAGTGTGCATACTGTTCCGTCATTATTTCAGACCTGTCAAATTAACCCAGATACTTTTCCTTCATTCTCTTAGATTTTTGTATAAGGACTAGGAAAGATGATTACCCACTTATATGCACATAGGCATCTCTCTTGCAGATTCAGAAGAAGAACTAGGCAGAAAACAGCTTTCACTGAAGAACACTTAGCACAAAGATTTTACAAACTGTAAGGCTTGTGCTCATCTAATGAACCCAATTTGAGAAATGAGAAGAATCTTAACCAGTCTTCTTCAAGGACTGCTGAGCATACTGATTCAATACTAGATATTGCTGAACACAATAAAATATCAAGGTATTCACATGAGATACCCTTAGCTGTAGCAAATTACACATTCACCCATTCACTAGAGCAAAGAGGAAGAATGATTCTTCCAGATAACATTTTTCAGGACCTCTGTGTAGAACTACACCTAGTAGTTTGATTTAGATCTAACTTCATCATAATGGTCAGATAAGTTATTAGTATAATATTCTAAAATTCTTTATTGAATAGCCAGAATGTGATATGGATGCTTTACTATAACTCTACTCAACTAGAACATTGTTCTGCATTAAACGAATTGTATATTACAACTGTACTTAAAGATAACTATATGTTGGAAATAGAGGTAAAGATACAACCTTATTTTTGCAGAACCAGTTAAATCCTTATTACTTAATTTATTAAATATACTGAAAATACATATAAATATACTTTCGGTCCCTAAATACTCTTGAGCTTTCAAACCATTAGTCCATCCATTAGTGCAGTAAGTATAAGAATATGTATACAATGCTTAATGATAGTCAAGACTCTAAAAAAAAAAAAAAAAAAAAAGCTATTGAAAATTACTATCTTGGACTGTGTGTGAACTTTAGCATTGACCTTTCTGACAGTCAAAGTACTCTGACTTCTACATATACTGATGTTTTTATTTAAAAAAAATAAAAATGTGTATATGCCTTGGACTAAATAGTTCTTATATATCTCAAGTAAGGTAATAGGGAAGATGTCCAAAGAGCTGCTCCATGGTTAGTTTTAAGCCTATTTTAATGAATGTTTATATTAATCTAGAAGAATGTATAAGCAACACTAATTAAAGCACAGAGGTTACTACTTTGGAAGATGAAGGAGGGCAAAGGAATCAAAGCTAGAAATATTAGATGAATGGTTTAGGAAAACACAAAGTAAGGTTGATCTGAACTGCACAACATTACCCAGAAATATAAAATTAAGGGATGCATTATTATCAGAGGTAAGTATGGAAGGCAGTGCTATTCATAACATGACAACAGTCAAAAAATAAAAAGGACAAGGGAAAAAAGACAGGGTGTGTAGGACCAACTTGGAAGTCTTCTACGGTTTGCCTGCAAGTTAGGCACAGTTAACAAATGAAACTGAAGGAAGAAAGAGACTTCCTCACTGAAGATTCCTGAATAAAAAGGAATAATTTGAGTCTAGCTGATTTCTAGAGTAGCCTTCATAAAGTTAGGAATATTAGTAAGATGATACATGCATGTGGTGCTCTGACAATTCCATGGCAACAGGGTGTTCCTTGGGAACATTTAGCATCTAGTACCACTCAGCTGTTGCAAATTCTGACAAGATCAGAGAGTCAATACAGGTTGTTTAACAT
Source organism: Anas platyrhynchos (assembly GCF_047663525.1). Taxonomy (NCBI): domain Eukaryota; kingdom Metazoa; phylum Chordata; class Aves; order Anseriformes; family Anatidae; genus Anas; species Anas platyrhynchos. The sequence goes on from NC_092589.1 coordinate 76,687,834, forward strand.
TGGTTTTATACAAAGAGTCATAACCCATCCTGACTGATGTATTGGAAGCACTACTCAGGGAAGCACTATTTGTTGCGTTTGAAAAGATTTTGCCATCTTTTTATTGACATAAGTAGACTGACACATTCAATTTGATCTTCCACTTTCTGTGACTTGCTCTTAGTGCTCTTAACCTACTTGAAAATCTTTGAGACTTCACTTGCACTCCTTTTTATTCCTATATCTAGACAGAAATACACAATTGGGCATAGTGAGTTATTTTACTTAGTATAGCTTTTATTTGCATTTTCTTCTGAACAGACTAAAATGAGTTTCTTAAATAATATTCTTACTACTTTACCAGAAAGCACGATTATTACTTACCCAAACAGGGGTTTCTCCTGAGTATATTGAAAAAATAAACTAACTACTTAGTACAGGTTTCTTGTCTACATGTCTAGAAAGACCTTTGAATACCCAGGCAATCAAAATATTCTTTCTTAGCTTGAGTTTAAAAATCAGATTGAGGATTCAAAACAATTCAAAAGAAAAACAATTTCTATAATACAAACTGAAACTAAGTAGTACTAATTCCACCGCTTTTTGAAAGCAAGGATGAGACCAAAAGGAGGCAGGAAAAGGAGAATGGCTGAAGCCGAAGGTATCTCAGGAAGAAAAGAGGTGATGTAGAAAAAACAAAAATTAATCTCACTATGCATTTCTGAACCTCTTTAGATATCCCTGTCTTTGGTGAGGCAGAATTGGAAAGATTCTGCAAAACCTGAGATATTGCAGAATAGTTTCACTGACTGGCTGGCTGCTACTCCACCACCAGTCCTAGGTGGTTGCTTGTGTACTGACCATAAATGGCTGCCCATCTTCTGTCCATTACACAGGATGGGTAGAGGAATCTGTAGTGAAGTTGAGCTTGGAAAAGGGAGGATAAAAGGTGTTTTTTGTTTATTTGCTTGTTTTTCTCACCACTAAAACCTGATTTAGCCTGCTACAATAACAGATAAGCAAATTATCAGTCCTTATCTAAATCCATGAGCTTTTTCTACCTATTTTCTCCCCTTGCCCTACTGTGGAGGAGAATGAGTGAGTGACTGGGTGAGCATTTGGTCCTTTGCCCAGTTAACACACCATAACATAGAATTGGCTTCCCTCCCGATAATGGCAGCACTCCTTTGGGAGGTGAGACCTGAGTTCTGATCAATGGTTTCAGCACTTCCCTCTTACAGCATGAAGGACCTTCCCATGCTCCATCCAAGTAAATATTCAAATAGTAAGTTCTAAATGTTTACTAGCATAGTTTTTCTGGAACTATTCAGTAGAACAATGTTAAGATACCCAGTCTAAAATCATCATCTGAATGTTCTTTAGTTGCTTGAACGTCGTTTAAACAAAAACAAAAGCAAAAGAGCCTGTACACAAATATAGACCATTATTTTCTAAACAGAATGACACCCTTTATTACTCATTTCACTTCTGCTAAATCTCATACACATTTCTTCCTCTAGTCTTTCTGTTGCCTCTCCCACTACTTCTGGAATATTTACAGAAGGTTTAGAAATCTTACATACAAATGAAATAGTGACACTATCAAGATATGCATGAAATGAACCTAAGTAACCATATAATCTCCTTAGTGTGACCCTCTTCAGCTCCCACCCTCCCCCATGATTTGTTGTGTTCACTTGTTCTGTCATGTCTAAAATTAGACTGTACACTTCTCCAGACAGGAACCATGTCTGATTTGATCTATAAAGCCTGTAGCATATTTCAAGCTGTGCTATTTAGTCCTGGGTGAGAAACATCCTCCTCAGTCAATGATACTTTTCAGGTTTGCAAAGAAATACTAACCTGTATTTAAAAAAAAAAAAAAAAAAAAAAAAAAGTAAATCTAAATTTAAAGTCAAGAGCCACAAACTATTGTGTTTGAGAGTTTACTTGAGAAAAGTACTGCTATAGACTTGCTTATTCTTCTAACTCTTCTGTAGACATCTACTTCTGCCCACAGATAAAGTACTTAACTAAATGATTAAATCCCTATTGCATCCTAGGTATTTACCTGGGAATGGGGAAAGTCCATATACAAGTTCCTCTTTTCCTTTACTCATGTAACAGATGTAAACAAGACAAAAATTGTTTACTTATTTTCAAAGTGCACTTTTTTCTCCTTCTAGTATTTTCTCTTATTTTGGACTATAAATTCATCTAGGAATATGAAAGTTCCGTAAAAAAAAAAAAAAAAAACTCATTTTCTATAAATGTTTTGCTATGGCATATTTTCCACTTAAAATTACATCACTGATGATTCCTGGACAATAAATTATAAATTTGGTCATGAACAATAATGCACTTGATGAGGGTTCAAGTATAGGTAATTACTTTTTTATATTTATTTATTTTCAAATTGTCTTATCAGCATATGTTTACTGTGTAAAGACAGTCATAAAGAGCAGAAAGTTATAGCAGAACGGTGTTTTCTGACAGCTTTGTTCCAAATATTTCCTCTTTACTTGTTCTGGCTGCTTCCAGCTCAGAGTACCTGAAGCTTTTTGGATCCTAGAATGAGACATCTTAGTCTCTGCATTTACTCTAAGTGCTCTTGCTTCAGGCTTAACAGGTCTCAAGGTTTTATTGTTGTTCAAAGTGCCTAAAAATTCCTTTGTCATTTAATAGCCCTATTGTGCATCATATAATAGAACTTCAGCTTTATATTAATATTTAGTTAGGGCACTATAAGATTATACAATTTTTGTGTGCTTTATCCTTTGCAAAACATAACCATAAACAAACCATAACACCATTCCTCACTTGGCTCACATTAGAATAAATCTGAAAGAATCTCTAAAGACCCTCATAAAGAACAAAAATTTGTGTTTGTTGGTTTTTTTTTTGTTTGTTTTGATTTTTGTTTTCCAAAAGAAGATATGCTCCTGTATCACAGTGTGTCTTAATTCAGTAATACCAACTCTTAACTAAAATATTAATGGTCACCCTAAACCATACCTGCTGTACTTCCAACTAGTATTGACTAGTATATATGATTTATTTTAATTTAAATACCTTTGATATATTTGCAGACCCAACATTGTAGTATATTGTGCAACAAAATAATTTCCAATTTCTGAAAGGTTCAGATCTGAGAGGTGAGTGACTTTTTTATATTCTGATCTTATAAATTAATGTTATACATTTTATAGGGTCACCATTTCCTGGTCTCAGTAGCTCTATATTGCATCATTGCTGCTGTTTTCAGTTCATTAAATAATTGCTGAAACACTTTAAAAGAGTGCTTGCCAAAGGGATCTTTACAGGTCCTTTACCTTCTAAGTGTGTGGGGGGGAGAAGGTAGGAGAAGACATTACACAGTGTCCTCAGTTTAACTGTGTACTGGGTCTGGCCGGGATGTTAACTTTCCCTGCAGCAGCCCATACAGTGCTGTGCTCTGCACTTGTAGCTAGAACAGCAGTGGTATCACACCAGTGCAGTGTCTGCTGCTGAGCAGTGCTGGTATAGCATCAGGACTCTCTAACCCTGCTAGGGGGTGGGGGAAAACAAACAAACAAACAAACAAAAAAAAAAAAAAAAAAAAAAAACCACCAACTTTGAGGCTCTGTTTCAAGGACGTGGTCAAGCATCGCTCACTACTCACATCACTCCTACTTTGTGGGAAGTAGGGAGTAATTTCTTTCCTCTGAACTTCCACACAGACTTTATTTTATTATTTTTTTCCCTTTCCCCCTCCCTTTTTCCCTTTCTCTTTTTTTTTTCCCTTTAGTTAAATTTTTTAGTTAATAATAATCTTTCCATAATAATAATTATTATTTTTTTCCTTTAATTAAATTATCCTTATCTCAACCCATGAGATGTTCTTCACTTTACTTCTTCCTTTCCTCATCTAAGGAGGGGAGTGAGAGAGCAGTTGTTGTATTTGGCTGCCTAGCACGGTAAAACCACCACAAACTGTGAAGATAAAATTCAATTTTATGGGTGCCGAATTCACAGAAAGTGTGGTAGTAGGTTCATCTGACACTAAGAAATGAAGCTTGGCCCCCTCTGGGTGGGAGTGACAGGGGGCACTGATTATTCTGGTATTTTAGTCGAAATAGAAACTAGTCTGTTTAAACGTGAAAGGAGAGGAAAGAAGTAAAACAAAACCACTCTTTTATATAACAGCATGGTTAAACCAAAAACATAATCCTCTATTACTCTGCTACTGACTGACATATATATTAAAAATAATGACTTAGCCTGATCTCAGGAAAAGTAAGGGTATAATGTGCAATTATGGACATGCTTCTGCATCAAGTGTCTAAAAATATGCAGCAAATTAAATGTTTCTAATGACAGAGTTAATACATATTTCTGCTACATAATACATAGATAAACCTCTGCCTACATATAGTATGTTAGGCTATAATTTAGGTTCTATCAATGTTCATCAGTGAGAAATACTGTGGAAAACTCTCTTGTCTCCTTTAATTCCTGGTAACTAGGCATCATCACATGCTACTTCCAGAACGATCACTATTAAATATATTCCTCAAAAGTAAATTAATCAAAGAAGTGATTTTTAAAACTTCAGGGAAAAGAAAGAGAGAGAGAAGAAGGGAGAAAGGAAGGGAGGGAGGTAGGGATGGAGAGAGAAGGAAAAAGAAAAAAAAAAAAAAGGATACAGTCAAAGCTTCAAAGCTATGCAGTGAACTAATTTGAGTTTAATTTTTGGGGAATGCAGTCAAGTATTGCAAAGAAAAAACTTTTTCCAAAAAAACAACATCAAAGATAAAATACAGTATGCTTTTTTCTATTACTCCCATTTCTGCTTCTCAACATTTATAGTTCCTATTATAACAAAGACTGAGTAGCAAAGTAAGCAACTGGAAAGAAAAAAGAAAAAAAAATACATGTTTAAAATTTGCCTCTAAATTTTTCTGATATAGCAATGTCTCACATTCAGACACTAAATTTAGGAAAGAAAAACAAATGCCACTTTCTTTTTGATGTAAGTAATATGCCACCCCCTATACACTACAGATTAATTCCAGGGTTGCTGTGTTCTGATGTTCTAAAATCACATAGTTATAATTATTTTAATTAAAATAGGTAGCAGCCAGAAAAAACCCATCTCTATGCTACAATTTTATTCTAATCTCACCATTTTCCAATATTGTTTCTATGGTACAATTACTCCAGTGCTGCTTTTACAGGTTAATTTTACAATTTTCAAATGAATTAACTGACAGCAGTGTCAAAATTATAATGGCCAATATGGCAGGAGAAGCTGTATTTGCCAAAAGGCCTTCATTATTTTTTTTTAATAACTCATTTTAAAGTTCATGGTTTTCTTCAATGGATTGTTTTGGGCAAATGATTCTAATTAATCTAAGTGCATCTGTGTGACTACAGGAAACACTGCTGAGGATATATTATTTTCTTTCACACCATGCAAGAAAATTTTAAGGAACTATAAGAAACAATTACAATGGCTTTTTTTTTTTTTTTTTTTTTTTCCTGAGATACTGCAAGGTGTTGCTGTCCAAAGGGGAATGGCTTAAGATTACAAACAGTATTGTCATTCTTAAAAATTTTAGGTTAAATTCTCCAGCTGATACTCTTCTACAAAATATGAACCAATAACACCAGAACGGTAAGGATCTTCCCTTTTCTTTAGTTTGCTTTTGAAGAGCATTATTGTCTTTAATATAATTGTTATTGATTTTAAAACCATGGGGAAAAAAATCACAAAATCGCACTGTAACATTTAAAGATGGAAAAGACCCATTAGTCCTCTGCCATGTCAACATTAGTGGCTCTTTACCACTTACCTCTTTGCTCAGCTCACAGATAAAGAATTAGTATTTGATTAGCATGCATCCTGCACCTATTAACACTGTTTATATGCTATGTGTTATGAGTTACTGAAATACATGGAGTTTGGATGGTCCTGAGTAATAAACCCATAGTGATTAAAATTGCAACCTTGTCAAATCCAAAGTTTACATAGGCAAAATTCCAGAGTTGAATCTTGGGAAGGTAACATGTCCTCAGTGAACATTAGAAAATACACACAATCTTTCTCAAGATATTTTTTCCTTTGCACTTGCAAGGAAAAAATGTATGAATTAGGAAGAAAGTCTTCCCCAAAGGTATAATTTCTTCAACTGTGATGGCACATACTACAAAAAAGGGTTGTTGTAATTTTGATCTGTATTTTTGTTGCTGTTATTTATGGTAAAATACCCCCAAACAACCTCAGTAAATAATGTACTGATCTGTGATGCTCCAGTTGTTTGAGCATAAATGAATGTTGCTTTTTACTGCTTTATAAAACAAGAAAAGAAATTAAAAGACTTTGCATTCTCAGTGTCATATCTCATGGAAATACTAAACAAATAATCAACCTGAAACAGAAATTCTTAGTATGACTGAAAATCATTCATGACTACAATGAAGTCTAACTAGTTTGGTTAGCTGACAAGATAGCTAGCAGGTTTTAGTCTACTCTGAATTTGGAAAGAATATTAAAAGAACAGACAAAATTCTGGAAGCCAATGTCTCTGTGACTCTTGAAATCGAGAAGTTATAAGGATACTGTTATGCCTAAAGGAATTAAAAGGATGATCTGCATCATTCGACAAGCCGTAGAGATAAGTCTGCAGTTTTGCTGCAGGTTACAGAAATTTACACAATGATGCACCTTGCACCAGTATAAAAATGAACACATGAAACAAGGAAATGATTTGAAAAGCAAAAAGAATGGGCAAAGGAAGCAAAATTTTTCAATATAAACTGTGGCTACAGCTCTGTCAGCAGTGATAGGAAATAAAAAGACAGTTTTCAGGGATCTGGAATATAGTGCTGTATCTGTAACTGATTCTTCTAACAAAATTTGATCAAAGGAGATGAGGAATATAGTTTGAATAAATAAGTCTTAATTCTATCTTTAAAAGTAACATTTTTCTAATGGTGACCATTCTTACATCCAATTCCAATTCAATATTTACTTAAAAAAAAATCCACAAAACACTGTTTATTCTGTCACAGTAAAGAAACCAATACTAAACTCAGAAACAGATAAGGCTACCGGTATTCAACTAATTTTCTAGCTAAACCTGACAAGGGAAAATAGAGATGAAAGAGTAGAAGAAATTAACTGTTTGTTCAGGACCATTTTCTGACTATTTGTAATTCCTGTTTTGTACCAGCCCCCCCTCAAAAAAAAAAAAAAAAAAAAGTTATAAAAATGTATACATTTTTCAGAAAAAAAAAATAAATGTTTACATGCAATTGTAATAGTTCATTTAACAGGCAAACATACTAAGGAATGTGTAGAAGGGTACACTCTACAGACCTGAAGGCCACAACAGAGCTCTATATGCTTCCTGTCCCACTGGGATTCTGGGATTCAAAAAGAGGAAGATTAGACATATTTGATGAAGAGAAAATAAGTTAATAAATGCTTACAGAAGCGCAGAAACAGTACTCTGTATATTCCTGTTACTGTCTCTATATAAAAATCCCACTTTGTGTCTGAATTTTTCACATGTTAATGTTTTCAATTATGGTAGCATACCCACTTACAGAAGCGTATAGGTATCTCCATGAGAAGACTGAAGTGTGGCACTGATCTGCACTGAATCAAAACTGAATTTTTAAAAATTGAATTATTTAAACAGTCACTACTGCCTGGTACCTATCAGTGTAAGAAAAGTACGACTGACAGACACCTTAGTCTGGCTGATTAGAATTTATCCTTGGACAGGCCTGGAAGTATTCTGTAAATGGGAAAAGGTAAACTCACTACTTTGCTGAAAACATTAATACATGTCTTAACATTATAGAGTGTGGGAATACCACCTCTCTTCTTTTGAAGAATGTTACTCTGCTGTTAGAAATTTTCAGGGTGATCCTTGGCTGACACAAACCAAAAGTAGGCAGGTCTATGAGGGGAATCCCATTTGATACCGATTATGTTTGAAAACTTTATTAAGCAAAACTATTCCCCATTTATTATTTCCTATAGAAACAGAGTATTATAGCATAGACAAAAAATAAGGTTGTAATTTTGAGGAAATTCTCCAAAACAGGGATATTTTACGCTGTCCCGTTCTGAAATTTGTTTTAGTAAATATATGGAAGAAGACTATAGAGATATACTCCTTCACTGGGTCATGTTCATCAAAGGAAGTCCCTCATGACTAGAAAAGTAAAATATAACACATCTTCAAAAAAGGGAAGGGAGAAAGATCCAAGGAATTACAGAGCAGTAAACCTCACTTCAGTGTCTGAAAAGATTACGGAAAAACTCTTCCTGGAAGCCACTAGCAGACATAAAAAGGACAAGGAAGTTTTTCAGAACATCCAGAGGAGATTTATGGAGGATAAATTGTACATAACCAATTTAATTGCTTTCAGCAATAATAAGATTAGGAAGGAGGAACAATCTGCTAAAACCTCATGAGATTCAGCACAGGTAGATGAAAAGTCTTACAGTTTGGATGCAGAGATACCATGAATAGAACAGGAGCATATCAATTAATGGAAAAGCAGCTTGCAAAAAAAAAATGGGGGGTGTCCTGGTGGACAAGCTAAACGTGAGTGCCCTTATGTGAATGTGAACCATGTACTGGTCTGCAGTAGGAAAAATATAGCCTGTATTGTGCCTAACTGGCAATCATGAGGCTACATTTGCAGTACTGTGTCCAGTTCTAGGCTACCCAGTAAAGATGGGCATATTGGAATCCAGATAATATCACCAATCTGGTTAGAGGACTAGAGTGCATAATGTAGAAGATTATCACAGAGCTGAGCTTCAGCCTGCAGAAATAAAAAGAGGAAAATCTAGTTGATGTTTTCAGCTACCTGAAGTGTACTCCATAGATCAGAATCTTCCTAGAGATAGAAAGAGAAAGGACAAAAGTCAGGAAAGGAAATTCTGTCTGGATGTAAGAGTTTTTCACAGCGAGAGTGAAGCACTGTAACAAGTTACACAAAGGTTGTGCAATCTGCATTCTTGGAGTTGTCCTAAACTTGGCTTGGACATAGCTCTGAGAAACCTTCAAAGTTCTCCTTGCTTTCTGTTTTGGTGGTTGGAGCAGATGACAAGCAGAGGTCCCTTCCAACCTAGATTATTCTATAATTCTATTATATTCTCGAGGAGATATGTATTTATACATGACAGGACAAGACTGAAATGGTAAGAAGCCTTTGTTAGCACTGTTCAAGTGGGACTTATGAATGCTATTTCACCTTCATCAAATAATAAATATGCATATTGCCCTTGTGGATGCCCAAGGATGTAGGAAATATGGATTACACGTTTCACTTCAAGCACGAGCATCTGTGGGCTGTGCAATGGAACAGAGATAACCAAGAAAACTGGAGGAACCTGGCCTCCCTGACTCAGAAAGTACTGTGTCATAGCTCTAATTTTCTAGGAACGCAATATGAAACATTAGCTAAAAACCAGGCAATATTTTTGAGTTTTTCAATATGGGATGGTTATATATCTTAAGACAGGCATCTAAGAAATCAAAAACATAAAATTATTTTATAAGGATATATATTATTTAACACATGGAAAAGTATATGGGAATATGTATTATTTACAGAATCACAGAATTGTCTAGGTTGGAAGAGACCTCCAAGATCATCGAGTCCAACCTCTGACCTAACACTAACAGGTCCTCCACTAAACCATATCACTAAGCTCTACATCTAAATGTCTTTTAAAGACCTCCAGGGATGGTGACTCCACCACTTTCCTGGGCAGCCCATTCCAATGCCTCACAACCCTCTCAATAAAAAAGTTCTTCCTAATATCCAACCTAAACCTCCCCTGCCACAACTTTAGCCTATTCCCCCTTGTCCTGTCACCAGGCACATGGGAGAATAGACCACCTCTCTACAGCCTCCTTTAATGTACTTATAAAGAGCGATAAGGTCGTCCCTGAGCCTCCTTTTCTCCAGCCTGAACAAACCCAGCTCCTTCAGCCACTCCTCGTAAGACTTGTTCTCCGGTTCTGGTTCTGCTCACCATCTTTGTCGCCCTTCTCTGGACTTGCTCGAGCACCTCCATGTCCTTCTTGTAGTGAGGGGACCAAAACTGAACACAGGACTTGAGGTGTGGCCTCACCAGAGCCGAGTACAGGGGGACGATCACTTCCCTAGACCTGCTGGCCACACTGCTTCTTATATGAGCCAGGATGCTGTTGGCCTTCTTGGCCACCTGAGCACACTGCTAGCTCATATTCAGCCGACTATCCACCAATACTCCCAGGTCCTTCTCCGCCTGGCAGCTGACCAACCACTCATCTCCCAGCCTGTAGCTCTGCTGGGGGTTATTGTGCCCCAGGTGCAGGACCCGGCACTTGGCCTTGTTGAACTTCATGCAGTTGACCTCAGCCCATCAGTCCAGCCTATCCAGATCCTCCTGCAGAGCCTTCCTACTCTCGAGCAGATCGACACAAGCACCTAACTTGGTGTCATCTGCAAACTTCCTGAGGGTGCACTCGATCCCCTCATCCAGATCATCAATAAACATATTAAAGAGGACCAGCCCCAGTACCAAGCCCTGGGGAACATCACTAGTGACTGGCCTCCAACTGGATTTAACTCCATTCACTATGACTCTTTGGGCCTGGATATCCAGACAGTTTTTAACCCAAAAAAGCGTATGCCAGTCCAAGCCATGAGCAGCCAGTTTCTTGAGGAGAAAGTTGTGGGAAACGGTGTCAAAAGCCTTGCTGAAGTCAAGATAGACCACATCCACAGCCTTTCCCTCATCCACCAAGCGTGTCACTTTGTCTTAGAGGGAGATCAGGTTCGTCAAGCAGGACCTACCTTTCATAAACCCATGCTGACTGGGCCTGATCAGCTGGTTGCCCTGTAAGTGCCTCATGATAACACTCAAGGTAATCTGCTCCATGAGTTTCCCTGGCACTGAGGTCAAACTGACAGGCCTGTAGTTTCCCAGGTCTGCCCTCCGGCCCTTCTTGTAGATGGGCATCACGTTTGCTAGCTTTCTTGAAGAGTGCCCAGCCTTCCTGGACTCCTCTGCTCTTCAGAACCACCTCCCAAAGGACTCTACCAACCAGTGTCCTGAACAGTTCAAAGTCAGCCCTCCAGAAGTCCAATACAGCAGTTTTACTGGTCCCCTTCCTGGCTTCTCCAAGAATAAAGAACTCTACCATTTCATGGTCACTCTGCCCAAGACAGTTTCCAGCCACCACACCTCCCACCAGTCCTTCTCTGTGAAGAGAAGGTCTAGCGGGGCACCACCCCTGGTAGGCTCAATAACCAGCTGTGTCAGGAAGCTATCTTCCATGTTCTCCAGAAACCTCCTAGACTGCTTTTTCTGGGCTGTGTTGTGCTTCCAGGACATATCTGGGAAGTTGAAGTCGCCCACAAGAACAAGTGCTGACAATTTCGCAAATTTTGTCAGCTGCCTGTAGAACTCCTCAACAGTCTCCTCATTCTGGTTCGGCTGTCTATAACAGACCCCCACCGGGATGCTTCCCTTGTTGGCCTTCCCACTGATCCTAACCCATAGGGACTCAACCTTATCATTCCCAGCCTCAAGTTCCACGACATCAAAACTCTCTCTGATATAGACAGCAATTTAGTATATGGAAAAAAAATATATATATATATATTGTTCAGAAAATTATTTTTGCAAATTTATACATAGGAAGCTTGATGTTTTTTTAGGAGGAAAAATACAGCTTATTGTTCATTCAGGCGACAATTACTACTGCTACTTAGCCGAGCAGAAAACAATATCTCAGGAGTTCTGTTCTGCTCTTGGAAAAAAAAACAGGTCATGTGGCAGTAGTAAATAACACATTTACTGTGGAAGCACTCCTAGTCTGTAACATCTGTGATAGTGAAGTTAGCAAATATGATCACAGTATTAAGAACTAGGCCCATTCACAGACTATCTGGTCAGCTAGATATTTCTGCTGGCAATAACTGCTTTCTTTTTCCATAGTCCATTTCAAAGCATTTTCAGCAGCAACCTTAAATGTCCACTAAGTGCACAGTCCCAAAGCAAAAGTTATTTCCTACCAACAGCTTTTGGTAAAAAAAAAAAACTTTTGCTTTGTTTTTGCCAGTGTCTTTTTATTAAAGAATAGTCTTGGAAAGAAAATAGAGAAACAAATACACTGATATTTCCTAAAATATATTATAAGCCAAACCTGCAGTTTGGGTACAGAAAGGGATCACACCACAGACGGGATAACTCCTGTCCATCTGAGGGTGCTATTACTTTTTAAAAGTAAAATTCCCAGTAATGACATATGGGAGTGCTGTAGAAAGAGATAAAGCAAACTTGCAAGATTGTAAGAGGAAAGGCCATAAAAGTGTCTTCCAATATCCGTTCCTGTTCTTAGAAATTCGGAGTTGCAAATTTACAATGTCAGTCATGGTCTATCCATTTTGGTAGATCAAAATTTAAGTTTTGTTTCTATGTTATCTAATACACCTTCCTCTAAAGATCTCTTTTGTACTAAGAATTTTGAAGCATGATAATGATTTTGTAGAAGGTAAGCAAATGTAAGTGTTGCATCTAAACTACACAGCAGCACAAAGATACTCAGCTTTCACAGTCCAAGTCGGCTTTCACAAAGGTGAAACAATGCATTGCAAGAATGCATTGCAAGACGTCTAGCAATTGCCAAGGGTTGTGATAGTATACCTTTCTGTGTTCTTTTGAGCAAAAAAAAGAACTATGGAAAACAAGATGCTATGCATGAGCTTATTAAGAATACCAGCCCACAATCAAATATGATTAAGTGATCAATTCTTAATTCCAGGCAGATCACCACAGTCAGCTGTGTATTCTCCTTTTGTCTGTCCCATTGATTGTAAGGTCAAACTCATTAAACCACCTTCACTGAATTTAAGCTAACAGATGTTACCTTGCCACAAGGATAACCTAAGAATATTCTAAGAATATTGTTACATTTGTATTGGTTGCAGAGGGCAATTTAATGAAAAAAAAAAAAAAAAAAAAGGAAAAAATTGCAATGCATGACATGGATTTTGCCACTCATATCAGACCTTTTTAAGCAGGTTACATTTTGAGACTGGTGTTTTTATGGTCTGACTTTAATAGTTTGGGAGAGTTACTATTCTCATTGAGAGCATGTACTGCTCTGTGCCTGTAGTGATCAAAAGAGTGTCTTTGTGTACAATTAAAACAGAAAGGCATGCTCACATAGGCATGAAAGGAAATCATTAAATATATTGCATAAAAATATTTTTTCTGAAGCTGGGTTTAATCAAAGTGTGTCTTAGTAGGAAACATGTAAGGGTACCTCCCTCAAAGACCTCAAAAAAAAAAATACTCTGAAGGGCAAGTGCCTTACTTTCTTTTGTGTGTTTTCTTTCACAACACTTCCTAGGCATAGGAAGTGTTTTATTTGCTTTGTTCAATCCACTATATAGCAAAAAAAAAACTTGAAACATTCTCAGTTTTTACTTAGAATAGCCTAAATTCACCAAGTTTATCAATTGTCTCAAACAACTGCCACAACCTAAAACAAGATAGCTTTATACCTTTTATACCTGCTACTGGTTAATTATACAAGTATGCTCATCTTTAAAATAAAAGAATTGTTTCTCGTGAGAAGGAAATTGGTGATGAAAGAAGCAACCATCAGCTTCTGTACCTCAGGAAATATATTTTTGTTTATACTGTACTTGCTTGCTAATAATTCCTGCTGGGCTGCAGGCTATAGGGTGCTGTAAACTAATTACAACATGCAAAGAGACTTTGCCTGTCATAGATAGCTGCAGGGAACTATCTTATTATTCACCACTCTAGTGAGGGGAAAAGAGGAGGCTACAACTGATGCCTATACTTTATTTGTCCAAAGTACAATTTTTAATATATACATTTTTTAATCTGCACTCTAATCTTCTAAAGCTGGTACTACATGTTTGTTTTTAAAATGGGTGTTTTTTGGTGTTTTATTTGTTTGTTTTATAGTGTATACAAAACAATCCTGAGAAACAAAAAACAAATCTGAGTATTCTCATAAATAATGAAGAAATCATTTTACAATTATAGGACTGTGATCTTATATTTATAATCTTTCAGACACTGCTTGAGCATCCTTTCATTCTTTCCATCCTGCTATAATATAGAATTTACAAGAATTATGGTCAGTTTCTATACTTAACATATGTAAACACAGTCCACTGAGACTTAATTGCAAATGAGGTGATTTTCTTTCTATAATTTCAAACTTGATAACAGAGTAAGCTGTTTCACGAAAATATATTATATCTTTCCGGTGATTACAGAATCCCCTTAAATACTGATTGTTTAAAGCATAGGCCCAGCTGTGACATAAATACACTGCAGTGTGTTATCTCTTTAATGTAGCTGTGAGGCCAGACTTATTTGGGTAGAGGATTTATCTGTAATACCAATATTCATTAATTCTTTCAGGAAAAAATGTCACCTTTTCTTGTATTAAATCATTCCATACCTTCATATATATATGTGGTCCGACAACGCATGCAAACAATCTAATAGTTTTTAGAACAATTATAAATTATTATTGTTTATTTATTATTTTAAATTCCATTAGTAAGAATTACTTATTTTATAATTACCGTGAATGCTAAATGCATTTTATATCCTGAACAGTACTGGCTGAACAGAATGGTAGCAGTTATTGACACTTGTTTTTCATTGGATGCTTCATTAAGATACTATGTAAGTACCTCTGCATGTTGAAACACAAGAATGAATTTTGTAGTTAATTTACCAAATACTTGGAGGCTAATAGGAGATACTGGATGCAGGAAATTTACTACAATTTGAATGATATATTTTAAAAAAAATGCTAATTTAAATGTAGATTGACATATTTTGCACAAAAGAGCATTTTACAGAATTATATAATTTGGGGATAAAATTATCCAAGTTTGTTACTCTTGATCTGAGCAACTGCCTGCTTTCCAATCATATTTCGAAGTAAATTAGCCAGTTCCAGCAAGTTGAAAGCTTGACTTTTTCCCTTTGAATAACAGTTTCTCACTAATATTCTAGTTTGAATAATCTTTCAGCAATTTACACTTTAAAAATTCTCTAGAGTATTTCATTTTCACAGAATTGTCCACATTTTTTTTTTTAACAGTGACAAAACACTACAAGGTGGATTATTATCCTGAATTAATTTAATTTCATGAGTGTAGAAAGACAAGTCATAAGGCGTAAGAGAGCATTTGAACTGCTAAGCTGAATCTCCAAATATTTTCAGGTTTATTCTTCACTAATGTTCACATTCTCCTGATGTTTTGAACAAAAGATTTTAAGAGATTACAATAAAGAAACTCTCTTTACTGAGTCATTTTTACTCTCTTACACTCTTTCTCCTTTCTCAAACAAGGAAAAAAATAAGGGAAAGAGAGGGAGATTTCCCTCATTGATTTTAAAATGGGGAGGTGGGCATAGGACATGAGACTGATCTTCATGTCTACATTTACAGACGCATTTCAAAGGGCAAAACAATTCCTTAAATATATCAAGTACTTCTTTATACAGAAACTCTAGAACTGATTCTGTGGGTAATTTACCAAACACTTTGAGGTTGATGGGAGACAGCTGTGGTTTCTCACACTGGGCCTAGCTCAAATCACTCCCTGTATGCTGCTTACCCTGGCAGTAATAGCTGCCATTCCAATGCTGGTAAATGCTCCCAGGGGTCAACTCAGTCCATGTAAACTGGAATAGTACCAAGGACCTTAACCCTAACCTGCTCTGTCCTGTTTAGGTTTTAGAATACAAGTACAAGGACCATCCAACACTTGAGGTACTGAGCTAAAGACAATATGTTACTTTTACAAATTTTACTGCCAGATGTTTTTTTGTTTCGATATCAGTGGTGATATAATTTAAACAAAATCAAACATACAGCCATCACCCATGCAAATGCATGTATTCATATGTGTAAATATATGTTATATATGAACAAACATATTAACAGAATTAAACTTACTCTGGAAATACATTTCAACTGCTACCTGGGCAAATGTATTCCCTAAATTGTTCCAGATTAACATTAAATGAACAATTCTAACGCCATTAATGGCAAAAGCAAATACACTACAATTTTACAGTCTCTCTTTTTCAGCTGCGTCTAAATATTAAAAAAAAAAAAAAAAAAAAAAAAAAACAGTCTATAAAAAAATAAAACATTTTGTCCATTATATATTCTATGCTGTGTGTAAGAATTCTTTTCTGTCTTCCTTGGAGAGTTCTAAATTGGCAGAAGCCTGAACCTACTCAGTAAATGGAAGGAATCAGTTTTGATAAACCTTCTGCAAAATACATATATAAAGGCTGGATCTTTTTATGAAAGAAATAAAATTACTATTTTGAAGATTCTGTTTTACTTATAAAAAGTAGATACTTATGTTAATCGTTGCTATTGCTGTTGTTATTACTAAGCTATTACTTCGTAATGCGTATTTCTGGAAAAAAAATAATGAGAAAAGCAGTGTAGTGCATGTGGAACACTGGCTCCTAAATTTCTTAGGTTTGTGTAGATTATAGCTTCACAGATGGTATGTCTGACAACATCATAGCATTTACACCTAGTCAGATTAACCAGGGTTTGAGTTCTGCTGTAAAATATGTCTTTTTTTGAACAATTTGATTTTGCCTATGATTCCCAAAAGATTTTTTAATGTCCTCTGGCAAGTTAGTTTCATCATATCTTTTCATATGGATATATTTCCTGGAGTTACAACAGAAGACAAAAATGCTACCCGTTCTGTATCTGACAGTTTCTTCTGCCTTACACTGCCATCAGTTAAGAGATACCGAATCCTGATGAATTAACGTGTAAAAGTATTGGGGAACTGCATTTTTCAGATTTGAAATATTTTTGTATTAATAGCAATGTAAGGCACAAAACAATGGAGAAATGCTGAAATGCACTCAAACTCATATTCTATCAGTTTAATGAATGCATATTTATAAATGCCTCTTGAGAAATTATCCACTTGGAAGCAATCTTTCAGAATTATGAGTAAAAATGACACTTGAGCAATTTATTAAATAGTTTAGTGAGGCTATCATTTTCAAAGCTCTTAGTTAACTGCTTATTTTATTCTGAAAAGGCTAAGACCTGAGTTCTCCATTAGCATTCAACAGGAAAGCCTGAGAAGTGCTAGGTAGCTGTAAACAAAAGATTAAAATGCATGGACGCTTTAAATGGTAGAGTAAATGGATGCAACTGTCGCAGGGTTATACAGATTAAAGACAGGTGGCATTCAGAACTGACACGTGTCCACTTGCTCAAAAAAAGCAAATGATAGCTATGCAAGTGGAAAACTGTGGTCTGTCCTTCCATGGACATTTCTAACGAGATCTGGGGTTCGGTATTAAACCCTTTGAGATGATGATGGTCATGTTAAATTCACCCGTTCTCTTGTCATCTCTCATTAAAAATAATGCATGTACTGATTGCATATTCCACATGAGTAGGTAATATTTTAAATACTATATACAGGTTTCTTTAGCATGTTAGTAACTTCAACTATTGTTCTCAAAGTGTCCCATACATAGTACCTCTTACAGACAAAACTAAATAAAATTAATTAAAATAACAATATATATATATATATATATATAATATTATATATATATTATAATATATTATATATATATTATATATATATATATTATATATATATATATATATATATATATATATATATATAAAAAAGAGAGAGAAAGAGAGAGACAGAGAGAACAAAGCCTAATATAAAAATCACTCATGGCACAAAGCCAACAGGATACTATCTGCATTATGGATGTGTCCCAAAGTCCCACAGGAATACATGCTTCTTGCAGTTGGAAAAGGATAATTTTTGGAAGGGAGAAGCTTTCTGTTTGTTTGTTTCCAGAGCAGATTCCTGTGTTGTCTGGGCACCTATATTTTCCTGAAGAGAAGTCTTTTGCGGTTGACAGATTTTAGTATTCTCCAAGAATAGTCCTGCTGGATGTTCTCTGTTAGGTATCTTTAATGTAGCTGGTAACAGACAACAAAACTTTTAACTCAGTTGTAGGGAAAGGAAACACCAGCAGGAATGCACTGGAGCACAGGAGTTATTTCTCTAAGTTTTCTTTAAATGGCTCAGATATACCTGAAATGAAAGCATGACTTTTTACTTTTTACTGCAAAATTTACATTTACTGCAAAATTTGAAGAGGCAAGCGTTGCACATGCATATAGTTTGAAGATTCTGGTTTTACACTGTTGAAATTGTTGGCATTGTTTTATTCTATTTTAATTCTGAAGTTGTAGAGATCACTAGCAGACATGTTCTCACCTTGAGTATTATATGCAGTTCTGGGCACCACAGTATAAAAAGGACATAAAACTTAGAGTGTACAAAGTAGGGCTACAAAGGTGGTGAAGGTCCTAGAGGTCCTATGAGGATTGGCTGAGGTCCCTTGGTTTGTTCAGCCCAGAGCAGAAGAGGTTGAGGGGAGGCCTCATGGTGGCCTGCAGCTCTCTCATAAGGGAGTGGAGGGTCAGGTGCTGAGCTCTGCTCTCTGGAGACAGTGACAGGACACAAGGAAAAGACATAAGGCTGGGACAGGGGAGGATCAGGCTGAGTGTTAGGGAAAGGTTCTGCACCCACAGGGTGGTCAGGCACTGGGACAGGCCCCCCAGGGCAGTGGTCACAGCACCGAGCGTGCTTCAAGAAGTTCAAGAAGTGTTTGGACAATGCTCTCAGACACATGGTCTGGTTTTCGGGTGGTGCTGTGCAGACCCAGGAGCTGGACTCAGTGATCCTTGTGAGTCCCTTTCCAACACAGGATATTCTATGATTCTATTCCATACTTATTATGATGCCAAACTCATCTTGCCTTCATTCTACTAGTCTAGTTGTCATGTGCACAATGAAAAAATATAGCAAAATTGTAGTCATGCCTAGGTAAGCTGAGAACACATATAATAGCTTAATTCTGTCACAGTTACATTTGTTCAAGTGGGGTAAATGTACTACAAATGGCAATGGTTCTTCCCAGTTTTGAGAAGCAGAAAGAAAGTGAACAGGGCCATAATTAAGTCAAGCAGTAACCACACTATCAGTACTGCATGATCATTAGACCTCTTGAGAAAATTCAAAAAAATAAATCACTTCTAACTCCTGTTGTTAAGAACCCTTCTTTATAGTATCTTAACACTCACCTAGTTAAAAAATTCCACATGGTCTTAGCCAGTGCAAGATATCTCATTTCCTTTATCTATATATGATGACATCAGTAAAATGAAGCAGTTAGGAAATACTGACTATTCGATTTAACTTTGCTTGTGCTATTTTTAGATACCTTAATTAAATATTTCTAGTTTTTCCTACTTCACAATGAAACAAGAGGAAGCTGGCATCTAGTGAAATATAAACTTTCAAATGCACGTTTAAAAATTTTGTAATTTTACTCTATGTTTTAAGACTTATAACAAAACATTTTCTATTAATCGTAAAAAAAAAAAAAAAATAAATTATAAATAGGACTACTATATTGTCACAAACGTTTCTCAAAAGATTCGATCTGATTTTTAGTTTTAGAGCATAGATTATCAAAAAAAAATGAAAACAAACAATGACAAAGAGATAAAGGCTTAAGAGATTGATTGTATTTTGTTCTTCATTTTCAAATGCAAAGTATACTTGCTTCAGAATTTCAAAGGAGATCAAAAGTCAAAATGCAAAGAACATAAAATGCTGGTTTTGTTCAAATAAATTACTTAAGAGCAGACCTTTCTGAATAAACTTAATATGTAAAGCATTTCCAGTTTACTGCAATTTCAGCCAAGTTTTGCTGCAATAATTTAATTTTCAAGTAACATTCTCCCTGGATAAATACAAACATGCTTCACTTCAGTTTACCCTTCAAAAAAATCTACTTTCATTAAGCAATAGAGAATAAAATCGTTAACTAAGGACTATTAAAGGCACTAAGCACTATTTAAGGACTACCACTGTTTTATTTTTTTTATGCTTCTTTGATTAAAGACTGACAGAATGGACCCAAATTTTACTATAACTCACTACTTTTTATCCATCCAAGTTTAACTGCTTTCTATTATGAATGAATAATTTTGCCCTGCTATAAAATAAGTTCTTACATATATGTAATACATACATATATTATATACTTGATGGCAGAGTGGCTTTAAATTTGAGAATGAAGCAGGAAAAAGTTAATGCAAAACAACATTATTGTTTTCTGTAAATGAAGCAGTCATAACATTAGACAATTCAGTAAAAATATTTTCACCTGACCACAAACTCTCTTTTCTTGATATTCTTCAAAATAAAAACAAAATAGAACAAAAACAACAACAAAGAAAAATAGTGGTCAAACTATTGTACTGATCTTTCTGACCTGAAAAAAGATGCTTAAATATTAATCAACTGAAAAGTAAAGTTTAAAACTAAATTCAAAGAAATAAACATTCCGATGGATTTTCTCAGATCAATGGGTGAAAATGCAAGCTGTATTATTGCAAGCATCAAGCAACTAAGCCATATTTTATGAATTATTCTCAATAAAAGGAAATGATATCACTAAAAATTTAACTAAACATATTTGCTTTATGTCATTATTTAGCATAACGTAAGACTTCATGAGACATAGCAAATTCATACCTGGATTGCCCCTAGAAATATTTTAGATTTATAGGCACTAACTTTTACTGAATCTACATAGTCAAAGATAATATATGATAAATATATGTTCAATTTATACAAAATAACTAGTTATCATAAAAAATATCATATTAACTTTTATGCTTAGTTATGTGCACCAGTTATTTCATGTGTGTTTTTATGGCATTTTAACTAAATGTCAAAATTACATACAATAAATAGAAAAATATTTTGTGTGTGTGTGTGTGTTTGGTTCTTTTTAATAATGACAGCAAAGTAAACAGGTAGAGACACTTTTAAAGACACTATGCATGAAGCTTTTCTGAGTTTTTGACTTAAATAGTGAAATTTATTATTGTAGATAAAACTGCTTGAACACAGCAGTTATTTAATTTATTTAAAAAAAAAAAGTAATAAAAAACAACTTTTTCTGAATTGAAAGTTTTCTGCACCTCATTAAGAATCAGATTTTTTTTTCACATTAGTGTATTTAATAGATTAAAACATTAACAAAAGTATTATGTTCATTATTTTTGCAATCTGTTTTTCCCAAGAGTGAATGCCTACCTGTTTACCACTGTCTGTCATAATTTATAAATTACTTTAATCAACAACAGTTTTCAGTCTCAACACATGCCATTATCTAGTTGAACTGCTAGACATAAGTTTGCAAACCAGGAATTATTAACAGGGAAGCAGGGAAAAACTTACCTAATTGTCACTTACTACAATAAAATAAATATTCAGGTGCATATTCTGAACCAACTTAGATGACAGTTGCAGCTTTTGTTTCATAATGGTCATGAGGCCGGTAACATTCATAAAGGCCCAAATTCAAGGCCATATTTTTCACCATTGCTTCAAATACTAACTTAATAAACTCAAGATGAGAGTTTACTCTACATGTTTTCACCTTATTTAATTATCACTTCTACTTAGCTGCAATCCATGTTATCTTTGCTGTATCATACGTTCAAATGGACCTTAGCTAATATCTACAGACCAGTAGATAGATATCGTAGATAGATGGGAAAGTTTCAGTTTTCACAAGCTGAACACTGAAACAGACCTACTGTAGCACAGATGCACAAAGAATTTAAACAACAGACAATGTAAACTAGTTAATGAAATGCATAGAACATGAAACAAAGATTACACAGCACCGTCTATGAGATACATTTATTACTTGACTAAAATTATTATACTCAGTATTAATATTTTTAATGGAGCATACTGAATATTAACATGAGAAGTCTCTTATGCCTGTTATTTTCCACACAAATGAATGTTTTTTTGTTTGTTTTTTCTCAACTCTACTATTCTCTGAAATAGGGAAGACATGTAAATAAATTTTCTACAAAAACATATTCTGTTTCTCACTGATACTAGTATTTTACATGAAGCTGCAAAAAAAATTTAAAGTTGAAAATGATAATAGAATTGCCCACATGCTATAGGGAAATTTTCTTTATAACCAGTTGCTATATACATTAATCAATACCTAAGATTCACTTTTAATCATTAAAACTTCATTTTATTTAATTCTCTGACAAGTTCTAGAGGTTATCATTTAATATATATATAGTTTTAAATCTGTTGCTTTCAAATTGATTTAGTTGTTTTTGTGGGTTTTTTTTTTTGTTTGTTTGTTTTACGTTCTGAAAAAGGGTAAATAGGGAAGTATAATTTATCTTCTCCACATAATTCTCTCAACAGTTTTGTGTGTCCTTGTACTCTAATCTGAAATGCCTTACTACTTTTAAGTAGATTTTTTTTTTTAATACAGTAAAACTTGCATTATTTTAGACCAAATTAAGAAATACTGGGCTTTTTAATTGTAATAAAATTGCAAACATCTAAACTATGTTCATTACCTTTCTGTCATGTGGAAAATACAAATAACGTTTTGTATATAATTAAGAAGAGCTTTATATTTGAAGTGCCATGGCTATGAATAACCAGCAAACACTTCAACATCCTGAAACTGACACATTGCTCTCATTTCTAAAAAATAAAATGCATCTATTATTTCCCGATTTCTAAACTGCTCTAATATAACAAAAAGTTTGCGAAACACAGATACATATCTGGAGAGATATATACAAATGTGATCTCCATTTTATTTTCTTCTTGAATTAAGAATGATCCATTAAGTAAGCCTATAATGACTAGAAAAACAATACAATTTTACTATGCATAAAATATAAATGAATACAGAAAATAACTTGCCTCTGTCCTACTATAATCATTCAACTTTTCCTACAGATAGACTGTCAAATCTACTAAATAGCAATTTAGCATTCATTCTCTTATATCCCCGTCTAACACACACCTTCAAGAAGGTCTGAGTAACTCCTAGAAACTGGAGTCCTAATGTGAAACTCAAAAGTTATTATCAAATAAAATCAGTCAATTCAGATTTGCTACAAATATGAGATCATCCAAAGAATATGCAGTGTATTCTAGTCAAATGCTAAAAATATTTTAGTTTATTGAAGTTATATGAACAATTTGAAATAACTCATATGTATATTTTCACCATGCTTCATCACATTAGGAAAAATAATAAAAAAATAAATAATAAAAAAAAAGAAGAATATCATGCTTCAGGAAAATATTCATATATTTTAAATGGGAAATAAAAATATTTCAAATTTACTGATTGATATGATTCACCGAATTCTGTCTGCAGAATGTTTGTGCTTGTATTTTTGAAGGTCTACAACACAAAATGTACTGTCAAGAAAAGAGCAGAGAAGACTGAGGGGAGGCCTCATGGTGTCCTACGTTTTCCTCATGAGGGGACTTGTGTAGCAGGCACTGAGCTCTGCTCTCCGGCGGCAGCAACAGGACCCAACGGAATAGCACGGAGCTGTGACAGGGATGGGTGTTAGGAAAAGGTTTTTGGTTGGTGGTCAGGCACTGGGAAAGGCTCCCCAGAGCAATGGGCATAGCACCAAGCCTCCTTCTTGAATAACTAGCGTTGAAAAAGCATTTGAACCACGATCTCAGAGTCTGATTTTTGGGTGGTCCTGTGTAGAGCCAGTAGTTGGATTTGATGATCCTTGTGGGTCCCTTCCAACTCAGGATATTCTATGATTCTCTGATAATAAATTGAACCAAATTTTGGAAATGGTGAAACATGTTCCCTGCAACTAGTTTACCAAAATACTTATCATGATGACACATCTTCAGAGATTGCATTTAGCCAGTCTTCCTAGGTCTAGGAATCTCAATATCCTATGTAGAAGACAGGAGCTACACAGGCATTGTATTAACTTGTTATTTAATAATTTAATAAAAACATAGCCAACCACTGTATTTGTAAGATTACTTTTAAGTGTTGACCATTATGATACCATATCCTGTGTTTGTCTATTTCTCCAAATGTGTGTTATAAGGAAAAGTGATCAGCGAGTGTTTGACATGGTTTAATACAAATGTTTGACATTTTATTAGCCCTTGCAAAGTAGTTTATACTGCTTATACTGTTTCAGAGTTGAAAGACTAGCATGCTTGCAGTAATAAGGGATTCATATATGCTACTGATTTGAAGATCTTGTTAAGTTGGGCAAAAAAAAATAAAAAAATAAAAAATTCAATGGCTATTCTGTAAATACAGATAAGAAGAGAAAATTGATAATATCCAACAGTGATACTCCATTCTATTTTAATAGCATAAATTACTAAGCTAAGCAGTATTTCTCTTTAAAAGAATAAGAAAATTAAGAAGGGTACATGAGAGAATCATTTTTTTCCTCTTTTAAAACTGAACCATTTGACTTCCTCAGCACATTCAAGAGTATGATACACGTTTGAGGGAAGAAGTAGAGAATTGCAGAGGACATCCTAAAGGCACATAACAAAGTATGAAATCATATTTTGCAATGCAAAAGTAGGTAGATATCTTAAAAAATGGAGTGAGTTCATACTTAAGCTGTACAATAAAACTGGCATTTCATTTTAACATTGCAACAGCTTTCTTGACAGCAGATTAATTTAACACTGAGCATCACAGCAAAAGTTATCTAGTTTAGAGAGCATAACAATTCATTGTTGACCTTGATTATACATTAAATGTCATTCAGAATGACAGGAATAAAGTGGATATATATGATTACACTAGAGTCTCTACTAAATAGGATATGTTAATATCCTATTGAATATGATTTTTACATGTAGAATAAACCATTGAAATATTTCCAAGAGCAACATAAGGTTTCTTTCAGTATTTTAAATTGTGAAAATAGAACACTCTTTGAATGAAACAAGTGATTTATAAAATACAGTAGTGGTAATATGAGGTCTAATATAGTATTTTGGTGCATTTTTTCTTCTTACAAGGCGCTATGGTACTAAAAATCCTTGTTATCACAAATTAAGACCCAGGGGATGTTGTTTTGTCCAAAAAAAAAAAAAAAAAAAGAATCAAACCTTTTCTTTTACATTATATGTCTTAAGGATATCAGCAAAATCCTCAGAGACAACAAATGGAATTCTTTACCAAATAAATTTTGTCCTGAGGAAATACAAGACTATGTGAGAACCTCTCTGTAATTCAACATGGCTTTAAAATATATTTGATTTTGGAACTGTTAGCAACCTCATGCTTAAAATTTAAGACAGCTTGGTGATCTGAGATTTTCCATCCGGTGTGAAAAAAAAATAAATAAATAGACACACTGATTTAAAGAAAATCTTCATAGTTGGATTTATAAGGCACATTAAGGTTGTTTTCTTGCAAGTCTGTGACTCCTACTGGCTTCTTGAAGAAATTTAATAGCTTTCAGATTTGGGGCTTTGATACAGCTTTATCAAAACCTACTTGAAAACTGAACTAGTTCTTTTCATAGTAATCATAAATTGACTGTGGATTCATTTATATTACAGAAAATAAATAATTCCGTATTTACAGTGCTTGATTAAAATCTCATTAAGATACTATAAATAGGAATCCAAATAATTCTGAGAGCTTCTGTGGTTATATAGGTGAATTAAGGGAAGGGCTCAGCAGTGGCATGTAGTTATCTGCAACAGTTTAGTTGTTAGCACATTTCTGTCCAGTTTTGGCCTATGCTAACTTCACTCAGATAAAAGCCAGATGTATTTCAGTGGGAAGTGTCAGTATGCACTGTGGGTG
This sequence comes from Anas platyrhynchos, assembly GCF_047663525.1. Lineage (NCBI taxonomy): Eukaryota > Metazoa > Chordata > Aves > Anseriformes > Anatidae > Anas > Anas platyrhynchos. The sequence continues at coordinate 76,713,647 of NC_092589.1, forward strand.
GGATCCATGAGATAATGGAGCATTTTGTCAAATGAAACACAAGACCATGTCACTTGTCCTATGGGCCAGAAAGCAAGCCTTGGACCCTAGCCCCTGAGAAGCATAGACTTTGGGACCTGTCATGCTACTATCAGAATTAGTGAGAGCTTTCACATTGATTTCTACATTGATTTTGTGATAGGAAAATAATTTGGCATTATTCAGGTTGATGTTTGATTTTAAACTGTTTCATTTTCTTCTGATTATTCTGTTACAGTTCTCAACAGTACCAATAATTGTACAAATTAGCTACTGCTAACACACAGGATGTCTTCAGGAAAAGACCATGGTTAAAGGAATTAAAATGCATGACTCATTTTTAGATTGCAAACAACTTCAATAGAACTAAACGTGTCTACTTGTGTGCTTTGAAGTCTGTGAGCAGAGGGATTCTTCTGAAATGCAGCTCAACATCCTGATGGTAGAAAAGCAGTTGAAGCTTTTTGGAGGCTTCACTAGTCTAGAAACCTTTCTCCCACCCTCAACCAAAAAACCTGAAACCTGGATATGAACTACCTACAAAACAATTAGCTACATACTAAAAAGATACCTGTGTTTCTTTCATTGATAGCACTTTCAGTCAGGAACTCCCATTCTCACACCCTCATCAACCATGCTCCTTCATAGTACTGTGAATTTGCTGGAACTCACCCCTCAGTCCCTCTAATTTGATAAAAACTCGTCAGGGGTTCAAGCAAGAATACCAGATCTTGCCTCAGCTCAGGATTTCATCCAGCCTGTGTTTTCTAGAAATTATGATTCTAGAAGTAGTATTTCAACAATGTAAGGACCAGACCCAAGATGCTGGTGGACATATGAGTAACTCATTTGTTTTCTACCAAAAAAAAGACTGTATTCTACTTTCTCCCTCTTTTGTTCTGAGGAATCATAGAATATCCTGAGTTGGAAGGAACTCGTAAGGATCATCAAGTCCAACTCCTGGAAAAACAATAACACTAACTGTTTAATTCCTAAGGATTACTACTTTGACATCATTCTATATCTCTGTTATCTAATAATCCTGTCATTTGATTCAAATGTACTGCCTTTAGTACCTCATGGACTATCTGAATCCAATATAATATGTAATGTATAAAGAAGCTTAAACAGCGTCACAGAGTTTCAGCTGCCTAAACACCAATGTCTCAGACTCTTCAGATTTCCCAGGATATTCAAGATATCTTTAGGGATCTGGTATATGTGGTACAGGACCCACAGTCAAGCTGTTATCTTTCTGTAGAGGCAGCTAGTGCATGCTCCTGTCCCAAGCACCTGCAGTTTTTCATTCAGTTTCAATACTTAGAATCACATCCCTTTCAACACAAATTAACCTGATATGTAACTGTTAAGATTTTATTCTTAATTTTTTCCTCATATCCAGTGCTCTTCCCCTAGATAAAGACAAACCTAGAAGTGTTTTTAAGGCTTTAAATTACCATAAGTTATTCTGCGCAGTTATTTCACTGGCACCATTTGAATCTCATCTAAGTTTCATGTCAGAAAAGCTCCAAGGCCAAAATCTATACCCATCTTTCAAAACCTCAAAATTAATTTGATTTGTTATGTAGAAAGTAAGCTGAAATCTAGTCCCGCCTAGACAGCAGGTGAACTATGACAGCTGAACCTGCCTATTTAAGAAATGTACTCATTTATTATTTTTTTTCACTTGTCTTTGCACCTTGTAGAATTATCCTATCATCCTTATCATCCTGTTTAACAATTTAAACTATTTAACTACTCCTTCTGAACTGTGAATTCTTTAAAGCAAGCACCTTGTATTTGTTATGTAACAAGATACAAGCCTGCTTGGCATTGCTCTTGGAAATCTGTATTGGGTTACAAGAAAGTCCAGCTAAGCTTTCCATACCACCCAGAAATCTCCACTGCCTTCAACTGTGGAGTCACTTAATTTCATGAAAAGTAGAGGTGCAACGCCATCCTTCTTGTTTTTGACTTTTGTTTTGCACAGGCACAAATGACTGTACATTATGAAAGGATGATGAGGAAGGTGTTATGAGTACAAACAATCTTCTTTGACATGTAAGTTGGAGGCAGAGTTGGGCTTCTCACAACAAAACTGAGACCTGTAGGGAAAACTGAGACCTGTAAGGACCTATAAGGAAGACCTGTAAGGACCTAGCAACTTTATCTAATTACAGTTACATTTGAAGCAAGGTGAAAATTCCGTTAAGTCCAATAAATGAAGGGCACGCTGACCAGGTTTTTGACATGATTGGACTACTCACTCTGATCTAACATGCCTGTTTAGAATAAGGGGAGCAAGAGAGAAAAATTAAGAGAGAGAAGTGTGTGGAGGATAAATATGACTAATTAAAATCCTTTTTCAGATATTTTTGCAACTTGACATTATCTTTGCCATGCTCTGTGAGCACAGCAAAGCTGTGCAATATACAAAATTCTGCTAACTGCTTCCATTTTTCTTCTGGACAGGCCTCATCAGTCATAGTGTGTCAGCCACAAAAACAGAATTTTTAAGTGGTGGAATTCTTTCACAGGAACTTCTGGATCTGCATCTCACCTTTCCAATTTTCACTCCAAAATATCTATCAAGAATACGAGCTAATTACTGTACTGACTGTTAGCTGAAAACTGTTACATCACTGGTGATGGCGTATCTCTGTTTCTACAAAACACGTAAGTAAATAGCAAATGGGCATCTCATTTTGTGTAAAGCTAAAGCTATTTCTCATGGAAATGACAAGAAGTTCTTTGACGATCTGAATGCACAAAAACAATGCAACAGAGAAGGGAAAACAAGCATAAAACCTTCTTTTGCTATCTACCATTTCACTATTTACCCCATCACTAGTCTTCCAAGGAGGCACTCCTGCTCCATCCATGTAGTTGAGGAAGGAAACTGGAATGGAAAGAGGCAGTAGATCTGGGTCTACTGAATCTCTAGTTTGTTGGAATTATACAAATGGCCCCATCAAGCTGAAGTAACAATGCCTTTGTGGTTCTCAAAGCTAGAGGCTATCTCCTGTAAATCGTCAGACAAGACCTAACCTGTGACTGCAGGTACCACACAGGTGTAATGGCTACACAAAACAAAACATAACAACAAAACAAAAACAAAACAAGTATGATGAGAGTGCATAAATGCTAGAAGGATTTAAACAGGCCTATTTAATAAAAAATATTTAAACTCCTCTCTGAAGTGATAAAACACGGGTTAATAAAAAACATTCTGATATTTTAAAAGTTTTATTTAAAAATAAAATCAACTTCCATTAGCTGATATTTTACTTTTTAATTCTGATGCTGAAAAACTTCCACGTTGTATATTTCTTTCCCTGCAAGAATGATACATTCGTGGCTAAAGTCAGATCTTTTTTTCTATTTAAAAAAAAATGTTCACCTTGGTTCTTAATCCTGAATTAAGCTTTACACTAAAGCAATATCACTATTAGAATTAACATGGTATGACTTCCCTAGATAATTCAGAAACTTTTGGAGGACACACTAGTGATTTAGTTTCAGCATCAAAAACAATTACTATACTTCTTTTTTTCAGACTGAATTCTGGTCAAGTCTTGTGGGTGCTTCAGTGGCTCCTACTACGAGTTAGAATCTGAAATTTTGCATAAGCCAGGTAAACTTTTGGCTAACATCTAAAAGTTAAAAAAGGAGATAAATAATTCTCATATTTCTGCCTACAGGATCATCTAGAGAACAATCCTTCTTATCTCCAGATATTGAATATCACAGTCAAGAAATATTCTCTAATTATTTCCTAATTTATTTTAAAAATATGTCACTGCTTCGAAGTATAACATTTAATCATCACCCAAGTCTAAAAAAAGTCCTCCCAGGGGAAAAGAAAAAAAAAAAGTCTATCTTTGAAAGACATTTTTTTTGTTCATTTGTTTGTTTTCCAAGTTAGCTCAATTTACATATTTTCAGAATAAAATGGATAATGGTGACTGAGAGTCAGAAGAATTTGGGAAATCTGGTTTTGGCTAGATATGCAGGAGCACAACTTAATTATTTATGGTTTTGCAGTCAGAAACAGATCTTTTAAAAAAAAATAAATTGTAACAGGCATTTAATACCACTCCAAATAATTTGACATTTGACTATTCAGTTACGTTTAAAAGTACCTTAGGATTGCATCTGTATTATTGACATTACCCAATAATTTTTCTCTATTTTTAGACAATATAAAGAAACACATTGCATAAGGGTCCACTTATTTATAGAGAAGAAATGATGTTCATTTTTATATGTTTGCCTCATTTAGCATAAAAATTGTCTTTCGATCCTTACAACCATTTTTGCTCAATATTTTTATATGTTTAACAGAGAAAGTATAACTATGTTTCTGGGAGCTCAGAAGCAAGACAAATACTAACTTTGCAAAAGCAAGACTGCTAATATCATATCACTGTAACCCCTACCTTTTTCTTGAGAAAGACTTTTGCTTTAAGAACAAGTTGTTAAGAACAAGGTGTTCCATGTTTGTGTGAAATGGCTTGAATAAATAGAATGTCTCCTACATGAGCTTTGCTGTTCTGATTTTGGGAGGAAAACAAAAACAAAACCAAAAAATTGTAAACTGCTGGTCAAATTCATCCACTGATAAATCAATCAATCTGTAAAATCAGTCACTGATGATAATGAAAAAGAATCAAAGGAATCAACTAGTTAACTTGAACACTTTCAAGTTACCACTTGTATCAAATTACTAATTGTATCTTTTGACCATTCTGTGGTGCTTTCTTGGATACTTATTGATGGCATTCCTGTTCCACTACTTCTTGGTTTCTTTTTTTTTTCCTTTTTTTTTTTTTCTTCATATTAGAGGACTACACTGCTTTGCAAATCACACAAGAAAACTATTATTATGCATTATGGCAAGAGTTGCAATATCCTTCTCCTCACTAATACTATGTATGGCAGAGTAAAATCCATGCCAGAGTAAAACACATGGAAAAAAAAAATAATAACCCTCCTACCCACCGTAATTCCAAAACCAGAAGAAATAGTAGTCCTTCTCAAAAGCATAATTTTATCTTGAAAACACTTGGATTCATCTATAGAGGAACCATTCTCTTTAGGCACATTTAACAGTATCCCATGCTATGATTTGTTAAATAAATGCAGAAAACATGAAGTCTAGATCTGTGTCTTCCTTTCCTTTTCTTGTTGCATACCCCTGCCTAACCCCCCCTCCAAAAAAAAAAAAATGTTTTAATGAAACTGACTGATAGGATCATTATCCAATATCAGAAAAGAATGCTCAGCATGTTTTCTGGAGACTCCCTCTATACTTTTTTTAAGCAAACTACTTCACACAAGCAATCTAATATTTTCATGTACTAGATGTGCTTGTAATTAGCAAGAGCTTTTAAAACAAGGGCAAACCATTGCATGTGCTACTACAGTGTTAACACCTTTGAAAACTAAATTAAGTTATTCCTCAGATCATTTTGCACCTTTCTCAACAAGGAGTATGGGATTACTTTGCTTTGCATGCTGTTAGAGAATTCTTCACAACTCTTCAGCTACTGACTCCCCTAGCTATAGGCTGTTTACCCAAGGCATTTTAAGTAAAGAAATAAAGTGGACAGGAGCTTTCTTACCTGTAGTTAAATCCAATAACATTAGACAGACACCTTTTTTTAGAAAATATCACCGTTTGACTGCTGACATATTTCCAAAGCAAAGTCCACTATATGTTTATAATATTTTTACTTAGTTATGTAGTATGCAAAAAATGCCAGGAAACTGGGCATGTGAACTCAAGTATGAACTAAAATTACATTTGTGTGGAAAGAAGTGATGATACACACAGCATAATACCTTTCAGCATCTCTCAGGATGTTCTAGGGATGAAGGGAAGGCAAATCCAATTACTAAACTGTTGCAGACTGTGGAATAATGATTTAGATTAACACTGAATGGCATTCAGGCAGATGTCTAGCAAAGAACTGAATGAGGCAGAATGAATCAAACAGAACAATTCTTGTCAGTCAAAACTGAATATGGAAGCAGGCCAGAAAGTAAACTCATTATTTCAGAGCCATTCACCAATGAAAACTGAGATTTTACTAGTAAAGTCGGGTTATCCAGCTGAATCTTCTGAAAGAGTTCTAGCAAACAAACCTTTGCTTGTTTGCTAGAGATCTGTCAGATGTAAGATACTGTTAAGATTCAAAAAGATACATTGAATCATGATATGTTTGGGCAGTGAAATATTCAGTGGAGCAACATATAAAGGAGAAAATGGAAGGGAAAAAAAAAAAAAAAAAGAAAAAAAAAGAGAAACCCTGCTATAAAATATAATATACCAACAGGACTTTTGATACAACTTTCCACCAGCACTCCTATGACCACATAAAAGGTTGTATTAGAATCTTCCATCAAAATGGATAGGAAATAAATGCTTGTAAATGCATAACACCTACATGTAACAAGGCTTAAGAAGTACAATCAGAATCAGTACAGACAGAATGAGCTGTCCATCTTATTCCTGGTTTTAAACAAAGATGCTTAAGTAAATGAGAATTAAGAGATTTCTTGACTTGCTGGTAGTAAGAGTTCAAATTCCTTAAGGATGAACAGAGTTACAATTCAGTTCTTTCATTCAAAATACCTAAGTTTTGGGGTAATTAGTGATGTATTGAAGAACCTTTTGATGGCTTTCAGAATAATGAGGAAAAAACAAGAGAAAGGATGGAGAGTTTCTAGGCCAAATGCAACTTTATGCAGTATAAATACACTACTATGCTCTTCAAATAAAATAAATAAATAAAGATAAAAACTAAAAAAGCTTTTTTCTGATTAGGTTAATCTACAAAATAACAATAATTAATATAAAACACACTGATGGAGAAAGTGCTACAACGTGTTTTCCCTATGTACTTTTCCTTAACTACTGACAACACCAGACCTACCTTTCTCTTTCCTAGGGAGGCCCCACCCATACCTTAACTCTGTGTAAGACAAAGTTTGGCTAGATTTCCACCAAGAAAAAAAAAATACAGAAGAATCTAGAATTAACCAGGTATATAAATAAGCATCTTCAAAGTGCATATGGGGATTTAGCTAATGACAGTATGTATCTTCTTACATTTGATGTATTATAAGCAGTGTCCAAGATGTCAGACTGACCTACTGCCAGTATGGCAAGGCTTTAGAGTATTATTTTGCCTTTTCACCCCCTAAAATCTAGGGAGGTTATTGATGTTTCAAGAGTAAACGATAAGATTTTTTTTCTTCTACTGCAATCTGTAACAGTATTCTAATAGATGCTATTATGTAGATTGTGAGACCTTTTGATGCTCTTCTTGAAAATCAGAAGGAGGTTGAAAACATACAGAATTGATTCATGAGAATCCTAAAGGATTAAGAGTCTGAGTTTTTTATTTCTATATTAGATATTCTATAAACTGGCAATGAACCCAGATATATCTCTTGTGGTAGAGGTAAGAGGTTGTATTGTCTTTCTGAGTGTCAAGAAGCAAAGTGAGAGATGGCAGCTTATAACTTATTGCTATACATATCTTTCTTTTTGCCATATGTACTCATCCTCAACATTTAGACTCTATAACACAGATTGCAACCTGTGTCATAACTTCCCAAAATAATTACATAAGACAGGTTAGATGATGCCCATAAGAAAGCATTACAAACTCAGTATGTTTTGCATTCTCGATATAGAAAAAGGATGGGATGTGTGCTGACTATAGAAAATAAAACTTAAATACTATTACAGATTACAGAGTTATGCTAATACTGATCGCATAGAGCACAGTAAACTCCCATTTTATTTGAGCAATTTAAAGTTGTCATCCACATTTTGTCAAAAGTTGTAAGCAGAAATATCTGAGCATATTTGAAATATCATATGCAAGTCTTGCTTGCAACATTTCCAGTGACTGCTGACCACAAAAGATGACTAAAATTTCACTGTTGTAATACATAGTGGGATAGACTAAGTGAAAAGCATATACTTAATAATTTGCTCATTAGTGCAAAAACTATGATATAGTGTCCTCTACATATTAAGGTCAGTTACTGAAATTTTATTTAAATAACAGAAATCTTAAATTAAAACTTTTAAAGTTTGAAATAAAGTAGGAAAAATTTAGTTCAGAAAGGAAGAACCTTTTTAGACCATTCTCACATAATATTAGGATTTTTTTTTTTTTTGTACAGATACAAAAACATATCAGTCAATAAGAAGTTAGAAAACCCACAGAAGAGAGAAAAAAATAAAAAGAGATAGAGAAAAAAAAAAAAAAAAAAACTTGTAATACTATCACTATCACTGTCTGATTGACAAAAATCAGTGTTCTGGGGACTGACATGGGTGGTTTCTGTTCACAATAAACACAATCTCTAATATGTTTAATTTTAGAATTTGAAGTGCTTTTCAACTAGAGAAATGATATGAAAAAAAAAAAAAAAAGCAGACTATAATGAATCTTTTGGAGGCATTAGACTAAGGGTCATAGCTAGATTTTTTGCATGTGTTCATCCTTGCCTACTTATAGAGTATTTTATCATCTAGTTGATAATATCCCCAGCTGCATTACAACTGAGACAAAAATGAATTCTCTAAGTTAGTAAGAGAAGCAGATTTCAGGGTTGCCATCTGGACTGCCCTATTGGCTGATGAATCTATTCCTGAAAACACTTCATAACATATGCTATAGCTCTCTAGGGAGGTCTCAGGAGATAAAATTCTCATAGGAAGAATACTTGTTAAGAATAAAGGGCAAATATGCTGAGTTCCTACTTGAATAAATATCAGCATAGTAATTTAGTAACCAGAGTTCCATAGTAACTGGAAAAGTAGTTCCCTCTCATTCTACCATTAATTTCTGTCATCAAGATAGTTTTCAAGGAATACTTCAAGAATAAATCAGACAAGCTCAAGGACAGAAATCAGCTCACCAAGAAATATGAAATAAAAAAGAAGACTGATGAGATGTAAAAAGCTATGTATGCACTTCGGAAAGATAAAATGCTCAGGCACCTGCTCAAGTCTGAAGAAGCAGGGTATTCCTATGTTTCTTCACAGAGAAAAGATTAAAATAAACGTGTTCTCTATAATGTTTTCATAAGTGACTTGGATGTAGGACTAGAAGATATATAGAGTAAGATGATACTAAATTGGGAGGACCTGTTGGCTCTGTCTAGGATAGTTTTGCAGAGTGATCTTGACAAATTAGAGAGCTGGACAATTACCAACCATATGTAGTTTAACAAGAGCAAGTAATGGATTCTGCACCTGGGAAGGGGCAGCCGTGGCTGGACATACAGCCCAACAGAAAGACATCTGAGAGTTTTGGTTAATGGCAAGTTTAATATGACTCAACAGTGTGCCCTGGCAGCCCAGAGGGCCAACTGCAGCCTGGGGTGCATCAGTCATGGCATTGGTAGCCAGGTAAGTGAGCTGATTGTCCCTCTCTACTCTGCACTGGTGTGATCTTACACACACACACACACACACTTTACTGTGTGTGGTTTTGGGCACCACAGTATAAAAAGGAAATATTAGAGCATCCAAAGAAGGACTACAAAGATTGTGAAGGACTTGGAGGGCAAGACCTATGAGGAGCAGCTGAGGTCCCTTGGTTAGTTCAGCCCTGAGAAGAGGAGGTTGAGGGGAGGCCTCATGGCGGCCTGCAGCTCCCTCATGAGGGGAGCGGAGGGGCAGGCACTGAGTTCTGCTCTCTGTGGACATCAACAGACCTGAGGAAATGGCACAGGACAGAGGAGGGTCAGGCTTGTGTTAGGAAAAGTTTCTTCACCCACTGAGAGGGTGGTCAGACACTGGTCTGCCAGAGTTCAAGAAGGACAGTGCTCTTAGATGTATAGTTTAAATTTTGGTCGCCCTGTGCAGACCTAGAGTTAGACTCAATGATCACTGTGGGTACTTTCCAACTCAGGATATTCTGATTCTATGTTTCTGCTTTAAAAAAAAAATGTTTTTTACTATATGCTTTGACAGCTGAAACTAGAATAAGGGCTTGACTTACAAGAAACAGGATAGAATAACGGAATGTCCACACATACAGAATGCGGTACACATAAAGGAAAATGAAGCTCCTTAAAATAACAACTTATGAGTCAATATTAGCAATTAAGGCTATGAGCACATTTTAAGCATATTTACACAACAGATTCACTGATACACCAGACAGCTCACTACAAGAAGCATAAGAGCTCATTTAGTGGAGTGTTTCATCCAGGGTAGTTTATCTGCTTCACAGCTAATCCATAAAGGTAAAGTATTATGCTAAGGCAGGTGTCTCTCTTGCAGGTATTAAGACAGGTCACTTAAAGAGTAAACTGCATCATGACAGACAGACAGACATATTCACAGCAAACAGACCTTACAACACAGAGATATATTTCCATGTGCAGAGAACAACTTGAATTCCAGTAAATCACGTAGAAAGTGAATTAATAAAAAATATTTAAGTAGTTTGTCCTTCAATTTGGATTTTCAGAAAAGCTTCATGAAGACATAGGTGTTTAAAATTATACATAAGGGACTTCAAAAATCAGATTACTATCATGATGTAAGCCAGCTGACCATTATTAGTTTACTCTTGAAAGTCATGAATTGGAACATGAGTTTATCAAATTGATGTTTTTAAAGGTATGAAATTAGTTTTCATCATAGTACCTATACAGAATGGGCCATACCCCCAGTTGCTAACACATCAGATTTTGTTGAGACCAGGTAATAGGAAACAGCTGTGTCATATACACAGGCTAGTAGAAAAGATGATACAATATGTGCATCTGAAGTTGGTATGCAAAACTGTATGAAATCAGCATATTTCTTGTGAAATGAAACAATGCAACAAACAAAGATGAATAAGAAATAGTAATCAAGGTTTTTCATTATGCAGATCAGAAGATGTTGTGTACTTAACAGAACTTGAGAAAGGAGTTGGTGCATTTTACTCTAGTCTTAGTTTTCCATCTAATCAACATGTAAACTGTGAATTTAACTGGTATTCCAAGTCAAAGAATGAATGAAGATGTCAGATAAAAAAAGACACTACTATGAGTGATATAAAGGCATTACCAGCTAGCATCAGAAATACACCAGTTACTGTTGCCACTTAAAGAAAAAAAAAAAAGAAAAAAAAAAAGAAAAAAAAAAAAGAAAAAAAAAAAAAAAAGGAAAAATAAAAATGCTGTATGACTTTCTCCGTTCACAGAAAAATAATAGGCTTAGTGTCAGGGACATAGTGTCAGGAACTTTTAGAGAGTAACCAGCATAACTACTTATACTCAACAATCACAACAAGCAAGATGAAGTTTTCATATATATGGAGTAATCACAGCTATAATTCCACACTAAGAATGACAATTCAACACCATACACAGTTCATCTCATTCAGAACACACGTTCTCCAGACAAGATCTCCACATAAATACATGATAAATAAATAGATCATCAATTTATGGAAGTACAAGAGAAAAATGACACAGAGAAGCCTCCTAACTAATGAATAAATCTCTCTCCTTGCTCCTTGTCTTTGTGAATATGTAAAGATTCCAGTTCTTGATATCCAGTTCTCAGACTGGAAGTGAAAACCAAATGTTCTTCCAGATAAAGGAAAAGACTAATAAAGAGTTGAGATATATTACTTTTTTTTTTTCTTTTTTCATTTATACCTGCTGTGTTACTCTACAAAAGTTCTTTCAGCAATTCTCTCTCAAAGATTCTCGAACCTTTTACTACTTTCTTCAGTTTTCCCTAAATAGGACCATACCAATAACTATTGGGTGAATTCCAAGTACCAAAATAGAACTATTCTTTTCTGTTTTCAATGTACCAAGCTCTTACATTCTGGCCCTGTTTGAAAGACAAGGTAAAACAATAAAATCACAGTATGCTCATGAAACATTTGACACAAAAATGGGAGGTATAAATCTAAAGTAAGCATTGTACTCTGAATACTCTTGATGAGCTGTAATTACAAAACAACATATCATAAGAGACATACTAAGTATTGCTCTAAACATAGATACACCTTATTAGGAAACACAATAGTTATTATGAAACACTGTAGTTAAACATTCATTATGACAGGACTGTTATGACATAAAAATCTTCTTAATAAGGCACTCTGGATGGAACCTATTAATTTAGTAGCATACAGCCCAACAGTTTCACAAAACTGGGACTGAAAAATGCATACCTGTACAGTGCCTAAATTATAATCTGTACTGAAAATACATATTCAGCACTAAGCTGCAAAATTCTCTACAGAATCACACTTTCGGCAACATTATTTTATTTTACATGATAGACAAATTGAATTTGCAAAAGGCTCTTCTACTTTTGAATACCTGCTTTTCTGTCTTTAGTATTCATCAAGTGATTATGTTTTTAACTTAGATCTTTTCCCCTATATGAAGTATGGTGTTAGAAAATGCTATCACATATTTAGAAAGTTGTTCCGCAATATGAAGAAAAAAAATCTATAGGTTGTCTTACACAATCCTAAATCTTTTATTTCTAAATTTATGTCAATATTTGATTATACAGGTTACAAGGTATTAAAAAATCTGAAGGCTAATATAGAGTTGTGTGTAAAAAACTTTATACAAAAATAGATTCCTCTGCTCAACATAAAATGTATTTGTAATGCTTTACAATTAAGACAACGCTTCTAAGTACATGAGGTTTCTGTAGCGCTGGTCACAGAAACGGACAAGTGAAAAAAAAAATCAGCTATAATGGTCTAACATGTGGTGCTTCTGTTTGAAAATAAGCATTGTTTCCAATTCTGTTAGAGAGATAAGGTGGTTGAATATCTAAAAATAAATAAATAAATAAATAAGGCTTCTAGAAAAATGTGTCTTTCCTACAGAATATAACAAGACACGTTTTCAAAACATAAGTAGAAACTCAGCCATAAAACTACTGGGATCCTCATGTCAAAAGTACTGTGCATCATGCTGAAAATGTCTTTTAATGATAACAATAGGGTTAAAACTTTCAGAACATATACATAAATATTTCACATGAAGTGTTTCACAATATAATATTTGTAATTTATTCTCAACTGTAAATCCTGTGCTTTCTGATGTATCCTGTTACAAGAACACCTCAGAAATTAGCTTACTGTTTAGTATATAGCCCACTAAAATCTACTGTTCTTTCAAGAAACTTTCAACATAAGTCTGCCTCTTTAAAGCACACTTTTAAAGAAGGCACACAAACAAAATTAATCATTAAAGAATGTGTTTTAGTGTTGTCTATATTACTTCAATATTTCTTGCACTTTATGTACAGATGATCTTGCTAAATTACTTATAAAGTGGTTTTTAAAAATATTACCTCTCCCTTTACTACAGGAAAGATACAACCTCTCTAAAATGAAGTAGATAGTATCAAAGAAAGATGGAGAACCCTGGTATCAACTACAGTGTAACTGAGAGAGAAAAATATGAAGATTCTACTGTGTACCAGAGAATGAAATCATTTCAGCCTTGGGGCTGAAATGAGATTGCATTATCAAGTCAAACATTTGCTTTCAAAAATCATTGCTACAGACAAAAAAAAAAAAAAAAAAAAAAAAAAAAAAAAAAAAATTATTAAAGGGAAGTTTGGGATAAAAAACAGTACAGTTTATATTTATTATATATAAACCATAAATATATATACTATGATATTATATAATATATATATTTATAAAAAAAATAGTAAGAAATTTTAAAAGGGACTACGAAAAATCTTAAAATGATATTTGAAGAATGACATTTGCAGGAACTGCTGATTTACTGTTCTGACTGTTTTTGTGTTTGTTTTTTTTTTCTGTTACAGAGAGAGTCAAAGTTATGACATAATTTTATATTTATCTGAGCATCTGGAGTCAGTTCCAATTACTTAACAATGAAAAGGTAAATATAGAAGGATTTTTTGACAAGAGACTTTTTCCTGCTTGTCTGTGTTGAAGAAAATAGATAAGTGATGTAAAAGCAACAGAGTCCTGTATATCAGATCACTTTATAATTTAGCAGTCATATTGAGGTCCTTAAATCTAAAAACTTGTTTCCAAACATATTCAAATCAGGGACTCTAAATTATGTGATGTATCTCAGGGATTTTTACTTAGCATAGTTAAAAAATAAATATTCTAGTACCCTATTTCTAAGACTCTAAACTACATCAAGTAATATGTTATTTTTTTTTAATATGTAGAGGCCCATTTTAGACATCTATGATTAACATGGGCAGCTAAGTACTCAGTTTGTGATTAAGCCCCACAGCAACAAATGAAACATGCTAACAACATAAAATGTATCGGCCCCTTTCTTTGTAAACACAGTACAAATGGGAAAAGGCATTACATAAACTTGCTAAACTCTGAATGTGTAAATAAAAGGAGAAAACTAGCTAATATACCCAATACTTGGTGGCATAACAAACTGGAGACAGAGCATGGCAATGCAGAAAATTAATATTGAGAGCCCTCATCACTGATTATTCTTCTGTACATGACAAAGTTATATTATAAGAATATGAACGTAAGAACATTTTTGTGACTTTTGACAATTATTAGTAAGAAAAAGATTATAACAATTGCCAAAAAAATCACAAAAGTTGACATGTTACCTGGCTATGACAAAGAGCACACAACTGACACCCAAGTAAGCCAGCAGAATATACATCCAGATATCAGGGGAGAGAGGATTCAGGAAGGAGAAGACGCCCGGGTTTGTACCATTGGGCTTGCGGTACAAAATACTTATTCCAAGAGTCATAAATGGCTTGGAAAAGTCGATGACTTTCTCTCGGACATAGGTAATTGCCAATGGTGCAACTGCAAGGTCAGCTTTCTGTTGACAGAAATAGAAAAAGAGAAATAGGCTGTAAGTCAGAAGAAACATGTTGAAGCAAAAAAATCAGATTAGGCAAACTCAAACTTTATACTGAAGAGGTTTGTTCTTGCACTAGTTAAGCTGAAATTTAAAACTCTCCTCTAATTAGGGAAACCAATTTATTTTACTTCTTGTTTGCTAAATCAATATAGCAACATTTAAAGAGAATTTTAAAAACTATTAAAGGTATAAGTGAAGAAAAATGTTACATTTTGCAGAAAACACGAACATTATCACATCTTTTTAAACTTCTTAAAATGTACATAACAATGTATATCTTTATGTTGTCACTTCTTCAGTGAGCTCTTAAGAAACTAATATACTTGTGAAGCAGATACATATATGGTTGTGCCAGCATAAAGCAAGGTCAAGGAAGCAGTTTTGCATATTTTAATGTAAAAGTACTGGTCCAAAATGGAAAGCATTTTAGAATGGGAAGTGCTACAACTAAAAAGTTGTTACATGGAATAAGTTCTAGTAAGGTATGACTGTCCTTACCAGTTTTCGGAAATCATTAAAAAAAACATTTGTGGATAACTGACTATTAAACAGTTGCACCAGTTAAAATGAAATCATGCAACAGAATGCCTTTTGCCAATTTACTTTTAGTTTTAGTTATTTATGACAATAATTCATAGGAGATTCGTAAATGTTCTGTATCACTTGTTATTCAAAAAGTAATGGAAATCAATGTCAAGAAATCTACAGCATTTACATTTCAATCAACAGCTAACAGTTCAGTTAACAGCTGTTAAAAGCCTGTACATACTGTACATTTGTGTATGAGCACACATGCATGTGTGAAAGTGGGAAGTTCAGAGTGTGAAAATATACAGTACAATACTTAGCCAGCTGCAGACTAAGATTTCTTCATAAAATGTATATAAATACAGGTACATAATCACAGAGATGGTATAGCTACTTTGAAATAATGTTATTCAAATAACCCAGCTGCAGATAACACCATGTTCAGAATGTTCATCGTAAACCAAGATTAACAGTTTTATTCCCAGTAAAAAAGGTATAAATTCAAATATTTAAATATTTTATTTTACTCACATTGTATTTTATATATTGTACAATACTCAAATCCACACAGTTAGAGCACTTCATTGTTCCATTTTTTGTTGTTGTTGTTTACTTTTCTTATGAGCATTTATCATATCATCAGATCTATTCTGGTAATGCACTGTTATGTAAAAATGTGAAACTCCGTTGACACTGTTCATTTAATTTAGTAAGGGCTCAGTGGTCAAAAACACCACACACTTCATTTCCACTGTTATTCAGAACTTATTCAGAACTTAAAGCTTGCATATTATGGATGATATTCCAGATGATGCAGAAAGAAAATAGCAGAGCAAGAATATAAAAATAACTTGAATTAAAAATTACAGGGCAACTCAAGTTGTGTTTGAGCAACACAACTCAAAACTTAGACCAAGAGGCAAGTAGTAGACCTTAGTCTTAATCTGAAACCAACTCACTAGATATTGTCAGAAGATACATCTGCCCAAAGATACAGAAAATAGATATTTTGGAAAGCTATTGCCAGTTGTGGATTTTGGTCTTAAAATTTGAACTGAGCCTTCATGAATAATAAACCATTTATTTTTAAAAATACTGTAGGAAATCCAACCCATGATTATTAGATGAAAACAAAGCAGTATAAAAGTGAATGTAAGTTTTAAGAATCTCTGGTGGAGCAAAGCTCTAAGGAACTTGCAGATGAAATAAGAAAAATAACATAAGAATAAATAATGCATGTTTTATATGACAGAACAGGACAATCAGATAACCCAACCTGGGAAGCACAGACCAAAAATACAGATCCCTATCCTGATATCCTAAGATCTTCAGAATTCAGAATGAACACTTTGTGACTGCAATAGCCAAGGGGGACATCTCTGCCAGTTTACGCGACTAGACATTGCCTTTTAAGATTATTATTTTTTTCTATTTCATTTTTTAAATATTTAATCATGCCATTGTCATTTCATATACTTTGTCCTATATTCTCTTAATACCTCCAAAATCTGTGGAAAAAATGTGAGGGAGCAGGTAACAACAATTTTGCTTGGCACTATTGTACAATCTGTGGGATGAAGAAAATATTTATATAAATAAGTTATTTGGTTAAATTCTAACTCCTTAAATTAATTGTAAATATTTGTTAATAGCAAGTCCTATATTTATTTTAAGAAGGTACAATATGATCACTGAATATGACCAGTTCACTTCAGAGAATGACAGAGTAATTTACATCCAAAGGGCATGTGGAGCTCACCTAAGTTCACTTACTGTTCAAAGCAAGACCAACTTAAATGTTCAACCAATTAACATCATTTCCTGACACTGTGGAAAACAACATACAAGAATGGTTTCCTAGAACTTATATTTCATAAAGCAATTAGTATAAACAAAAAGCACCAGATGAAGGCAATATATCTTTGTGTCAAAAGAAACAAAAGGAAAGAGAAATCATTTCTTTTGATAGGAAGAAACCTTTTTCCTTTGAAGTATCTTCATGATTGCAGTATCTCTGAGGGCAGAATTCATAATTTTAGATAAAATACAAATAAAAACAAAATAAGAAAAAAATGCATTTACCTTATACTATTCCACATGCGGCAAGTCTAAATTCTAAGAATGATCTACGTATTCAAGGTGAAAATCATTTTTATTTTGGCAACTATCTTTGTCAATCTGACTACGTTATTGAACTTGCAACTCCACAGATATAATAATATCAGTTCCACTGTCCAAACAGATAACAATATTGTACACCTGAAGTCAAATAGAGGACAAAAATGTGTTAACAAATGGATTGATTTTGCAAAATACACATGCTGTGTCCTGCCTAGCGTTAGCATTTTTTCAGATATAATCTACCAGTGACTATAACTGGGACATCTTTTTGACTTAGGGCAAGACTGAATCAGGGTAGATATTAGGCAAAAAGCAAAAAGGTGCTAGAATGACTGACATCCAAATGTAATACTGCAACACTAAATCAATTGTGCTATTTAGATACACAATATCTCTGACATACTCAATTCTTTTGTCAACTATTTCACCAATAATTGAAAGTAAGAGAAATAAGGGGCCAAGTTTCCAGAATTGCACTACTAGGGTCTCTTCTACAATGGAGAAAATATGAGTAAGAGAATTCTCTTCATTTAATTTCTCAGGATGAAATGGAGATGAATGGTATACAATTAGAATGTTATCAATTTAAAGGAACACAAACAAATGAGTACATCCTAAAATGGATTTCTGATAAGTTCCACAACAAAGAGTACTTCTCTCACTTTACAACAGAACCATGCATGGCTATATTTTAAAGGAAAAAAAGCTTTATCTGAAAGATAGTCCTAAATAACACTTATTCTTTACCTTAGAGTACTTGAGATTAAGACCTTTTTATGGCAGCATCCAAAGAATGGTGAGGATAAGCTAATTGCTGAAGAGAGAAATTCTGCACCAACTAAAGGTTACAATAGAAATTAGAAACAAGTAGTTCTGACAAGGACCTTCCAACACAAAACACAATCCCAAGGAAAATGGAAGTATTGCAGCAACACAAACAGTAACCATATGATGGAGTTGCACGCTGCTACATTAGATGGAAGAGACTGGAGAAAAGCACTAATCAATAAAATCTTACTTTAATTACATCAAGTGTGAGGAAATCAGAATCCTCCATTCACCTCATCATTCAAAGATATGGCATGATAAACTGAAGAACGGCAGTCATACTGTGTCCATCTTGGTAATTTTTCAGAGAGGTTCTCTAGCAAGGAAGAGAATGCCCAGGACAAGGAAGAAGAAACAGAATTTATCATACTCTACAGCACAAGGTTCAAAGTCAGATGAACCACTGAGAGCTATTCCCACCCTGCTTTATTAGAAGTGCATCAGATATACATTTGAATGGTTATTTTTTTTTTCCAATTTTCACACTCCATCATGAAGGGTAATAATATTTTTTCCTTTCATATTATCATATGCACACAGAATTACACATACTCTTTACTTCACAGCTGTGGAAAGTTTTTCCTATCTTGCTGCCACGTGCAGTTGTAAGATGTTCTCTCACCAGCAAACACCTTAAGGCATATGGGATTTACTCCTATAACAGAAGCCCCTATCAGAATGATTAGACTTTAATACATATATATAAACATATACCCTGAGAATCTCAATGAATCTTGAAATTCAGGTGTCTTAGGCTTTAATTAGAATTGATCAGTATTATAAAATAGTATTTAAAAAAAATAAAAAAAAATTAGAGAACTCTGTACAATATGAAATAAAAACTGAAGTGTTTTCATATTACATATATTTTCATAGAATATCATACAATTGTTTATGTACACTGTAATTATAAAAGAATGGCTCCTGCTGTACGTATTTCATTATCCAAAAGTATTGGCACAAAACTATGAAAGAAAATGTTAGCAGTTATTTATTCACTTGATTCAAATTTAACTCTGTGCTACCTAGGGTGTATGTAAGCTATCTCATTTGAAAAACATTTTATATTTACTTAAATTCAATAAAGATCATCCAAGTATTTGGTTTGGGTTGTAAGGGACCTTTAAAGATCATCTAATTCCAATGCCCCTGCACTGGAAGATATAGGGACACCTTCCAATAGACTGGGTTGCTCAAAGCTCCATCCAACCTGGCCTTAAACACTTCCAGGGACCTATCTACAACTGGGCAGCCTGTTCCAGTGCCTCACCACCCCTATAGTATATAATTTCTTCCTTATCTAAATCTTTCAGTTTAAAACTGCTATCCCTTGTACTATCACTACACGCCTGGTAAAGAGAGTCTTGTAGTCTTCCCGTAAGTGCTAGAAGGCTGCTATAAGGTCTCCCAAGAGTCTTCTTTTCTCTAGGCTGAACAACTCTAAATTTCTCAGCCTGGCTTCAAAGGAGAGGTGCTCCAGCCCTTTGATTACATTCATGGCTTTCCTCTGGACCCACTCTCTGTTGTGGTGGGGGCCCCAGACCTGGTGTAGTACTCCAGGTGAGGTCTCACAAGTAGAGTGGGAGAATCACCTCCTTCAATCTGCTGGCATGCTTTTTTTCATGAGGCAGCCCAGGATACAGTTGGCTTTTTGGGCTGCAAGTACACATTGCTAGCTCATGTCAAGTTTTTAATCCACCAGTACGTCCACAAGATTGAGTCTTCTACTAAATACTGATCTCAGTCTACTGATCATCAGTACCCAATCTGTACTGATGTTTAGGATTGCCCCAATCTAGGTGAAGGACCTTACACTTGGCCTTGCTGAACATGAGCTTCTCATGGGTCCATCTCTCAAGCTTGTTGAGGTCCCTCTGGATGGCATTCCTTCCCTCTGGAGGGAAACACAATTCTGCTTGGTGCCATCCACAAGCTTGTTGAGGATGCTCACTCTCCAAGAACCAGGCGTTATTTAAATGCTGAGGATACCAGTATAAAATTATTAACCATCAGCTTTAATAAAAACAAAATTTTCCCATACTGTGCAGATCCCATCTGTGCAGAGGCTCCTCTGCCCTCCCATGCAATGGTGGCCTTTTCAGGAACCTGCTAGGAGGAATCCCAAGAGAGACAATCCTGGAGATTAGAGTGTTTCCGAACTGGCTGATTTTGAAGAATCACCTCCTCCAAGCTCAAAAATTGTCTATCCCCATGTTCAGGCAGTCACAAATGGTTGCAGGAGGCCTACATGAGCAAGGAGCTCCTGACAAAACTTAGATGTAAGAAAGAATACTGCACGTCAAAGCAGAAATGGGTGATCCAGGAGGAATGTAGCAACACTATTTAAGCATGCAGACACAAGTTTAGGATAGCCAAAGCCCATCTGGAGTTGAATTTGCTGAGGAATGTCAAAGGCTATTACAAGTACATATGCAGCCAAAGGAAGACAAAGGAAAATGTGGAACTGCTTCTGAATGACGCAGAGAACTTGGTGACAACAGACACAAAGGAAGTCAAGGTACTTAATTTATGCTTCACCTCAATCTTTACTTTTAAGAAGATTGATCTTCAGACATCCCAGATCCTGAAACTAGTGGGCCAGTGTGGATCAAAGAAGCCTTAATCCTGAGTAGAGGAGGAACAGGTGAAAGAACGTGTAAACAAACTGCACACAAACAAGTCCATTGGACAACTAACAGAATGGGACACCAATGAGTGCTGAGGGAGCTGACTAATGTCCACCACTCTCAACTATCTTTGAAAATTTGTGGAGATGAAGTTCCTAAGGAATGAAAGAAAACAAATGTCACTCCTGTCTTCAAGAAGGAGGGTTTTAGAAAATACAGACTGGTCAGCATAAATGTCATTCCATGCATTGGAGGAAATCCTGAAAGTCATACTAAGAACAAGATGATGCCTGGGAGTAGTCAGCATGGATTTATAAAGGGGTAATCTCATCTGACCAACCTGATATCTTACTGCAATGAAATGACTGGTTTGGTGCATGAGGAAAGAGCACTGAATCTTGTTTATCTTGACTTTAGTAAGGTTCTTGAAACTATTTTCTGTAATGACAAATTGATAAAGTATAGACTAGGTAAGAGGACAATTGAGAATGAATGAAAACCATCTGAGCTGCTGGATTGATTAGAGGCATGAAGTCTAGCTGTAGATCAGTCACTAGTGGTATACCGGGGTCAATACTAGCACCAATATTTTAAATATATTTATTAGTGAGCTGGATGAGAGGACAGAGGGCACCCTCAGCAATTCTGTAGATGATACAAAACTGGGAGGACTGATTGATAGATGAGAGGGTTATGCTGCTATTCAAAAGGACCTCAAAAGGCTGCCAAAGTGTGCTGACAGGAGTTTCAGGAAGTTCAAATAAGGAAAATGCAACCGGGAAGAATAAACCCAGGCAACACTACACATACTGGACAATGAGCAGGAAGGCTGATCAGCTTGGCAGCATCAGGCAAAACATTGCTCACTGTTCAAGGGAGGTGATCCTTGCCATCTACTCTGCACTGGTGAGATATATCTAGAGTGATAGGTCCAAGTCTTGGCTCCCTTCTACATGAGGGACAGTGGAGTGAGACCAGCAAAAGGCTACAGGGATGAGTAAGAGATCTGCCATACAAAGAGAGGCTGAGAGATCTGAGACCACTTAGCCTGGACAACAGATGGCTCAGGGGAACCTGATCAACACAAAAAGCTGGTACAGGGGAGTATTGCATTAAGTGGTGTAGCTGATTAACAGTTACGGGTCTCGTCGGATCCAGGATACTGAACTATCATGGTCACAGATTCAACAAGAACATACTAACTGATGTGGGTCTGGTTGGATTCAGGATACCGAACTGTCACAATCATGGATTCTCCAACAACTTTACATACCCTTACTCTAGTTGTACTCAACGAGAACTATCAAGGCTAGCAACAATGCAATTAAGTGCAATTTATTACAGCAACTGGTACACAGGTTCTTTGGATTGCCGGCGATAATTTACTGTCTGCAAAAGCAAGCTAGCATGAATGAAATACTCAGATGCACAGCCTAGAAATTAACGCGTTTAAACTCATAAAGACTCTATAGAGATTTCTAAGTTATCGCGGAGACACACAGTAAAACCAAGTGTTCAAGTGTCACCCAAAAGCATCCCAATGGGGTGGGGGGAAGAGGCTCAGCCCATTCACTGATCCCAGAAGTCAGGAGGTCCTCATGGTGGTATCTTCCCTAACATCCTCTCTCCCTCAGGCCAATTTATATTATTTTCTATATTTTAGCTGGAGATTGAGTGACTCTAGTCAAGTATATTCTTAGTTACGGTTGGTAAAAAGTTTTCCCGTCTCTGTTTAAAGGTATAGGCCCCGAGAAATTCAGAGTGCTTGCTCAGTGAGAGGTGGTCACACCTTGGAGGTGGGTAGCTTTTTGGATGGAGGTGTGTTTTGGTATTACAATGATACCATAATGAGCAAAAGTACACTAGAGTACAGCATTTTGTCAAAAACATGACAGGTCGTCGGCTCAGGGTAGCAAAAGTGCATCTTATCAGTCTCAGTGTGCACAAGAACAATCGAGTCCCCACCTAGCCACAGAGCCTAGCCACGGTGCCTCTACTCCGCTCTATGCTCCATACTGTTCCTTAGAGCCAGCACACCAGGTTCCCCCAGTGCGACAGCATCTAAGGTTGGGAGCCTAGGGAATGCACAGGTAATGCAACTACACCCTGTCCTGAAAGCCTCTTTAATGCTGTACATTTCCTTTAATATGTGAATATTAGTTTTATTTTCCTAGTTACTTTAGGCAATTACACCACAGGGAGTGAAGAAGACCCTTCTCAGCAGTATTTAGTGAAAGGAGAAGAGACAATGGACAAAACTGAAATGCAAGAAATTTAATTTAAACATAAGAAAAAACAACTTTGCACTGTAAGGATGGTCAAACACTACAACCACCCTGGTCAGCCTGCTGCAGAGTTTCCATCCTTAGACACAATCAAAATCAAAATGGATGTGGCCCTCAAGAAATTTCTCAGATATTACAAGAAATTAATTTTTAAAATATGACATCACATCTCTTATTTCTATGTTACTGGTTTAAACTGGGGAATTAAGTGAAAAAAAAAAAAAAGAATATGTACTTGTCTGATGGCTCCACTACAAAACAATTTTCTTACACATACCTTTAGCTGATAAATTTAAATATTTAGATAAAGAAAATAATTCAGCCGATGTTCTACAGAAAACATGGTAACAAGTTACATACAGGACCATTAAGTCTAATAATAAAATGTGTTATTTCTCAGTTCCATACAGTATGGTGAGTACAACTGCACTCTTTGGTTATACCTATTCTATTCCACTCCAGGCAGAATTGAATGACACCTGAAATTGTGTTACCACTGTAATCTAAGCTGCTTTGTCAGCAAAACTCTACTGCCTCCATGCAGGTTTCTAATAGCAACTAACTTGATTAGTCCAGAGAAGAACAATGATGCTACTGTGTTTTTTTCATAACTGACACACTTTTTCCTTATTATTATGCTATAAAAATAATACAAGTGTAAACCATACAATAGTTTTGTCTTTATAATTTGGAGTTATCAAATATGATAGTATTACATTAGTTCTCTTAAGGGCTGGAAAGATCACTATCAAATTAACTTGAAAATCATCAGACATGGAACTGACAGAGCTGAACACTGCATGGGACTTTGAAAGGGCTTCATTAGTTTTCTATCCTGGTAAACTGTTAAAAACCTAATGAAGGTAATTAATTACTATGCATTTTAAGAATGAATTGAGAATTTGTATATAAGATTTTTTGACAAGACACTTCAAGAATAAGAGTTCATGAGTCCACGTAACAAAAAGAAAAAAATATATATACATTTAAATGTCTTCTATTTTTAAGGAACAATCCATCATGGCTCAGACACAAAACAGTTTTCTTGTTTACAGCCTATTTTCCATACTAAAAAAAAAAGTATTTCATTCAGTTTATTGTGTACACTTCTAATCAGCACAAGAAGTAAAAGCTATTTCTTCAATCTTAATACTTTTTTAACCTTAAAAACCAACAACTTCTAGCCATTTTTAAAACTGCATGGCTTTATATACATAAAGCATTATCTTACTATGTCAGTCAGTTATACAATATCCTAAGTAAAAAAAATTCTAGCAAGTGTTTATATTGCTTCTCAGTCTCTACTGGCGTTAAGCCACACACACAAACAAAAATATACATCCATTCCTTAAAGACACATATATGCTATCATAAGGTATGCACATATATACGTGTATATATATACTTCATATATTCTCAGGATACTTGGGAAGAAAATTTGCTCATCTTTGAAAGTTACCACACATTACTGCTAATCAGGCTTTCAGAGGTAAAGAAAAAGGTGACTGTACAAACCAATTTCAAGCACTTGTGGAAAAGTTACATGACTTTCTTCCAACATACAGACAGGCAGACACAGAAAGCCAGTTTCATTTGATATATTCTGTACTTAAGTAGCATTTTTAATTTTCCTTCACATCTGTTTAATTTCTAATTTAAACAGCTGTTTAAATTTCTTAAACAACTAATATAACTTTGATGCTGCAAAGATAACAGTTCAGCATTAATATCTCTTATTTCCCCAAATGGTATGGCTGACATTGTATCTTGGGCATCATTCCCAGATGCACATTTCTGCCAGCACACCCTGAAACTGCTTTATAAAAATGCTTTGTTGAAAGTTGACATACTCGAAAAATCCACTGTCCATCCTCTTCACTCTCTATGAAATGTCGAGTGTTTTGAAATTCTTTGTGAGCGAAAGATAAATTGCAATACATTTGAACATTTTTGCGTTTTCTTTTAGTATCAGAAACAATATTAATAACATCATTTTGTTGTGCTTTCTTTATAAATACATGATGCCCATCTGCAATCATTTATCAGCAGTCCTGGCTGTCAGGGGAGGTCCCAGTTGACTGGCAGCTAGCAAACGTGATGCCCATCTACAAGAAGGGCCGGAGGGTAGACCTGGGAAGCTATAGTTTGACTTCAGTGCCATGGAAGCTCATGGAGTAGACCATCTTGAGTGTCATCACATGGCACTTGCAGGGCAACCTGGTGATCAGGCTCAGTCAGCATGGGTTTATGAAAGACAGGTCCTGCTTAAAAACCTGATCTCCTTCTATGACAAAGTGACGCGCTTGATGGATGAGGGAAAGGCTATGGATGTGGTCTACCTCGACTTCAGGCAGGCTTTTGACACCTTTTCCCACATCCATTCTCCTCACAGAATCACACAAAATCACAGAATCACAGAATTTCTAGGTTGGAAGAGACCTCAAGATCATCGAGTCCAACCTCTGACCTAACACTAACAGTCCCCACTAAACCATATCCCTAAGCTCTACATCTAAACGTCTTTTAAAGGCCTCCAGGGATGGTGACTCCATCACCTCTCTGGGCAGCCTGTTCCAGTGTTTAACAACCCTTTCGGTAAAGAAGTTCTTCCTAACATCTAACCTAAAACACCCCTGGCGCAACTTAAGCCCATTCCCCCTCGTCCTGTCACCAGGCACGTGGGAGAACAGGTCAACCCCCACCTCTCTACAGCCTCCTTTAAGGTATCTGTAAAGAGCAATAAGGTCACCCCTGAGCCTCCTTTTCTCCAGGCTGAACAAGCCCAGCTCCCTCAGCCGCTTCTCGTAGGACTTGTTCTCCAGGCCCCTCACCAGCTTAGTCGCCCTTCTCTGGACTCGCTCAAGCACCTCGATGTCCTTCTTGTAGCGAGGGGCCCAGAACTGAACACAGTACTCGAGGTGCGGCCTCACCAGAGCTGAGTACAGGGGGACGATCACCTCCCTAGCCCTGCTGGTCACAGTGTTCCTGATACAAGCCAGGATGTCGTTGGCCTTCTTGGCCACCTGAGCACACTGCTGGCTCATATTCAGCTGACTGTCCACCATTACTCCGAAGTCCTTCTCTGCCTGGCAGCTCTCCAACCACTCATCTCCCAGCCTGTAGCTCTGCTTGGGGTTATTGCACCCCAGGTGCAGGACCCAGCACTTGGCCTTGTTGAACTTCATGCAGTTGACCTCAGCCCATCGGTGCAGCCTATCCAGATCCTCCTGCAGAGCTTTCCTACCCTCGAGCAGATCGACACATGTGCATAGCTTGGTGTCATCTGCAAACTTCCTGAGGGTGCACTCAATGCCCTCGTCCAGATCATCGATAAAGATATTTGCAGACGCCACCAAGTTAGGTGCATGTGTCCATCTGCTCGAGGATAGGAAGGCTCTTCAGGAGGATCTGGATAGGCTGGACTGATGGGCTGAGGCCAACTGTATGAAGGCCAATAAGGCCAAGTGTCGGGTCCTGCACCTGGGGCACAACAACCCCAAGCAGTGCTACAGGCTGGGAGATGAATGGTTAGAAAGCTGACTGGCAGAAGAGGACCTGGGAGCCTAATATGAGCCAGCAGTGTGCTCAGGTGGCCAAGAAGGCCAACAGCATCCTGGCTTGTATAAGAAGCAGTGTGGCCAGCAGGGCTAGGGAAGTGATTGTTCCCCTGTATTCAGCTCTGGTGAGGCCACACCTTGAATGCTGTGTTCAGTTTTGGGCCCCTCGCTACTAGAAGGACATGGAGGTGCTTCAGCGAGTCCAGAAAAGGGCAACGGAGGTCTTGAAAAGATGTTTAGATGTAGAGCTTAGTGATATGGTTTAGTGGAGGACTTGTTAGTGTTAGGTCAGAGGTTGGACCAGGTGATCTTGGAGGTCTCTTCCAACCTAGGTGGTTCTGTGATTCTGTCATCTGCAAGTCTTTCAAAATTCTTCACTCACCCCTTCCAAATAAGGAAAACCAAAGCAGAGGCTACGCATCAATATTTCTTAAGAGCACACACTGTGACAAGTTTGGAGTTATTAGTACAATTTATGAATCCCTGATCTACCAAGCCTGCAATCAAACTTTTTAATCATCACTTCTGCAAGGAATAAAGTTAAAATAAGATCTGAATAGGAAGAAAGGAGGAGTAAAGCAAGAGTGGAAAAACTGGTACCAATCATTTTTCCCAGTACAGCTGATCATTTTTTGATCTTTGTGGTGATCAAGCATTTTACACAGAAGTACACATATTGCAGAAAGAGACAGAAGGAACAGATCCATGGCAGATCCATGGATCAGGTACATGAACAGATCCAATAAAAATAACTGACTGAAGATTTGTTCTGAAAAATGGAATTGCAGATTACCTCATTGGATAAAAAGCACATATTTGAGCAGAGAATTTTTTCATCAATTTTCTCCAGGTAATTTAATTTCTATTAAATGTGGCCAACCCCAATGACCAACCTTTTCTGAAACAGAAGAGTCAGAATAAAAATGTAGCAGCATGAAGTTACACAAAAAAAATGTACAGGTTCCAATAGAAATAAACTCTTCTATCAGGGAATTATAATATATTTCACTTATATTTCACAAATATTTCACTTCAGCAGACATATACATACAAACAACAATCCTCAATATTTTCTATAACTCTTCACAGTCATTGTAGAAACAAAAATGACTGTGAAGGAATTGTAAAGGAACACAAGAAAAAAAATGTTTTTATGAATATAGCCCTAGCCCAGAGCCCAACCATGTTCCAATTCATAATCATTTTGGAGTTTCATTTGAAACACTTTACTTCACTGAACTGATAGGCTATGATTCACTTCACTATCAATGCACTGAAAATTAATTCTAATTATTCACTGTAAAATTTCTGTCACCAAAACTTCACCATTTTATATAACCAATTGCATTAGCCAGTCACGTCCATACAGTTAACAACATTTACAAATGGGGATTACACTGGTTAGACTTAAAACATGCTCTGTATTAACACCTGCACACTGTCAGTCTCTAAAATATTTGCCTTTAATATACATTTGATTTGGCCCATTGCTAGCAACTTCTCATTTGAAATGACTCCAAATCATTTTCATAAATAGCATAAATAGTATAATGACTACAATTGAGTACACCAGAAAAAAATAAATAAAGGTATAGACTATTGCCTGAACTTCATCCATGTTTCAAATAAAATACCGTCATCTAGGAGATTGTCAGAAGACAGAGTATGGATGTTACACCAAATAAGTTTGATTCTTTGGTAATTCACTGATTGTATTTGGTAAGACTGATGGAAGGAAAAAGACAAAATTATAAAAAAAGAAGGGTTATTTTTGCATAGCACAAAAATAATTTTGAAAGAAAAAGGTTAATCAGTAATGATTAAAATTGTGAGAATTAAAAGGAAAACCATAATCCCCTAACTGTACTAAACAGAAATTATGCAGTGTTAAATTAATAGGAAGGAATTCTCAGTCTTCAAGAAATTTCAGGTAGACTAACAGTCCTTTATACCCCTAAGAGCAAATAATCAGAAAAAAAATCCACAGATCTCAGAGCACTTAGTGCAAAGATGCTACTATGATGCACTTTTGGAATCAAATAACTAAGAAAATTTGGGAAACATACAGGATGTGATCATCTCAAAGGTTATGATCATTTCAAAGATTATACAATTAAATTTATTAAAATTCAGAAAAAGTTTATGCATTATTATTTTATGTTTTACTGTAATATTAGAAATTTTGCTGCATCTTGTTTTATTAAATGAGATGCTGTGAAAGTTCCTTGCTCTTGAAAATAAAAGATTACTGCCAATTGCTCTTCTGTTGAAAACCGCAACTTCATTCTGTCCTTTGCTTGAAATCTGTAACACACCTTTTGCCTGCAATTTAATATGAAATTCATAGATGCACTTCTCCTTTGCTTTGCACTGAATTAATAGGTGTATTTTGAACACTTGACTATACTGCTTCTGGCTTAGGATTTCTTTGTTTGTCATTTTACAGTTTTTTTTTTTTCCTTGACATTTTTTCCTGGATTTCTGCAATGCTTGACACTGCACTATATCTTAAGCGTGTCTTTTTTCAGCATAATATTCAATCCAACTTAGGATCTGTTTGTACATTTTTATATGGGAATATAATATAAAGTCTTTATGAGAGAGTGAATATAGCTGAAATATAGTAGAAATAACTGCAAATTAAAGTGCTATCTTGTGAGTGACTATAGCTACCAATATTTGACTTTTGGTTTGAAGTAACAGTGAAGCTGCAATTGCTAATAATTCTATGGTCATGTAGGAATCCATTTTTTTGATCTTTCTCCATTAAAATAAAAACAGCAACAACACAAATGGAATACTAGATGCTAGCAAGTATGGCATATCTGAATGAATTACACTGATAAATTCAGACATGCAAGACAGGAATTTGCAGAGAGCTTCTGTAAGAATATGAATATATTGTCTGCTTTAAGAGAAAAAAAAGTCTCAAGCAACAAGAGAAACATAGTTAGTTGCTTTTTAGGGAGACACCTGCTGCTGCTCATTCAACTTGGAACAAATGACATTGGAAATAAAAGGTCAGAGCACTTGAAAATGTGGATTAATGAATTAGCAATTAGAATGAAGGGCATAAAAATCACAAGTGATATTTTCTGGCATATTACAAATTTTCATAATAATTACCCTGTAGACCCCCAGGACAGATTTCAGAAAGAAATGGAACGTTGCTTTCATGAAAATAATAATCAGTGGGAGATAATATGCATATTTAGAGCAATAAACATACACATAAAAATATATTAAAGGCACTGAACATTTGAAGAATTATTGATACTTTATCCTGAGATAGAATAACTGGAAGGAGTTGGAATACTATTTATAAACATTAAGTAACGTGAATTACTACCTTTGTTTAAAGAGAAAGTAATGCTGGAAAACCACCAACCAAGCTTATCAAATAAAACTGATCATTTCTGGAAACTTAGAGAAGAATGGTTCAATACAGATCAGTAATGCTTAATCTGCAAGGTAAGTAAATGTATACCAAAAAAAAAAAAAAAAAAAAAAAAAGCACTCAGAACCGATGGCTTTCAAATGGCCAAAGTGGTCAGGATAAGGGATAAATTATAAACCAAACATAAGATGTCTGAAAACATGATGACCCATCCCCGGAGGTGTTCAAGGCCAAGCTGGATGGGGTCTTGACCAACCTGATCTAGTGGGTGTCATCCCTGCAGGGAGGTTAGAACTAGATGAGGGGTCTGGAGAACAAGTCTTATAAGAAGTGGCTGAGGAAGTGGGCTAGACGATTCTGTGATATGATCTTTAAGGTCCTTTCCAAGCCTAGCCGTTCTATGATTCTATGAACAGATAAGGAGGGACATTGAGTAGCTAGAACTTACACAGAGAAGAGCAATGAAGCTGGTGAAGGGACTAGAAAACAAGAGTTATGAGGAGCAGCAGAGACAATCAGGGTTGGTTTGTTCTGGAGAAGAGGAGGCTGAGGGCTCCTTTGCTCTCCAGGTAGTTATAACTGGGAAGGAAGTTGCAGCAAGGATGGTGTCAGTCTCTTATATCAGGTGACAGGTGATAGGATGCAAGGAAATTGTCTCCAGTTGTGCTGGGGAGGTTTAGATTTGACACTATGAAGAATTTATTCACAGAGAAGGGGCTTAAACACTAGAACAGGCTGCCCAGGAAAGTGGCAGACTCCCCATCCCTTCTGGTATTTAAGGGATGTGGTTTAGTGGCAGGGCTTGGTCAGGCTGATGGTTGGACTTGGCAATCTTGTAGGTCTTTTCCAATCTATATGATTTTATGATTCTATGATAAGAAGACCGAAATAGAACCAGTAATATTTTAAATATATACAGAGAGCATAGAATAAAGGGAATTGTGTCATTTCTTTTTAAAAAGAGGGTAAGCAAAAATAGAATAAAAATGTTACGATGTTAGAAAATCACATTAAAACTACAGAATAAATACATAGGTGTTTAGCTTACTATTTGTCTGTATTCACTAGTGCAGCTGGTTCAAGAAACAACACTGCAACTACAGACTTGCCAAACTACTGAGTAGTTACTCGAATGATATCCTTTGAAACATCACACCCCTAAAGGATCAGAATTCAAATCTTACATTGAATATGACAAAAGCTTTGCATACCTTATCATGCAACACTTTAGATTTAGTTGCAGCTTTATGACAGTGTAGAGCAAGTATTTGAAGGGGAAAAAAAAAGCAACCACTCTGATATAGTTTGTCAAGAAATATAACATAATTTTTTTTATTATAAATTATTATAAAAGTGTGAAAGCTATATAGTTGAACAGGACATTTTGTAACGAAATCTGTAACTTACAAAGATGACCTGCTAACTTCAAAATCAAGGCATATTTATAGATTCTTATGGTGAAAATCATTCCAAGAAAGATAAAATAATATATTTTCAGCTGAGCTGAGTATCTTCCACTCTATGATATTCAGAAACATTCAAACTAAAACCCAATGAGTGATTTGTGACTGCTCAGAATTTAGAATATGTTACATACAGATTTCCTCAGTGCACTAGACATTAAAATATTTCCCTAGTATATCATCAATTTAGATGATGTTTTAACTAAAAATTCAGTTTTCAAAGCAAGTTTTCTTTAGCCTTGCTTCTAGGCCTTGAAACCCCTTTCCTGAAGGAGTCTTCAACACTTTCCACCTTCATTTAAAGGATTCAGATGCCAAGCGTATAAGCAATCACTCCCCTTTCTGTCTTTTTTTTTTTTTTCTGCCATGTAATTTTTCTTTGCCACTTTTGAGCATTAGTACTTACATTCTCTCCCTTTTCTTACAAATTTCTCTGAGCCTAAATAGCCTGAACATTCCTTGCCAATAGGGAAAAATTACATTTTGTCCATGAAAGTGATTTTTAGGGATGAGTAATATTATGCATTATGAAAACACTCACATAAACAGAAATCATATATTTACACCATATATGTATATAAATATTGACCTTATTAATCCCATTTTGGAATGTGAAGCAAGTAATGCAAGCTGGCTGGCTGTTGTTTTAATTTTTACGATTAATAGATTTGGTTACATGGCAACTAAAAATGTAAAAAAATAAGGTTTGATCTAAGAAACAAGATTATTTAAGTAAAGAACTTTAAAGTAATTTATCTTATGCTATTAGGCTACTAAAAATATTTCATCATACTATACAACAGATGAAAGACGAGAGTTCTATGTAGATAGCTTAAACGATCTGTTTAAAGGTACAGAAAAACTAAGAACACACAAAAAAATCTCATTATGAAAGTGATGCTAGCAAATTTACTATTTACTTTCTTAATGGTTCTCAGCCAGCAGTTTTTTCACAGCCCCTAATACAAATATGGTAGGTAATGGGAATAATGAAAATAAGTAATTGGGAAATAGAATAATTTAGCAAGAAAACTGCTGTGTCCATTTTCATAAATAAGGATAGACATTCAAGAAAAAAAAAGTATACTGAAGTAAGAGAGGAATTTATCTTACCACACTTATTGATAGTAATTAATAAATAGTAATGAAAAACAAAAAATATGAACACACAATGAATGTTGTAGCAAAGGCAATACAAATATAATTTTGTAAAGACCAATTGTAACCTCCCAACTGTTTCCAGCAAGACAAAGTGTGATCTAACACCAAAAGGCAGATGCCTGAGCAGTGGTTCCAGCCCATTTTTGAACTGAGTTAGAATTTGTGACATGGTATAGGGTATTACCCTGCCTTTAACTCCTGCTCAGTCAAATTAAAGGGTGTCCCACAGGTCTTAAATATACCTAAACTATGTGGGTGCTTGGACAGGATAAGGAAGCTCACGTGGCACCAGACACTTTGGTGTGGGTTACAAATGGGAAATTCAAACTGTAACTGCTCAGCAATGGTAATTCCTGAACAAGGAGTGATCTGGCACAGTTGGCAAGAAGGCTTAACTGCAGAACAGGTAAACTGTTTGGAAGTTGGAATGTCAGAGACAGAATACTCCATGTATGGGAGTAAAGTTTTCCTTGTTCATGAGTTAAGAAGTATTACAGTACTGTCTTGTAAGAATCATGAAATGTGAGTATTCAGGGGCCACTTTAGGCGAACAGAAATGGCTTTGGGGCACAATCAAAACACTGGAATCAAACACTGGCTTAATGCACCTGAAGCTGATGCACCAAAGCTGGCATAAGTATATATAAGGAATCAGTTCCTGTTACAAGTCTGTAAACTCTTTGTAGATCCATTTATGGCTGTAGTATTCCGTCCAATGCATTTAAAAAAAATCTTTTAATATTTACTCACAAATGTGTGTTTAGTTCTCCTCGAGTACAATAAAAATGTCCCTGCTCAATCCATAGAACATTAAACTCCCATTTCTGCTAGTAGAGGTCTGATCAATACAGATGATGTAGTCTAAAGGGCAATTCAGCTAATCAAGCTCTAAAAAAGTGTTCTTGGTCTACTGCCTGAGATATCTTGCATAGCCAACCTGTCCTCAAATGTGCTACTCCAGCACAGGATGAATTCCTGTGTCACTTGTGCTGCCTTATGCAGATGTGGTTGAGATCATGGAGCATCTGAGCTGAATTACTCCACTAGGCACTTCTTTATAAGATAAAACAGATTTCTCACTTGACTTAGTTATGATTATTTTTAATAAGTATCTGTTGACTAAAAGAGAAGCCTACATAGTTCTTGCTCCTATGGGTACCTTTTACTAAAACATTTATTTTGTCATTTTTGTTATTAAGTCTCTTTCTGCCTGTCTTTTTATTTAAGGTACAAGATTTTATTCTGTGGAACTGTATTCAAGATAAAATTGATGTTATGAGGCTAGATCACACAGAATTTCACAGAATTTCTAGGTTGGAAGAGACCTCAAGATCATCGAGTCCAACCTCTAACCTAACACTAACAGTCCCCACTAAACCATATCCCTAAGCTCTACATCTAAACGTCTTTTGAAGACTTCCAGGGATGGTGACTCCACCACCTCCCTGGGCAGCCCGTTCCAGTGCCTCACAACCCTTTCAGTAAAGAAATTCTTCCTAACATCTAACCTAAAACTCCCCTGGCATAACTTTAGCCCATTCCCCCTCGTCCTGTCACCAGGCACATGGGAGAACAGGCCAACCCCCACCTCTCTACAGCCTCCTTTAATGTACTTATACAGAGCAATAAGGTCACCCCTGAGCCTCCTCTTCTCTAGGCTGAACAAGCCCAGCTCTTTCAGCCGCTCCTCGTAGGACTTGCTCTCCAGGCCCCTCACCAGCTTCGTCGCCCTTCTTTGGACCCGCTCAAGCACCTCGATGTCCTTCTTGTAGCGAGGGGCCCAAAACTGAACACAGTACTCGAGGTGCGGCCTCACCAGAGCCGAGTACAGGGGGACGATCACCTCCCTAGCCCTGCTGGTCACAGTGTTTCTGATACAAGCCAGGATGCCGTTGGCCTTCTTGGCCACCTGAGCACACTGCTGGCTCATATTCAGCCGACTGTCCACCATCACTCCCAGGTCCTTCTCTGCCTGGCAGCTCTCCAACCATTCCTCTCCCAGCCTGTAAATGTAAGATGTCAAGTAGGTTCTAAAAATGTATTTGAAAAAAAAGGAATTTCATATCAAAATCTTCCCTTCTCTTTGAGGTACATCTGTAATTGTTATTATTTTAATAATCAACTCTGAAAGTAAAGGTAGGTCTTATCAGAAATTACTTTTCAAGTGTACTACATAAGCTGCCCTTATTTCGTACAAATTCCACAGTTTACCCTCTCAAATGCCATGCTGCTCACAGTTACATTTTTATTTTTTTAATAAGATAAAAATAACAAGACTTCATAGTATTAATACTCTCATCAAATAATTTGACACATACAGAAGATACATTAATGGACACCAGTCAAAGATACCCCTTCTCTGAACTTTTGAAAAACTGCCCAGGATTACCAAGGCTTTGGAATGACATTATTTATAAGGAAAGAGATGCACTTTAATGTACTAAACACAGCTTCTCTTTAAAAGAAGACAAGAGATCTTTTTATTATTATTATTATTAAAAGTGAGGTCTCTTTCTTAAACAAAATGGTTTACATATTAAATTGTACTTAGGTTTTCCATATTTAATATATTTGAAGAAAGAAAACTCCTTAAAAAAACATAAATAGGAAAAAAATAAAAATAAAAAACTCAACAACGTAAATAGTTATGAGGAAAGCTTTGCCATCTCAATAATAACAAAACATGATTTTTGTAAATCCAAAGAAATATCAGTCATAAAAAAATGAAATATTGTAATAAAATTACATGCATCTTTTCTAAAAATGCAAACTAGTGTCTTTATGAAAAACAGAAAACTGATCAGATTATGCAGTGCTCTGATTTTTTTTTCCACCCACAATTAAATATATTCTGTACTTTGACAGAAGACGCATGGTTATCTTACAGACGAGGGAAAGATATTTTACTTTGAAGTAGTTTTTTTTCTTCAAACAAGGAAAGTATTAAAATAGATTTGATACCTGTTTTGTAGTGCTTAATAAAATATCATGTATTTTAGTATACTGTGGATAATATCTATTCTAAGGAGGTTAAAAAGAAATCAAGAGCTGTGGAGAACTAAGAGAGAGCAGAATCGAAATCAAATATTTTTTACTTCAATAAAGATCTTTTGCTTGTTTACTGAAATAGAGATAAACATGCATCATTGCCTGGTGTGTTACAGTTTATAGTAGCAGGGGAAGTATTACTAATAAAAATAGCTGAACAAAAATTTGTGTTCTACAATTATTTTGTTTTACTAAAGTGGAAATGTTCCATGACAACAAGAAGTCTTTACCAAAGCCATATAAAGAAAATAATAAGATTCCAAATTGACTGGATATCAACACCTGACCCTATCCATTCCTAGAGTTTTAATGTTATAACCACCTCTTTTAAGGAAAATTGTTGAATGTGTATTGCTTCTCTTCCTTTACAGAGCAGCAAAACTGAAACAACAAATTTCTAAGAGAAACAGGGTAGTTGTTATGTACAAATATACAAAAGAAAGGCCTGAGTGCTGTATGGGCAAGAAAGAAAACAAAGGTTACTTTTCTAAGATACGGCAAGATGTGAAAAAGGAAAAAAAGAGGAAAGCATCTAAAATATCCCTTTTAGATTCTTGAACTTTCATCAGAGTGCTGGCGTTATAAACAGTGGCAAGAATGAAGAAATATAAAAGACAAGTAAAAACTAATCAACTAAGTTTTGGCTACTTTCAGTTGAATTTTTGACAGTAAGATAGCCAAGACAGAGATATCAGAGATGCAGGTTTAGAAAGATCATGAAAAAAAGCTAGATTTTTTTTTGCAGAGATGTCAGTTAGAATAATTTCTGTTATGATACTCTCCTATTAGTATTTTCTGATATATCATTATGTGACCATATTGATAATTCATACTATGAATGGAAATTGAAAATATCTTAGAGAATCACCACTTCTGGATTGGAACTATTTCATTGCTGTTAATGTGATTGGAATAAATATTCAAAAGACACATATTCTAAACTTAAAGACCAGATAGTTTGAACCGTTTATTTCAAAGTAAAAAAGTAAAATCTTATAATACTTGTTCACTGCTTTTCCATCGGTACCAGTTTACCTTCTTTCTAAACAGCAGAGCACGTTAATGTTGCATTCGATTTGCAAGAATACATTCTCTGCACAATTTTCATTTTTTGAATCTCCATGTGCTTCACTTTTCAGTTCCCCTCCCCCTTTTTTTTCCCTAATGCTTGCTCAGCTGATATATGATATCATAACTATATTATATATAAAATTTTTAAAGAAATACAAAATGAATGTCAGTTCACAGTTACAAACAGCAACCAGAAAGGAAGAGAGCTAACCTACTGTGCCAGCATCCTGAATTTTCCAACTTCAGGTAAATATGCCAGAACAAATTTTCAAAGTCACTACTGATATTCTATTCCTGCTGTAATAACTAGATCATCTTGTAAAATATTCTTATTATTTGAACCAGATGATGAAGAGTAGCAGAACATTCTTCAGGGAAAATCTAGGGCATACCGTGAAAAAATAACTAAATCATTCTGAGAAATACAGGAGGGAGGAAGTAACATGCTATTTGCCAAAAAGAATATCATTAAATGAAGACATTATTATCCAGTGATCCTCTGTGGGGAAATATTTTGACAATGGGGTAATAATAACATTCAATAAGTAGGAGCATATGTGTGTCATTAACTTAGGAGAATCCTTTGGGGAAAAAAAAACAACACATACACAGTAGGGGTTAAGTGTTATACGTAGCTTTGAAAACATCTCTGGGTATCATGTTTTCACTGATACAACAATGAAGCCAAAAGGAGGATAGAGGGCTGTAAAGAGCACTGACAGTACATCAGGTTTTACTGTCCAGCACATGTAATGTTGATGCAAAAAAAAAAAAAAAAGCTCAATCTTTCTTTCTCCAACACTCTTTAAATCTCTATCATAAAATTTAGATATTTTCATTAATGAAGGAAGCATTTCATAGACCTTTTGCATGAAAACTACAAGAAGGAGTATCTTCTCCTATCTTAAGGAGAAGAGGCCAGAAAAGCTCTTAACCTTTCCTAACAAGGCTCTGTGAGACAGGTTTTGCTGTATATATGAAGAAAAGTAGTATACTATTTTGTTTATTTGAAGCTTTCATTAACTTCCAAACAGTAATACAAAGAGCTTGGCTCTAGTTCTTCAGGAACATAAGTACCTAAAATTACGTGGAAAAAAATAGCTAGTAAGTTATTGTAGGAAATAACAAGTAAGAAGTTATTGTAGGCAGATGTCCCCAGGAGCATTTTAAACAGAACTATATAAATATCTGAAAGCATTCTGTTATGGAGAGAATAGTATTTTATGTCCAGTAATATTTTTATGGCCACTATACTACACTTGGTATTATACTAGCTACTATGAATGTAAGCATTTTATATGGAAGTATTTACTGATATATAAGATATTGATTTAAAAAAATCAAAAGGTACTGAAGCAAAACACAAAGCTATGTCTACAGTTAATTTAAATTAAGTAATGCTTTCCAATTGTCCAACTGCATAAGTTTTACTTTCCTCCAAGCTGGAAGTCCTTCTCTTCTGAGAAATGAAGGGAAGTTCCCATTTAATCCTCACATATAATAAAAGAGCATTCATGATTTTAAAATTGGACCTATTCTATAATTATTTATGAATCATAAAAGAACTGCAAGCCTTAAAGACAATTTTCAATGCATATGCTTTGCACTATAGAAGAACCATTAAAACAAATGGCCAAGAAAAGAAAAAAAAAAAGGAAAAAAAGGGTTATTTTTAATGGTATATAATAGTAACAAATTACTTCCAGTAGATTTTTAACTTTAATTTGTATCTCTGGGAAAATGTAAGATAGTAGTTATTTGGCAGTTTCAGGACCCAACAACAAATACATTTGGAAGTAACTTTGAAACTGTAAAATAGAGTAAAAACATAATTTTATTTACTTTATTCACTATCAGTATCTGTTGTCTACATAATTTACACACTCACACTATCTATCTTATGTAATATGATACAATGCCATAACAATTTTTCAGCACCACAG
Organism: Anas platyrhynchos; assembly: GCF_047663525.1. Lineage (NCBI taxonomy): Eukaryota > Metazoa > Chordata > Aves > Anseriformes > Anatidae > Anas > Anas platyrhynchos. Next base: position 76,752,598 of record NC_092589.1, read on the forward strand.
ACCAACCTGAAATCTACATGATTTAGATCTAATATAGTCCTAAGTCCAGTAAGTCTATCCTATTTTAAATGAAGTTCTTGAACCAAGACAGAAAGTCAGTATGAAAAACTGACTTATTTATGAAGAATACATTCATGAAGGATGGATATCCCTGGATTTTAGCATGCCCCACATTCCACACTGAGTATCTAAAACCTTTCTATTAAATTAAATGGGGGGGGGATTGGAATGAAATAATCCCCCATTGTGGCAAAGTAATCAGGAAGGTTAACTGGAGAAATTCCATTTAAATTGAATTGTTTCCACATGGAGATCTCATCTATACTTCTTGTTCTAGTATTTCTCTTCTTTAGCACTTATTGAGACCACTATCTTTTCCAAAAATAACTCATTTTCATTCAATTGTCAAAGGATACTAATTATTGAACTCCTTTTTTACTTTCAGTATTTATGATTTATTCAGAAGGAAACTAGTCATTGTTTGGAAACTAACATCAGAACGATGGCACACGAACACTGTAAAAAACAGTGAAAGAAAGAAGAAACACAAGTAGACTATAGGAAAAGAGACTGAAAAATACACAAAGCCTGATGCAAAGTCTTCAGTTTCTGTTAACACTAGAGAATTTCAAGCCTGAGATATACATGATATGCTAATATCAGTTCTGATGGCATTATCTTTGTTTAATTTACACTGTACATGCAACTATGTAAAGCAATGATATGCAGATTCAAGCAGTTTATTTTAGATTTAGATTTTATTTGGTACTTTTTATCTTCTTAAAAATTGTGCATCTTCCTTTCTACACACATTATTCTACACACAAAGAAATTACCCATTTTTTTCTTGAGTTACAAATGCTTCAAATTACCCTTGTGAACATATCTACTACATAACAGTACCCCTTCTTTCTGTCTTAAGTGACTGACAATTCAAATACAAAAAAAAAAAAAAGATAAAAATTTAAAAATTTTTCAAATAGTTGTAGGTATTATGCTACTCTGATAACTCTGTCTTTGCTCTGTGGTCTACTTATTCAATCAGAAACTCAGGTTGAAAGATGTATACAGAATCATTTTACCTTTCCAAATGAAATAAAAATTGAGTTCATTAATTCACTTTGTACAAAATAAAATCTTTTTGGCACTTTAATAAATATGTTCTAAATAATAATAAAAAAAGACTATGAAAACTAAGCTGATATGTAAAGTAATCAAATGGAAAAATCAGATGTAGTAACTATCTGTAATTCTCTAAATACTTGTGGATCAGTTCTCAGGTCTGACATGTTTCTTCCTAATAAAATGTATCAATAACATGTACTGATGAACAGAATAAGTATGCATGCATGAGTAATATGAATGCAATCAGACAGATTAGAAGATAAAAATAGATAAATATACAGAAATTAAAAGGAAAATTTTAACTACTGAGAAATTGAGAGATTAGTAGAAGTCTATTACAACAGATTTTTTTTTTGTTCTGAAGAACAGCTCTTTTACAATTTTTAGTTTAAAATTAAGAACTTTTACAATATATTACCTATTAAGTCAAAGAAAATAAAAGTTACAAATTGAAGGGTTTTTATTGGGAAGTCTCAGCATAGCACGGGTGGCTCAACTTCCTAACCTTGCTACGATGCAGGCTAAAAGTTAGACTACATCTTCCTTGACAGCATTTCAACACGCAAAACACATTTTAAGGTAAGTTTAGTTTTAGCCTACAGGAAAGTGAAACACATTCCATTCTATGTTATCAAGAGGAAAGGATCAGGAAAGCTCCTGGCCTACATATTTCACTGCTACAACTTCTTCTAATGTGTTTTATTTCAAGATTACCTTAATGTAAAGGTTAGGAGGCTACATTGCACTTGTTCAAGAAAACTATAGGTCTGAGTAACAAAAGCATAGCAAAATGAATTTATATGATATATATAAAGAATTGTATAAGAAATACTTCCTCACTGCTCATCCCAGTCCCACAAGAAAATTAATTTCAAATGATACTACCTAAAAGCCATCAAATCTAACAGCTATGTATGCCTGTGCATTTATACGTGTGAAGCTGTATATAGAGATGGTCTAGCTAAATATGTCTATTATGTGCAATACACACACATATTTAAAGATAACACTCCCACACATTCATCTTAGAAGTGTGAAGCTAGGCATAATCAACATCTGCTGCAACAACAAGAAAAACAAACAAACAAAAAAAAGATTATTATGTAGTAGGAAAGTACAAAGACAAAAACCCTTCTAGTAAACAAGAATATTTTGATTAGCATGTGTTCTGCCCATCTGCTGAAATCTTACAGAAATTGGAGTGAGATTAGTGAATATTTTTCTTCATGGCATCATGAGGAAGTTTCACTTGAATATCATCTCCCCTTCTTCCTACTTTAAACAATACTGATGTGCCAAACTTATTTTATCTCAAGTTCTTCGATCAAATAACTCTGTATTAAGCAATTAACTCAAATACTAAAAGACACAATGACATAATTAAAAAAAAAAAAAAAGGAATTCAAAGTGAATTCAACTGGCATGACCAACTGTGAAAGCATGTTTTGAAAGACATGAAGTAATGCCTGGCCTAATTGTAATGGTATTTGCTCTGACGCTGTTTGCATTACTTTGCTACTTCAGTATATGCTGAGATTTGTCTTACCACTTGCACTTTATTGCTTATGTTTCAAGAAAGATGTTCAAATAATCAAATAATTTATGTGTTAAAAATGGATACACATAAACTTCTCAAAGTCTCAGATCCACTATCAGAAAGGGCCTGACTTCCATTGATTAATGAAGACATTTCATTCTGTCACAAAATAAATACATAGATAAATAAAACAGATACACGTTCTCAGAAAGAAATTTTGAATACTATTTATTCTTTATTTTGACTTAGGCATATGCCATGGAAGAGCTAAAACAGTTTGGCAGGAAGCAAGTATTGTCTATAGACAAAACAGAGATGCAGAATAAACTTGGGTTTAACAGAATTTGGAGGAAAAAAATCATTTATGTGGATCTTTCATTATTCTTTTAAACATCTGCATTTTCCAAGACAGTACTATTCACAAGTGGCATTATCATAAAAAGTTTTACAATTTGTGTAGATATAATTTAAATGTAAATGGAGAGTAGAAAGCTTCCAAAATTAACTTACATGATCAATTAGCTCACGAACCATTCCATTCCACTGTCCATTGGCATCTTCCTGGGCTCCGTATTTTCCATCCTCCACCAGTCTAATCTCATAGGAAAATCCAAGGATAGTAGACAGCTCCCTTAGGAGGTCAATGCAATAACCTTCAAATCGATCATTTCCATACAAAGGTTTATCTGACTTCTTGAACATTACATATGGCTCTTCCTGTAAAAATTAATAAAACAGAACAAATATTGAATGCCCCCCATACCTTTTTTTTTTTAAATTAACCTAAATTGGTACACTATCACGATAATCCTCCCTGTAAAAATAATTAAATTAAAAGTAGAATAATCTTAGTTTTTGGTTATATGTCTCCTTAACAAGTTATATACATTATATGAGTTAATGCATATGTTATATACAATTTAATATCAAATGCAATATTTGGATGGACATAGTAAGCCTCTTACAATGCATTAAAAGTGTTATTAGCAACTGAATAAAAACAAAATTTTAATTCAAACCCCAAACATCAAACACTCTAAGTATCTGGCTTTACACTTTTCTTGACGTGATCTCTTATCTATTTTCTTAATGTTTTCTTAGGCAAGGTATAGAAAACTGACAGGGAGAAAAAAGTCAAAGTACCTGCTTTCTGTTGCCTCAAGTCATAGCCTGCCATTTTCAAGATTGTGGCAAAGCCAAACTCAAGTTAACTCAGAAAGCAAATTCTTTGTTATGCTGTCCATGAAAACTGAATTTAATTTCTTTAAACGTTATATTCCTATGTATAATTCAGCATTTGATGTGACTTTTCTGCATAAAGTGATATGGAAATAGGACAGTAAGTTTAAAGTAACCAGAAGAATATTTATAATTATGGGAAGAAACTTAACATTTAGGAAAATGTATGTTATTTTCATCTGCTTGTTGATATAGGATAACCATCCTTAAACACAATGCTGAAAGGAAACATACGCAGAACAAATGGTAGTGTTTTCCACTATAATATGGTAACAATCCTCAGTTTCTATTTGTCGGGTTGAACACATGACTCAGTCTGTCCTCATGCTTTAGAGAGGCTTTTTCATTTTATACAACAATAAAAAATAAGCACCAAAGAAGGTAAGATTAATGGTAGTAGATTCAATTACTGCACAAGATACAAGTCTCAGTGAATAATCGGATAAACTCTCCAGGGTAACTTAACAAAATTCATACTGCCCTGTATCTCCACATCAGCATTCAGCCGGGTTAAAGGCACTTCATTCTACAGACATCTGACAGCTTTAATAAGAATCTGTCAGCATCGCAGATGTAAACCTCCATCTTGAGGAGTCCTATGATTTACACTTCTTTATCTGCATAAAACTGGAACTTTGGCATGTAAGACTTCACCCAAAATGCAAAGAAGAAAGCATGGAGATCATTTGCTCTAAGAAGAAACGTGTTCAGAAGATATGTGTTCTTATGCTGCCTCTTACTTTTTTTTTTTCCTAAAAAAAAAAAAAAAAAAAAAAAAACAACAACAAACAAAAAAAAAAAAAAACACCACTATTGAATGAAGACTTTCATACAGTTAGCAAGGAATCTAACAAAATAAATTGTCCAAAGAAACAACCAGGACATAATGACAGAAACCTATCAAACAACAGATAGGCAAATGACTCCAGTAGAACTCTTCTAGATGTAGTTCTGACAAGAATGAAGACCTGACTGAAAATATGACAGCTGAAAGCAATGTAAGTGACAAGGATCATGGAATAGATCTTTACAAAGCAGACAGAGTGACAGGACAAAACCTATGTATGAAAACAGCTGCTAATATACTCACATAATTGATATGAAATATTCCACGGAAGACAGTTATAAGGAAAACAGTTTTTCAGATGAAATGAGAATTCTTTAAAGCCCAAGATAGGCCAAGCAGAAGCTATGCTAAGACAAAATACAGAAAGTGTAGAAAAAGGAGCAACAATACTCATCTGTGAATTCTTCACTGAACATGAAATGCAGAAAACGTATGAAAGAAATGAAATGAAACTCAGTTCAACTGACGAAGAGAAAACCAAACAAAAACCTCGCGCAACTAGTAAATTTCAAAACAAAATATGGGAGAATTAGCACTGTATATAAAGGATAAAAGCAACATTCTAGAAGCAAAATAAAAAAAAAGTCTAGGAACTAGTTCATCTGTTGCCCAACAGGAAGAGAAAAACATGAAATTACATTACTAAGATGGTCAAACAATTTGATGATCTTCCTGTGCCTATTTTCTCTGAAAAGGTTATGGTTGACCAGGCAATTTATAGAATTAATATTAGAAACGCAATAAGAAGATGTTAGACTAAAATAGGGAAAGATAACTTCAGAGAGTCCCTGAATATTAAATATTTTCAGGAAACTTTGTACAGTAAAATGCCATTTTTAGAAAAAAATGTTATTTTAATCTTAGGTGTATTATAAAGTATTATAGTGTATTATATCATTTTGTGTTAATATAAAGCTAAGAAATTATGGAGAAGTGAGGAAGCTAAGGATTGTCATCACATCATATTATACACAAAGTCATGTCATTCTTCCTAAAAATATGAATAAAAATTTGTCTGCCTGGAAATGTGCACTTCATTAAAAAAGATTCATTATCAATCTGGAAAGTAGTAATACATAATATTCCTGTCTAGAGTAAAGATAAATATTTCCACTTGTTCCCTTGTTTTCAAAGAGGAAACATGCTAATTGGATGTGCATTCACACCACAATGGGGATAAAATCAGAATTCAAAATGGTAAATTTCAGAAAATAAGAGCAATTAAAAATACAGCGTCATTCAAAAGGAATTAATTAATAATTTCAGATGAATAACAAATTGCATGAATTCAGGAGGAAGAGAGCTGATTACATTGCAATTCTACAAAATTAAGTTCTAGATATTATAGGGGATCACACACTAGACATTGGCAACAGTGTCACACTATCAACTGAGAAAAGACCAAACTGATATGCTTGGATCTGTTTTGAGTGCATGTTTGGATTAGAAGATCTATAGAGGATCTTTCCCATTAAAATTGATCTTTTTAAAATTTATTTTTGACACTATGGAAGTTTGAGTTGCTGTACTCAATCCAGTTATGAATACTGCACTTCAATAGAAACATGAACCAAGATCTACAAAAAAATTATGAGGAATGACCAAAAGAATAAAGTGTGTTTTTATTATTATTTAAGGAAGAATATACTGATGGAAGAATGATGGAAGTTCTTCAACACATACAAAGAAGAATCAGAGAAGTTATTTTCTGTATATGGGACAAGAAGTAATGTCCTTAAACCCTTACAAAAAAAAAAAAATCAGGTCAGATATTAAGAGAAACTTTCTAATGGTAAGTATAATTAAGTGCTACAGTAGGTTATCTAAGAATTTGGACAGTGTTGCTAGGAAGAAGAGGAAATAAACCAGCCACCTGATAAACTGTTTTTGCTTTGGAAAGAAAATCCATCATCCAATAAATGAAACACTAACAATTAAAAAGCTGTCAACTTCAGATGTTAAGTTCTGTGGTTTTGGAGTGTTCAAAATGTCTGCTATTTCTTTACCAATAAAGCGGTAAAGAAATCACTTTTTTTTCCACCAATACTAATAGTATATTATATATACTAATAGTAACTGTATATATTAATATATATTATATATAATATAAACTATAATATATACTATAATATACTATATATTTTATACATATATACTATTACTATTATATACTATTACTATATCAGTAAAGAAATCAACTTTAACCATATACCAACTTCAAATATATTTACTTCAAATAAATACTTCAAATGAGTATTCTCATACTCAATAAAACTATTAGCTACACTTTAAATTCTAACATTTATAACTGAAGATGCAAAAAACCTTAGATGTGTGCTTTCCAAATAGAACAGCCAAGCAGAACAGCTTTTGTAGGCAATATGAAGTTCCTATCTAGCTTGGAATGCTCATGAACACAGACCCTAGACATTTGCTTTCTGAATTTCTCAGATATTTACTGCCACACATCCCCCAGACTACCTGGAATCAATTTTCTTGACAATAGTTTTGTTACTACCTCCTATTCAATGCAATCCTGTATTACACGGAGTGGAATTTAAATGTGTGTGATATCAGGGAGGCAGTATAATTGTCAATGCATGTTTTTTATATCTCTTTTACTCAGGAAGGACAGATGGATTTTCTTCACTGAATCATCCAGGTCATCCATACATTATTGCATATTTTCTGCAACATCATTACAGTAATCCTCAATCGCTTTATAGTCTGCTGATACTGTTTTACACTTCATTAAAAAAAATAATCTTGTAACACTTTCTAGAACTAAGGGTTCCAAGTCCATATTCTTTGATTATCCTTTACTCTGACTAGCTTGGGTAAGGCTTACGATAGTCTCTATGCTACTATTTAATAATTATAATATTCTGTGTTGGAAAAATTTTTTGATGAGAAGTATCACCAATGAGTCATATTAATACTCTCTTAATACTTTCACAATCCTTACGTTATTCCCTTACTTAATGGTTCTGTTTTCCTTATAGTGTCTTCCACTGTCCAAAATATTTTATTTTTGCCTTCACAGATTTTACTTGCAATGCAGTACATTTCCTCATTTAACTTTGACAGGATTCAACTCTGATTTATCAGAAAATGTTTTGAGGGTGATAGTTCTTATGTACCCCAAAGTTTTTTCAGGTTCTTCTCTTTCTTCTCTAGCAATATACAAAGCACATTCCAAATACTGAATATAGTATTTATTTTGGACAATTCCATGCAAAGATCTGCTTTATTTGTTCAAGTTTTAATTATATATTACAGACAAATACTGTCACTCAGGAAAGTGCCTACGCCCTAGATATATAACCACCATAGTTTCTTGGTGGATTATCACTTCCACAAAAATTTTTCACAAGGACAATTATCATCCATTAGGTAGACAGAGTATTTAAGCTGACTACTTTTCAAAGACCAGCAACTGTTTGATACTTAATTTAATCTTGTTCTCTTGTTCAAAATCTTCCATTGTTAGTTCTTCAGTTATTCACTTTCACATTCAGTATAACAGTTATTCACTATTAGTGAATTTGAATCATTAGTTTCTCCTTACCAGGGAGACTAGAGTTAAAAGACTGCCATACTTAATTAACATTTCTGTCGTATGTAAGGAATACACAATAGGCTTTCACAGTTGGCAGTCAAAATTCAAGTGAGAAAGATGAAGAAATCCACTAGCTACAATCAGTGTGATAAATTACTAGGACACCTTATTAGTCATTTAAGGCAGGATACTCTAATCAAGAAACTATTACACATAAGAAAACAGCAAAGTAGCCTTCCTCCAATATACTATTAAAGAAATTCACTATGAATATCCTTATTTTAAATCCTGAAGTATACTTCCTAGTGTGACCTTTCGGGTCATGAAACACATAAATTACTGCCTGTACAAATGAAGCCATAGCTGTTCTTTTCTGCAGTTTCACTCCTCATTTTGTCAGACTTCACTTCCTACATAGAAATAGTTTTCATTATTCTCCTAAAAATTCACTTTTAACTTTGGCCAGACTTGAAATAAAATCAACTACATCCCAGAAAATTGTACTAAGTTTCTATTCCAGTAAAGTAAAATGGGTACAAATAGATTCCCATTTCAAGCAAAACTACTTCACTCGATAAAACACAGAATATGAAATCGTTGAACTGTTGCAACACTGCAAACTGTACTAACATTTTTTTTCAGCTGAACAGAATCATACTGTCTTTATGATACAAAAAGAATATGAAAGACATTATTAGTTCTTACTGTAATGGAAAGCAAAACATTATTTTATTATAATGTATCTTAAAATTTCAAGAGACTGGAGGAAAAACAAAAAAAGAAAAAAGAAGGGGTGTTAAAAACTGATCCTTGCAGCTATCAAACAGTGTATTTTTATTGCTAACATTTTAGTAGAAAGTAATTGAAGCATCAGAGAATTATTTGAAAAAACATTGTTTGGGATGATGTTGTAAACCTGGAATCCACAGAAAGTACTTCTCAGTCATTATCCTGAGATTTGCCATCCTATACGGCCATCCTACCTTCCGTTTGCAACCAGCCATGAGAAAAATAGCTTTGCTGACCATTTAATATGAAGTCAAACTTACTTTAACTTGTGCCAATGATACTACCTTTATTCATTACACTTATTAACCTAATCTATTTTTCCATTTATGCATGAAATACAAACAGGAACTGTGACCGAGCATATCTCTAAATAACTTGCAAGTCTGTAGGCACCAAAGGTTATTAGAAGTACATAGATGTTATGTTGGATCTCAGGACAAAGATATTGTTCAACCTGATCTTTGTTGTATTTTGAGCACATATAATACGCTTTACTTTTCAGCTACATCTTCAAGAATTCAATCAGTTTTAAAGTCTGCACTAGAGGCTGAAGACAAGAGTGGAACTGAGGCAGGGGTGGAAGTAAGTTCAGAAGAGAGAGGGCATAGACAGAGGATTTTGAGAAAGGTATGGAAGAGACAAATAGACACATATTACAGAATCACATAAAAGTAGTTAGCAGTGTCATTGTGAGCCTGGTGAGCTAAACTACCCCAGACTGAGAGTTCTTTTCACAGAACCACCTAGGTTGGAAGAGACCTCCAAGATCACCTAGTCCAACCTCTGACCTGACACTAACAAGTCCTCCACTAAACCATATTGCTAAGTTCAACATATAAACGTCTTTTAAAGGCCTCCAGGGATGGTGACTCCACTACTTCCCTGGGCAGCCCATTCCAGTGCCTAACAACCCTCTCAGTAAAGAAGTTCTTCCTAATATCCAACCTAAAACACCCCTGGCGCAAATTTAGCCCATTCCCCCTCGTCCTGTCACCAGGCACGTGGGAGAATAGACTAACCCCCACTTCGCTACAGCCTCCTTTATTATACTTATAGAGAACGATAAGGTTGCCCCTGAGCCTCCTCTTCTCCAGCCTGAACAAAACAAGATAATCTGCTTCATGAACTTCCCTGGCACTGAGGTCAAATTAACAGGCCTATAGTTTCCCAGGTCTACCCTCCAGCCCTTCTTGTAGATGGGCGCCATGTTTGCCAGCCACCAGTCAACTGGGACATCCCCTGAGAGGCAGGGCTGTTAATAAATGATGGCAAGTGGCTTGGCGACTTCTTCTGCCAGTTCTCGCAGTACTCTCAGGCAGATCCCATCCAGCCCCATCAACTTATGTACATCTAAGTGCTGTAGCAGGTCGCCAACCATTTCCTTGTGGATTATGAGGGCCACATTCTGCTCCCCATCCCCTTCCACCAGCTCAGGGTACTGGGTATCCAGAGAACAAGTGGTCTTGATGCTAAAGACTGAGGCAAAAAAGGCATTAAGCACCTCAGCCTTTTCCTCTCATCACTAAGTTTCCCCCCAACATTCAGTAAAGGATGGAGATTCTCCTTAGTCCTCCTTTTTGTGTTGATGTATTCATAAAAACAGAAAATGTTTTCTTTAACAGCAGGTCCCCCCTCAGACTCCTCTTTTCCAGGCTGAATAAACCAAGTGACCTCAGCTGCTCCTCATATGTCTTCCCCTCTAGGCCCTTCACCATCTTCATAGACCTACCATTTCCCTGGGGAACCCATTCCAATGCTACTATTTCTGAAAAGAAATGTCTCCTCATTCTAACCTGAACCTCCCCTGGTGCAACTTGAGGCCATTCCCTCTTGTCCTATTGCTAGTTATCTGCGAGAAGAGGCTGACCCCCAGCTCTCCACAACTTCCTTTCAGGTAGAGAGCAATAAGGTCTCCCCTGAGCCTCCCTTTCACCGGACTAAACAACCCCAGTTCCCTCAGCCACTCCTCATAAAACTTGTGTTCCAGACCCTTCACCAGCTTTGTAGCCTTCCTCTGGATGTATTCCAGGGCCTCAATGTTCTTCTTGTTGTGAGGGACTCCAAACTGAACACAGTACTCAAGGTTCAGCCTCACCAAAGCAGAGTACAGGGGGATGATCAGCTCCCTGGTCCTGCTGGCTACACTATTCCTGATACAAGCCAGGATGCCATTGGCCTTCTTGGCCTCCTGGGCACACTGCCATCTCATGTTCAGGCAAGCATCCATCAGCACCCCCAGACCCTTTTCCTCCGTGCAGCCTTCCAGCCACTCTGTCCCAAGCCTGTAATGTTACATGGGGCTGTTGTGGCCAAACTGCAGGACCTTGCACTTAGCCATGTTGTACCTCATCCCACTGGCCTCTGCCCATCAATCCCATCTGTCCAGGTCCCTTTGCAGGTCCTTTCTACCCTCCAGCAGATTAACACTTCCCCCCAGCTTGGTGTCATCTGCAAACTTACTGAGGGTAAGTACATACTCACTATTTCAAATAAAATAATGCAAGTTTAAGTATCACTACGCAAAGTCAATCTGATACACACAGGATGTGGACTCAAACCTCTCCAATAGATAGATGTTAAAACAAATATAATTGAAACATCCTAAGTTATTGAGTGTGTTTCTTACAGGATTTTGCAGGGATAGATCTTTGTCCCAGTATAATTATCACTGGTCTAGAAGAAATTACAACATGATTGCTAATGAAATTTGAAGATTACACAAAGTCTAGTTGAGTAATGAGTAATGAAGGGGACAGGTCACTAATACAGACAAGACTATAATCTGAAAAGCTGTAATTCTAAAAAGCAATTAGGAAAAATATGAAAATTACCTATTAGTGGAATGTTTCAAGAAAAAAATCTAGGCAGCACATCTGGATACGGTATAACAGAAGCATAGCTGGTTCAACTAGAATTGCTAAGATGCATTTTTTGATGAGGCACTAGTTTTGATATACAGAAAAACAGAAAACTTGAGGACACTGGGAAGAAATGAAAGACTGGAACTCTACAAAACATGCTTTTACTTTAACAGAATATAAGAGTTTGATTTAATTTTTTTAAAAAGAAAAAAAGACAACTAAGTGATATGCTCATAAACCTGTGCAAGAAAAAGCTGTGGTAAGACTACTGTTCTTCACATAACGAGAACTTGAAAGTCAATAACAAACATATGAAAGTCGGTCACATTCCAAATACGTATCAGTTACATATTTTCAATTAGTGGCGTAATTTAAAAAATGTTTGTTTTTTGTTTTGATTTTGTAAATCGCCACATAAAAAACAATCTTACACATAATCAAAAAGTTACTCACCAGATGTAGTAATAGACCTTCTACATAATGAAAAAGTTACTTACCAAACGTAGTAATACAGCTTACATTACAGAAAAGGTTAGACAAGGTTGTACATTGGCATTGTATCTCCATACCTATGAAAATTTATTCTAATCAGAATATGTTAGTAGCTAAAACTTCCTTATTAAAGAATAAAACAGTTGCGAAGTTCTGGTAGTTTAACACCAGTAGGTAGCTCAGCACCACCACACGGCTTTCTGACTCCCCCTCCTCAACATAACAGGGAGAAAAAATAAAATAAAATAAAATAAAATAAAATAAAATAAAATAAAATAAAATAAAATAAAATAAAATAAAATAAAATAAAATAAAATAAAATAAAATAAAATAAAATAAAATAAAATAAAATAAAATATAAAATAAAATAAAATAAAATAAAATAAAATAAAATAAAATAAAATATAAAATAAAATAAAATAAAATAAAATAAAATAAAATAAAATAAAATAAAATAAAATAAAATAAAATAAAATAAAATAAAATAAAATAAAGGCCATGGGTTGAAATAAAGACAAGGAGATTGCTTACCAGTTACTTTCATGGGCAAAACAGACAATATAAGGATATTCATATAATTTGTTGTCTATGGTTAACAGATCAGAGCGCTGAGAAATAAAAAGCAAAATAAAAACACTTCCCACTCGTTCACCCTCTTCTACCCACTCCTCTCGAGCACTGCCAGGGGATGGCAAATTGGAGTTACGGTCAGTAAATAATGATTGATCTCTGCCGTTTCTTCACCTTTATGCTAATCCCCTGCTGCAGTATGGCGTCCCTCCCACAGGATGCCGTCCTTCCCAAACTGAGCCTGTGGGGGCTGCCCACAGGCAGCAGCTCTTCAAGAACTGTTCCCATATGGCTCCATACCACAGGGTCCATCTGTCAATAGCAAACTGCTCCAGCATGGATCCTCCACGGTTGGCAGCTCCCCCCAGACCTACTACTCCTATGTGGGCTCCTCTCCATGAGCTGCAGCTCTGGCCTGGGGTCTGCTCCTGCAGAGGCTCTCCATGGGCGGCAGCCTCCTCCAGGCCACATCCACCTGCTTCATCAGGGGCTCCTCCACAGGCTGCAGCATGGAGATCTGCTCAGCCAGAGCATGGGCCTCTGCAAGGTCTGCAGGGAACTTCTGCTCTGTCATCTGGAGCACCTCCTGCCCTCCTTCTGCACTGATCTTGGGGTCTGCAGGTCTGTTTCTCTCACAATTTCCTCTCTCCCAGATGTTGTGCAACTGCTGTTCCACAGCAGTTTTTTTCCCCTTTCTTAGATATCTTCTCTCAAAGGCGCAAACATCATTGCCCTTTGGCTCACATTTGGCCAGCAGTGGATCCTCTTTTGGAGCTGGATGAAACTGGCTCTGAACTGACTTGGGGAAGCTTCTGGATTCTTCTCATAGAAGCCACCCCTGCAGCCCCCCTTCTACCATAAGCTTGCCATGTAAATCCAATAAAAGATGTGGATCGTTTTTGGATATCTGCAAACTCACAATGGTGGTGACAGCCAACAAAGACAGCAGATGCACTTCTGGAAAATGTTTAATTTCTTGTAATTAAAATTGCTATTTTAAAGTTATGGTTTGGAAATTACTGAACATTTATTTCTATATAACTAAATACACGTAATTGTAAGAAAGTCGAAAACATCTCATTCACCACAGTGAATTTGTCAGTAATGGTAATGAAGAAGAAGTTACTTGAAATGTTTCTTCTGATCTATGATAAAATAATTAAATCTGATTAAAATTTTCAACTTAATTATCAAGCAATAACTCTGATGAAAATAAAAGATGAATCATAAAATCTTTTAGGTTGGAAAAGACCTCTAAGATCATCTGATCAAATTTTAACCCAGCACTGCCAAGTCTACATCCACAAACACATCCGTAAAAAGATGTGCAGATGTGATGTTTAACTTCTTCCAGGTAACTCAATCACTTTCCTGGGCAGCCTGTTCCAATGCTGTACAACTTTTTCAGTGATTTTTTTTTTATTTTATTTTTTTTATCTAATATCCAGCCTAAACATTCTCTGGCACAACTTGAGGCTATTTCTTTTTGAACTATTGTTTGTTGCTTGGGAGAAGAGATGAGCCCCAACCCCACTACAACCTCCTTTGAGACAGTTGTAGAAAGTAATAAGGTGTTCTCAGAGCCTCCTTTCCTCTAGGCTAAATAACCCCAGTTCTGTCAGCGGCTCTCTACACCCTTCACCAGCTTCATTGCCTTTCTTTGGACATGCTCCATCACCTCAACGTCTTTTAGTGAGACAAAACTGAATACAATATTCTAGCTTTGGTCCCACCAGAGCTGAGTACAGGGGGACATTCACAGGGGACTTCAAGACACACATTTCTGATATAAGTTGGGATGTTGCTGGCCTCCTTGGCCACCTAAGCACCCTACTGGCTCATATTCAACCGGCTATTGACCAATAACCCCAGGTGCTTTTCTGCTGGCCATCTTTCCAGCCACTCTTCCCCCACCTTAAAATGTTGCATGGGGTTGTCCTGACCCAAGCACAAGACCGATGCTTATCGTTGCAGTACTTCATATAGTTGGCCTCAGCCCATTGGTTCAGTCTATACATATCTGTCTGTAGAGCCTTCCTACCCTCAAGGTAGGAACACTCCTGCCTGTTGGTGTCATCTGACAACTTAGTGAGCGTACTTGATCCCCTTGTCTAAATCATCGATAAAGATACTGAAGAGATCTGTTCCAAAACTGAGGCCTGGGGGACATCCTTCAGCTGGATTTAACTCCATTTACCACAACTCTTTAGGCCTAGCCACCCAGACAGTTTTTTACTCAAAGTGTATGACTGTCCAAACTGCGAGCAACTAGCTTCTCCAGAAGAAGGCTGTAGAAAACAGTATCAAAAGCTTTACTAAAATGTAGGTAGACTACATCCACAGCATTTCTCTCATCCACTAAGCAGGTTAGCTTGTCATAGAAGGAGATCAGCTTACTTAAGCAGGGCCTGCCTTTCATAAACCCATGCTGACTGCACCTGATCACCTGGTTGTCCTGAATGTGCCATATGATGGCATTCAAGATGATCTGCTCCATAAACACTTCCTACTTTCCTTAAAGTGGTGTCATTATATTAAGTAGCAAATGAAAGCAATAAATTTTGTATGGCTAATAGCCAGACTATGTTGTTTGAATCAAACAAGTTTTGTCCTCTCACATGGTGCTGAACTAAACTGTTTTGTCAATTATCCAAACATTTAGTCAATAATAAGGAAACTGAAATTACTCATCAACTGACATAATTCTAAAAGGATAATTTACTTAAAATTTTGATGAGAGTAAATACCCATTACCAACTTAACAAATGGAGTTCATTCATGACACAGTAATTGTTAAGTAACTGTAACATATATTACAGACTGTTCATTACCGTTGCAATTAGTATAGCACGTTCTTTCAATTTTCCTGTATTTCTGGAAATGTAGATATAGTTGCTTACCAAGATGGTAGTAACAATTAAGGAGCGATTGGACAGGGAATCCGTGATGTTTGCTGGTTTTCCTTTCTGATTCTCTGTCATGTTAAGGCCACTCAGTGGATCCCAAGTTCCAACCTATAAAACAGTGTATTACTAAGTAAATTGTGCATTAATTACATTTCAACGTCTAGAAAATAATGCTTTAAGGAAAAACAGATTGCTGCAGAAAAAAAAAAAAGATTGGTAGCACTTATTATTCACCCCTGCTCCGTTATCTTTTGTCGTTACATTGAAAGTCTACTTTTTAAATATATGATTATTATATATTATATATATATTATATATTATTAATCATATTAATATATGATTAATATACTTCAGACTGTTTCGTGAAGTGTGACATAAGGGGAAAAACAATGACCGTAATGTCTACAGCCACGCTGAATACTTAATTTTCCTTTTAACTTTCATACTTCAAGATAAACCACATTTGAAGATAACTCAGTAGTTGGGTGGAAATTCATTTGCAGAACATAGAGCATCCTCTCTACAGAAAGAACCAATCCTTTTTTCTCATCAGAGAGAACAGAGGGGCAAAAGATGTTTTCGTACAAATGTAACAGGGAAGGCTGAAAGTGAAATAACTGATTTCCAGATAAATGTTCAGTATATTTATCTTTTGTCAGTTTGTACCTTGAATTTCTTACTCCAGTGAAGTCAATAGGATTTTTATGTAAGCCAGTGTTATGATTTAAGGTTCAGGTCAAGGACAATCTCATGTACTAAGCAGTAAGTAATGGGTCTTATGCTTATATCATTCATCTACAATTTCATCACAATAAAATGAAAGCAGGCAAGCAATAAATACATCTGGTTTTAGACATCAGATTTTTTGTATTACTACACTGTCTAGAAAATAAAAACTTTTTTGTTTTTAGAAAATATTTTAAATATTACTCCAAATACTCAGCAACATCTACAATATGAGGTAGAAATTCTTTAAAATTGAATACAGACAGTAATTCAATAGTTCTGTGAAGTACCAGGTTTTATTGTGAAAATATGTATATACATATGAGTATATATGCATACATATAAACACATACAGAGGAATATTTGTCAAATCTTTCAAACTGATTTCCTGAGAAACTGCTTTTAAGCAATTCATTACAGCACGGCTGTCAACTAAGTTTAAGACAATTCAGTGTGGCTTGAATAAAAAGAGTTTAATCTTTAAAACTGAGCATACAGTGGAGTATGAATCAGCAGAAGCTGTAAGACAGAAAAGGCAAGTCTGATCTCTTTTTCTACTATGTCCTGTTCCTCAGGAACATTTTGTCTTTCTTCTTTGCATATAACACTCAGTTACAAGGCAAGGCCCACTCCTTTGAATGGATGTGATACTTAAATTTTGGCTATTCAGTACCTCTTATAGTAAAGAAAGAACTGTAAAGGGAAGAAAGGGGAATACGTGTCTCAAATACAATTGGAAAATAACATCGAACACATCATCTCAAAGCACTGAAATCAAAGCTTACTATTAAAAAAAATTCTTCATTTACTATTTTATTTCATTTTGTGACTTGAAAGGTTTTTAGGAACCCAAAATAATCAGCCCTGCAGTATGGCCACAATTAAGAAATTGTGAAAGGATTGAGAACTTTTTGTTGCAATATTCTGTTAATTACAGCAATAAAAGTGTTCCTTCTACGTTGAAGAAAGAGCAAACTAGGAAAATAGACTAATAAAGAGTAACAAAGACCAGAGCTTGAGTTTGTCCCTGCTGTTTTATTCACATAATTGAACCTAGACTAATCTCCCCTGTAAGATTCAGTTTCAGTAACACGAGTAGCACAAAAAAAATTCAACGGGAATGTCATCACCTTATTTGATCATTTTCAAACCCCGAATTCATTAAATCATTTATTTTATTCTGCTGTTCATAATTCAGATATATCTGGGCAAAAGCCAATACATTATTAATTAAAATACCTCTTCCCCTACTTTTTAATACAGTTATAGCCACAAGCAAATGAATACTTATCAACTATTAGATTTTGGGTTTTACCTAACTACATCCATCTAGGCTAATAAGATCTATTAACTGCACAATTTTAAAAAGGAACTTGTGTCTTGATAAACTATTAACTTAATTTAGAAAAATAATGTAGGAGTACTTACATTGCGCAAAGTCATATCTTTTTTGTAAATCAATCTAAGAAATGGAACAAAAGTAGGATGTTCCACATAGTACATATTTTGCATATTATTAATGAACTCAAACACTTATGCCAGGCATTCTGATGTACTATGTGGAACAGTATCACATATACATCTCTTCAAAACTGCTCCTTCTAGAGAAAACAGTGCATATCCTGGGTAAGGATCAAGGGACGAACGAATAAAGGGGATGTCGTTGTGGGAGTCTATTACAGACTGTCTGGCCAGGACGATAGCGCCGATAAATTATTCTTTACAGAACTAAGAGAGGCCTCGAGATTAACTCCCCTTGTCCTTATGGGGGACTTCAACTTGCCAGACGTTAACTGGGAGTGCCACACGGCTGACACGAGCAAGTCCAGGAGGTTCATGAAGCACCTAGATGATAACTTCTTGGTGCAGGTGCTAACGGAGCCAACAAGGAAAGGTGCCCTCCTAGACCTGTTGCTAGAAAACAGAGAGGATCTGGTGGGAGATGTGGTGATTGGTGGCCGCCTCAGTCATAGCGACCATGAAGTGGTTGAGTTCAAAATTTACGGTGACAGAAGGAAAAGTGCCACCAAAACCTCATCCCTAGATATGGGGAAGGCGGACTTCAGGCTGCTCAGGGAACTAGTCAGCAAGGTCCCCTGGGAAACTGCTCTTGAAGGCCTCGATGTCCACCAGTGCTGGTCATTCTTTAAGCGATGCCTCCTAGAAGCACAAGAACAGGCAGTTCCTAAATATCGCAAGTCAGGTAGGCGCGGCAGGAGGCCGGTGTGGCTGACCAGGAACATTCTGATGGAGATTAGGCGGAAACAGAGAGTGTTTCGCTACTGGAAGGAGGGCCAGGTGACATGGAAAGAATACAGGGATTCTGTTCGTGTTTGTAGGAAGAAAATTCGTGTGGCTAAAGCACACCTAGAGTTGAAGCTGGCTGTGTCTGTGAGAGAAAATAAAAAGGGTTTTTTTAGATATGTGAATGGAAAAAGGAGAACTAAAGAATACATAGGGCCGCTCCTTGATAGGGAAGGCCTCCTCACAGACAATGACATAGGCAAAGCAGAGACGCTTAACGCCTTCTTTGCCTCTGTCTTCAATGCCGATGATGGGCTTTGGGACCCAGGGTGCCCTGAGCTGGAGGACCAGGACGGTGGGGATAACAAACTCCCAACCGACCCTGAACGTGTGCGGGATTTGCTACTCCACCTGGATCCCTACAGGTCCATGGGTCCGGATGGGATTCATCCCCGGGTGCTGAAAGAGCTGGCGGACGTCATCGCGGAACCTCTCTCAATTATTTTTCAATGATCCTGGGAGTCTGGAGAGGTCCCGGTAGACTGGAAGCTGGCAAATGTTGTGCCGATTTTCAAGAAGGGTCAGAAAGAAGACCCTAGCAATTACAGGCCTGTCAGTCTCACGTCAGTGCCTGGTAAAATCATGGAGAAGATGGTTCTCGAACTTATTGAGGCGCACCTGGGGGACAAAGCAGTCATTGGTCCCAGCCAGCATGGGTTTGTGAAGGGTAGGTCCTGCCTAACTAACCTGATTTCCTTTTATGATAAGATCACCCGTATGGTGGACCAAGGGAAACCAGCTGATGTGATTTTTTTGGACTTCAGCAAGGCTTTTGACACGGTTTCCCATAGGATCCTACTGGACAAAATGTCCAGCATACAGCTAAATAAAAACATCATACGATGGGTGAGCAATTGGCTAACGGTAAGGGCCCAAAGGATTATGGTGAATGGGGCTGCGTCAGGCTGGCGGGCGGTCACCAGTGGGGTCCCTCAAGGCTCCATTTTAGGGCCGGTACTTTTCAATATTTTTATAAACGATCTGGATGTAGGAATAGAAGGTATTTTGAGCAAGTTTGCTGATGACACCAAACTTGGAGGAGTTGTGGACTCTGTTGAGGGTGGAAAGGCCTTGCAGAGGGATCTGGATAGGTTGGAGAGCTGGGCGATCACCAACCGCATGAAGTTCAATAAGAGCAAGTGCTGGGTCCTGCACCTGGGACGGGGAAACCCTGGCTGCACGTACAGACTGGGCGATGAGACACTGGAGAGCAGCCTAGAAGAGAGGGATCTGGGGGTCATGGTAGACAGCAAGTTGAATACGAGCCAGCAGTGTGCCCTGGCAGCCAGGAGGGCCAACCGTGTCCTGGGGTGCATCAAGCATGGCATCGCTAGTAGGTCGAGGGAGGTGATTGTCCCGCTCTACTCTGCGCTGGTGCGGCCTCACCTCGAGTACTGTGTGCAGTTCTGGGCACCACAGTATAAAAAGGACATGAAACTGTTGGAGAGTGTCCAGAGGAGGGCTACGAAGATGGTGAAAGGCCTGGAGGGGAAGACGTACGAGGAACGGCTGAGGGCACTGGGCCTGTTCAGCCTGGAGAAGAGGAGGCTGAGGGGAGACCTCATTGCAGTCTACAACTTCCTCGTAAGGGGGTGTCGAGAGGCAGGAGACCTTTTCTCCATTAACATCAGCGACAGGACCCGCGGGAACGGGGTTAAGCTGAGGCAGGGGAAGTTTAGGCTTGACATCAGGAGGGGGTTCTTCACAGAGAGAGTGGTTGCACACTGGAACAGGCTCCCCAGGGAAGTGGTCACTGCACCGAGCCTGACTGAATTTAAGAAGAGATTGGACTGTGCACTTAGTCACATGGTCTGAACTTTTCGGTAGACCTGTGCGGTGTCAAGAGTTGGACTTGATGATCCTTAAGGGTCCCTTCCAACTCAGGATATTCTATGATTCTATGATAAACAATGCATTAAATTCATTTTTTTTTTCCCATTCTTAAACACAGTGCTTTAATTCTAAAATAGCCTTTGAACAGAACAGAATTGCTAACCGGTTTTCACTAGAAAATTAGGAGTACTTAAAATGCCAAAAATGTTGAAAAAGCAAATCAAGGTACTACATATAACTTCAATTCAAACAACTTGCAATTTACTTCTACTGCATCACATCTATTTCCAACAAACTTTTAAGTTCTTCTTAAAACTGAAACAACCTGATACACTAATGTACACAGTAGAGAGGATGTTCACATAGAAAATACAGTCACAGGGCAACTGTCTGATTGTCCCCTTGTAAGTTTGACATGGCATTGAAACAGAAACTTTTCAAAGGTTATCAAAGAAGTAATAATGAGAAACCTGAATTCCCAGCCTTTGATCCCCAGTTCTTCCATTTAAGTGCCCTAAATAACTAAATTATAAAATAAGCTTGTATACAAATAAAAAGTTCACGTGTAACTGTTCAGCTAGTTAACAGTTCTAAAAGAAGTGGTAGCTTCCTTTTATCCCAACAATTTTCAGAGGTACAGCAATTTATCTCCTCTAGCATGTCTAAAGCACATAGAATCATAGAAATGTTAAGGTTGGAAAAGACCTCCAAGATCATCCGGTCCAAACATCCCTCTACCACCGATGTCACCCACTAAACAAAACACTAAGTCTTTAAAACTTCCTTAAACACCTCTTTCCACTTTAAAATAAAAATGCAATTTTCTATTTAGTAAAAATCTGCTTCAAGTCATGCTGAACATAATTCAGCAAATTATTTATGAAAAAAAAATTATTTCAATTGAGGGAAAAAGTTTGTAGTTTCTGTAGTAAAATTCAAACTTTCTTCAAATCCACTACCCTTACCAAGATCAATCCAATATAACTCACCATCACCCCAAAAAAGAAGCATTGTACATTCCTGCAATTTAAATTTGCTCAACTTATAGTAAACTAATTTGGAGTATGTATAAGTCTGATGAGATGTTATACGCAAACATTTAATACATTAAAGTAGCTTTCTTACTTCAGCATGTTTGAAAAAATAAATTTATGAATAAGCAGGCTTTCTTTGTCATTACTTTACTTCAAAACTCCCCTAAGAGAAGGAACTTTTATTTCTGAATCTGAGTCAACAAAAACTGTACCTACTACTCACAGTGAAGTGCCATAAGCATTGTAATTGGAAGGATCATTGCAGTGGTACCAATTGTCCATCTAGGGAGCCACCATCACAGAGTTATTCAACCCCCAAATAATTGAGAAATGTGTCTTTCATTTCAAAAATGTCTTTCCCATTTGGGTATTGCCTCAATTATTCTGCTTTCTTAAAGTAAAATAAACAATTAAAAATAAAAAGCTACTTTCTCGCTGAGAAACGTCATGTTAATACATTTCTGGTTTCCATAAATCTGGTATTTCACTTGCTTCTTATAGCTTTCACAAAAGCTCCTGTTTATGTCACTTGCTGGTTATGTGTTGTTTTTTTGTTGTTGGTTTTTTTGTTTGTTTGTTTGTTTTCTTTTTTCCCCATACCATTAATAAAGATATTAAATGAAACAAGATTTTACACTGCTATCCTGGACAATGGATTACAACGCATTTTGTCATCTATCTTTGTTCTATGTATCAGAGCCTAAGCAAGATTTCAATCCAGTTGTTAACCTCTCTATTCAATAAATGTGATTCTTTTTCAGTGACAAATTTTCATATTAAATGTATTAAATTCAGGTATGTGTTATCGCCTTGAAGCATAAGATAATTTGCCTCATGATGTGACTTCAATGCAAACACCGATTGATTATACTTTGAGTGATAATTTGCTTATTACACCAGATTGCCACAGTTTGGGATTTTTGCTGTACTGATTCATAAATAGTTGCAGTCTGGCCAGATTGACTGTCAGTAATTTTATTTTATTTATTTTTACCCTACATCAGCAGCACTTGAATCATCAATTAATTTTGTAATTTTCATTTTCCAGGAAACTACCATTTTTGTCAGGATTTCTTATTTGGAAAAAGCATACTTTTTTTTTTTGATCATAGAATCATAGAATCATAGAATATCCTGAGTTGGAAGGGACCCTTAAGGATCATCAAGTCCAACTCTTGACACCGCACAGGTCTACCGAAAAGTTCAGACCATGTGACTAAGCGCACAGTCCAATCTCTTCTTAAATTCAGTCAGGCTCGGTGCAGTGACCACTTCCCTGGGGAGCCTGTTCCAGTGTGCAACCACTCTCTCTGTGAAGAACTTCCTCCTGATGTCAAGCCTAAACTTCCCCTGCCTCAGCTTAACCCCGTTCCCGCGGGTCCTGTCGCTGATGTTAATGGAGAAAAGGTCTCCTGCCTCTCGACACCCCCTTACGAGGAAGTTGTAGACTGCAATGAGGTCTCCCCTCAGCCTCCTCTTCTCCAGGCTGAACAGGCCCTGATTGATGCCTCATTATCACCCCTCATTCAAGAGTTTCAGGAACAGGTAATTCATGCAATCTCAGTTCACAGAAGGCTTTTTTTTTTTTTAATGTGATGAGCAATTTCTGTCATCAATGAGCAATGGTTACACGTAAGATACACGATTCAGGTAATTTCTTATTAACTATACAATTTATTTGGTACATTAAAAAACTCTAAAAGAAAACAAAACTTCTACAAATATTTCATAATAATTCTCTTCCCTCCTCTCCAGAATTTTGGTTTTGTTTTCAAGAAATCATTTTTTGTCACGAAAAAAAAAAAAAAAGATTGAAGTTGGAATTGCTGGGTTGGGCTGTTGTCCGTCACATAAGAAATAATTCTACCATTTTTGAGAAAAGGTTAGTTGAAATAATAGCTATTTCCAATATGGAAACATGACAAAAATATGGCAGATATAATTCTCATCTCTCCATCTTCCTCCATCCAATTAAATAAACAAAATTGTTTAAGAATTCTAACCACATAGAGATGCTTGACAAGATGCTGGTTTGGGAAGAACATAAGGAACATAGGTAAGCTTCCTGAAGAAATGAGAAAACATGAAGAAAGGGAATGGAAAGAAGAAAGAGATAGAGAGGGACATGTGAAGAGATATTGGAAAGGGAATGGGAAAGGTGGAAAGAACAACAGAGAGGGAAAAAGGTAGAGAGAAAAGGGTGAAGGAGGAAGAAGTATTGTTTTTATGTGGAAAGGGTTTGGTAGCAGGGGGGATACAGGGGTGGCCTCTATAACCAGAGCCCAGCAGTTGCCCCATGACAGATCAGAGCCAGCTCCAACCAGCTCTGCCAAAGCTGAGCCAAAGGGCAATGATGTTTGCGCCTTTGAGAGAAGATATCTAAGAAAGGGGAAAAAAACTGCTGTGGAACAGCAGTTGCACAACATCTGGGAGAGAGGAAATTGTGAGAGAAACAGACCTGCAGACCCCAAGATCAGTGCAGAAGGAGGGCAGGAGGTGCTCCAGATGACAGAGCAGAAGTTCCCTGCAGACCTTGCAGAGGCCCATGCTCTGGCTGAGCAGATCTCCATGCTGCAGCCTGTGGAGGAGCCCCTGATGAAGCAGGTGGATGTGGCCTGGAGGAGGCTGCCGCCCATGGAGAGCCCCCGCAGGAGTAGGTCCCAGGCTAGAGCTGTAGCCCGTGGAGAGGAGCCCACATAGGAGTAGTAGGTCTGGGGGGAGCTGCCACCTGTGAGGGACCCCTGCTGGAGCTTCTGTGGTACGTAGCCATGTGGGAACAGTTCTTGAAGAGCTGCCGCCTGTAGGCAGCCCCCGCAGGCTCAGTTTGGGAAGGACAATATTCCATGGGAGGGACCCCATGTGGAGCAGGGGCAGAGATGGACTGAGAAGGAGTGGCAGAGATGAAGCATTAGGGACTGACTACAGCTCCCGTTCCCTGTTCCCCTGCACTGCTCAGAGCAAGGAGGTGGTAGAAGAGGGTGGATGGGGTGAAAGTGTTTTTAGTTTGCTTTTAGTTGCTGACTGTTTTGGTCTGCTAGCAATATGTAATAAATTTCATTAATCTCCCTATGCTGAGTCTGTTTTGCCCATGATGATAACTGGATTATCTCCCTGTCCTTATTTCAGCCGTTAAGCCCTTTTCATTTTTATTTTCTCCCCCTTTCTCTTTGAGTGAGAGAGTGGCTGTGGAGGAGTTCAGCTGCACAGCTGGGTTTAGCCACCACAGCAGGGAGAGAAGGATTTGGTAGAAGAGTGCAGGAAAAAAATGTGTATGATGGAGAGATGGAGCACAATGTGAAGGAAGGGAAGGGAGAGAGAGAGAGAGAGAGAGAAGTGAATGAGATTCGGAAAGGGAAGGGACAGGGAGGAAAGGAAAGACAGAACTCTCAAATCAAAGAACTGGCTAAAATATATTCTCTCTATTGGGAAGCATAATAGTGTTTGCGTTTTTTCAGAGTAAGAGACTTTTTTTCAAAGACATTTTTAGTTCAGGTTGATTTCTCTTTCTTAGTAAAATAACCTATAAGAACCAAATACTAAGCAAATCAGGCTATAACTTAAGCATATAGCTTAATTTTCCTTAATGGAATCATCATAGAATGGCTTAGGTCCAAAAGGACTTTAAAGATCTAGCTCTGACCCCCCTGCCATGAGCAGGGATGCTACCCATTAGATCAGGTTGCCCAGGCTCTCATCCAACACCTCCAGGGACAGGGCATCCGCTGCTTCTCTGGGCTACCAGTCCATTTTTCTGAGCCACCATCCTTTTTCTAATCTATCACTACACCCTACAGTAACTGCTCTGCTTTTGCTTATATGTATCTTCGAACGTATAGCATTCCTCATTGTTCTTTGCCAACACTTTTCCAACTCCTAAACTTTTCTAATTATAAGTAATTCTTACTGTTCTTTCCAAAGCTTGTCAGAATATTTTGTTGAAGTAATATTATCACATCCCTTTAAAGTCAAAATGCACCACAAAGGCAGTGATAACGCTCCTTTTCTCTGAGCATTCATATACGCAGCTCAAGCACACATTGGTTGTTTTAAAACATCCATATCCTTTTACTACGGTTTCTGTTATGGTCTCTCACATATTTTTCATTATTACTACTTCCCAAGTCTGTGTTTTAGATTACTGTATTTTCTGTTGAATTTTATTTTCTTCACATATTTCTAATCTCTGTAGACTTTTTTTTACTTCTGTATTTTCAGCGGGTTATGTATCTTCTAATATATTGTCAACTAAGAATTAAATTAACATGCTTTTGTGTTTCTACATTTACATTGATATGGAAGGTAAAACAGACAAGGCAGATCCAGATGGAAGATACTATTCCTTTAGCCCACTACACATCCATTATGCAGCATCTTACACCAACATTCTCCTGGGAAATTTCCAGTTCACATACTTATTAACAAAAAATTGTTAATGAAGTCAGCTTTTTTTTTTTTTAGTAAAGTTGTGAAGTAGTATTAGATATGTCACTCAAATGCAAATATATTATACTGTCTCAATTCCTTCAATTGTTTTGCATTTCTGCCAGAAATTAAGTACACTGTGAAGATTTTTTTTTCCCAAAAACCCATGCTGCTTGATGGTTCTCAAATGCTGCCTGACATCCATATAGTCATCCTATATTTCAGAAACTTCCTTTTCTCATTTTCAACAGCTTATCACTTCCTTATATGCAGACTCTTCAGCTACTACTGACTTACTCAGCTATTCCCATGTCATAAATTCTTCCATTTATGTTTTCAGTAAGGAAGACAGGTTATGTTGTTCCTATTCTCATAAACAAAACAAATTTGCTTTGCAAGTTTAATCACAATAATACACTGTCTTTTCTTAACTTTGCATAACACCCTTCATGGAATATATCATACATAAGACATTTTAATATCCAAGCATTGCTTCATGTTTTAAAATATAGTTTAATTCTATAATCACAGGTTTTCCACTGGACCTTTTTGAAAGCAATATTACCTATCTAATTGTTCCAAAGCAAGCTCACACCTTATGAATTTCTTTGAAATCTTCTTAATAAGAAAACATTAATATCCCAAAACAAATATTGGGAAAGAAAAAAAAAGTAAAAAGGAAATAGAACTCTGCAGCATGGTGGTTTCCCTTAGTTTCTCATTTTATTTGTCAGTACAATATTGCCTTAGGGCAATAGAGGATAAAACTTTATCTGAAGATGAAGGAAAGCATGATGTTTACAGAAGACAGAAAACCTCACCTAAATACCAACCATACAGTAAATAAAATGTAAAAGCATTGCCCTGCAGATGGAAACCTTTGTCTGCTGATCATAGCAATGCACTAAATGGCTGACACCGCAGCCTCCTGTATTTCCTCTCTATACCAGGTTGGCCGGTGATGAAGGGAAACATGATCTTTCTTCATATCACTGTGGTAGGCCAAATAGATGTGGGTGTTCCCAAGGCCATTAGTTCAAATCTCAACAATATTAGGATTCAAAAAAACCACTTTTCAATCTTTCAGCCTCTCCCCCTATCTCTGTACAAGAAAAAAATCATGTCAGAAGATAGACAAACCTGTCAGGCTGCTTATTCTTAATTTTTAATGCCCCTTACAAATAGAAAACTTGTACTCCCAGAATAGAAGTTTTCTTAAAATACAGAGAAAATCCAAAATTATTTTATTTCTTTCTTTTTCAGGCAACTTTTCCCAAATTAGTAAGATACACAGAAAATACAAATACTTATACCTACATGTTTAAACACAGGTGATGGGATTGGAACTGTATCTAAAAGCTAAACTCAATATAGATCAAACTATATTAATGCATGTTTCAAGGTCCAACTGTCTACTCCTCACCAGGTTCTCTCAAAACTATGGATGTGGCTAGAAGTATGCAGTTAAGAGGTTACTGTCAAACCCCAGATTAGCAGCTTTTACTAGAAGATTTGAAGCCAGGTATCAGGCAGGGAACAGACATGCTACATGTAATACATTAAATATTTCTGAAAGTCTGTACATTTTAATACCTTTACACGGAGTCTCAATTTAAAAGTTGATGTTAAATTCCTGATTTATTTTTTAAATTTGTATTATTTGTACGATGTAAAATGGCAGCATGAAAATTTACTTGCAACATTAGCAGTCATTTTTCAAGTCTTGTTTCCTGAAATTACGTTTAAGAAGTAGATATGTAGAAAATGTATGCTTTTCAAGATATTCTAAGGATTCCTCTAATATTTTTCTCTCAGGTCTGTCTCATATTTCAAGGCAGATCTTCTGAATCCAAAAATGTTATGGTTGTGAGCATTCAAATTTGAGCACCTAGGTATTTAGTGCAGCACTTCCACTTGACACTGAGGTGAAATGTGCTTGGCAGGTCCCCATGACTCTCTGAAATCTGACTGAATTGAACAGTGTTTATCCATTTGGTATGGCATTGTCTGAAGAAAGTCACGCTAGCATTTGGAAAGAGCATCCTTTGGAATCAACACCTAAATGTAGCTCTATTTTCATAAGCATCCAGAAACAATGAGCCATGGTAAAAGGAAGTATAGAACTGGAGTCTCCCACATTTTTGAAGAGAATACTACTTATTTGGGGGAATTTGCTATGTAATGACACAATTGTCTGGCAGGCGTGCACAAATACTAAGAGGAAAATTTGACTGTTTTTAATTTTAATGGTACCGAAACACCGATAACAAAATCACCATGGGGAAAAACATATTGCACAAAAAGTATTTAAGTTGTCAGAACTAATGTTTCAGCTTTACTGCCTTCTTCTAAGAAAAAAAAAAAAAACACAACCCTATACACAAGGTTTTGTGTCAGAACTATTTTTGAAAAGAAATTTCAAAACCAAATATATTTATTCCCATATAAAATTTCATTTTGTTGTAGATTGTATATAAATGTTTGCTTTTTTTTATCCAGAGGAGAAAAGAAAATAAGTTCCTTTTGTGAGATTGGGGTGGAGGGAGCAGGGGAGGGTAAGTTTTTGTTTAACATCACTTTAGAAATAAACATCTTACACACCTTTTCAAGACCTTCTTCCTTGAGGCTAATAACATCTAAATCAAAATCTGTCCTTAAGCCATTAGATTTGTTGAAAGTTATCCTGCCTGTGAGGCCTTCCCAGTGAGCCTAGAGAAAAAGAAAAAAAATTATAAATATTTCCTATATTTCCCCAGAAAGAACAATGTTATCAAATTCTGTCAGAATGGGAATATTACTTACCTAAATGTTTTACATTGTGGCTGATTTAAATATATATATTTCATATTTACTTCTTGCTAATTAAATTAACCTTTCTTTAATCTTCATAGACTTTTTTTTTAATCAGTTTTCCATGTTAACCAATAAATTCATTTCTACACTATTCATGCATGCATTTCCAGTTCCGTTTCCCTGCCACCAAGCCCTGATCTCTTCTATTAACTCTGGATTTCATTCTTCTGCAAGATGCTGAGAGTCCCCACGCTAAGACACCGAAAATTGAGGTCCGTGAGCCAGTCTTCCAGAGTTTATTCCTTACTTACTAATTTAATTAAGTGGAATATCCTATTAAAATAATAATAATAAATAAACTTACAGTCAGCACGGTTCTTAAACTATACTGAACTAGAGGAAGAAGTATGGAAGACAAAGTTATCATCTTAAAATCAATTAGTATTAAAAACAGGATTATATTCCATTGCAAACATTTAGCTTTACCATGGTATTTTGCATATTTAGAATGAGAAACTAGTAATTTACAGTACAAGAATACTCTATTTGAATATTCTATAATCTTTAGCACCTTAAATCTCCTAAACTTTATCTAACCATATCTCAGAAGTATACTCGGTGAACAATGCCACATATATTTATCATGGCAAAAGAAGTGAAAATTAGAACTTCATTCTTGGCCTCTTTAAACGTATACTAGCATTTAGTTGCTGAATTTTCATAGTTAGTCTATGGTTTAGAGTCTTGGCGGGTTGTTTTCTAATACTACAAATGTTCCAAAAATGCTCACAAGTATCCACAATTAAAGGTTTTATTTAGAATGCAGTTATTTCACCCTTTTATAATTCTAGTTGGAACAAAGTATATCATACACAGAGCTGGAAAACTTGTTTGATAGATAAGACAACATTTTTATTTGCAATTTCTTTAAACATAATAAGCTAATAGTCTCACTCACCTGCAAAAAAAAAATAAAAAAGCAGAATTCAAGTAGAATTTGAATAAAATGAAATGGGAGTTGGGAGGAAGGAAAGTAAGGAAGGAGGATATATTTTGTTAGTGACTTACCTCCTTAATGAGACTCATAAAGCGGGTCCCAAAGCGCCATGGTTTGTGGCGATTGCACTGTAGTGAACTGACAGTCATCTGTGGGAACTGCTGGACAGCCACTGATACCACATGAACTGCATCATACATTAGAGCTGCATCCGTCTAAAATTAGAATGAAATCAGCATTATGAGCACAAAATCAAAACAAGTGACAATCCAGCAGTGAGGGAACGAAACAAAAATTTAGCACTGCTCATTACACTACAGGGAGAAAACAATCTGATTGTGCAGCGCTGTGACAGCCTGATTGCCAAGTCTCATAGAAGCATCAGGACCTGTAGTCTCAGTTCTTCTCTTTTTAAAGCTGAAATAAGGGCCCAAATATCAATTTTATAGGATCACAGCAGGACACCAGTACCTCTGATGACTCACACCACCTTAAAGAAAGCAGTGTTTTAGGAGGCTGCACTGTATGCATGCAGGTTTGACTCAAGTCAGTTATTTCCATCAGTGAGAAGAAAGAATAGATTAGCAAAGTAGCAAGACCTTGGCAATGAAGGAAAGGCTAAGGAAATAATGGTTTTCCATTTGGAATTACAGACTAGAAACAATCCCAAAAGTATTTTACAAATTCATTTATAAGTTTTTATAGGTATCAGTTTTAATCCCTAAGACAGACCTACATGTAATCAGTATCTTCTACAAAGCAGTGGCAAATTAGAATTCCATTAAACTCCACATTCATTTTAATTGTTTTCATGTCCCATTCTAAATAAATGGGCTGTTTAGTCATGGTATATGCTAACTACTGTTGTATTAGCAAAGGACGGAAGCAGCCTCCCAGTACATACTGTACAAAAGAAACTGAAATTTTTCCTCTTCTCTTTGATAAACAGAGACAAAACTTGGAATTAAAAGCAAGAGAGGACCTTAGATTCTGCTTGTAGAAATAAATACTATGCCATCTGCTCAGTATACCTTAGAGGAAAGGGACCTCTTTCCCCTTCTCATTCATATAATTAGCGAGCTGTGAAATTAGTTCTTTAATGGACAGGAAACCTGGAGATTATTGCACTTGTCACAATACAATACAATGCAATACAAAATAAGCTTATATAGTGCCTTTCATGCAAATGCATCCCAAGGCTCTTTACAATAAAATTAAACATAAAAATGCAAAAGAGCTCTACCATTATAGCCCATAAGATACTGTTAAAGGGGAAAATATACGTTTACATTTAAATTGCTCTCCCAGGGAGAGATTTCAAAATTCAAACAGAAATAAATCCCAATTTTAACATAGCTAGTATAATAGGTTTCAATGATCTCAGACACCAAGCAGTTTATACAGACACTCCAAATCAGCCAGAAAATATTTTTGCTGCCAAATTGTTCATTATCTTTAAGGCATTAAAGTGCTTTTAAGGCAAGCTAATATCTGACAAGGAGACAGCAAAAGTCCCAAAAGTCAGAATGACATGCTGAATAAGCATCATACAAAGCTTAATATTCTAGTACTTGACAGAAGTTGGAGTCTAGACAATAATTTAAAAAATAAACTATAAAATAAGTTCAATACATAAGTCTGGTTCAGAAATGAAAACAGTATGTTTGGGGATTGTTTGTTTTATGTTGCTGTTTTTCTTTTTTGGCCTTTTTTTTTTTTTTTAAATCAGCTTTACTTCTAAACACATAGTCCTTGCACCAATGGTTGAAAATTTAAATTGCTATAAAACTTAAGCAAAATCATTCCCATTAAGAAGCAACCAGAAGTTAAAAAAAAAAACATTAACTGATTAATTAGATATAAATTTGGACATGAAACCAATAAGACTCATCAGCAAGAATCAAATGGACATTACGCCAGATGCAGAGAAACATGGCTTTTTGTCAAATTCTATAAGCCACTGAGCTGGAAATCTGTAGGATGAAAAGACAGTCAACTCCAGTGGAAACATTAAAAAAGCCATTGCAGTTTTGGAAGTAATCTGAATCCTGTTAATATTCATCATACTCAACTGATGAATATTGCTTCACCGGAAATAAAGCTAAAGCAGAATGCACTTTTAAATACAGACAACATCAACTAATCACTGGCTAGAAGCTGAGCGTCCAATTTGGTCTTTAGATTCTGCAAGATAAATCCATTATTTACATAGGCTGATCTTCCACAGTCCACCTTGCATTAAAGTTAAATGTAGGCTTAATTGTTTGTACTGAATAGATAGAACCACATGCTTAAAAATATATTGGTTTAGTGATTCAACATCACACTCATCTCTCCGGGTGCAATCACTGATTTTACTGAACCAGAAATAAACAGCACAAAACTCAGGAAAAGATAAAATATGTGCTTGAATTTGCAAGTTGGGCTGTTCTCTGCTTGGTTACTTTATCTTTCATCTGAGAGACAGAAGGAACTGATAGCAATTGTACTACTTCCCCACCATCATTTGTTAAGCTTGCTAAGCATTTTTTGTGTCTTACTGCCATTTGTCTGTGCTGCTTTCTTTGCCTTAAATCATGTTATTGGAACGATGCTTTGTGATACAGGAAATGCTGCAGGTTTCAGCAAGAAACTGGTCAGGGACTTGGGAAAAAGCATCCCCCAAGTTTTAGAATTCTTTATCTTATCTAAAGAGAGATTGGCAGCCTGAAAGAAGCAGTATAAACTTCATGAGAACCAATGGTTCTTGAGTTTCAGATAAGAACCTGCTAAAACATTTCCATTCACTGAAGAATAAATAATGAGGTTAGTACTTTTCAGCTAACTTGTATAAACCTTTCAAAAATTATGGTGTATCTCAAAGATATATCTTGGTACAGTATTTGAGACAGTTTTTTGTTTTGTTGGTTTTTGTTTCATAGTTGTCAATCATGACTTGTTCAAATACAAATAAACATCAAAAATACTGCTCATGACACCGTCAGTTGCATGTCTACAACTACAAAAAAAATACAATAATAGAAGCTATAAAAGTTATTCATCAAATAGAAATAGAATGAGATTTACTTTAAGATGTCAAATGACAGCTGTCTGTGACTACAAGTCTTTCTTTCAGTTGAGTCAATGAAGTAACAAAAAAAGCTTTTAGCACTCAGATAGCAGTTTAATCAGAGAAGTTCTCAGTCACAGTATACTTCAAACAGAAAGTACCAATACGTGTTTACTTTTTATTCTGAACTCAGTTGGATACTACACATTTCTTCTCAACATTGCTCTGGCATTCCTTTACCTCCTGTCTTACTGTGGGTGTTGTGTTTGTCTCCACTAATTACATGTTTTTCTTTAACAGCACTAATCATTTGTGAGTCCTACTTGCTGTTCAAATACTGTTGAACAGATTTCAAGCAGATATTCTAATCTCACCGTGAAATGGTTTTGATGGAGACAGACTCAGTGTAAAGCACACAGGGAAAATGTCCTCTCTACTATTAGATAAAGGGTCTACTATTTCTCTCCAGGTCTCTTCAGTGTGGTCTTCTTCATCCCCAATCCTACACGAAAATTTGTCTACAGAGGCACACTATAAGCTCTAGTAGATTTATGCCATGATTTCTGGCACACCTTTGCTTCACCTGCTCTCACTGTAGGGAAGGTTTGGGTTTTCAGGGCTTGGAGCTGGGGCAAGAAGCTGGTAGGTTAGTATTTTACACCGGTTTCTAACCTATATGGGAGAAGCTGATGCAGAAAAAAAAAAAAATAGTATTGGCTGGATCCCAGCCAAGAAGAAATCTTCCCCACATAGCGGAAATGTTGGACTGGTTTTCTGCTAGTTTTCTCTGCCCTTCTCATGACATCTCAAAGGTATGATTTTCAGTGACCTTAAGCATGGCTGGTAGCTTAGAGAAGAACTAGCTGAAAATCCTGAAACCAAATGGGATGTTTATGCACTATAGCAGCATCTTGAGAGGTAGGTCTGTATCTTAAGACACTGCAGAAGCGAGGAGACGTGCTCACACTCTGACACAGATAAATGCAGCCCTAACAGAAGAGGTTTTCAAAATCATCATGGTTATGATCTTCATAACCAGCTTCAGAATTACACTAAACAGGAGTTCATTGATGTCACTTGACATGTGACTCAAATTTGCTAATTACTTTTGAAATATCTGTACACAATTAACTATTAGGGGTTAAAAAGAGATGCAGATTCCACATTTAGCAACATATAATTCTGACATGTTTTTGTGTGACATTTCCATTTACTTCCAAATGGAATGAGGATCTCCTATACCAATAAACCACTCCTTTCCTGTTCATATCTCATTGCTATAGAATTGTCTCTGAATAGCAGAACATATCTGCTTTATTTTTAGATAACATGACTTTATCACACACAAGTTTAATGTTAATTTAGGATGAAGGATTGCTAGACTAATTCCGTTTCTTCATGAACTGTAACAGAAGTACAATTCTCAAGCAGAAAAATTATATTTCAGCCTTTACTATAACAAATTGTAGTACCTTATAATATGTATTAAAAGAAAAAAATGGAACTGTTCCATAGGCATAATCTGGAAGAACTTTCAAAGACAGGTGATTAAAACCAGCTGGAATGTAAGGAAACAATTAAAAATCAGATTTTCAATTAATGTGATTGTTTTTCCCCCAGTTAAATTTATTATTAATAAAAGCCTATGAAGAAACATGATCTATTTAAAAGGTGTTCTGTGCAGTATTTGGAAACACCAGGACAGTCACATACTACTAGAGATAGCTCTGTCTTCCTGTCTCTAGTCAGTCAAATTTTGTCCTTGTGAAATAAGTCCAGCTACCTTTACAAGACTAAACTGCTCAGTCAGACACTAACATACGCTGAAAAGTATTGTGCATTAATTAAAATGAAGCTAAAATTTTAAACTGTGATTTCATTTGCTCAATCAAAAACGAAATGAAACTGAACAAAAATGCTCACAAATATATATCTGCATTTGTTTTCCTTGGTAACCATGACAAAAGTATCCAGATAAATGCATAAACCTGAAAGTACATTGGCCACTTAATTATTTTTTTTTTTAAACAAAGTCCTTGAAAATGTCCTTGAAGTCCTAAAAGAACTTTATCATATATCCTTTTGTACTGACTGAAATCATGGTACAGATTTTCTGCTAGCTGCACAGATAGCCACCTCAGACCACAGCATCCTCTGAAGTAAACCTAGTTCAGACTGACTATGGTCACTGTTTCAGCAAAGTGTTAACACACATGCTTTGAAAAGCTGCAACAAGATTCTCTCACTGAGCAATATGAGAGTACTTATCCTTTCAGAACATAAACTGAATGTTGTGTTTCCATTTGGCAAGGGGAGTGTAAATGCAAGAGACAGGGCATGTTCCAGGAGGACTGAATTTTCCATTGTCCCTTATAAATAGTATTTTTCTTACACAACACCAGTGCCTTGAATATAACACTGGATGCAAAGTCAGATTTTGTTTTTCAACTCCCAGTGTGTACCAAGATTTTTTTCTAGTCACCATCACAACAGGATAACAAAGGAATTTGGAAGGTAGCAGCAACTCTGTTTCTTTGCTATAACAGCCTCAGCACATAGTGGATAGCAGACAGAACAGCCTAGTCAAATCTCCTTCCCCTCCAAGACACCCTTTTTGTAAAGAAAAATTTACATTTTGGACATATTACACAGAAGGATTCAAATTAGCATACTTAATCACTTCAATGCCCTCAAAAACATCCTACAATCAACATCCTTATCCTGCTAAGGATTAATTCTCCTTTGGTAATTACTTTTTTTTTCTCTCAGCTGTCCTTACTGTCCAATAATTTAACAATAGAAAATTATTAATTATAAAACTTTGAATAAATGTCATAGTGCCTAAACAAACATCTTTTTTTTTCTGCCTATTGAATCCCCCATCACCTGCCTTCCTTTCTTCCTTGCCTTAGTCTTATTTTCTAGATTATTTCCATTATGAATACAATGAAGAGAAATAGGCCTGGGTGAATTATTTTTTTTTAATCATTATTTTCCTTTGAAGACTGAGTTTCTCACAGAAGTTGATTCCACCTCCTTTCTTTTAAACAAACCAGGAATAACTGAAAAGACATGAGAAAAATCTGATGACACACAAAAGTCAGGACAATGCAACCACCCGCATTGCAGAAGCACCCTCATTATTAACACCGTTGCTTTCCTTAAAAGCTGTCCCGTTTGACAGAAAATGACAAAACTGCCATTAAAAATTACTGGATATGAACTACAGAAAAAACAGTGGATACATAAAGGTGCAGGACAAGAGACAAAGAATGAAGAATGTCATTTTCCTTTAAATTTTTCAGATCCTGCATTAAGCACAAGATAAAGCATGTACAATGTAATTTTAGTTACTATAATCTTCAGTATTTTCCCAACTCCAAAATGCAAATCCTGAATATCATATCCTTCTCTGTACCCATATATTAAATGAACATTTGAATATGAAAATAAATGTGGATGTGAATTTATTCTTTATGATTCTTTTATGTATTATGAGATGAAACTAACTTCTTAAACAGTTATGTATGTCAGTACAATTGTACAGGATACTTGGAAAAAAAGAAAGGTGAATTATGCCATACTCATTTTATAAATGCAAAGTGATTGTCATCACATCTGTTGTCACTCAAAAGTAATTAAGTGACATAGGATCCCATTGTTATTCTATACATTTATGAATATACAGCTTGATGCAACACAGGTGTCAATAAAGAGGCTTATCTCTCACATTGTAAACCAGATTCAGGAAAAAAGGTCCTTCAGCACACCCAGAAAGAATCACACGAAATTGGCTGTAAAAGCTAAATTCCACCATGCCACTGTCTATGAAGGTTTTCTCTACTGAATGTAATCCAAGACATAACATATATAGAAATCCCAGGTAGTTCTGTGTTAAAGAAAGTCTATACCAGCCAATACAACAAAACAACTGCGCAGAAAGACAAACACCTACCCTAGTTAAACTAATGTCAGTAGATCTGGTATGGTTTAACTTTCCAATACAGCTGGAAATGTTTAAGAAAAACATAAAAGCAAACACATTTTAATTTAACTGACAAATCTAGACTAGACTGAGACAACTTGTTTCAACCTCACCACAACATGCTCTCAGGTATCCCATATCTCTATGGGATATAAACCATAGAAACAAATTAACTATTTGAGCACAATCTGGCCATCCATAATGGAAGAAGCGTCCTTTCAGTGGCTCACTGTAACAATGATATTTGCAGAGCATTACGTGTGATAGTTGTGTGCAGTGCTTGAGTCCTAGAGTCTTCGCTTAAATTTGGTCTTCAAGTTGTCTGTCATACAAGGCTATAAGAATAAGAGTACTGAAAGAAAATCACTTTTTAATTTTTTATATATATATATTTTTTTGACAGTTGAGTGATGTTAAAATATAGGTATGACCTGTTTATATCCTACAAGTCAGCATATTGTTTCACAGAGATGTAACAACTGCCTGGAAGAACAAAGAAGAATTAGAGATCTTCTATCTGACAAATGAAAAAAGAAAAAAAAAATAGAACATGGTTTCTGCAGCCTATAAAAAGTAAAGACTGAGAAAAAATGTTGAGGGGAAGAGAAAACGGAAGAAAAGTAAAAAGCACAGAAGAACCAGCCTGGATGCAAAAGTAACAAAACAACAATTAACAGGAGTCATTTTATCTTACAGATAGACAGAGGTTTAAGTTGTACTAAACTTAAAAATCATTTAACAGTCACTAAATGAACCACTGCACAAGACCACCTACAGAAGATACTTGTTAGATGAGGCCTGACAAATGTAGTAGTATGCACACACATTTCAGAGACCCAACATATTTCTTCTGCTCACAGAAAGCTCTCCTACTCAAAGCAGTTATAATGAGTGAATGAAATTAAGAAGAAACGGCTTGCAAAACTAGTTCCTCCCCTCCTTGGTTAATAAAGTCTATTGCCCCTGAAATCATTTCACTTAATTCTCACTTGCTAACACATTCCACAAAACCATTTTGCTGAGTGAGATTTATTAAATCTCCCAGTCTGGGATTAAATTTTACTGTTTTATGAACTGTTAAATTGCATTGTATGCTTATTAAAGCTGGTGTTTTCTTACTTCTTGACACATTCCCAACTCAACGCAGGGGTACAATTAAACAAACAAAGATTTCACTTTCACCCCCAAACATGCATTCCAATTGGCAACAAACTATGAGCATTAGCAAGCTATAAACAATGTGCATTTACATTTTCTAAATATCAAAGAACCTGTTAGAAACATTTTTTATTTTTTTTAATATGGGGTAGTATTTCAGATGAATAATCATCAGATGATGGCACAGCTGTTTAGATTTTAACACTTTGTTTCCTCATGAATTTTAAGCAGGGTGTTTATTTACAGAAATGTGTACACAATTTTTAGTAGAGAATATATTATGACTGACAATACAGATGTATATTATTTCCCCCTGCTCCCATTATCAAAATGCTTGTTTTAGCATCAGAACAAAGCAAGTAACTTTCTTCTTGCTACTTAAAAATTCTTAAAACAAGTTCAAAATCTATAAGAAATAGATCAGGACAAATATTCTTTTGGAAAACACACAATCTTCTCTTACATAAAGAAATGAAAAATCAAGATTTTTCATTTTTTGCCTCTGTATTTCATAGTTTGATCCCTAATTCTTATAGAAATTAGGAAGTGGAATGTGAAACATCTACAAACTTTGAGAAAATGTCAAGAGAACAAAAGAATATTGATGCTGTTGATACCTACCTAGCCATTCCATTTTCATTATATAGTAAAGAATGTGCACTATTATTGACAGTATAAAGTCACCTTTCCAGCAGTACAGATGTTTGAAGTGCTAGAACTTTTTTCATCTCACAAAATAATCACAAATTATCATGTAATTTCACACAGAATGACAGAATCATCTAGGTTGGAAGAAACCTCCAAGATCATCCAGTCCAACCTCTGACCTAACACTAACAAGTCCTCCACTAAACCATATCGCTAAGCTCTACATCTAAACATCTTTTCAAGACCTCTAGGGATGGTGAGTCAACCACTTCCCCGGGCAGCCTAACAGCCCTTTCAGAAAAGAAGTTCTTCCTAACATCCAACCTAAACCTCCCCCAGAGCAACTTTAGCCCATTCCCCCTCATCCTGTCAACAGGCACGTGGGAGAACAAACCAACCCCCACCTCTCTACAGCCTCCCCTTTAAAGGTACCTGTAGAGTGTGATAAGGTTGCCCCTGAGCCTCCTCTTCTCCAGCCTGAACAATCCCAGCTCCCTCAGCCGCTCCTCTTAAGACTTGTTCTGCAGACCCCTCACCAGCTTCATTGCCCTTCTCTGGACTCGCTCAAGCAGCTCGCCATCCTTCTTGTAGCGAGGGGCCCAAAATTGAACACAGCATTCAAGGTGTGACCTCACCAGAGCCAAGTACAGGGGGACAATCACTTCCCTAGCCCTGCTGGCCACACTGCTTCTTATACAAGCCAGGATGCTGTTGGCCTTCTTGGCCACCTGAGCACACTGCTAGCTGACTATCAACCAATACTCCCAGGTCCTTCTCTGCCAGTCAGCTTTCTAACCACTCATCTCTCAGCCTGTAGCAGCACTTGAGGTAAAATATTTTTTCTTTTTTTTTAAAAAAAAAAAAAAAAAAAAGAGAGAAGGTCATATCTGTGATGGACACACAAATAGTACAGCAAATAGTACAGCTCCTTGCAGAGGACTCAAGCACAGAGACTAGAGCAAGAAAAAAAAAAAAAACACACCTCAGGTCCACAAATGCCAACAGAACATGAACGCACAGCAGCCCCAACAGGGATAATCACAGACTTATCCTTCACAGATGAAAGAAGTGATCCTGCTCAGTGTCTTGGTAATACTGCACCTATATGGTCAAGCCCCTTGCAGCACATACTGAAGCTCTTTATGAATCCTCCAGAGAGTTACACAAATAGCTTGATATATGTAGAGATTAAAATATATCCTAAAAACAGAAGTGTACCAAACCACATCCCAGAAACAAGTTTGCTAGCAACCTCTGCTAAATATCCCTCTATTAAGAAAATTCCAAGCATTTAAAATCTAGAAGGCTACAAGATTTAAAGACTCAACATCCAGCAAAACAGCAGGAAAAAAAAAGTTCCAGAAACATAAGAAACTGTCCCTAACCCTGAAAAAGACTACACCTTATATGCCTATTTCTGCTGTTTTCAGATACTCACTGGCACAGGAAACTTGGATGATACATTTCCCCTAAATCCATACTCTATCATTTTAACACCAAGATTGCAACTCTGATGATATTTGACATACAGGTGAAGGCATAAGGTCACATTCATAGTAAGCCCTGTAATTCTGCAAAAAAAAAAAAAAAAAATCATAAGAGACCTAGAACCACAAAGCAAACACACAAAGTAATGTCAACTTCCTATCCAATAGCATGCTTTAAAAATTATCCACTTGAAGAAGAGCTGCATGTAGTAAAGGCACCTACTACTATATAGCTTGTTTTACTCTAAAAGATCCTACTAGTTTTTACCTTAAAGGGACATGATCACCTCTCTCAACTTGGAAACACATCAGTCCATACACTTTGACCCACCTAAAGAACCCTGCAACTAGCTGAAGAAAAAACAAAGCACATACCCCCAAAGAGCAGCTCAGGCAGAAAGAGAGTGGTAATGGGACACCTGCAGGTTATATACCATTAGGCCCACCTGGAACCTAATCAATCACCTGGGAAAGGGGTGGGACAAAGCAAAAAAAAAAAAAAAAGAGTAGAAATCAAGCAGGATGAGCAGCATCTGTGTTGTTTTTGTTTATGTGGCTTAACTCAACAGCGTGCAAAGCACAACACAGAGAATTGGGCTGTTTCTAGAAACAACAATTCCTGTGCTTTTGGTTCAGCTTTGAATATTGAAAGGACAATATGACCAAGTAAATAACTGAAACTATTTTGCTATGCATTCTTTTCTAAACACCTCCCTAAGCTTAGGCCAATAATTGTAAGTACTTTTGATATTTTAATATAAATTGCTTAGTTTGTGTTGTTAGCAGAAACATAATGAATTTACATCATTTAAAAAAAAAAAAAAAGTTACCCTTACTAATATTATCATAGCATAGAAAACATAATACTTAACTGGGACCCAAAAGTAAGAAGCAATGCTTCTGCACTCTTCTTCCTATTTGATAGACTACTTAAGAAGCTAAGAACTTCAAAGTAACTGATAATCAGTTGTGTAGGTAGCCACTTTTTACAGATTAATTTTAACTTATAGGAGGTGAAATTTTCAGACAACTTGAAATTTTACAACCAATTAATACAGGAGATGTAGTTAGCAAGTGTCTTTAACACGGGTTTTTCTGAAATAAGAATCAGCAATGTTTTTCTGGTCTGCTTGGCCTTTGATGCAGGAGCTGAATTTCATTTTAACAAATAAAATGCTAAAGATTTAGAATACACCCTGAAGCACATCAGAAAATTCTGAATTAAGTTTTCTAACACAGACGCTTTTTCATTAGCTATCTCTTAAGAAGCGAAAACTTAAATCTCAAGTATGAGGGAAATTTTCAGTTAAGGAAATAAGTATAAAGGGCCTGAAATTTAGAGGGTAGAATAGCTAGAATTTAATCTTTTGTATTTTTTCAAAGTTTAAATTTGACTGGATGGCAGTCTGGTTTCAAAGCTAGTCTCTCTTTACAGGGTTTGGTATTCTGATGCAAGATTAAGCTGTGACTGATTTCTTCAGCTTCCTGATCGATTTCCCGTTCTCACTTATTTTTAAATGAACTGCTTATTAGACAGGTTATCTGTGAGGTATTCAGGGTGGTTTACTTCTTTCCAATCACAGAAAGAGGAAAATGTACACAATATAAATCATTCACTTAATATGAACATCCACATTATGTATTTCCTTAACACATCAGATCATTCATCCTGAGTTCCACCCTGAATTCCTACTTTTTTATAGTAAATATTATTTGATATTAACTTTGATTTTTAATTTTTATTTATTTATTTGTATAACATGGTGTGGGCAACTTATGTAACAAGAACATTTTCAAATTCCTGTATGTATCAGAAGGTTATTTTCTAGGTTAGGAATGTAAGTAACTTGTGTCCATTTCAGCATATTTTTTCTTTTAAGTTACTTTTTGGAGGCCTAGTGGAGTCCCCCAGGGGTCAGTACTGGGTCCAGTGTTGTTCAGCTTATTCATTAATGGCCTGGACGATGGAACAGAGTGCACCCTCAGCAAATTTGCTAACAACACAAAGCTCAGAGGAATTCCTGATACCCCATAGGGCTGTGCTGCCATTCAGAGGGACCTCAACAAGCTGGAGGGTTAGGCCAAGAGGAACCTCATGAGCGACAGAACAAGAGGTAATGGGCACAAACTGAAGCACAGGAGGTTCCAGCTCAACATGAGGGGGGCACTTCTTTACTGTGGAGGTGACAGAGCACTATAACAGGTTGCCCAGAGAGGTTGTGAATATCTCCTCGGGAGATATTCAAAACCTGCCTGGATGCCATCCTGCACAATGTGCTCTAGGTGATCCTGCTCTGCGGGGGAGTTGGACTAGATATCTTCAGAGGTCTCTTCCAACCTCATACATTCTGTAATTCTGTGATACTATTTTTGTAAAATGTTTTTACTTACAATTCAGAATTTCTCTTCCTCTATATCTTTTGATTTTAGGAGGTATTCTGATTCTGAATTTAATTTTTCACACTAACAGAGAACTTCAGCTAGTTCTATATAAAGTTGTACATTTATAGAATTGTTATAGAATTGTTATCTGGAATAAATACCATTAACATTATTAAAAAAAAAAAAAAGTAATTCTATAATTGTTTGTTTGTTTGTTGTTGTTGTTTTGTTTGTTTGTTTTAGAAATTTCTCTCATTTTCTGTTTTCTGGCTAACAAAGAAATTGACAAGATAAGGATTTCATAAGAACCTATAAATGCCCCATCATGTCAGAAACTGCTAATCCAACAAGCAAGTGATTTTCAGTGTACTGATTGCAATATTAAAAGCTATCTACATCAGCATTTGCAGAATTGTGCTTATAATATGCAATTAGGAATAATGAGTTATGTTAGGTTTCTATACATTTGGAAAAGCATACATTAAATATCCAGGTGAAAGATAACCTGAAGTACTTTCTCAAGCTTTCTTCTGACCTTTAGAAATTATAGCATCAGCTATAATATTTTTTTGCCATAAAAAAAAAAAATACCATCATGCTTTTTATTATGCCGTAAGTACAGATAGCAGAAAACTAATTACCAGAAGCAATGGGTCGTTAGTTGATCTCATAGTCTATTTTCTTTCGTCTGTTCCCCTGCTCAAAAATCAATGATTTTGATCACTATAACTCCATCAATCACATCTATAATAAAGAGCTGCCTGCTACTATTGTACTAGTTTAACTCACCACACTAAAAGTCCTTCTACACGAGCAGTTCATAAGCAATTATAGAAAGATTTTACTCAGCATATACACTGAACACGTTTGTACTCATGCACAGCAAGAAAGTACAACTGACCTCAGCTGAAGAGAGACAAAAATTTAGAACAACCGAGAGATTAAATAAATATCCCATTAAAAATGGAAAAAGAAGCGTTCAAAAGAATGAGTCTCTACATACTCTACTTTTATTTCTCAAAAAGTTTCACAATGTGTGAGGATTTCAGAGCTTTCACAGCTTTTAATTTTTCATTAAGATTTCAAAAATAAATGTCCATTGATGACTTTGAAATGCAGAAACAAAACAGTTCTGAGCCTTCATAATGAATTACCTTTTCCTGCTCTCACCAAGCTCCATTTATGTTTTTCTCCACTTAGGACTAATGACACATTTTAATATCCTCAGCAAAAAAAAAAAGATTGCATATGCAGCCTTGCAAAGTTCATGTTTGCAGGAAAAAAAATTAAAAAAAAAAATAATCAAGCAATGTAAAACATAACTATTCTATAAAAGTGTACGTTGATTGCAAACAATTTTTCTTTATGTCAGACTTGCTGCTCTTTTATTATTTTATTCCTATATCTCTGTTTTAAGTAAATATTTTGGTTTTGGTTTAACAACTTATTGAAATCAGTAAAACACAAAGAAAAAATAGTATTAAAAAAATGCTGGCCTGTGATTTAGAAAATTGATCATTTGTTTAGATTTAGAAAATAGGTATTTCATTTTAACTTCAGTTTAGCTT
The DNA here is from genome assembly GCF_047663525.1 of Anas platyrhynchos. Lineage (NCBI taxonomy): Eukaryota > Metazoa > Chordata > Aves > Anseriformes > Anatidae > Anas > Anas platyrhynchos. The sequence goes on from NC_092589.1 coordinate 76,796,909, forward strand.
TGGAAGTACACTCAATTTTATGGTATTCATCGCCTCTTGTTATTTTTATTGCATAATTTTAGCCAATTTCAATGATATATGTAAAAAAAAAAGTAGAGATATGAGGGCCACAAGGATAATCAAAGGGCTGGAGCACCTATCCTGTGAAGACAAGCTGAGGGAGTTGAGGTTGTTCAGCCTGGAGAAGAGAAGGCTCCGGGGAGCCTACAGGAAAGCTGGGGAGGGACTCTATCAGGGAGTGCAGTGATAGGACAAGGACTAATAGTTTTAAACTAAAAAATGGGAGATTTGGATTAGATATTAGGAAGAAATTCTTTATTATGAGGGTGGTGAGGTACTGGCACAGAAACTGTGGATGCACCATCCCTTGGAGTGTTGAAGACCAGGTAGGATGGGACTTTGGGCAACCTGATCTAGTGGAAGGTGTTATTAATGTCCCTTCCAGTCCAAACAATTCTATGATTCTATGATTATGGAAAAGCAAAGTGACACTGCTAATACTATAATTTCTTTTCTTTGTAATTGTGCCACCACCAACTAGTATAACTTACTATGTAATTGTGTTTTTTGTTTTTTTTTTTTGTTCCAGTGAAGTTCACCATTAATCAGTTTGCTTTCTGAATAATCTTTTATCATGTTATAATGCTAGTTCTGATAATCAGGTCTTTATACATTGTTAACTCTGGTTTCACTGCAAGAGTAGGCACAGGATTAGACACATTCAGACATATTTGTACATGTATTAGATGCATTTGGTTTTGATTAAAAATTTCTATACAAAGTTGCTGAGAGATTGAAAAGCTGTGTTTTCGTTTGCAACACTACCCTTGCAGGCTATCTTCTAAAAATGTTCCCATAAAAACAGTCATCTTAAGCTATTATTCTAATACATTTGCCCACAAAAACATACCTACTTTAAGAACAGCTTTAAATTAGGGTGTTTCAGAGGAAGCTGAATAATTATTAATAGGAACATCCATGACTAATGCTGAGAAGCACTTTGACACCGAAAACTTAATTGAACTTTTAAGTACTTTGAAATCCTTAAATAGCAAAGCACAAAGAAGTTCAAAGTATAAAGAAAACAAGGGTAGACAGAAATAGAAAACAAAATTTGGATAAAGAAAAAAAGGTTATAAGTGTATTTTTATACATATGAATTTTTTAATACTTAAAAATTATTTGCGGTAATTTACGCATGAAGAAACACAGTCTTACAACTAATAACAGCTCAGAAACAATTTTGCTGTAAGGTTAGACATAGCTGCCACTTTGGTCAACACACGTACCAAACAAGCTGATAAAAATTGGGCTGTATCTATGAATCTTAGTATGTCCAACAAAATTTGTACCAATATATACATGTTCTAAATCATCTTTTCTGGAAATTTTGGAACTCTCTTTTTCTAAATATAGTTCATTCTCAAAAGGATATTTATATCAAAAAGCCAACTGATGGTATATAATTATCACAATTATTAAACCAAAAATAGGAACTAAAAACTGAATATACTTCCAGCTTTTTTTCAATACCCTATCAGGGCTCCATCCATCAGGGTAACAGTTAAATGTCTGCACTACATTTAAATCTAAATTTAAAAAATACCAATGTGTCCAAGCTGAGGCAGAAGTTATAGCTTTTTTTTTTCCTTTTTTTTTTTTTTTTTTTTTTTTTTTGCATATTTCTGATTAAACTGATGAGAATTTATTTTTTCTGGTGTAAATATACCTATTTTAACTGTGCATAAGCATGATTTTAAAACTATTTTCATACCATTCATCCTATTTTTAGTAATGTTGACTCCTAATATTTCAGAAGGCTCTCCAGATCTGCATAGGGAAAAAAATGGGGGAGGGGTGGAAAAAAAAGAGGACATATGCAAGTAGATTGTTTCAATACTACTAACACTAGGGTTTATAGTTTTCTCATTCATACACACATACAACTCTACTAGGCATGTGGCCTTTGACAGATAAACTAGAACAAAAAATAAATAGGTACAAATGTGATAAGCCTCATCAATTATTCCAGGGTTTTAGACTTTCTGACACTTCTGTGCAGTTTCTTAGAGTTGGAAGAAAGAATAGCAAGAGGATCAATTCAAGTAATCTCTTTTTATATGAAGAGCATATAAGTGTAAGTATTCATATGCATCTGTATTATGAGAAAAAAAAAAATCACAGAATTCTATCCCTTCTTACATCTTCAGAGTATGAGCAGAAACTAGTGTTAACAGTGTATGAGTGGTGTAAAATCACAACAAGCCTGTAAGTTCCAAAGAGGTACAACTATTTTCAGATTCAACAGAGAGAAAGAAATGGAAGAGAATTATTTCTGCAGAAAATTTGTTCAGAATTCATTTGCACTTTATCTTACAAGATCTGAGGAAAATCAGTCTAGTAACTGAGTGTTAATTCACTGAACTCTATCTCACTGCATACATTGACATGGGAACAGCTAGTTTGACACAGACATTAGTAGGACAAAATTGCCAAAGCATATGTTGGAATCACTAAGTTACTCCAACTTCCCAATTCACACTGATTCTCTCAATTCTCACCGTTTTGCAAAGAACTGCTTACTTGGAAGATTTGTTGAAGATCGACATCTGGTTGATGTATAACTGTTTTCATTTTGTGTTTCCATTAATAAAATGATACAGAATGTAAAAGCCTGTTGCAATAAGCATTTAGATAAATTAATGTGATTCAAAGGCAAATGTTTTTAGCAGGCATGTCTTGATATTTTAGATCATTTACTTCTTCTCTCCATAGCATTTTCAAAGTCTATATTTGGTTTAGTCTGTCACAGAAATAAAAGCAATACTTGTCCACGCATTTTCCTTTCATTAAGAAGATTTGTTTTCACAATAATTTTGTAAGACTCCATTACTCTGAAAGGTTTACAACAGATTTTATGTTCTATCAGCAGCAAGCTTTTGAAGCAACTCTCCCAATTTTTCCTACATCCCAGTGTTCTGATTCACATCAGGGAGCAGCGTCACAGTGCATGAACTAGATTCTTTTAAGATAAAACTAACTGAAAGATGTGATCTGTGGCTGCATTTTATGTGCTCCATCTGCTAATTGGCTTTGTAGAAAGGAACAGGCCAGAGATAGTCTGATACAAAAAAGTGGAAAATAAGATAGAGTGAAAAAAAGAATACTCAGGCTCTTGGCACCAACAGCTTTGCTTTATGGGGTTGTCCATAATGGGCCTCTTCACTTGCTATTGTAACCATATTGCAGATAATTTCCAATTGAGAAAATATGGTGCCATCTTCATGTTTATTCCATTTTATTATTATTCTAAAAATAGTGATCTTGTCTTCATGCAGTCTCTAATTCCAAGGTGCAATTCCAGACCCTGTTTATTCAAACAAAGAAAAAATGCACCTCTGACTCAAAAGAAAAAAAAAATGTTTCTGCTGTCAAAAGATGACAACTCCTTATCAAGTTTGATGAAATGAAAATAATTTAAATGAAACAATTTAAACTACAGAGAGATGAAGAAGAGGGGAGAAAAAGCATGTATAGGCCATTTATTTATGGTAGATAATAGCTTTTTATAGTGGTCAATAGAAGGTTGGGTTGAAAGCCATTCATCAGACTGCACATATGCACACAAACTGGAGATGTGAATGGCTGCCTTTGGCTCTAACTTAAAAAACAGTTATCAATCTTCATCTAAGTCTTCAAGGAGCTGCTTTTGGTGAGTAATCGATCTTACATTTGCCACAATAGCTCATTTAATTATTTTCATCCTAAATATCCTGTCAGCAGGCAGAATGTCTTCCTGATTTTAATTAATTTTGAGATCATTGATTCTTTGCCTTTTCCTTTCCTGTGGTTACACATGCAGACACAAATGCACAGACATATGCTTTTAGCCTGCAGGTTATGTAAGATGTATGACAAGTCCTTGGTAAAAACCCTGCATATAAAAGTATACCTAGATGGTTTCAGCTCTATTTTTAAATCTTTAACCATCAACTGCTGCAAATGAGCCCCTGGCACCAAAGACATAGTTGGGCAAAACAGTAAATTGAAAACAGTGTTTGCTGAATAGTTTTCAATTAAAGAGTCCTTAAATCAATAGGCGGTAGGATAACACAGCCACAAGCGTGCTATAAATTGCCAGAAAATTTCAAAAACAAAACACGAAAGTCAGAGAACCATAAAATAGCAGTGGAAGTCATAAACTTATATTGCATTTTAAAAATAAATACAAATCTTGGATTGATTGACAATAAGAACATCCAGAAAAAAAAAATTAAAAAAAAATGATTAGGCCCTAGAGTGCAGTCATACTTCCTCTACATTAAATACCAGAGACAAGATACAATGCAAATCTTTCAATAAAGTCTTCAAAATTTTAAAGAGAGAAGCTCTTAAAAGAAATGTAAGATAAATGGTTTACTCTAGATATCTTAGTACAATGATGAATCTTATACATGAGAAACCTTGTTTCCCTATTTAGAAAGAAAATTTTTAACCCCATTCATTTCTGCATTGTAAGTTGGTGAGTTGACTGCTCTCAGGGTCTCCAGCAAGAGCCTGGAAATCAGGAAATTAAACTGAAACAGACAAAAGTTCTGTTTTTCTGTTTGAAAAAAAAAATGTATTTTTTATCTAAAAAAGAGATGACAATGAGGTAAATAAAATAAATTACTTTGAACAAAATAAAAAATAGAAATGTTACTTGTTCTGTGTATAGAGACACGTGCATTAGAGATAATCATGTATAAAGAAAATGTCCCTTTAAGAAAAAAGGAATTTTCTATTAAAAAATATTTGAGAAATAATCTGAATAGCTGCAAAACTGTAAAATTAGTGCTTGAAAGATCCATCTCTATTAATATCAATAATTAGTAAAACATTGTCAACTGATTTTTGACACTTCCACCTTTGAGGAAAAAAAAAAAGTAGTAAATAAATCAAATTCACTAATGAAGACATTAAAATCTATGCATATTCCATGGAGCAGTTTGAAAATCTCTTCACTCACAGCCCCAATACCAGAGATGACATTTTTGTTCTAACCAATAATAAGACAATTGTATATGATCACTTTCATTTAACATGGCATGGAATAATCATGAAGTTAGTTTTATAAGAATAATGTAAATCTACCCAAGGCCAGTGCACCCAATGCAAGGCAAGAACACGTGCTTGATTTTAATGCCACTGTACAAGGAAGGGTGTTTGCTGGATCAACCTATGTCAGAACAGACACATAATCACTGAGGAGAAATTAGATCAACATTAAAAGGACACATAACATCTCTCATTAGCATGTTTCTAGTTTCAAAGCAATTCCTAAAAGAGTGGCTGCTTCAGAGCAGTCAGTTTTCTATATTTTCTAACAGATTTCCTAGCTTAGAACTTGGATGATACTTTTATGTGTTGTTCTTCATCAGAAAATGCTTTTCTCCACTATCTTTCCCTTCCTTTAGAGTGAATCTAGTCATTGTTTTATCTAATAGTATTTTAAATGCATTTAGTTTAAATTTTGGAAATCACAGAATCATAGAAACACAAGTTTGGAAAAGACATACAAGATTATCTAGTCCAGCCACCCTCCTATCATCAATACTACCCACTAAGCTACTAAATCATATCTTGTAGCACCTTGTCCAGGCACCTCTTGAACACCGTGAGGGATGGTGACACCACCACCTCCTTGGGCAGGCCATTCCAGTGCCTGATCACTATTTGAGAGAAAGTTTTTCCTGACATCTGATCTAAATCTCTCTAGGCATAACTTGTGGCCATTTCCTCGAGTTCTATAATTAGTTCTCTGAGAGAAGAGCCCAATCCCCTCCTCATCACAACCTCCCTTCAGGAAGTTGTAGGGTATAATGAGGTCTCCCCTGAGCCTTCTCTTCTCCAGACTGAACAATCCCAGCTGCCTCTGCTGCTCCTCATAATACTTGTGCTCTAGACCCATCACCAGTTTTGTTGCCCTACTCTGGTCATGCTCCAGGGCCTCAATGTCTTTCTTGTAGTGAAGGGCCCAAAACTGAACACAGTACTTGAGGTGCAGCCTCACCAAAGCTGAGTACAGGGGGATGATCACCTCCCTGCTCCTGCTGGATACACTATTTGTAGTATAGGCCAGGATGTCTTTGGCCTTCTTGGCCACCTGAGCACACTGCTGGCTCATATTCAGCTGAATATCGATCAACACTCCCAGGTCTTTCTTCTTCACAGTCTTGTAGCCACTCTGGCCCAAGCCTATAGTGCCGCATGGGGTTATTATGGCCAAAGTGCAGGACCTGGCAATTGGCCTTGTTGAACTTCACCCCATTCGCCTCAGCCCAGTAGACCAGCCTATCCAGATCCCTCTGAAGGGCCATCCTACCCTTAGGCCGACTGACACCACCTCCCAACTTGGTGTCACCTGAAAACTTACTGAGGGTACACTCAATCCCCTCATCTATGTCCTCAATAAAGATATTAAAGAAGATAGGCCCCAGTTCTGACCCCTGGGGGACACCACTTGTAACAGGACACCAGCTGTCCTTATATCCATTAACCACTACCTGCTGGGCATGGCCAGTTCTTTACCCAGAGAAGAATATACCTGTCCAAGCCATGTGCAGCCAGTTTCCTCAGGAGAATACTGTGGGAGACTGTGTCAAAGGCTTTGCTGAAGTCTAAGTAGACTACGTCAACAGCCTTTCTCTCATCTACCAGTCTGGTCACATGGTCATAGAAAGAGATGAGGCTGGACAAGCACAATGTGCTTTTTGTGAACCCGTGCTGGCTGGGCCTGATCCCCTGGATGCCACACAAGTGCCATGTGATCTCACCCAAGATGATTTGCTCCATAACTTTCCCTGGATCCATGGTCAGGCTGACAGGCCTGTAGTTCCCCAGGTCCTCCTTAGGATCCTTCTTGTAGATGGGAGTCACATCAGCAAGTCTCCAGTTCTCTGGGACTTCTCCAGATAACCAGGAATGCTGATAGATGGTGGGAAGAGGCTTGGCAATTACCTCCACCAGCTCCCACAGCATCCTAGGGTGGAGCTTGTCTGGTCCCATGGACTTGTGACATTCTGGATGGAGGAGCAGGTCTCTGTCTCTTCCTGGATGGCAGGGGGTGATTCTACACATGAATCACAGGGGATGTCAAGGTCAGGGCATAAAGTACTCTGAGGATTACTGATCTAATTATTAAAGACAGACATAAAGAAGGCTCTGAGAATGTCAGATTTATCCTTTTCTTCAGTGATCACTTTCCCTGCTGCATCAAGTAAAGGATGGAAATTTTCCTTGGTTCTTCTGTAGCTGTTAATATATTTGTAGAAGGATTTCTTGTTCTCTTTTACTGCAGTGGCCAATCTGAGTTCAAGCTGGGCTTTTGCCTTTCTAACTTCCTCTTTGCATATCTGAGCCACTTCCTTGTAGTCACCCCAAGTAGCTCGTCCTTTCTTCCAGTGGACATAAACATTCTTTTTCTCCTGAAGTCTCAACAAAAATTCCCAGTTCATCCATGCCAGTCTTCTTACTCTCTGGCTCACCTTATGGGACAGCCTGCTCCTGTGCCTTTAAGATTTAAATCTTGAGGATCATCCAGGCTTCTTGGACCCCTTTGCCCTTCAGGAGTGACTCCCAAGGGACCCTTGCAACAAGTGTCCTGAATAGGTCAAAGTCTGCCCTCTGGAAATTCAAGATAGTAGTTTTGCTAGTTACCCTTCTGACATCACCAAGAAAACTCCACAATCTCATGGTCACTCTGCCCAAGACAGTCTCCAGCTTTCACATCTCCCACCAGTCCTTCTCTGTTAGTGAATAGCAGGTCTAGTGGTGCACCTCCCCTGGTAGGCTCTTGAACCAGCTTTGTCAGAAAGCTATCTTCCACACACTCTAGAAACCTCCTGGACTTGTCCCTCTGCACAGTATTATACTTCCAGCATATATCAGCGAAGTTGAAGTCTTCCATGAGAATGAGTGCTGGCAATTGTGTTACTTTTGTGAGCTGCTCATAGAATGCCTCATCCATCTCTTCATCCCAATTAGGCAGTCTATAAGAGAGCCCCACCAAGAAGTAACCCCTATAGGCCTTTCCCAAATCTTTATCCATACACACTCAACTTTATAATTCCCAGCTGCAAGCTCTTCAACATCAAAACACAATTTAATATAAAGAGCCCCACCACCACCCTTCCTACCTTCTCTATCCCTTCTGAAGAGCTTGTAGACATTCATCACAGTACCCCAGTCATGGAAGTGATCCCATGTTTCAGTTATAGCAACCGGGTCGTAGTTAGCCTGTCGCACAATCGCCCCCAGCTCCTCCTGTTTGTTGCCCATGCTGCATGCATTGGTGTAGATGCACTTCAGATGAGACATCTGCCTCACCCCCAGCTTCAGCATTGTTCCCCTAGGCACTTCTCTGGGGAGCCCTGTTTTATCTCCTTTCCCTGTCATAACTAGTTAAAAGCTCTCTCCACAAGTCCTGTTAATTACTGTGCTGGGATTCATTTCCCCCTTTGAGACAGGTGAGTTCCATCCATCGACAGTAGGCCAGGCAGTGTAAACTGCCCCATGGTCAAAGAATCCAAGGTTCCTGTCTTGACACCAGCCTCTCAGCCAATTATTCATTACCTGAGTTTTTCTAGCCCGCTCCGTGTCCTTCATCTCCCCAGAGGGAGTAGAACAAAATACCACTTGCGCTCCTGCTCCTTGAATTATTCACCCTAAACCTCTGAGATCTCTCTTCATAGTCCGCAGGCTTCTCTGAGTGATTTCATCACTGCCCACCCAAACTATGAGAAATGGGTAGTAATCAGTGGGGTCTCTGACCCAGGTCCCAGATAGGCAACGCACTTCCCTACAGCTCAGGTCTGGTCTGCAAATGGGGCTCTCTGTTCCTCTGAGAAGGGAATCACCTACCACAACCACCCTTCTTTCTTTCCTGGCAAGGACAGTCTTAATGCGTGGAGCTGACCACCTCTTCCTTGGTAACCTCTTTGGGGAACCTTCCCGCACCTCCCCACTTACCTCCCCCTCAATGTCCAATGCTACAAATCTATTGCTTAGGGGGACCTGAGAATGTGAGGGATGCAGAGAGCATTTGCCCACAATGCTGATCAAGGACCCTTTCCCAACACTCCCCATCCCTCAGGTCCCCTTCCTCTGCCCAACAGGAACAGGGCAGGGGTTCCACCACCAATTGTGGGGTATCTCCCTGACACCTTTCCCTCTGGCATGCCAGGGAGCTACTCCACCAGTCAATCTCCCGCTCAGAGTCCCTAATGGCCTTCACTCTCTCAACCTCCTCTTTCAGCTCTGCCACCATGCTGACCAGATCTTCCACCTTTTCGCACCTCACACAGGTGCAATATCTGCCTCCTCCCCCAGCAGCACTGGCACTCCCTGCAGCCAGAGACCTGTACAGCCACAATTCTGGACAAGCCCTCCGTTTGGGTCACCACAGTCTTTTTGGGGCAAGCTCTCTGCCTGGTGGAGACCATAGCAAAAACTGCAGTCACACAGACTGTCGGTAAATAGGATGGACTCAAAAGGGAGGAGGGACAGAACCCCTGTGCCCCACCACATGAGCTCCAGCACCCACCACCGCAGCACGCTGTGGGCAGTTATAACACACTGGGCATCCCTCCCTGTGCCTGGTGGGCAGCGCCACAGCACCACCCTCCCAGGGGCTTTTTCTAGGCAGAGGGCATGGGCGCAGCCACCCTTGCCCTCGCAACGCCCGCTCCCAGTCAGCCTCTCTCACAAGAGCTGGTGGGTGCTGTCAGGTTGCCCCTGGTGAAGCAAAGGCACAAGATCCCCCTGTAATGCGTGGTCAGGCTCTGTGGCTGTGCCGGCTCTGAGGCAGCCAGCCTTGACTACTGAGGGGTATTATATCATGATATAATTGCACAAATAAGTGTGATTACATTTTACTTTCAGTTAAATAAAATAAAGACATTTAACATTATTTCAGTTTGTTAAAATCTAACAAAAATATTGGATTGAAATAACTGGATACTCCTTGGATGAACTGTAGCTGCCTAACTAGCTATATATTAAAATTCTGAGAAAGCCCCTGAATTCTGCCACAATCCACCAAGCTTTATATAGCATTAACACAACAGAAAGAATTTAGAAAGCAGACTTTTGCTAGAAAAATAAAAGGTGGGGAAAACAAACCCAGAAAGCAGTTCTGTACTTCAGACACAAGTTGAGTACCACTTGCAGAAATTCCTCTGGGAAATAAACACCAGCAGTAAGGCCAAGTCAAGAAAGCTCTCTGAGACGCAAAGCAAGATTGTAAAGCACTCTACCACATGCTCAGATTCCTCTGGGAACTGTTATCCTGCTCATACAAATCCAACTCACTAAAACTGACAGTTGTGCACTGCTCTTTTTTCTTAAAGGATTAACATCAGGGAAAAGAAAAAAAAAAAAAGTGAAAGTATATTTCAAGAGGCATGCTAACTGTGAGATTAATCAGTGCTGCTAGAGGATGCTGGGTATATGCTGAGATTCCACTCCGTTTTTCATGTCTATGACTAGAATAAGAGAACTTCCAAGAGACTATTTTTTCATACTGCTTGGTGTTCTTAAAAAGAAGGCATAGGAGAAAAACTGAACTACCAAATTATCCTTAGAGAGCAGTATATGGAAATAACTCCTAAAGACTTAATACCTCATAAGAAACACACTGATGAAGATTTCAGATCTATTATTCGGGTGTACATAATAGAAGTGTAAGTTTGTATACGTATACTTTCCAAATGTACAAAGATACTGCTTTTTAAAACATTTGATCTTGGTGAACCTCAGCTTTGAAGAACTAAGAAATAAATAAATAAAATCAGTTTCATCTCCAAAAAGGGAGCCTCAAAAAAATTTTGAGGTATAATTCATTTGCCTAACTTCAGTCATCTAGAAACTACTGGGAGAGCCATTGATTAAAAAAAAAAAAAAAAAAAAAGTGATTCATCCTGTTATTGTGAGTATAAGAGGGAGCTGAGGGAGCTTACACATTTAGCTTAGATTACATACCCTACTTTGAGGCAGTTAACATGAGATAAGATAGTCCCAATGTCTAAGTAATAAGACTTGCTCAAAAAAAAAAAAAAAGAAAAAAAAAAATCTTTTAAACCTGACAGCTGAATGGAAAACATACTCTATAATTTCTGTGATCATTTCCTCAGAGGAATATGGAGTCTACATTGGGCAGTTACTACAATTACACAAATCAAGCTTCATGATATAATTGCAATGAGCTCTAACCAACACACTTAACTTAAAGGAAGTGAACTGTTTCTTTGGATAATACTGTATGTAATTTAGTTAGGAAATGAAAATGTTTTACAGTTTTGGTCCTAGATATAGATTTTTGCCTCTGCTAAGCAAACTCCTCTCCAGGTAAACTGCAGCAGCTCCTCCATTTCTAAAAGAGTTTAAAATATATGTTATTTCATTAGGCAGTGATTTCAGATGTACAAATGAAAAACAACAGTTCTGACAACATTCCAAAACATGTTACTGTGAACAAGCAGGGGTTTTCCCACTCTTTACTGTGAGAGGTAAAAAGAACAGGAAATGTCCCATTTAACACTCACCTAGAGTACTTGGACAATAAAGAAAACATTTTACATTAATTCTAATATACCAGGCAGCACAGAAACCACACTTGTGCTTACTAATGTAGTTCAAACAGTAGAAGCTAAACCAACACTTCTTGCCCCCAAAAAATCATGTTTTCTTATTTCCTTCAAGACGATGCAGAACAAAAAGAAGATGCAGGTCATGTCTTAGGAAAAGTAGCAGCTAGTAGAATTAGATTTCTAGAAGTGAGAAGTACATCCCACTGAAACATCCTATCCGCTTATAATCATTTTCATTTTTAACAGGAGACAGAAGGTAGCATTTCACAGCTTAAGTGTATATATTTGTAATTGACAGCCTCATGAGCTGTAAACTCATTCACATTCCTTGCACCCACACAAACTATAATAAAAATAAGCATTTTGATGTCTTCGTAAATGTATTTCCCTTTTCAGACCTGCCCTATTCTGGAACCAAGAGTTCAGATCACCCCTGCACTGTCCTATAATTCAAAGCACTGCACTGCATTCCTCTCCAATCCTATAAAAATGTTTGAATATGAGCACCTATAAGATTTATTTCCTTTGACATTTTTTCTTATGCTTACTTAAAGATACCTCCTTAGCTCTTACCCAAAGGGACTTCCTGCTAGGATCACACAGAAACATAAATGTAGTAGGTAACTGTCTCAGTAAAGTGATACTGTACAAATTCACAGATACTAGAGATCTGTGAAGATTCACATAAGTAAAATGAAGGAGAAAAATCTCATTTTGAGGGGAATGGGAGGGATCATAGTATCATATAATGGCTTGTGATGGAAGGGACCTCAAAGACCATCTAGTTCCAAACCCCCTAACAGAGGCAGGGATGCCACCGACTAGATCAGGTTGCTCAGGGCCTCATCTAAACTGGCCTTGAACACCTTCAGGGATTGGGCATCCACAATCCCTCTCGTCAACCTGTTCCAGTGCCTCACCTCTCTCTGAGTTTCCTCCTAAGAATTTCCTCCTAATCTCTAATCTAAATCTCCCTTCTTTTACTTTAAAATTATTTCCTTTCATTCTGTCATTATCTGCTTAAGCAAAGAGTTGCTCTCCATCTTTTTTATAAGCCCCCTTTAAATACTGAAAGGTTGCAATGAGGTCTTGTCTTCTCCGGGCTGAACATCCCCATCTCTCTCTGCCTTCCTGCATAGGAGAAGTGTTCCAGCCCCTTGATCATCTTTGTGGCCCTCCTCTACACCCACTCTAACAGCTCCACATCCTTCTTGTGCTGGGGGCCCCAGACCTGGATGCAGTACTCCAGGTGGGGCCTCAGAAGGAGCTGAGTAGAAGTGGACAATCACATCCCTTGCCCTGCTGGCCACTCTTTTGATGAAGCCCAGGATGCAGTTAGCCTTCTGGGCTGCAAGCATAGCCTTCAAGCTGGCTTATGTCAAGCTTTTGATCCATCAAAACCCTCAAGGCCTTTTCTTCAGGGCTGCTCTTAATGAGTTCTTCTCCCAGTCTGTGCTCATGTCTGGGATTGCTCCAAAACAGGTGTAGCACCTTGTACTTGGATTTGCTGAGCCTCATTAGGTCCACATGGGTGTACTTATCAAGCTTTTCTAGGTTCTTTTTGATGGCATCCCTTCCTTCTATAGTATCAACTGCACCTCTCAGCTTGGTGTCATCTACAAATTTGCTAAAGGTGCACTCGATCCCACTGTCTATGTGGGATCATTGATAAAAATACCAAAATATCAAATATCATCGATAAAGATATCAAACAGTACCAATCTCAGGACAACCCCCCGAGGTACACCACTTGTCACTGGCCTCCACTTGGACATAGAGCCATTGACCACCATTCTCTGGGTGGTACCTTCAAGCCAATTCCTTATCCACTGAATGTTCCACCCATCAAATCCATATCACTCCAATTTGGAGACCAGGATGCCATGTGAGACCATGTCAAAGACTTTACAGAAGTCCAGGTAGGTAATATCGATCAGTCTTCGTTTGTCAACTGATACAGTCACTCCATCATAGAAATCCACCAGATTTGTCCGGCATGATTTACCCTTGATGAAAGATGAATCCATTATCTTTGCTTGCAGAGATAGAGTTGTATATACAAATATAAAAATTTTTAGTTCATATTTCACAGTGGAGGAAAACAAAAAAACTTCACAGGACCCCCAGATTACATACTAACTAAACCAAAATACTATAGACAGTTAACCACTAGAAAAATGAAGAGTATAGGAGGATTAAGAGTATATATATATATATATACTTTTAATCTTAATTTATACTTTATAAATATATAAAGTATAATATATATATTATAAGAGTATAGGATAGATTTCCCTCCTCCTACATATAGGAGGAGGGAAATCGCAAGAATGCGATTTTTAACTGGGTCCCAATTATGCTAAGCAAAATGTGTGGTACCAAATGGCCAATAAGTACACTACAGAGCTGAAGGAAAGAAGAAAGGACTTCAAGACATTAGCTTTCCTGCTTACACTGAAATTATGCTTAATTATGCTAAAAGAACAGAGAAAAGACCAGAAAAAATAAGCTAATCCTATTACTTTACAAGTAGTTTCTCAGGATGAGATCTACAGAGATGTAGAATGTAAGCTTATAAAGTTCTTATAAACTTGCTTTAGCTACAGATACAAATAAAGTGGAAGTATAAATGTTGTTCAGACTAAGTCAAACTAGATATAGTTCAAAAACTTGCAACACTTGTGAAACACAAATGCATACAATGTGGCTTACCAAGTTTGCAGATGGATAACAGATATTAAGCACTTAAAAATAAAAATAAAAAAAAAAAAAAAAACAGAGAGAGAAAGAGAAGGAAAAAAATAATAATAATAATAAATAAATTAAGCCATTCGAGTTCTTCCAAAATGGATTACACAGGAGGAATTTTGTAAATTCAGATTACAATGGAAAAAAAGCTTGCACTTTTCTAATTAAATGCATAATCATGGATGCAGATCCATGTTAGCAGTGCTAAATGGCTTCTGCTTTAATGAGCCATTTGAAATGAAATGGTTGCCTGCAATTAGACATCTGCAGTCCAAGGACGGCAAGCCAACTATATAGTCTCTCTGCCAGAATTACAGTTGCATTCCTCAGCAGGACAATGATGAGAATGGATAATTGTAATTATAACATATACATCCCTTAGTGTTCTGTGGCTTGAAAGAGTGTGAACAAGGGCTCTTAATACATTTAATTGCTGGCTGCTAATAAAGGGTTGTCAAAAAAGAACCATTTTTAAAAATGTATTCCAATTCGATTAAACATCACATACCAATGTCACTAACTACCCACCTGAGGAAACTGCCTCTTACCCTACCCGACAATCTAGTCAAATATCCTTGGTGTTCAGCAAGTTGCAAGTTGCTATGAAAACAAGTTGAAGAAGCTGGAGACAACAGAAACATTGTTATTCTAGAGGGTTTAGCACATAACTTATCACTGCATTCACTTTGTAAAAACTCTTTTTACACTGAACAAAGATCCTAAATAATTTTTCAATATATTACTCTCTAGTTACAAAATTATTGTATCAGAATATTTCATATATCAAAATGTTGTGGCACTAAAGGACATGGTTTAGCAATAGGACTTCATAGGTCAGACTGATGGTTGGACTTTATGATCTCAAAGGTCTTTTTCCAACCTATGATTCAATGTTTCCTTCTGCTCACACAAACAAGAGAAAAAATGGAATTGAACAGTATTTTTCTCAAGAAAGTGCTTTTTTATTCAAACTCAGTGAAGAAATTGTAGCTACTTTCTCAGACAAAACACTTCTCTCAACTGGTTAAATCAAAAATAAAGAAACATAGGACTTAATTACCTTCAAGATTTTATCTTTCATTCGGTGACATTCAACTCTGCAATTCACTTTGTGAATTCTAGAATGAATATTTAACTGTTTTCCATGTGAGTGTTATATATTCTGAATGCATACTGAAAATACATACTAATTTTACCATAAATTCTGAAACAAGAAGCCTCAGCTGTCCTTCCCTGTGAAAACCTACTCATTTTTTAAGATATTTCATTAATGGTACTGACAAAATAAATGAACACGTCATGAAGACCTAAGTAACAGTTCTTCCAAGTCTGTGCACTCTGTCATCATCTACATGATAATGCACACTGTGATGTATCTAATTTTACATTAGGTAAAATTTATTTAATATTTTTTTATATTGGAAGGACTAGACTAAGTCGAAACTGTTATTTTGTACTTCTTGAACCTTCAATTCCCTAGACATGCCACTTAAGTAATTTGTGGGATCCTCTTAAATACTTCTCTCAAAGTGAGCCAAGCAACTGAATTTGTAAATTTTAGGGACCATAGGAAAAAAAAAAAAAAAAATATATATATATATATATATACATATATATATTTATATATTCTGTACCACTGCAATGAACCTTTAAGCATCTGGACCTCAGAATAGAAGCCACATGCCCTAAGCAACTCTGTATGCAAGACCTCCATTCATCTGAGCCAGCATTCTGATTCAGCTAGCAGGTAACAACTGCTCAAGACAAAAAGAAACACTGCCCTTTATTAAGAAGACTTACATATCTGAGAAAGTGTGAAACCTCCATAAAGCAGAACCTGGAACCCTTTCCTCCTCGCAAGTTCTCAGCCTCCCATTTGTAAAACACTTTCCTTTTGATATTTTTGCCTACATTTACCTGTAACATAGAGAAAACTCCTTTGACTGGCAGATGGAGGTCTGGTGAAATAAAGTCAAATATTACTAGACATCTATGTGTAGATGAACAAATTAAGTTATTAGACTCTTGTCTCCTAATTACATAAACTATTTGGTTTCCAATTGCTACCTAAGAACAGTCAAGATACAGTCATACTACTTTTGTGTGAGAACTGTGTTCAATTTAAATGACCATTAACAGAATCTAAAGCAATATAAGTGGAAAAGGATTAGTATTTGAAGATTCTGGAGAAAAATCACATTTTTCAGGTCTTCTTATTTCCTTTTTTGTTGTTGTTGTTCAGTTGAAACAAAAATACGTGGACATCTACAGCTTTGTAGGTCAAAAGCTAACTGGGCTTAAAAATGCCAAACATAAACATCATGCTGGGCATAAAAGACCAAAAATACTGAATATTTTCATAATTTTATGTTCTCTTTTAAAGCTTACTGTTCAAACATGCTGAAATTATTTCTGTATATTGACTATTTATTACCTACAGCATGCTTACTAATTTTTACCAGTTAAAAAACTCTTCTTTATTTAAAGGTGCTTCAGTCATCAGCAGTTGCCTGCGATTCTCCTGCTGTCTACATAAGCAATTATGGATGTTTATACTGTATGTTGTCATACTTCATCCTTTCTTTGTATGCCCATATGAACTGCATGTTTATTATCAAAACACAGCTTCAACTAATTCATGAGGACATGATGCAGTTAGTTCTTTTAAAGCATAAAAAATAAAGCACCACTTACAGAAACTATCCCTTTTCATCGACTCCCATTAACTGCTGGAATATCACTGACATATTGCTACAAAGTAACTGACAGTGTATTTCACACAGTTGTTCTTCATTTCCTATTAAAAGCACAAAGCAGCCAAGCAGAACTATATTTAATGAGGACTGGATGTCTTCTTTGGACATTGTTTTCATAAGGGGTTATTCAGCATGCAACAGTTATTTCTTGAATCTGTCTATGGAGTAGAAAAGTGCTGTAATTAGTAAAGCAGTTCTTTTCTTGTAATGTCTCAAAGTGAGAATAGTCACTTTCAAGCAAAGCAGAATAAGAAAAATGATCTCAGATAGTGCGATTTTTTTTTTCCATTTTCTTTTCAGCATTCATTAGTCCTAATTAGAACAGGACACAGGAGAAAAATTAAAATTCTAATATCCAACTGTAGCTTTGTCTGCAAAGATCTTTGTTTTTCCAACATTAATTGAGTACATTTTTCACATATTAGATAGAAAATACAATGCCAAAATACAATGCCAAAGATATTTTTAACTTTTTTTTTTTTTTTTTTTTTTTTTTTTTACTGAAGTTGTTAATAGAACAACCCTAGCAAAGACTGACATTTTCCATTATATATCTGTCAGGTGCACAAGGTTTAATTCTATTGTTAACTGTAATCAAATTACTTGATAAAATTTCCTGATTGTGATTGTAGCAGTGGAATTTTTGTATTGATATCATTACATAAAATACAGAATTTTAATTCTTCTCTGAACAGTATTTAGCATTTAAAACATTTAGATATGTTTTAGCTAATTATACAGATAGCTAGCAATACACTGAAAATGGTAAACCATTTAATCATACAGAACTCTAGTCCAACAGTGTGTTGTAACATTCTTTGCCAAAGCAAAGCAGATAATGTTTTAGGCAAAATCCAAAGGTATTCCACAGGAATCCATGAGTTTAATCTTTTATCGTTTTGAAGAAGGTACTGCCAGGGAATAGCTTCAGCTATTCAGTTTTTCAAAGCTCAAAACTATGACTCAAAACTACCCATTTAAACTCATTCTACAAGCACTTTTTCTGTTAGATATATCTACATTACATTTAGACACAACTACTCATAGTTTCAAGTAACATCTTCACATGTTTTTGTAAGGGGTGTTGTGTGTAGGGGGATAGCAGATTTCTACTAGAAATTTCTACTTTAATGTTCATAATTAAATAAACAAATGAAAAATCTGCATACAAATGATACATATTTTAAAATAAAGCCATGGAAGCACCAGCCAATTGCCCTCTTCGTAGAATCATAGATCATCTGTGTTGGAAAAGACCTTTAACATTGCCAAGTTCAGCCATCAACCTGACCTACCAAGTACCATCATTAAACCATGTCCCTAGGTACTACACCCTCATATCTGGGGTTCTTAACATCTGCATCTAGACTTGTGCCTGAAGAATAAAGTAGATGTCCAGACCTTATCCATTGAGGTAAGCCACATTTCAGTATATAGTAAAAGGACTTCTTATACAAAACTGATTTCAGAAAAAAAAATAAAATACTGGCCAACCATGACCATGTAGTTCTAATTTTGCTTTATCTCAATCATAGATTATTACACTCCAGAAATCCACTGTTCTTTAACTTTGTTTGCTGAAGTTATTCCATTAAATCTCAACCGATTTTTAGAAGTATGCACCTCACAATTATAGGGTAAGAACTGAAAACATACATACATCTCAATCTTATTAAAAAGAGACACAAAATGTAAATCTACATATTTACATACAATTAAATATATAAAAGCCTACAAACAAATCATCACTACTCTTCATATTTTTGTTAAAGTACATATTTTACATTTTAAAATGTGTATGCTTCAAATTGGCAATGTTCTCTCACTGGTTTCAGTCACTGCCAGGTTCTTGAAGACGTAGTAAACTCATTAGTTCAGTGATCTCTTTGTGAAGTTTGTGAGGTTATACATATACACATTTACTTTCTGAACATAAAGAATTCTGGTTCTGCAAAGGCAAGTTTCTTCAAATCATGACATGCTTGAAGACAGTCCAGTCCTATGCAAATCAGATTTCAATAAAAACATCAGTTTTAGATATACTTTTGAGACTGAGTCTATAAATCATGTGTGTACAGTTAGATTTACACCACCTTTCTTATGCTTTGTGATTCAACTTTTCATTAAGGTTAAAGGTGGTAACAAAATCAAGCCAAGCTAGGGAGCCGAAGGCATGTTATGAATATCAAAGAAAACAGTTCTTTTTATTATTATTATTTGTTTTATTTGTTTGTTTGTTTTGCTTTGTTGTTCTTTCCGTTTTGTTGGGTTTCAGTTGGTTGGTTGGGGTGGGAGGGAAGGAGTATTTTACACAAAACCAAATTTTAAACAGGGACATGTCCCTACTGATCATTAACTGCCATATGAAATATCATAATTTAAGCAATTAATAACAATAGAAGGTATGTACATAAAAGGTATTGAATTCTTGTTTTGATATGTTCTGTAGTTTTAAATACATCTCTGTTGGTTGATAGCTTACTCAGTATCTGTATCACAGACATACAACCACAGCACCACTACTATCAGTTACACATCTGCCAAGTGCTCAAGTGCTGAAACTACAGTTGTTATGCATGACAGTTACATGTACCATCTCTGAGTGGGTATTAGAATAATTTGTAACACTGTGTGAGTGAATGTGTAAAGCAGTAATAATGTTAAATATCTCAAAGCTATTAGAACACTACTATAAAAAATAAATTTTTGAATCGGAAGACATTACAACAGGTAATATTTCAATAGGAATATTGAAAACACTAGCACAAGTGCTCAACTGAGACAATAATAACTTGCCTTATTTTAAATCCTTATTTTGCTAAGGCTTTAGGTTTTAGGGTGTTTTTTGTTGTTGTTGTTGTTTTTTGTTTGTTTGTTTGTTTGTTTTTAATTACTTCTTTTTTTTTACTGGTTTAGTTTTTTTGGGGTAAAAAAAAAAAGAATTTCACAGTAATAGTTCACAATGTCACATTTAATAGCCAAACTAATCAGTCTTTTCCTTTCATTTTCTACCCCACTTCTCTCTTTTATCATACTGTACTAGTAACATTCAAGAAATAGCCATCAACATAGATAGTAGTAAAGTAAGTCTTAAAAGCTTTATACATAACATTAAAATAGCTGGCATAATTTTTAAAACAAAATAAAAAATAAAAAATAAAAAATAAAAAATAAAAAATAAAAAATAAAAAGGAAGAAGAAGAAGAAAAAGAAAAGGAAGATAATATGAATAAACAATCTCAGCCAGCTCTTCTGTGAACAGATATCATAACATGAAAAATCAACAGCAATGGAGAGGAAATGTGTTAGAAAAGGGGACTCACTGTTTTCCAGGTGTAGCACAAGAACAGAGGTCTCAGAAATATGAAAATTCTGATGAAGCAAAAAAAATACCCCACTGAGGAAATGGCTGCCTTATCAGTCTGAACTTCCTGAGAATTCACACAGGAGAGATGCCCTAACTGTATAAAAAATAATTCAGTTGCAACTGTTACTGCCTTCCATACCAGTTAATCACCTAGGAGACACAAATCCATAGGAAATAAGGCTTCCTTACTGCTATTGCTCAAGGTACTACCTAACTTATTGTAACAATGGAAGGAAAGTAAAATCAATCATGCAGCCAGGTTCACACCACTGGCTGCAACAACAGTATATCCATTTTTTGTTACTTTAGTGCCAACTCTTAAGGGTTTAAGCAGAAGATAAGAAATAGAGGAATTTTGTATATTATTTTTGGAATGCAGAAGCACACCTACGTATTGCCATAAGTCCAATGGTTCATAAAATCTAAAACTTGCTGTGGGGTAAAGAAAGTTCAGATCATGCAAAACTCAAGCAGTGAATATATATTGTGACAAATGCATGTTAGTCAATGCTCTCACAGGTGATTCTCTGTCTAAACTTCCATTAATAATTACATAAGCTCAATATGGCTGTAAAAGAGAATTTGCTTTTAGTATAATAAGCATTTATAAATGGTACCCTGTGTTTTCAATTTCAGATTAGACACAAAGTCATAGGAATTCTTTTGTCTTGGTAATTTGTTTACAGAAAGCATCTTCTCCAGGTTGAAATAAATACTTAGGTATGAGTTTTGTGTTTTTCAAATATTTTTATTAGTACACTTTTATTTTACATAAAATATCTCCAGTGAGAAGAAAATATTTCAGTGATAATATATTTTAATGTTTTAAAAGATAAAGTTATTTCTAAGATTTCCTTGAGGTTAAACTGTTTGTTAAATGATTCCTATTATTATTATTATTATCATCCTAACCGTTATTATTAAATAGATATAGAATTTTCGGATGAAAGGGGATAACTTGAGGCATTAGAAACTTTCAATAAGTGGTAGTTCTGGTGAAAACTCAGGCCATCTCCAGGTCTGGGTCTATTATTAGCCATGGAAATGTTTACTGTGGCAGTCAAAGCAATATTGCTGAGAAGGCAACAGCACTTCAGGAAATGCCTGCAACAGAATTCTATCACTTCTAGTGGCCAATCTACCAGCAGAAAAAAGCATAAAACAGATTCTCAGTCTGGTTTATTCATTAATCTTCTCTTTACCTCATTAGAAACATCTGCTTTTTTTTTTTTTTTTTTTTCAAAAAACAAAACAAAACAAAAAAAAAATCCCACTTCTCTGTAGGGAATAGGAATCTGAAGAAAAACCAAAGCAATTATTAGTAATGTAAGCATTTAATTGCAACACATGTTGAAATTCAGCTCTCCAAGGAGGAATACTATATTTGCAGTATCAGTGTGTTTTCATGTTTAATTCCTTTAAGAGCATGAAGCTAGGCTCATGCAATGTAGTACTTGTTACTTAAAGCTACCAGTATCCTAGCCATTTTCTGAAATGCCAATATGTAGAAAAGAAGAATACACATAATCTCAGTTTCCTGACCATCACCTTATTAAAGAAAATCAATAAACAACGATGACGCCTAAGAGAAAACAAGTAACCCCGCAAAAGAGAGTCTCACCTTTCAAACACAGTAGCTTAAAATGGAAAATCATTCTAATTATTTTTTTAATTGGGGATTTCTTGTAAGTTTCATTAAGCCATTGTGAAAACAAATCTTTCAGTTCTGCATCCTGGATCCAAACTAATGGGTTAATTAATACCCATTAGTGTTCCATGAACAACTGGTACATTATGGCCATTTAATTACAAATAATTTTATTTCTCTGCACATTGTTTATATTTATCAGAATAACATATAAATAATGTATCTACCAATCACTTATCACCCAATTATTTCAATTTCTTTCAAAATAAAATCACTAACTTTCACAACAAACAAAATCTAAGAGTATGGTCATAAGCCAGCAGTGATGTAACTAAAGATTTACTTCTAGTCAGATCTATTGCCTACTGAATACATATCTTTGTGAAAATAATTTATATCTACTACCTCTAGAGTTTAAAAAAATCATTGAATTAACAGTATCAGATAGAAAAACAGATATTACTAATTCTGTACAGATGACACTGCTCAAAAACTTACTCCAAGTACCCAAATTACATCATTTGGTAGGTATGGTGTAAAACTAGATTTAAATATTGGCACAAAAAAACATCTGGGGGTGGGGGGGGGGGAACAGAGGTATGAAAGGTGGTAATTATTTCAGTAGGTTTACAAGCCTGAGATAGGAACACATCTCAAATAAAGCACTGAAAAAGAAAAGGAATGTATGCATATCATAGCTTTTCTTATTATTTAATATAGTCCTAAGCTACGCAGTAATTTTGCTCTAGCAAGGAACTCAACTATGCACCTGCTACTTCTTGCTCTCACTGGCCCAGTTTACAGCTCTGCAGGCAATAGAAGAAATGTACCTGGCACACCGAGGTACCAGAACTGAAACTGTTTAGACCACAAAAGGATATATACCTTATATTTCTGAAATTCCTTTTTACTTTACCACCCTTTCCCTTCTTATTTTTTTTTTCTACAGAATTCAATATATACATGTAACTTTTTTTTTTCATTAGAGTTTAGCATATAGAATACTTGTAAATGCTCAATTTTTAGGAAGATTACTTCTCACATCAGATTTTAAGACATCTGAGAAAAGGATTCCTGTCTTGCAATTTGGTCTTGAAATTTACTTTCTCTGATGCTCTATATACAAACCCTCCTTTCTTACACATACATCTGAAAACTATATACTATTAATCCTAATTTCCTAATCGTAAATCTGGGAAAATCACTGTGATTTTAATGTAAAATTTCAGTTAGTGATTCATGGGTAGCTTTTATTAAAAAAAAAAAAAAAAAAAAAAAAAAAAAAAAAAAAAACCAGCATCAAGTTTAGCATGGTGTACAAATGTCTGGAGACAATCTATTGTAGTCACTCTGGACAACACCTACATTTCCATATTGTTTGATACACACAGAATATTTATGTCCTTTCCTGCAAGCATCTTTGCTGAATAACTGAATGGAAATTCCTTGCAGAATAACAGTTACTAGAAAAGTATGGATTTTAGTATTGTAGAGAGAAAAATAATGACAGCTGCTGTTAGTAGTACCAAGAAGAAACTCTTAATAAAGTGGTTTTTTTTTCTTCATTTTTGGAAATAATATACCTGCTCACAGTATATTATAAACATTAATAATTTTTACCAAGTGTCAAAAAGAACATTAAAGTGTTTCCCTTTAGAAAAGCTTAATAATTAATCACCAAAAAAATATATATGAACTGAAGAGCAGAACCATATAGCCAGAATTATCTAGTACAACAGAATTATCCAGTAAATATTAAATGTTTAAAGATGCACGTGGATACCAGAAGATACTGAAATTCAAACTGAAGACAGGGTGGCATTTATATTTATTCAGTAAAACTGAATAAAACTATTTAATGTATTATGACACACGTATTCAGGCACACTAGAGAAATCCCAGTTGGGATTAGTAATTAAACCTGAATTGAAAAGCATAATAATTTAACGAATCAAACCTTTTACCAACAACAAAGAACTACCTCCCCAAGTCATATCAAAACTGCTTGAGCTTGATTTAAAAAAAAAAAAAAAAAAAAAAAAGACCACAGACATTGTGGTGGAAACGATGACTATCTGGAAAGTCAACGAACTATTTAATGGAAAATAATGTTTTCAGATTTTATTTCACCACCATTACATTCCTCCAATGAGACATTATCTGGTAGAGGGGGCCTTAATTTTCTGGAATAAAATTTCCATGCATTTAGCATAACTATTTTTATAATAATATGCAATCACCCCCTCATAAGAAATTCCAACTACGGTGTATGCTTTCCCAGCATGGTACCTCAACTGCCCAGTGAACTCAAAAGATTTAATGTTATCCCCATTACTGACTGTTGAAGCCTTTGTTATCTAACCTTGGCCTACTTCATAGCTTGTACTTAATCAAAAATATTTTTCTCCCGTAGTTTGTCTTCCCAGAGGGCACTACTCCACTAGAATAAGACACAAACAGATTTACATGAAAAATATGTTTTTACTAGTTAGAGACCTCTAGGTCTGATGTGTTGAACAAGTATTGAAGTGTATTTGTTGTTTTTCTTTTTCTTAAGCAATCCTTGGATTCTTGCTGTTGTCCAGAGAATGAGATATTTAAAGAACAGCATCACAATAAATTAGCCTATGTAATTTTATGTACACCATATTGGTATATGTATCTACAGTCGACTTTTAAGTTTATAAATATCACCATGTATATCACCAAATTAATTCCCCGTGTCTCTACACTTACCAATACTTCAGGAGCTCAATCAATCAATAGACCACAAAATAGTAAAAGCCAACACATTCCTGGGATGTAAAAAGCAGTTTTACACTGCAAACTAGAAAACTTGTACCACTGGTACAACAACCACTGGTCAAAAAGTATATATAGATTTGCCAGGTTCCCCAAGGAGTCCAGGACAGTCCAGTCAGGAAGTCTGCGGATATCACCTTCCGAATTAGTCTAACAACTTAATGAAATAATTTGCCAGAAGTCCTCCAGCTGCTAACTTGATGTTCCCTGCTTTCAATTCTAGATACTATGATACTACCTGCATAAGGACATCCTACTTCTAACACACATGTTAACATGAAATCACACTGTCCAGAGCAGGACAATGGACTAGGAGAAAAATTGCAAGTATTGTAATAAAAAGATTTTTTTCAGTTTAAAGATCAATAAATAAATGTTTCTTCTCAGCAAGAATATTCCTTCAGATACAGAGTTATTTTTTATTTGGAATATGACTGCAAAATAATTCAAACTATGGAATTATGTCAGAATAATTGCCCTGTAGTATTTTAACAAAACATAAGACTAAGAAATCCAAAACAGTCTAATATTATTAGACAATCTAATATTAAAACAGTCTAATATTATACTACTTAGCATTAATTGTCAGGTGTAATTTAAGATTAGAACAGTGTATGAATTTTGTTATACATAACATCTGCACTCTGCAGAATCACAATAATTGCAAGTATAAACAGTCTGTAAAGAACCCATGTGTCAAATAAAACCTTTGAGGGAGAGGAGAGGTTATATTTTACATAAGTAATATTGACAACAATCAAATCACTAAGGTATAATATTTGCAAAGAAGAAATAGAAACTAATAGTAGTTTTTTTTATATAAATATTGAGAGAAATCTCATGCACATCATATTCTTCTCAAAATAATATTTTTCCAGTAGCATTTAGCCACTAGGTTTGATCGAATAATTCTGTGGCATTAAGATGCATATATATATATATATAAAATTTATTATTTGTTTCCAGGACATTACCTGGCCCCTCATTTATTTGAAATAGGATACAGTCTTATCTCTGCTGCTTACGTACTATATATATTCTTGGGCCTTTGGAAATGGGAGTATGAAGGCTATAAAAAGTGAAATCTCCATTTTACACCATGATAGTTGCATTTAGCACAGTATTTTTTCATCTAGTTCCTATGCGGAGTGTAGCTTGGGGCTGCAGAGGCCTCAGGTGCACAAAGAAAACATATAATAATGAAAGCATATTAATTTTGTCTCCAGCCTGATGTGAAGGTACTCACATGTAGATTCAGGTTGATGCTTGAATATTCCTACATGCTGTTTAATGGCTTTGTCTGTGCACTTGTGGCCACTGTATTCCCACGTCTGTTTAAGAGGAAAATATATTCACTGCTACAATTCTAGCTAGAAGCTTGATTAAGCTGCCTAAATACAGGCATATAGCACCATCTGAAATATTCAAGGGTACCTGAGACACACACAAAAGATGGGCAGACATGACTGTGGACTTATAGGAGACCTGTGCTCTTCTGGAAGGGCAGGTGGAAGCCAGGAAAAATATCCTGTAGCATCTGGAAAGGCACTGAAATTGAGTTCATGGTGTTCTGGACAGGAAATTTTACCCCAAGATTAATTTAAAACAGTAAACATTTATCGTATCTGAATGAAAGTCCCCGTGAAGACTACATGTACTATATGAACCCATCTAAAATTAGAAACTGTTGCATCTTAAGGAAATAAGCAAAAATTGATTTATAGGAAGAAGTAGTAAATTTTATTAGGCAAATCAATATACATCTGGAAATAGGAAAACATTCACTCACATGCCTTTCTATGTTTTTCATCAGAGAGAATGGTATGCCCAGAAGCTTGTTTATTTCCACCAGCTATGTCAGCCAGTCTAGTAATTAGAAAATATGAATCGTAACAGAAAAAGTAACGCATTCTTGTTTTTCACAATGAATGGAGACAGTCAGAGCTTACCAAACTATGGCCAAATTAAAAACCTGAATATCCAAAGACATATTTACAAACAATTTTCACTCTTTTTCACTCCATTATCACTTATATTATTTAATTCACCATCAAAAAAAATCAAAACAACAAAAAACTCTTCAGTGTATTTGCATTACCATATCTAACCTAAGCATGAATGTAGCAAACTAAAGGTTAGCCTAATTAAACACATACTGATTTCCATTGGGCCATGATATTACCTACAACATATCTTTCAACCTCACTGTTGAGTACATACCAGCCCTAACTAATAGGCAGTGCCACTGTGAAGCTGGGGAGCACATGGGGCTAAATTGCTGGTCCCTTCACTGCACAAATTAAATGACTTTTGTTGTGAAGTAACTCATGGCTCCACTGCCACCATTCCACATCCTGTACAACTGTAACCTAATGATTTCTAGAGTTGTTCATTCCTGCAAATAAGTCTGCTGATTACCAGCTTTCATTATGCTGCTCCTAAAAACATCATTCTTTAACCATAACGGCAAAGAAACAGAATAAAAGTAACAGTGCATTTTGTTTCACTTTTTGTGAAAAGTTACAATAAATATAGTGCAGAAATAAATGATTATGCTGAATTTCAAAATGCTTCTCTTATGACAATTATCTTCTTGGACACAGGTGTTTATGGTATACTGGGTTACAGTCCCCAAACTTTAAATTTCATACAGTGCAGATACTTGCACATTTCATAACTAAAGGCATTTAAGTTCCTATTTCAAAAAATACTCCATGCTAGTCTTACAGACTACACATGAATTTTTGTGAGTTGCAAAAGCTCTTCCATGTCCCTACTTGCTATTATGCTAAGAGTTCCCTCTATTACTTTCTAAAGATGTAGTAGGAGAGCTCTAACATACAAGCATTGTATGAGTGTTACTATGTTTATAAATAACTGCACACATCCTCAAACCACATCTGGATGAATCCTATGCAATCAGCAAGAGGCTGCAACAGGGGCAGTTCAGGTTGAATACAGGTTCTTCACCTACTGAGAGGGTGGTCAGGCACTTGAACAGGCACCCCAGTACAGTGGTCATGGCACTGAAGTGCTGTGCTGGAGTTCAAGTGTTTGGACAACACTCTCAGATACATGGTCTGGTTTTGGGGTGGTTCTGTGCAGACCCAAGAGTCTGACTTGATGATCCCTGTGGTTTCCTCCTTACTTAGGATATTCTATGATTCTAAACCTTCCATATGGGAGAAGCTGCAATTTATTTCTGCTAAATGCTACATGACACTTGGGCATATCTTCTCTTCAAGGACAGAATTGCAAGTTTCTGATAGATCTTGTCTCCTAAAATAGCAAGAAAGACTACGTGCAGGAGTCAAATATTTAATAATGTAATTAATTCTCAAAATAGCTGACATATTTCTAAAACATCTGACAGCACAAAATCTCACATAGTCCCTAAACTCATGAAGTTAACTGTGCCTAAGGGAGACTTCTAGCTTGTAATGGAGTAATAAGTAATTGTTTAGTGTTTTCTTTGAAGTACGCATTTGCTGCCACAGTGTTTTACTGAACACATCTCATCAGCAAATCCAGAAAATTCCTTTTGCTAAAGGGATAATTATAAAGCTGTCTACATAACAAGCTATCCTCTTTGAAGCTCTAAATCCAAGGCTGTTTTTCTGTAATGAGTATTTCTCTTTATTTTTATGGATTTTTTCAGACTCAGAAACTTAACAACACCCTTTTCTCATCAAATCCTTCTGTCCAGTCACAGTGCCTGCTAGCAGTTACTGAAGTATTATTTAACTAGCTACCTCAAATGTAACTGTTATTTCTCAGTTGTTAGGTAGAGATAAGAAATTGCAGTCTCATAAATATCCTCTTGCTGTTAACGGAATTAAATGACTAATTTCTAACAAGTTATTCAACAAATTGGAAGCCCTCTTCATCTTCCATAAAATAACTTAAAATAACACTAAATCAAAAAGATCGCCATTTCAAATCACAAATATAAACAAGTATGAAATAATTTGTTATTCTAAAGAAATCAAAGCATACTCTAAGGAATTAGTAGGAAGTAAAGCAGCTGCAAGTTCTGTTAACGCCTCTAGATGAACACCTAAACTTCATTAAAGCACTAATTCAACAAGTGAAAATATCATACTTGCAATTAATCTATGGTTACTCGGGGATTAAAAATAGAAGTGTATTTTCCAAAAGGAAAAAAAATTGAATTTTAATAGAACTTTCTTCTTCACAGTGAAGGATTTGTATCTAGTGTAATAATGCAGATATTTAAATCAGTTTGTACAGTCATTGAAAATCCTGACATTAGGGATGAATTGAGTCAAATGAAGTAAATTAAACTTCAGAAGAGTGCTGAAGGAAAGACCTTGATGGCATCATAAATGTTTGCTTCATTTGGGAAGAAAGGAAAGCAGAGTATTTTGTAGAATACTTAAGATACTTAATACACAAATACTTAAGAAACTGAGGTCCAGAACAAAATTAGATTAAAACATGAACCAGATATACAAACTACTGCTATTACTAACAGTGTACATTTCCAGTTTTGCATCTCCCTGACTTCTTGAGATAGTAACTAAAAGCTCTATTTTAATATTGTTTGGTTTAAATTTAATCTATCCCTTTATTGTTGTAGTATTTTGCTCACCTAACTTCGATTAAAATGCATCAGAGACACAAAGATTGTGTAAAATTTCCTTGTGTAAAATGTTTTTTGAGCAGGGTATTGAACCTGGGAAATATATTCTTGTCTTTCATAGCAGCAATACATTCTTGTCTTTCATGCCATCCATATTATTCATGTCCAATTCTCTGGTATGAAAGCTACTTCTCATTTTCATGAAAAACTTGAGTAGACTTCGGTTATATCATGGCAAAAAAAATGAACTACTTTTCTTAATTTCAGTTTCAGATGGGTCCTAAGCCTTTCCTCACCCTATTAATTTCTTCCAATCTTGTCTAGAATGGAAAAAAAGTAAACTTTTCAACTGAATTAACTTAATCAAATTATTTAACGTGATTCATAATGGTTTATCAAAAAGTAGGCCAAAGGGCTCTCGCAGATTACAGGCTCTCTCACCTGATTACAGTTGACCATTTAACATTTTTTTTAAACAATAGGCATATTCATTACAGGATTTTTCAACCATATTAATTTAATGTAACTGAAAATATACTATTGTTGTGCATCCACACTTAATGTCCTTCTGCCATTCTTTTATTTAACAATTTTTTGTCTTATGATTAAATTCAGTAATACTTCTCAGAATATTAAACTAATATTCCTGACCACAAAGCTAAAATTAACATTCTGATAAACTGGACTTCACAGGAAAGTCATGGGACTTAAATGTTGAGAGGCCACTTAGTGGAAGCTTTCTTACAATCAGAGGAAATGAACAAAGACTATATGAATATACAAACGTATCGGGCATGCAAATATGGAGAACTATTCAGGTGAAATTATCTATGCTTTTACAAATCCAACATTATTCACTCTTTCACTTCCCTTTCAAAATTCAAAGGCAATTATCACCTGTGCATTTTTACTGTATCATGAAGGACTGTCTGAGACAGCTTTTTGGTGGGAATGCACTGCATATACTTGTGACTGAGAAAGAGAGAAATGTATTTACAATACATTCACAAGTGAGAAATGTATTTCTCACAGCGATTATTGCATGTTTTTTCAATTGTGTATTTAAAGAAAACTTCCTGGGATCTACTCTCTTTATCTGAGAAAAACTTTTACAAATTTTAATTTTTCTATTATTTTTCTGAGGAAACCTAATATTGACCTGATCTATAGCATTCTTCAAGTACCACAGTGCTTTCCTGCACCTGCCGTATAAAGCTACTAAAGTGAATATTAAAGCATGGAATTAATAATCTGAATAGAAAAAAGCACACTCCTTCCTACATAAGATGAAAGCAGATAGCTAAATTGAATGATATGCAAAAGCAATTAGTACGGAACACTTTATGTTAATGAAGAAGCTGAACTTGTTAGGTCATCTTAATTATAAATGCTAAGTTCTGACTCGAGGCATAGAACACTGTGGAAGATTAATAGCTGTACAGTAGAAGAATTCTGAACTTCTATCACTATGCACATTCTACTTTGCTTGGTCTGAATGATGACTGTCATATATAAATGCAGGAGTGCGTTTATGCTGTTCTATTGTGGTTTTGATTTGGTTTGGTTTGGTTTCTTCTTTCTCAGTGTATGCCACTTGGACTGACTTGATGTTGAGTCAGGTATACCAAGGCAAAGTTTCTTGAAAATTGTGCATTATTTCTCTGTTCTACAGAATATTCTTTTATTAATACAGCATAGATGACAGCACTGTTAGAATTTAACAAAAATACTCAGTAATCATTACTAAGATTTTTTTCTTTCTGTCTTGCAGGAAAATCTAAAATTCATTTTTTTCTCCAGGCTAAATCAGAATGAACCCTTGCAAAACCAAAACTTTTTATGAAATAAAAGCTAGTTACATAAAATACATATTTTTATTTAATTCTTATTTTTTAGACTTACACTATAAATTCATTTTTCTAGAAGAAAAAATATATTTTTATTCCAAGTCAAAGATTCCCTCTGTTTCAGACTAGTTTCAGCCTCTCTGCTTCTGAATTGCAATCTGCAGTGTTGAAATACTTTCAAGACCACAGAAGCACAAGTCTACATACATTAATCTATCATCATACTTTTGCACACACCCACATAAACACACTAAAAATCAACCCATTTGTAAAGTCTTAGAGGACAAAGAGTAGGAAGTGTCTCTGTCCAAGTCAGAGAGCTGGAACCAAATGATCCTTAAGGTCCCTTCCAACTCAACTCATTGATCATATGATTCTGTGATCATACAAAAACAATAATCAGAGCATTTTTAAATTCAAGACCGCTGAGATACTCAGAAAAAAAAAAAAAAAAATTACAGATTACAGAAAATAATATAATCTTTTAACTGGCTTACTAAGCTAAACCACATGTGCACATGTATTTATGCTATATGTATGATAGAGGTACAAATATAGCATATAGCAAAATAGAGCAAAAGGATAAGAAAGAACCACTTTGATTTTCATTGGACCAAATAATAAATATGAAAGAACTATCAAAAGTATAAATGACATCTATTAATATTTTAGTCATGATATAAAAGCCACTTCAATAATAGAAAATCACTGAACCTTCCGCAGGATTTCTATGTATCATATTAAAATCAACATATACACACAGTTCTACTGTGTGAAAGTCACCGAGACCTTACTAGAAACCATGCATATTTGATTCTTATGAATAAACAAGCAAACCTTTTATCACAAGAAGCTTGTGTAAAGAAAATATGTATATATTCTGACACAACAAATCCAAATTCTGAGTATTTACTGAAATACTTCCAGACTCGCCTGAGAAACATAAAGAACAAAGCTGGTTCTTCTGTGGTTACTGTCCTACATCACAGAACAGATTTACTTTAGAATTATTATTTATTAAATAATAGAATGTTTAAATATTTTATCATTTATTAAGCAGGTGAAATTTGTTTTTCCAAAGCCCACACAAAGGAAGTTCAGAAACCCAATAACTAGAGTGTAATGTGCTGGAAATTTTGTTTGTTGCCACTAATCTTTTCAGGTATGCTAAAGCATCACCTTTCCCAGACCTGTCCTGAGCATCAGCCTGGAAACAAAGGAAAAACTGCCCTAATTGAAATCAATAGGCTCCGTACTTGGAATTATAACTTGGAATCTTATAAAGTTACAAGATGAAATTTTATACCCCCTTTTCATCATGTTGGTATACTACAGGTCAGATTATGAGGAAAATAACGTCCTAATAAGAAATTTACATATGTCTATAGAAAACAGAAAAAAAAAAAAAAAAAAAAAAGGCGGAACTCTATGAATTACAAATAGCAAAATGTTGAAATAAATATGATTAAATGTCAGAGTTAAATTCACAGTTCCAACTCTGGCAAGATGGCTACACTGATTTGCATATAGTAGAAAAGTGGAAGAAGGACACAACACAACCAACTGAGCTTATAAACTTTGTGATCCAAAACTGCCTGGTTTTACACCTCTGGAAACTAATCAGATTTGCCTGAGGTCTCTACTCAGAGAAATACAAACCTTAGTTTTTCATTTGGCAAACTGGAGTTTCAGGTGTTTAAACATCTTGTTAAATGGCATCTAGCTAGTTGGATCAAGCTAAATTAACCTATTAAAAAACAGCAGGTTTTTGCTACCGTTTTACTGAATAAGCTGTCATCAACCTCTGAAAATAAAACTTTCCTATTTCAGCCCATATCATTTACATACAGTATTCCTCAGCAGCAATTAGTGCAGCAACTTTAACTCCTCAGTGCATTTCTGACTTTAAATACACATTAGCCACAGTGCAATGTCAGTCAAATTTGACAAACCTAAAAACTATTGACAATAGTTTAATAAAATGACTTTTTTTATTCTACTGAGCACAGGAAGAACTTTGTGCAACAGTGTCATGACATAAATTACTTTCATGTCTTCCATAGACATTTATTTTAAAACTTACATCTTGTGTATGCCTTTTCTGTATCTAAAAGCTAGATTATAAAAGCTCTTTAAGTACTAAAATTTATCAAGATTATTAGGCCTTTAAGTAACCTTTAAATGCTATCTGCATTTCTCAGGTATCTAAAACCCAGGCAATCAAACTGCATTTAGATGCTTCGTCTCCATAAACAATTCCCCTAAAATATTCACAACATTCTGTGTGAATACTTGTTTTTTGTGGTTACTACAGAAACCACTTAGAAGTACAAAGAGGGTTCCAGAAAATAATCCTGTATGCTTTTCATGCGCTTATTTATCCTCTTCTGTCCTGAGGGAAAGTAATGTTGTAACGTATCATCTTATGCAGTACACTAGCTATAATAAGCTTCTGCCTTACACCAGAATCTTTTCTGAGAGTGACACTTTCTTTAGAGCACCACAAGATGAAAAACATGTGATTGGCCCACAGAACTCTATTCCAATCTCTATCGCTGTGTGACTTTTTTGACCATGACCCCATGGTAATACAACTATTGTTTGCACTCAAACCATCCAAAGGTTTGAGGTCAATTACATCTGTGATCAAAGCATAAAATATACAACTCCAGTGAGTGAGATGAACTGCTAAAATTTTTATGTTGAAAAGGGTAAAAGTCAAATTAAAGAGTTAATGCAAAATGCAAGCATGAAGCAATGACTTCAAAGCATCAGCTCTGTATGAACTACCTATATTCTTCAAACATTTCTAAAATATTGGCATGTTCATTTGCTTATTTGAAATTATTTAGAGAAAATTAACAATGAAACTTTACAGATCCCGTCATACAATACTTCAGAAGTGCAACACAACGAAACTATTGCATAATTTAATTTTTAAAATGTTTCCAATTTTCATTTTCAGTACACTATTAATAACAACAAAATAAAATATTTTTGTTTTAAAAGTTAACTTTCTAAAAAAAAGACAAAAAAAATTAACTTTTAAAAATTCATATCAAGTGTAATTTAGTAGCAATATCCATTAAATCTTTATATGTTATCAACAGAAAAAAACATTCACAAGATTACTTATGTTACATGACTCATCTAACACAATCTAAACAACTGTTATATAAATCTGACATCAATCTTCAAGGAACAGAGCCTAGCATTTTTTCAAATATGAAATATTTGAATCTGAAAAGGCTTCTAAAAATCTAAAGAGCAGCAGAACTCTGTCAGCAAAGGTGTTACACATCACCCCCGATCCAGACAAAGTGGAAAATTAGATAAATACATTGCAATAACTTCTAATAAATCTGAAAATTAAATTGGTCCGAATGCAGGATATGTTTTCAAATAAATCCTTCCTTACCACTATAATATTAGATTTAATTTTAACTAATGAACAGAAAGCCACTTAAAACCCAGCAATGAAAGTTTATTTGCATGAAGGTGATTTTGATTTTCAGTAACTAAAGAGACCAGAATAATGGCAATGGAAGGGAAAATATATATATATATCATACTATTTACATTAATGTGCAGAAACTGGACATTGTGCAGAAACTAGAAAGATTAAATTCTTTATACTTTTCATTTTAAAAAAGTAAATAAATAAAAAAGGATTATGCAGAAGGGAAATAATAAAATTTCATTTACTAAAAAAGTAAACATCTTTATGAAAGAGATACCTAAATGAATAAAATAAGAAAATATTGAGGAGACATTGTGATTTAGCTTGATTTTTGTTGGGGTTTGACATGATGCCACACTACTTTTGCCAAGAAGGGAAATACAGACTGGATTAATACATTTACAATGTGGTATTATCATTTAGAAAAATACGGTATGTGTGATTTTTTAATAAAGTTAATATGCTATGTTTTCAGTCTACAGAATATTAAAACAAACACCCCAGCAACTGTTTGAATAAAGATTAAAGTAATATTTGGCCTCATGCCTCTAAACAATTTTAGTCACAGAAATGAAGTTTTTCCTTTGACAGGAACACTAAACAGTGATATTCATACCGTCATAAATCCATCCAGCAAACCTGAATCAGGTTTAGGAGGTGCTTGCAATCTCTCCATAGACCACTTTTCAATGATAGATGACACCTGGCTATTTTCCGTGTTTAGAATTCTGAATCCTGTCATGTTAACACCACTATACCGATAGGGCTCCACATCCAAGGCAAACAGGTCCTGGGGAAAAAAAAAAAAAAAAAGCCTGTTTAGGGTAAGTTCAGTTGCAGAACTATATCTCCTATTAGTCAGAAATGTTCCAGTAGGCATAAATTTTATTAATAATTGCTACAAATATTATTATTAATCATTTCTTCTTTGGCTTACCAAAACATACTTTAAATGATAAAAATAAAGAGAACAGTCTCCTTTTATTTTCAGTCCATATGAAACTTTAATATGTTGACCTTTAACCACTAAAATAAGAGTGGGGGATGGGGAGAATGTACACGGCCTTCACACTTCTTGCAGTTTTTGATTATTGTTTACATTTAACCAAAAGTATTCTTCACATTTATCAATCATACTTCCAAACAGACATATCTTTGATTAGTAATTTCTCTCTACAAGCATAACCTTTGCCAATTGATGTAATTTTAATATATATGTATGTACACGTATGTATATTTACCTCCCTTCAGCACACACAGAGGCAAACATAAATGAAGAAAAAGAAGAAAATCAAATTTTGGATCAAGCAAGTAAACTCATGATTATTCCAGTTCTTTGATAGAATCCTTAGAAATAAAGTAGACAATGGGAAATTTAGGTAAAAGATCAATTTTT
Source organism: Anas platyrhynchos (assembly GCF_047663525.1). Classification (NCBI taxonomy): domain Eukaryota; kingdom Metazoa; phylum Chordata; class Aves; order Anseriformes; family Anatidae; genus Anas; species Anas platyrhynchos. Next base: position 76,833,163 of record NC_092589.1, read on the forward strand.
AATTAGATAAAAAAATAAATTAAATAAAATTAAAAAAAAAAAAAAATGATTAACAAAACAGTCATGACAACTCTTAGCTGAACCCAAACAAATTTTCATTTGGTTTACTTCTTATTTTTTGTTTCCTTTTAAGTAAAATTTTGAAGTGATATAATGAGATGACATAATCACAGACACTACTGTTCCGTAACATATTTTTAGTTTCATTGAACACAGACATTCTCAAAATCATTTAAACTTTGTTTTTAATTTATATTTATTTTTTTCTTGTTGGCTGTATAATACAGTTTACATTTCCATTAAATGGTAGCATTAGGTGTAGTACTTGTCTGAATCCATTTACTTACTAACTAGAACTGAAGAAAATATAATATGTACTACGAAAAACCAGAGTATAATTCATTATTCATTGTTGACACTGAGCCTCCCCAAAATCAAGCAGTCTCTAACCATTTTCAATTATAGCTAGTAATTATAATAACATTTTCCATGACACCTAAGGTGCTACAGGTGCTAAAATGCTTTTGAGTTATACATTTACGAATAACCTAACTCATGTCCTCTTTCTAAAGAAACAAAATATTCTATTGTGAAGGAAAGACCGACAATAACTTTAACTATGTTACATCTTTGCCTTTAAAAGCTCTCTATTTTTGCTGTGAAAAAAACTCACAACCCCAGGTGTAATTATTTATTCCAAACACATTCATGTTTACACTGGAATATAATAAATGTACAAAACAATATTATATCCATATATTACAGAAACACACAGGTTGGCATATAATGAGCTACAGCATTAGATCCTGAATCAATCATAGGAGAGCATGCAGAAGACTGCTGTAAACACTGTGACTTGAAAATTTATTTGACAGGACTTTCAACATGTAAGGTAAGAAGCAATTAATATATCAAAACAACTAATTTGTGATGCATGTTCCAAAGATACATTGGAAAATCAAAATCTATAATCTGTCTGCATGCTTTAAAGTATTCTTTGATAATTCCAAATGCATATAATCCCTGTCCCTTCTAAAACAGCTAATGTTCCAATAAGGATATAAAAATGACAGAAACCCTGTTTTTTAAATATAGCTTTAAGAATAAAAATTAAATGCATGGTATGTATGGACAACATACCGCTCACAGAAGCAATTTTCACCAACAGCAAAAGACAGGAAACCTAGGATTAATGAGGGAAGTTTCATTTCATGCAACCCTGAATCCATAGGTGATAGCACAATTTAACCTTCTAAAGTAAGAGAGAGACTTGCAAGGGTATTTTGTCTTTACAGTTCTAATGAGCTTCACAAATTATTTTGTGAAATTTTTAAACTGTAATACTACAGTCAGTCATTTTCTCAGGTCTGTCAGTTTGCCAGGCATGCTGTTGAACAATAATTAAACCATTCTGATGAGTTTTCATTGAAAGTAAGAAAACTCAACAGAGAAAACATCATGTACTTACACTCCAATCCAGAGAGACTTTTTTTTCACTTTGTAAGGTAATATAATTAAGGAAAGTGACATCTTTGTTAGATGTCACCATATGTTTTTATAAGCCACTTACCAGTGTGGTAAAGATATAGTGATAGTATTCTGTCATCATTCCCATAGCTAAAGCCTTAAAAAAATAAACAAAAGATTAATGTTTCTGAGGACACACAATCCATTTTTATCACACTTACATGGTAAATGAAAAGCTGCAGAAGAACACTACTGGGATCAGACTACAGGGTTGGAATTGTACTAAAATTAGGTCAAGCAAGTCATTTCCTAGCAGCTAGAGCAGATTACTGACTATTAAAGGAATTTATGAAGCAGATCTTCTGATAGAAAGAATATTATTAGACTGTTTAGTGCAGTAAATGTGAAAAAGGCTTATAGTTTTACATACTAATGGGTGCATTAAGTTGCCACACAAATTTTGAGTTGATAATATTTTCATTCATTATTGAACCCTCCCCTTAAAAAGAATAACCTTATAGGATATGTTTTTCTATTTTGATGAACAATATTGTGCATTTAAAACAAGGACTCATGCTTACGCTTTAGATGTACATTTTTCCAACCATGAAAGAAAATACTCCTGATTCAAAGTTTCACTAGCAGAATACATAGCAATTTCATTTGTCTTTCTAACTTTGCATTATCAAATAGTTACTGATCCTCTGTGCGTTTTAAAACTTCATACTTTTTTGTTAACAGTATAAGAATAAATATTTGTAGATATGCTTTTAAAGTAATGAGCTAGGGATGTCTCATCACTATTCATTACAGACAGTTTCACCCAAAAAGCAGACACAGGTAAACAATATCTTCTTATTCTGCTCAAAAGCAACAATAGTCTAGTATGATTTATGAAAGCATTTAAGTACCTATAGTAATTTTTACTTAATTTTAGCACTGTAATATATATATGTATATATATATATATATATATACACACACACACACAAACAAATAAGGAATATTCTCTTCCCTCCGCAGAATTACAAACAGAATTCTTTGCCAAGTTTCTACCAGTTATACCTCCTCAAATGCACTGATGGCAGTAATTATACAATTGTCACAATAGCAGAATCTGTATACAAAAGAATTATTGGTTTTGAAGGCATTGAGAGCTTTTTTACTTGCAACATTGTCTGAGAAAATGACTAGTTTGTATGTTCTATTCCAAATAAAAGTGAAAAGCTAAAACAAATTTGAAAAGACAGCTGCAGATCAGAATTTTTTTTATCTTTGACAAGATTGGAAAAGTGTTGTTACAGTTTTTGCCAAAGGATGTCTTTACCTGTGTATAGAACTGTAGTATAGTCTACCAACAGCAATTTAAATTCTGCTTAACACAGGAAAACCATTATCTCATGAGAAATATCACAACTTCATTAGAAGCCATATAACACCAAACACAGCTATCTTTAAAAAAAAAAAAAAAAAAAAAAATTCAAGCTAAGGTATCTTTTTCCTATATTTAAAACACTTGTACATTTAAAGCAAGAACCCAAGCTTATGCTTTAGATGTACATTATTCCAGCCATGAAAGAAAATACTCCTGATTCAAAGTTTCACTAGCAGAATACGTAGCAACTTCTGTACCTTATCTGCTTATAAGGGGACTTTCATTCTCCAAATAATCTCTCCACGAGAATATTCATTATTCTATGTTCTGGTATAGTCTCCTTTCCACGTTTTTTTCTCTCACTTTCCTCACTTTTCAAAAGACATCAATCCTTTTTTGTCTTGAAAACATTGTCAATGCTCTGCCTTCATTATTCCAGTGCTTCCACTAACTATTTAAATATTGTCTTCCTTCCCTGTTTCCCCAGAGATGCAGTTACCCCTGAGATTTGCCTTGATTTAATTATGTGGTCTGAATGGTGGGAATTTCTTTTCCATTCCATAATGTATTTTTGGCCAAAAAACAGTAATTTTCTTTTCACTGGCCTCTCAAAGTACTGTGTTGTTGGTTTTTTTTTTCTATATTTCCAACCTGTTTTTATTCCAGCCAACTTCACTCTTAATCCTTCCAATCCCTCCCAAAATTAAATCCCTTGTCATGTCTCCCCAAGTTCTTCCTTCCATTTCTCCCACAAAATTTGCTTAATTCATGGTTTTCAAATGAATCTTTATATAAATAAAGACCTTTTTTATATATTAACATTTCTAGTAAGCAACAATACACGGTGCTTTTGGAATTATATCTCTAAATAACAAATTGTCTTAACATACTTTTTGTCAATTTTGATAGCAGGAGCTCATACTCAGTTCCAGAATTACCAATTTTAGACATACTTAAAACATTGCAATATTGGTGCTGGATGGAAAATTAGATTACAGATTACAGAAAAAGATTACAGAAATTGTAAAAAGATCTAAACACTCATGAAAGAATTGTTCATTTAACTTCTTTCTATAACCTTTAGGGTGAAAGGAGAGGCTTGATAAAAACAGCTTATAATTTGATTTAAAGAAATTTAATGTTCATTGTTGAGTCTTGGGACATGATTAATTACAGAATGCATTTTATTTTCTTCCTCATTTTTATTTTCTTCTCTTATAAAAAATAGGAGATTTTTTATAACAATGTTTTATTTTTTGAAAGAAAAATCTCTTTTCACCTGAAAAGGACTAGGTGCAGTATAAATAACATACATTGATGGAGTTATTTTTAGTATTGGAGCTTTGTAATGCCTTTAATAAATATTTACCATCTGCATTTTTAAGATGTTAAAATAATTAAACATACATTTAATTATTTGGATGAAACGAATTAATTAGGCTGGCTTATGTTAAGTGAAGAGCAAAAACCACCAGCAGATGTGGCGACTAGGAATTAATAGGAGTATTTTAATCAATGCATAATAAAGTAACAAATGATAGTATGCAAGTATGTTTAATTGTACCCAAAACAGTACCCTGAAGTACCTTTAAATGAATTTATTTTTTTTCAAATCTTAGAGGTTTTATTTAGTATTTACTTGGTTTTCCAAACTAAATTATTCAGTATGATAGCAAACACAATATAAACAATATTAAAGTCACTAAAAGCTGTGCATTAGAAATGTACAATATTATTTTGTTTTAGGTATTTTTCTTGTCATTACTGCAAGTTATAACTCAATTAAGAAATATATATTAAAAAAAGGGGGGCGGGGGAGAAAAACAGCATCTGAGGAATTTCCAGTCTTTGGAACTCACTCACAAAGCTAAAGGAGATACACAAAGGCATGCATTTTTGCACACTTCAGGGTTACAGTAAGCTTTTTTTATGAGCTACATCCTTCGTACACCACTGTATCGCCACCTTTCATTGGAATACACCACTGGATTCTGATTCTGCAATATAAAGACTGTAAGTATTTGGTATTCTGCTATATCTTGCTTACTCATCTTACTTGAATGCAACACAGCTAACACTATGCAACACAGCTAACACTTGAAAGTACCTATCCAAATGTATTCAGATTCTTTACAGTCCTTATAGTAATGTAGAAGAATATGGTTCTAAAAATATCTGTTAGTTTTATCCTTTCAGTGGATCACAATGTGTTCATTTGGTAATATACTATACAAATATCACTACCTGATGCCCACAACTTAGAAGCTTCAACTGAAAAAAAAAAAAAAAAAAAAAGCCATTTTACAAAAAAAAAAAAAAAAACTCTAAACAAGCATTTAAAACCAATTAATAAAATGGTTTTAATCAATTCCCCAACTCTTCATAGTTGTAGCACTGACACATCTTCTGATGTGTCTTTCCTCTGTGAAATGCATTGTAAAATACCTTTCCCCCACACATGGAACAATCAATCTGTATCTTTAAAAGGAAAAAAAAAAAAAATATATATATATATATATATATATAATGAAAGCAGCTACCATTAGAGTCACCAATAAAATTATCTCTGAAAGCCTTGGCTGACTTTCAGCTAGGCCTCAGTAAAACTAACATGCACTTTTACTGCTTGTTAAATGCCATTAAGACTAGATATTATTTTTATGTATTAGGGATGAAGATTAGGCTATCTAAAGCAAAATGAGGATTACCTGTTTTAAGATGCCTGCTGCCATTTCATGGCTGCAGTCAAAGATTACATGGAATTCCTTGCCTCTTTTCATCTCCTTTAGCAATGGCTTTGCATCTTTCGTGTCAGCTGGTAACTGACGGATTTTTAGTCTCAGGTTGTACCGTGACGGAGCCTTGATGAGCTCTTGTAATCGAATAAGGCCTTAAAGAAAATAGAGGAGTCAAAGGAAAAGAAAATTATCAAAACAAGAACCTGATTTTCTAGCAGGACAACTTACTACAAACATTTGAAATTTTCTGTTTTTCTCTCCCTTCTCAGTATGCTGCCACTGATACACAGAAAAGTATTTAAAAAAAAAAAAAGTCTCTGTACTCTTAGTACTTTCTTATCACACATCTTTCTTCTGCCTTAATATTAACAGACAGTAAGCAGCCTCAGTTAGGATTACATTACAAAAGACAAATCTTCCTTCATGGAATTATGATATTCCTCTTCAAAGAATGTATATAATTATTTTACTTCAGTTAAAGTGATATCTCAGACTAAGAATTTGTAATCTGAGTAGGCAGTCTCCTAACTAATCTATTAGATTCACATACTAAATTGTGGATCACTTCAGCATTGTAGAACATTCTTGGATAATCTGTATGATAGTACTAACTGAATTTTTCTGTTTTGTTTATACAGGTAACAAAATACATACACAGCAGAAAAGACAATGACTAAATGACATATGTCATTGCATTCCTCTTCAATACTTCACAATCCTATTTTGAATTACTTAACTTTTACAATGGAAGTAGATGCAGAAACATTTTTCCAAAAATATTGCTGTTCATAGCAGCACAACAGTGCATGGTGTTGTGTACATATCATTGACTGGTCTGTGACCAACAGTGCATATTAAGTTGTTGAACTGTCTTAGAATGACAGGGTAAAGACTGTCTCCTACAAAGCAGCAGTTTATTTTAACACTAGCAAAACAGATGTATTGTGCTGTGCTAACTTCCTTCTTGCATTAGAGGATGCTATATTTACTGGCAGTAACAAGGCTTACTGTTCACCGTTACATTTCCTGAACACATATAATAGACTGAACTGCCAAAAAATTGCATCTCTGCTTAGGATTTAATTCACAGAAGGGCCATGGCCTAAATTAAGTGTTTGTAAAATTTGAAATAGCTCACTTCATCAAAAATATTAATTTCTCATTATTATTTACTTATCATAAGCACATCGCATAAAAATATACATATAGTATTTTATCTCTACATATTCTCCCTGGTTATGACTGGATGTCAAAGTTGATGTCAAGACATCAACTGTCTTGATTTCAGGAAAATATGTAATGTAACTTGGAAGTATTAAAAGAAATTTTTATAACCTCTTCTATACAGAAGATTTACTTCTGTTTTGTATATAGTCTTTTTCCAACATACAGTGTTTGTTTAGCAACATAACATTGAGAGGTTTTAACAACAAAATACTTCTGTGATATTTTGTTATGATACTTTTAGATTGTAAAAATCACAGCTTTAATCATTTCCAGCAGAATCAGACCAGTAGAGAATGATAAGATAATGAAGATAATGTCAGTCACCTCTGTTTAATCATCCCTCCTTTTTTTGACCCTGCAAAAGATCCACATTACTTCTCAATGCTGAAATTAACAGAAACAGAAATTATAGCTTACTATACAAAACCTTTCTAAACTAAGATTGCAGGTGTGGAGATACAGCAGAAGAATCCAGTAGATGTCTCAGGTTCAAAGGCAGAGTGAGGAAGGCTGTAGAACATTCTGAATCCATACAAAATTTTAAGCAGTCTATCCAAATGCGTTCTTGCTTGAGGGGTTTATGATGGGGCAGAAAGAGCAGCTCCTAGTGCAACAAAGTACTAGCATAGCTCTGGGATAGATGGGTAGTAATTCCCTGAGGACAATTTTGCTGTGCAGTCAATTTAATATTTTTTTCTTCACTCACAAGTCTGTGTGATGGATACAATATCTCATATTCATCACATTTTTTGGTAACACTCCTAACACACACACACACACACTGTTCAAACTGAGACAACTGTAACTGATAGCTAAATTATCTTTCAAATTTCCATCTTCTATGAAACACTTCTATATGATCTTCATTACTTCAAGTATTGTGAAAAAATAAATCCAGTAAGACAGTATGTGCTGATTATCTTTCTTATAAAGTTATGATGTGAAATAACAATAGTGTGTTTTCTACAAAACAGTATGTCAAAATTTTAAGGTTAGAGCAAAATGTTTTCGCTCAAGAAGGGATAAAAAAATAATTCCATATGTTCCAGATTATTTTAATTGTTTGCTACAAAAAGCCAACTGGAAAATTTGTAACAAAAATAATTTTGACTCATATTGCGTTATATTTGGTATGTCTAATTTTAGATTTGTCTGGCTTTCCTTTATTTTGTTTGTCCTGCTTTGAAAATGAAATAAAATCCAACAACAAAAAAATCACAGAATTTTCTTATTGGCTATCTCTAGTAGAGATCCTGAGGGCAGAACAGATATGGAAACTGAAGTACTTTATCACGACTAGAACTGGTACATGCTTGCTAAGACAAAAAGAAGTAATAGCTAGAATGTATGTGACCTCTGAGAAAATGGCAGTTATGAGCCCACACGGTTGTGAAAATAGTACTTTTAGTAACTATAATTCAAATAAAAAAAACTTGCCATATTTACCTCAAACGTCATAATGGTATTACAGAAAATGAATTAATGTATTTAATGGAAGCTTATTTGGGTTTAATACTTGATTTCTAAATGACCTTGAATAAATACACTTAAAAGCCACCTTGAGGAGGTGTTTTTTTCTTTAGCTGAAAAGTTTATCCATCTATAACAAATTACCTTCATTTTATGATGACCTAGAACAACTGTTTGAAAGTAAAACTTTGACAAACAAAATCTAGCATATGCCACTGTCCTTATTAATACTAAAGACAATAACATGCCAACAAAAACACTTAGGATTGTCCCCAAGCCTTTCCCAGTTCCTTGAGACTAAGAAAAATAAAGAAACTGGATTGTTCCATTTTCTATACTGTTTTCCCTCAAAAAATAAGATCTATGGAATGTACAGAAAAAGTGAAAAATATCTGAAAATAAATATTAGTTGCCAAAATATGCTAAGAGTGATTGAAGATAGGAGATTCAGAAGTGCATCACTGCTTGAGTCTTAAATTGAAGCAGAGATTATAAAATATGCAGCTGTCCAAAATGAGGAAAACTTCAAACTGCATCTCAACCACACAGTTGTTGGATAACAGCATGATGAATTTTTCCTCAGGATCTCTGCAATCTTAAATACATTTGTCTTTTTTTGTGTGTATGTGTGGTGTTTTTTGTTGTTGTTGTTGTTTGTTTTCCCCAAATGAATCAAATTTTATTTCATTCAGGAGGCCAGGAATAAATAAAGTATTGTAGACTACTCTTAAGTGCACTGTTATCAAAATCTGCAGCTGGAGTTGCTTACTGGAAGACAAACAGACACTTGTTATTATGATGGTTACGGCAACTATCTTAGAGAGGAAACACCTGGGCTTTAGTCCTTGTTCTCGTATTTCTATACTGAATCTCTTTTCAACAGCAAAGAAGTTGCTGTTGAAAAGTAGCTTTAAATAGTGTTTTTTTTATGTAAAAAAAAAAAAAAAAAAAAAAAAAAAAAAAAGTAGCTTTATTCCATGATGCAGTTATCTGGAATCAGAAAAACTCCAGAACAAAACTTATGTTTATGGAAACAACTATGAAATTGTATAAGTTACTGAAGTGATTCATTAAGTTTAAGTTTTCTATACAAGTAGCAAATGCAGTGTTTTTCATACACCAACATTTAAAAGGAAATCTGATTGTTCTTTCTTGACTGCAAACTGTTCCTTTAGAGTATTGTTTATTTAGAAGGGCAAAATGCCTAACTTGTATGTCTTACTTGTACTTGAAGGTGTTATTTTGCTCAAGTTGAAGACAGGAGAAACAGTTAAGATTGTCAAGAAAAGTTAAAATAGGAGAGAAAGAAGGAGAAAGGGCATCTAGTTTTCTCTGTTGTAAGCCCATAGGTTCCAAAATTTTAACAAATGAAAGTAGGACATTCTAAATTGACAGATCCCTTGATTTTCCCCATTTCTTGCACCAATGCAATTGCTACCTTTTAGAACTTTGGTCTTTTACTGTAAGGCCCAAGGTTTCTTACAGAATGGTAAGAATTTTTTTTACGGCTTACAGGAGCTTACAATATTCCTGTGAATTTAACATATACTGTATGGCTGACAGAGACTGCTGCAGGTGAGAGTCAACACTTCAAATAGTTTCTTCCAAACTACCTTTGTTGTATTTCAGAGCATTACCCATGATGAAGAGCCAAGAGCACACCACTTCGTGTTCTCCTCAAGACCCTAACTGGACAGTTCAAGAATAAAATAAGTCCTCCTTTTCATAGGTCTTGCCATGATCAGGCTTCCCCAGAGGAAGAAAAAAATCCCATCAAAATTTAAAACACATGACTACAGATTTGCCAAAGAAATTAAATACACTCAAGGAGAGCATTCTAATGTATCTGCTTCGTAGATTACCCATGTATCTGAGAGAGAAGTGATGAGCAATAAACAAAGCACTACATTGGGAAAGCAGTACAGAAGTAGCAGAAACTACCAGATAAATGTGAACATCAGAATGGGGGGAAGAAAACCTGCAAATGCACACCTATGTACTTCACTTAGACCTCAGTGCTGGAGCAGAACAGGGGTGCATGAAAACAAATGAATTAAGTATTTATTTCTTCATAACTGTCAGGACACAAATTGAAACCATTAGACTTTCTCAAAGCATATTTTAAAGATAAAGGAAGTTTGGGACATAGTATTCTTGCTTACAGCTTTTAAGCATACTTAATTCTAGTAATAGTTACAGGTAACACATTCTACCATTCTTTGGACTTTGACATACATTTTTCATTGCAATTCTTGCCACCAGTAATATTTATTAAGTTCAGATTAATTAGGTCAGGCACAAAACATATTCCAGTCTACCAACTTTGGTAGTTCACTGGGCCATCTGCTACAAGGAGTATTTGTTCATCCTTCTCCACACTTTAATCAACAAATCCATGCTGGCACAAATTCAACAGCTCCAGCTTGTGAGGCTCCCTTGAGCATGTTGTCAAAAAGCAAAACCCTTGGGCAAGACAGGGCAGTGGCCTTCACTGCAGGCCCCCTGCACGCAGCACATGGTGGGACAGACACAGTGATAGTGACACTGTGCCATGACCGCTGCCACTCACTGCAGAGGAATGCCTCACAGAACAAAATCCACATCATGATGAACATACCCGTGTCTGGTGCTTTTATTTCTAGGTAAGAACTCTGATGGGTGAAGTGCTGAGAAGCAGCATGTCCTCACTCAAGCAGTGCTGGGAAATGAGACTAGCTAAACATTTTGCAGGTGTGGCTGTGACTTCAAAAGCAGGCTCTTGAGAATATAATTCAATGGCTGTAAGTTTCCTTCTATATTGCATCTAGTATATAAAGCTTAGAAGGAAAACAGGCAAGGTCTATTTTTTTTTTCCTGGAAAAGCTGCCCTGAATTCCCTCAGTGAAAATGGCAGAATTAATAAGAAAAACAAAAACATGCATTCTCTTTACCTTTTCTTCTCCATTATGCTTGGGTGAAGGGACCGGAGTTGAAATATGTTGGAGATTACTGTTCGTACAAGGTACAAATTACAGCAGGGCCCAGCGTGGCCCACCATGGGCCAGTGGTGGTCACAACCAGCTCCAGCAGAGAAATCCCACCAGGTGTCAAAAAAGGCAGCATGGCTCAAAGGGATCAGGGAAACAAAATAGCAGCCATTCAGGGCTGGAGACCCACTCCTACAGAGAGACAGTTCTGTGTCATAGGGCAGCCCAGCTGAGGGGAAGGAAGACCATGGCCTTGGGCGTGCTGTGCCAGAACATCCCTGAGGGACTGTGGCCCAGGATGACAGAAAAAGACATTATACACAAGGCAGCAGGAAACTGTTCCACAAAACAACCCTCCCAGGTTAAATATTGATGGACTTTGTGTAAGTAGTGGTGAAAATTCACAATTTTCTTTTGGCCTAAGGAGTGGAAATATAGGTATTACACATAATTGCATCCTTTATTTCTGTAGCAAAATCCTTGTTTAAAAGTTTGTTTTTTATAGCAATTAAGTGAAACCCCTGACTTTAAATTGCTTTGCCTGCAGTGCTTTCTAACCATTCTGAAATTCATGTTTTCCCCTTCTTTTCTAGGTTAGATATTAAGCAGAGGGAAATTATTCATTACTAAAGGAAAGCAGAAGTACTGAAAAGATACTGGGTTCTTCACAGAGAGGGTGGTTGCACACTGGAACAGGCTCCCCAGGGAAGTGGTCACTGCACCGAGCCTGTCTGAATTTAAGAAGAGATTGGACTGTGCGCTTAGTCACATGGTCTGAACTTTTCGGTAGACCTGTGCGGTGTCAAGAGTTGGACTTGATGATCCTTAAGCGTCCCTTCCAACTCAGGATATTCTATGATTCTATGATAACATAAAAGAACAAGGTCCTGCATGTGAAAAACAACACCTGGATCAAAATGTTGACTAACTCCTGACTGTCACTTATCTTCTCCTTTTCCCCTCTGCACCCAGAAATCCAGAAAAATGTTAGAACTGGTGCTATCGATAATATCAAAATAATACATGCTTCAGAAATAAATGGGCAACCTATATATGATACGAATAAATTCTGCCACTGTCCTTATAGTAATACTCTGTGTTTCCAGCTCAATTTTCAAGAGCTATAATACATCATACATTTACAAATTTCTTCAGTAGAGTTAATGTCTTTCAGTAACAACTGGAGCTCTAGCTTATTTAGTCTATTTAGCATATAGTCCTGAATACATCAGGCAATGCCAGACAAATTCTTTGTCTGCTTTCTTTTTCAGATGTTGCCAAAATTTCTTCTGCATTTTCCACAATTTTTGTATTATTTTTTTTTTCCCCTCATGACGATATGGTTCTTTTGGATGATTAAGACTCCTGAGATGACTACTTCTTCCTACAGTGTTCAGTCATCTCTGGGATTCCACTCTTACTCTCTGCGTATGGCTAGGAACCAAAGTAGTCCTAGGTCAAACAAGAGTGGAGTATTATACATTAGCTGTAACTTTTTGAGCTACTGTTAATCCAAAACTATTCTTCAGTTCTGTTGTCCATTAAATGAAATAGACAATTTGGTTATTCAGGATAAAAGTAGTGAGCTATCACACACTGAAAAAAAAAAAGGTTTCTGGATAAGCAACAGAAAGTTTCAAAAGGGCAGGTATGCAGGTTGTGTAGCTAATCAGAAAAAGAAGTACCAGTGCCTCCAAAGAATGGAGAAACATCACATGAGAACTACACGGATAGTGAAACTAAGGACAAAACAAATCCTTAGTTTCACCATATTAGGAACTATCTGTCTAGTTTAGCCTGAAATACTTTCAATACAGTTGATTTATAATATAAAATAAAATATAGCCCTCAGATGAAATGCAACCTCTTATTTTATTAGTATTACAGAAATCCAGTGTAAATAATAAATAATAATAATAATAGCGTGGACAGGCTCCTAAACAAATCTAGTTTTCAACAGTACAAAAATAGTTGCTGTATTTTGGGAATGTACTTCCTGCAGTTTCTTTCACCAGGGACACCTTTTTCCTCTCCCTTTAAACTCTCAATCCGTTCTTTAAGCAGCCACTGTGATAGAGTCTTACCTCTGAATGGCTGGGAAGAATGCGGTGTGAGTAACTCTTTTCAGAAGCTGCCATCAATTCATCTTTAAGGAGAATCCTGAAGGAGCAGTTTGTGAGCTCTCCAGCTGGCATCTTCCTCCAAAGAGATCAATCACATTACCTCCTAGACATGTTCAACTTCAACCAGTCCAGGAAGCAAGAGCCCCAAGTTTGTTTTAAAACCTGTGTCTCCAGCTCAGCAGTCTTGCAAGCCATTGCTATGCCACCTGGCCTGCTCATCAAACTATTTATCATTTCTGTTAATGCTGCCTTTGTGCTGTACAGGAAGAATGCAAGCAAATGGGCTTTGCAGTAGGCTGAACAGATGAACCTTTTTCTGTACAAAAGAACAGTAATGCTCTTTTAAAGGCTACTCCTATCTTCAGATCTCTATCTCTATTTTAAGCAAGTTGTTTCCTCTCACACCTCTCTGTACCCTTCTTCTCTCCAGAAGCCCTTCTGCCAATTTTTCTGATTATGTCTCAGAAAAATATCATTGTGTGTTGGATGTTGAAAGGAGTATGGATAGGAGGGAGGAGAATGCCAATTTCTTGGCCATTGGTAACATGCTTCAAACCCACCAGAACAGTTCATGGCTATAAAGTGATTCACTGATATTGAACATCTTAAAAATATTACCCATGAACTCTCTAGATTAGTTATGTCTTCAAGCTCTATAAAAATAAAATAAAATAAAATAAAATAAAATAAAATAAAATAAAATAAAATAAAATAAAATAAAATAAAAATCTCTAGTGAAAGGGCTTAGGAAAAAAAATTGCACCTGTTAGCAGGACTACATGAACAGTGGACTGCTCTATGTTCTTTGGATATATCAACACAATACAAAAAAACAAACAAAAAAAACAAACAAAAAAAATTAAAAACAATACAGAGAAAATACAAATGAAGGGAAAGGACAGTTTGATTTATTTATATTATACAGTTTCATTTATTCATATTTAGCCTTTTTACTACATTAAGATCACTTTACCCAGTTCTAGAAGAGTAAAACAACCTTATATTTGTCATCAGTTATATTTAAACCTACTTAAATACTGTATCAAAATGGTGTAAAGTGTCCTTAATGGAGAATAAGCTTTAAGGAAAAACATCTAGAGATACATAATCCAGAAAAATTTATCTCCACACTGTAAGCGTGATTAATACAGGTCCTTATTAACAGCTTTAGAGTTGAACATTTTAGAATGATTTTTCAGTCTTACGGTTGAGAATTAGATAACAATCAGAATATTATGCATGTGTGTTATATGTATTTATGTATTTTTTTATTAATTTTGATTCCTAACAGAAAACAACAAAAAAAAAAAGATAAGACTATATCAGAAAAAAAAAAAAAAAAAAGTATCTGTAACTGATTTCAATAGCAGTTTTGCCAAAGTAAATAATATTTAATAAACCCTTTCTCAGGGAGTATGGCTGTTCTGTTTAGATTAACTTCAAATGAAAATTTAGAAATTAGATTTATTAAGGTAAGCCAAGATGCACTAGTAATCCATGATAATATTCGTATGTGCCAGAATGAACTCTGGAGGTCTCTTATGGATGAAAACAACATTTCCTTCTGGGAGAAAAATTTTAGACGTACTCGGCTCTGTAGTGCTGAGCTCCCTGTATTTACCTTCGTATCAAAGCCCCCAAATGATCTACCAGCACCAAGTCTTCTTCAGAGTTGCAGGAGAACTCCTGTGTGTAAATCTAACTACACTTAGACTATGTCAACATCTTTTCTCGTATATTGATGAATTCATTCCAAGCTTCACTCTCCCCATATATGGTCTTTCAGTTATACAAACACACTTAAAGAAGGTACAGTTCAGCAGTTTATTAATAACTTGGTTTTGTTTTTTGTTTTTGTTTTCTTTTGGAGGGGAGGTGTTTCATAGGAAATCACAGAATCATGGAATATCCCAAGTTGGAAGGGACCCACAATCATCATCAAGTCCCACACCTGGCTTCACCCAGGTCCCCCCTCAAAATCAAGCCATTACTTTTGAGCATATTGCTAGAGAAGTTTTAATAACACTGAAAAACTTTTTTTTTTTTTTTTTTTTTTTTTGTCACCCAGTAAGACAGGACAAATAAAAGATGTGCTACTTTCAAATGAAAACATTTTTCAAAAGTTTTCTCTTGGTTAAAAATCACTTAAGAAAACCAGGGATCTAGATTTTTTTCTGTCTTGGATCTTACCATCTGCATGTTAAATCCATTTTACTTTATTGTTGTTTCAGCATAACCAGATGCAACTGAAGTACAATACAATAATCAGATTTATTGTTTTCCTGAAATGTGCACTTCAGAGCATGTGTATGCATACATATATTTTATAGTTAGTTTCAAAGAGCTGATTCCAATTCAGAACCTTTCCAGTAACAATTCACTTCTAATGACTTTTCAGCACCCTGGTGAAAAAACCTTATACACCATCACACACACTTCCACAGGAGGGAATTAATACAGGAGGTCTTAAGTTCATGGAAAGGTCACTGAAAGAAGATGAAGAAAATGATTTTTTTTTTCTTACTTCCACAGTATCAGCTTCAGCATACAGCAACTAAAAACAAACAGAGGACTGTCCATTCCTTCCCTCACCTCTACACTTAGTGTGTGAAAATAAAAGCAAAAAATTATATCATTGAAGAAAATGTTGAAAATAAAGAAAACATTGACTTTTATTTTAGATTTGCCATGTTTTTTCTAGTGTTGCTATCCAGCAACGTATATGACATTTCTTTACATATGTATTATGATATAACTGATTTGAAATACCACTGTAACTCAGTTTTGCAGTTGTGAAATGAACACATTCTGAAAGCTTTATTTTCAATGTGATGATAATGACAGCAATGACAATTAACAGTACTAGGTAATTCAAAAGAATTCTTATAAGATGGGGAAGTGGCTGACATGTATGAGTAGTGCAGTTGAGGATGAAGAGCAAGAGAGATCTACTACAGTCAAAGGACAAAACAACTTGTATCAAAGCTGTCAGAATCAGTGTAAAATGAAGCAGCAATTTCCAGCCATAACATAGAAATATCACTAATGTATCAAACTATAACAAAATAAATAAGAAATACAATTACTAGAAATTGCGATAGAATTGGTTTGAAAAGAAGCACAAATGAACACTCTAAACTGGAACAATGCTAGGTAAGCACATTTATTCTTGGAAACAAAAGCAGCTTTTTTTTTTTTTTACTACAAAAGTTGATAAAAGTGCAAGAGAGAAAAACACTCTAGGAATGAAGCTAAAATGGATTATTTGATCTGAGACTGATGTAGAGCAATTCACAAAGGGCTTGACTTCTCAAGCGCATTTCACAGTGTTCCTCCAGCCAGAGACAAAATATGTAATAGTGTTATAGAGGTGGAAACATAGTTAAATTAGGGTAAATCTGAGATGTTTATAATTATGCCACATACAAAATGTGAGATTATGTCTCCATTTTCCCGTTTTCATTTTTCAGTTAAATTGATTTGCCTTTCACATATTTTCTCTATTTGAAAATACTGAATAAGTATTTTCTGAAAATACTGAATAAGTATACCAGCGTTCAAGAAAGCAAGCAACAATAATTTTGATCATAAATTCCCTAGCCAGTTTTATATTATTTAAATTCTTAAGTTTATTCAAACCCACAAATATCATTTAGAGTGTGTTCATTGACCGTCCAGTTTCTGGAAATATGGCCTCCACTTGTGTTCCTTAGGTTTGTAGAAAAATTCTATAATGTACTTTATTTTTATATTAAGACAAATGTTGTATCTTGTTCCTGTAAGTCCAAATTCAATTCAATTCCTGGCCAAAGAAGGGGAAGTCTTTGGTACATGTTTTCCTGAAAGATGAGCTGGACTCTTGTATTATGTTTAACATGATGACAGTTAATTTTCTTTTCAAAGACTTAATTTAAATATCTGTAGAATTATTCTCAAAGTACAACTACAGGTCCATTTACCAAAAAGAGTAAGAGAATTTAACTTATTTCTCTTCAGACAATAGCTAGAGCAATTCTTAACTTCCAAAATGTAAGAAGAATTTGAAAGTGAAATATTAACTTCACAGAATCCCCCTTACCTCTGATACTTTTATGTAGCACCAGAAAAGATATTTTTGATCTTTACTGAACCAATGGTACAGGAACTTTCTTTAAAAAAAGGAATGCAACATACTAAGTAATCAGCTAAATCCAAATGCCACAATTAGGTTTAGCACAGACTTACTAATTATATTTTCACATGAAATTACTGTGCACAGTACTTGAAACACTCTGTACTGAAAAGATACTATGCAATATGTAATCAATCTGAAAAATATTTCCTTATTCTCTAAAAACAGATCAAAATTATTAGCAATATTAATTATTACAGCCCTACCAAATCTGAGTTTATTAGGGAAGGACTAAAAAGCCCTTGTTCTCAATAAGAAGTTTCCATTAAATTGGGAGTGTCTTTATGTAAATGGAGTCCATGTCTGACTCAGTGGCTCAGCAGATGTGGAGCAGTGTCATTCCAGCTGATCTGAATGAGAAGCAAGTTCCCCATCTCTCTCTCTTTTAGATATTCATCCAGTTCACTCCATTAAAAACATATTAAAAAATAAATAAAATAAAATAAAATAAAATAAAATAAAATAAAATAAAATAAAATAAAATAAAATAAAATAATAAAATAAAATAAAATAAAAACAGAATAACTGGTTATTAATTTATAATGTACAAATTGAAATGCACAAAAATACTTACATTAAACATGCTGTGCTAAGCTATCCTGTCCCACTCTGAATCTTTGATAAG
Organism: Anas platyrhynchos; assembly: GCF_047663525.1. NCBI lineage: Eukaryota > Metazoa > Chordata > Aves > Anseriformes > Anatidae > Anas > Anas platyrhynchos. The sequence goes on from NC_092589.1 coordinate 76,851,325, forward strand.
ACTTACATACAAGCTTTCCAGACAGGATACCCACCTAGATATTCAAGTACAACCAGTACTTCAAATTCTACATGTACTTCAAAGAGCTAGAATAAATGTTATATAAAACTGCACAAAACAAAAGACAATATACACAAAAATCCACATAGGTATAGTTTTTACCTTACAGACAGCTAATATAAGTCCAATTTGAGGAATCACTATCAATACAGTTACTCAGTAGTAATTTATATCATAGTATATCTGCACATTCAGTAGAGAATGTGCAGTCAGCATCAGCTTCACTCAAGTCAGAAGAATCATCAGAGTAGCAGTGGAAATTGTCCTAGTAGTGACCTTAGGTGGTAACAATTGCTTGTCTTTTTCTTTATGTCTACCAAAGGCAGTATAAAAATGTTTCCATTCAGGGGAAGAAGAAAAAAAAAAAAATCTACACACACACACACACACAAAAAAAACACTTTTAAGATGGCGATTCCATAGCCTTTCAAGGGTATCTGTTCTTTTATTTCAACCTAAATGTAAATGTTTCTAGCTAAATAATTTAAATGTCCCATTAACTATGCCATGTAACACAGGATAGGTTTTTCTGTTTGTTTTTTCTTTGCAAGATCTTTCATCCACTTCCCCTACACTAAACCTATGCCCATACACATGAGAGGTTTTTGTAATATTTCTCATAGTGAAGCAATGCTCAGGTATGAGAAACAATGGTTTATTATCGTGGAAGTACAAATAAAAAGATATACTGAATGCAACTGAAGAAAGTGAATGCCTTTATAACTAGAATTTCTGCCAACAGTTGGAGTCCAAAGCAAAAAAAGATTCAGGTCAGTTGATAGCTTCTTAAATACTACTGAAAGTCAATAAAACAAATGAACAGTTGCCAAGAGACCTTTATTGTCTCATTATTGTATTCATCATATACGTGTTCATGAATGTTCAACACAGCATTCTCAACACATTTCATTCCTTCTTTCTCATTCTGCTAAGGACAGACCTTACTTATGCAGATTTGTTTATAAAAGAAAACAGCTTTTCACATGAATTTAGGGGTTGCTCAGTTGATTTACAGAGACACAGAGATCTGAACAGCCTTTTCAGGCCATCTCATCTTCTATCCTTCTTCATTTATGTGACTGTTCTCTAAAGTTTCTTAAACAGTTCTCATCTTTAGAGTGCATTATATATATAATACATGGACAGAAATTTTCTTCCTGAGCTAAGATTTACTTTGAATCAGTAATTTTTTTACTTTCTTTTTCTTTTTCAAGGACAGAATTTTGTCCTTGATCTTTCAGCAATGTTACTCACCTATGATCACCATACACTCATTTTCCCTAAGATATGTAATTTCTATTAGTATAAACTTACAATAATTTCAAAGAAGAAAAGAAAAAAATCAAAATATCCGAAAAAAAGATACATGAAATATAGAAATAAAAAATTTGCATTTTAATACTGGTCTCAATAAGAAAATTCTAGTTTTATTTATAAAATATCAACAAAATGGCATCTTTTTCTTTCATTTGAATTAAATCACTTGTTTCAATACTGAAGACCAAGAGAAAACATTTTTATTTCTGAAGTGATTTTTTTCTGGCTTTTGCTTAGGCTTCTGTTCATAGATGCAACAGATTTTTAGTGTTTATACTCATTCACCCAAGACCAAAACAAATGTTAATTAAGAAAAAAAATCAGAACCCTGTTTACATCAACGTAATCTGTATAAATCATTAGTTGCCAATACAAGTTCCAGCATAATTTAAAAGGTCCAGAATCTAACCATTCACGTATACTTTGCTCTGGAGTTCTCTGGGATTCACAAACTTATTTGGAATTTGTCTACTCTGTTATGTTTATCATAGAAATTGGAACATGTACTTGAAATTTTAGTATTTTGAAGAAGATAAATTACTGCTTTGAGACCAATTTAAACCATTATGACACGCAGATGATGAATATACTGTCATTTTCCCCCTTTTCTTTCCTAAAGACAATTGACTGTAGCAAATCTGTAAACTGAAATGATTTAATTAGCATCCAGTGACAGTTTAGTGGTATTTAATTAACAAAGAGTCTATAAGTTATTTTAAGAAAATAACAAAAATAAATAAATAAAATATAAAAATAGCCAACCTCTGGTTACATCCTGCCAGTTCTTTTATGGTAAATTCTAGTTAAAAGGAACGTACTTTGCAGTTTAGATGGATCACAGGAAACAATACTTATCTTTAGACTAGCAAGAAAAATGTTCATGAGCCTGATTCCAATTTTTAGTCTGTACAACAGATGGACTACATGAAAAAAGTCTCATGAGAGTTAAGATGAAGGGAGAAACAAATCATAGAAGGAAGCAGAACATAGCTATTATTTGAAGCAAAAAAAGTCAGTACAGTAGTGTTCAAACACAAATCCACAGAAAAAGAAGACAACCTTTTTCTTCCCTGAAAAAACAGGCTCATCTACCAACTGCCACAATGTTCACGGCCTAAGATAGCACCAAGACAGAAATCTTCATTATATTAATGCCTTTGCATATTCTGTGATCATTTTTATTTTCATTACCTTATCCCAATTGTAACACTACTGAGACAAGATAGAATTAACCTTTCTAGCTTATTCATCTGTTTCATCCTATTTGTAGAGGCTCGACTCTTTCTCATTATGCTGTATTCAGCCAGATCTTTGCTCACTCTAGGGTTACTGATCATATCTGTTTAAAAGCATCTCTGTCCCCATTTCAGCGGGACACCACTTCCAGTTTCTCCTGTGCTTTCCAGCTTACCTCTCCTGCTCCTGCTTCAGGAGCCTGTAATGAGGCGTGGTTGATCAGCACAAGACAACCCAATATTCTGACCATACTGGACTCCACACATTAACTTTCTCTGGCTTATCCATTTCTGCATAATAAAGCTGGGAAGAGTTGAAAGAAGCACCTAGTTCATACCCCTAGGGTCCAATCTATGCATTAAAAGCGACTTGTTTATGGCTTTTCTTAAATTAGTAGCAAGATACACAGTGATTCCTCCACAGAGAATACAGGGAGAGTACTTTGACTAGGGAAAAAAACAAACCAGTAATAAATGTTCTTTGTAGTAATCACTTAGATGGGTGGATGTTCACTGTTGTAAAGGGAGCCTGGGATTCCAAATTTCTCTTTTATTTCAAACTGGGCTCTAACCACGGATTGTCATGCTCTATACTATCTTCATCCTGTTACAGTCACATAACTGGCTTTCCTTCATATAAGATTACATTTACAGCAGATGCATGCAGTAGGACACAATGGTGCTGTCAGAACAGTTGAAGTGTGCACTTGAATTATCAGTTTCCAGTGCATTCCTGAGAATGACACTAGAGTGTCATGGGCTTTTACTGATTGCAGTGTCAAATAACCACACAGCTTTTTCCAGTTGCTCAACAAATACTGAAGGAATGAAGAACTTGTTTATCTTTCCTCAGAATGGACCTACAGTCTTCTAAGAACTTGGCGTGTGTGCAACTCCTCAGTCTTGACTTAATGTTATCTTGAGAAGAATCCAGATGTATGCATGCTTTCTACTTATATTTAAAGTACCATCTCTCCTTGTATACATATTTATAAAGTAATAATAGGAATAAATAATGTAAATTTGACACACACACACACACACACTAAATTAACAATTAGCAACAATGTCCAAATTTTACTGCTATAGCAAAATATGATTGTCTTGAACAGGGTCCTTTTGGGAACTGACCATTCAGAAGAAGAAAATCCATAGCTCAAAAATTATCATAAAACAAGGCATGCATTATCACCCTAAACAGCATTTCCAAAGGAGAATAAACTGTGGGTGACTAAAAGACAAACAAAGGAGGTGAAAATATGATATCCATCTTATATTAAGAAATCACTGGCCAAATGAAAGAAACATATAAAGTTATAAATGATTTGCCTTCATTGTATTTGGTTTAATGAATTTGAAATTATTTCTTAATGGCGTAAGGAGTCTTAAAATACTCAGTTTCAGACAAAACTATCATGTTCAGTTTCAGGCACAGGTTCACAACTCAGCTTCATCTTATCCCATGGCTGGAGTTAGTGTCTTCCTCAGATGAAGGAAGTACTTCCTTTCAAAAGGTTTCTTCCCTCCACACCACTCACCCCCCCCACAAAAAAAAAAAAAATAAAAAAAATTGCAGCTGAACTATAAAAAGATTTAAACTCTGCTTTAAGACTGACACTTTCTCATAGCTAAGAGTTGTTTCCATAAGTACTTCAAAGGCGAATGTTGCTATGAACTTCCCAGCGGTGTGTCCTGTCTTTGAAATCTATGAGTTGTCCAAAGGGGATGCTACTAAAAAAAATAAAAAAGAAAAAAAAAAGAAAGAAACTGACAGTCTTAAAAAGTATAATTTAATTTTACTTACAGCAATAGCCACAAAAAAAAAAAAAAAAAAAAAACAAACACAGAGGATTATATATTTATTTTTTTTTCTGTCTCCTCAGAGTGCAATATATTTCAAGAAAAAAGACGTAGCTGAGACTAATGTTATCAGCAGGTTATTGTTAACAGCAAGTATCTTAATATGAAGGGCCTGGAAACTCAAGAAAAAAATATAAATATAAAGTGAATATTTTCAGGACATAATACTTTATGCTTATTTAAAATAAATAAATAAATTCCTAAAGTTCCTTATTCATTCTTAATCTCCACACACATTTTTAAAAAAGATCTCATGCTCTTTTTTCTCTAATGTTTACAGTAGTCACTGGTAGATCAAGTAGATCACAGCAAACACAAGGAAAAAAAAGATATTTCCATCTTCAATCCTATTTCTACTTATAAACTGACTTTGAAGCATTCTTTATAAGATCAGATAATTTAACAACATATCTCTTTCATAAAGCATGGACTTTAGAGAGCCCATTAAACAATAAATATTTAAATAAAAAATAATAATAATATAATAATAAATAATAAAATAAGCTCGATATTTCTTGCCTTAAGTCTGTAAAAATAAACTTGAAATTAGAAGCTTGATTATGCTTTTGATACCTTCAGTCAAGAAACTTTTAGAAAGGCAGCCTCTAAACTTCACTGACCTGCTTTTGTTTTTGTTTTCTTTAAAGGCATGAAGAAATAAATTGGTTAGTGCTTTATGCACTGCCATCTTGACTGTTCCCTTCTCACTGTTTGCTAGATACACACACACCTTATTTGAACTTAAATAGGAAGCAGTCATTCTGTCCTTCTGTAACTGGTTTATCTAGCAGAGTTAGTCTCACTACATGTAGCCTTACCATGTAACACATATTGATGTTTCCTTAATTTCATTTTTGTATTTCAGATTTAGATAGATGGTACTGTTACATAACAAAAGTATCAACAATCTTCCAGCCCAATAAACTATTTATTGGTTTGAGGCTCATTTTTTTCTTGTCAGTGTCAGTTCAATAAGCATGGAAGAAGTTTGTAACATTTCCAAGAAGATTAAATATATCTCATTTGTCTGGGTGGCTTCCTTGTGTCTTCCACTACTGGGAGATAAAAGCTTGTACCAGCTTTTAGTTCTGACCTCCACTAAATAAACTTCAAATCAGACTTACCTTTTTTGATTTGTTTTTAAAAAGATTTTTCAAATCAAATGCCATTTTCAGGGCAAAATAGAAATTTTAAGGTGAATTTAAGGGAAAGGTAGTAAACTGGTATATTTCTGCTGGAAAATCAGGAGTTCATTTTTAACTCATATGAATTATCTGCAAAACAAACCTCCAAACTTTGTTTTCAACTCATACCAGCCAAAAACAGAGCTCCTTCTGCAAATCTCTCTGAAAATGAAGATAATGAAATTCTAAACACACATAGCATCTGATTTCTAACTTAGCTAATGCCAGAAGCAGCAATAGAATTTAACTGTTCTGTTTGACCAGGCATTCTAGTACATCTTTCAAGTTAACATATTTTTCTTCAAAATCTAAATTTTAAATAAAATAAAAAGACATAGCTGTTAGCAACTGCTAAAATACTGAGGTAAACAAAGATAGAACATGACTGATTTATTGAGAGCTGCAAGCCCAGACACGCAGATTTCAGAAAATGAAGCATACTTTTGAAGCATACTTACTCTAATGAATCTACATTTTGTTATACACACATATATATACAAATATATTTTGTTATGCAAATATATATTTATTATACACTACCCTGCCAATGGAATTTCTTGTAATTTAGATTAAGTTTTCTTAAAATAAAGCTGTAACTGTAGTGACACCACTCCTCCTTCTACTTGTATATGTGAGTATATCTGCATATACTCTAACGCTTTAGCCTTACCAGTGCTGTCATCGTAAACAACAGTAACTGTCTTCCACTTGAAGAACTGCACAAGGTCAAGGATGGCACGGCTGAGTGAAGAGAAGTCTGGATAGAGACTGACATAGAAGGAGTCCTTGTTGTCTGACACCTGATGTTTCCAGCGGGTCTGGATATGTGGAACACCCAAAGCATTGCAGATGGATTGCACAGCATTAGCTGAGGAGCTATGAGATGGTCCAAAGATGGCAGCCACCCCAAGGGACAGCTGATCGCAGGCTAAAGAGGAGACAGAAGTCTGTCAATGATGAGAGGAAAGAAGGCAGTGTGCCAGAAGGTATTGCACAATTCATATTAAATAAAGGCTCTCCATGAAGTGAAACTGATATTCTTTCTATAATGCTTTTTTTTTTTTTTTTTACACAAAGTTTTCAACTTCAGACTACATTTTTACACATTGTCTGTGAACTGATGAATAGCAACACTTCACATCTAAATAGTGCTCAGCTACATTTAGTAAACACTTCTATGTCAGTGGAAGTCACAAAGGCCAGCAATTGTGCATCTTATAAAAAACACAGATGAGAGAAGAGATTTATGCTCAGCTGTATCTTCCATTTGGAAAAGGGCCATGAGACAGTATTCTAGTCTAGGCTGTTTAAACGTTAACATCCTCCTCAATGCATCAATACTATTTCTATTGTGATCCTAATTACTTAGAAATTATGTATCTTAAGTGAATTCCAGTTACATGTCAAGCAAATGATGAATTACATTGAAATGAACATTTGAATTTCTGTATCTGAAAAGTATACATGTTGACTAGAAAAAGACCAACATTTTCCCTAAAAGAAAAATGCTATCTGCTCGTGTAAAAAATAAAAATAGAAAATAAGAAGAAAAAAAAATTCAGTGTTCGTTCTTAAACACTGGAAATACTTTTTTGCTACACCTATATTAATAAACACAAAACTGGCCCTGAGAGTCACTGTCATGATACTGATGCATTACAATGGGTTAGTGTTCATTTTTCCAATGTAGGGTGGCCCCATATACCCTGTGCATTAGCAGTCTCTGGTCTGTATTATTTCCCGTTGTATGTTCCAGCATTATCTTGCAGAACATGAGTTGACATATGCTAGAAATAAGGCAGAAGAATTAGGCAGTACTGGAGACCAGTGCTTCAACCCATTCCCTGATCCAGTTCAAATTCCCATTATAGAAATAACCTCTATGAGTGTGCAGTTCTGGAACACAACAGGTTCTGCCTTCTAAGAAAACAGCTTGTTTGTTAGAGAGAAGCAGTGAAAAGTATTTCCATAATCTAATGTGGATGTGAGTATTTATATGAGGTTTGATTAATTAATATTGTTACATTACCATCAATGTTTCTGACAGCTGAGGAAAGAAGCAGTAGAAACAAATTTTGCTGCATTACTTTTTTCTCAGCAAAGCAAAATTAATTGTTTTAATTGTGCACGTCAGTCCTTTTCAACATGACAAAAATACTGCTAAGTGTTTCAAGTGCATTCCAGAAACTGTGCTGGCATACCTTTTTATTGTTGCAGAGTACCAGTGGTTTAAATGAACTTCTCATATACACACAGGATCTCCATTGCATTACTGAATATCGGATCAGGGCCTAAATGACTAGCTTGATAAAAAAACATTTATGCTAATATTGCCCTTCCTAAGAGTAATCAACAAGCTTTATGCAAATGTCAGTAAATGGGATCACTAACAACAGCAATAGCTACCAGATGGCTTTTCAATGGGCTTTTTTTTTCCCCCTCTGTTTCTGAGATTTGAATAATGCAATGCTTTCACACGTGATTTAATACGGCACTGGCTCCATCAGATGCATACCAATTTTTGTACTGCATTGAGAGATATTTTGTTTGCATTTACATTATTCTTCACTGAAATAGTATCTTGGAAATATCATCTTGCCTTCAGGTTGCTCTTTGGTATAGTACCTTTAAAAATCCATTAATATTTCATTTGTATTCAACTTCAAAAGTATGTGTTACTAAGAGGTCTAAACAGGCTATTTTTGATGCAGTGCCTGCCTGCTCACTAATGGACATAATCATGAACCACAAAATGAGTCAAATGCTTAAACCTCATTGTTAAAACTCTGCGTTGGAGCCATCATAATAAAATGAACCATTTTATGTTAACCTTTAGCCTTTGGTTCCAAACTAAAGCACCTGTCAGCACAAATGTAGTTGGCTGTATTGTGAATTGATGAGGCAAAAAGCTATTAGCACTGGAAGATTACACAGATTTTGATACAGCCTAGTTACAAATAAAGACTTGCATTCTCATGCAAGATGCAAGTGGGAACAATGAATATATCCAATCTATTCAATATATCCAATCAATGACATTTTGTCATTCTAACTGGAACTAACTTTAACTTGTTAAAGATTATGTAATACAGTGCAAAAATCAGTCCTACTAAGTTCTGTCATCACATCTTTGTATTTTCACCTATAAAGTGCATATAGAATTTACTACGTTTTGTACTTTCTAGAGCATGGCAATGATGGAGTACAACTTGCATGTGGCATCACAATGTTGTAGACTAGAATGTAAAGCAACCTCAAAACAATTTTTGTGAGAAGCAAAGATTTGAAAATTTAGGAAGCGTTCACTTTTATTTTATTTTTTTTTAAGAAAATTGTTTATAGTTTGGAGAAAACTTCTGAGCTGAGGTCTGGATGTTCACTTGGTAACAACATGGTAAAGAACAGACCTAATTTTTAAGCTTATATAAAATGTGCAATACTATAACTGCTTGCTCTCCTTTCAAAAACACAGCTGATTAAGTATGCAAGACATACATACGCTAAAGATATTAGCAGAGATGTAGTTTAAGTGATGAAATACTTAAAATGGAATTAGAACCCTGTTGAATATCTGGAAATGAAATTTTAGCCATGAAGTCATAAAAGTTGACATCTAGATTTGGAGCAGAAGGAGTGAGCTTTCTTTGCAGGCTTTCCTCTAAAAATGTTGGAAGCAGATGGAAACTTAAGATCCCGATTTTATTTACCTCATGGCCTCAGATTAAGTTTTGCTGGTAATATTGAAAACACTATATCATATTCCCATCTATAAAATGTTCACTTCTGGTGTTAAGAAGTACTTTATGTTCAGGGAAAGCCTAACACAGGGATAACTCCTACATGGGTGAGGAAGTCACTGAAACATTACAGCTTATGCAATGCAGCTCAAGTAAAACACATTGACATTTGCACCTGTACAAAAGGGTTCTGTTACATGACGAACAATTCTGAAATAAGCCACTATAGGCCTAATGGCATATAGTCTTGATTATACCACTGAATAACTAGTTCTGTGGGCTGAACTTCCTTCCTCTTCCAAGCTCACTGGAAGTTGGGAGCAGCTGGCATTTTACAGGAAAAGTCTGGTGGTAATGTTTTCTAATTCCAGAGGAGCCGATCTCAAAAACATCCTCATCACAAAGCTCAAAAAAATAATAATTAAAAAAAAAAAAAAGAAAAAAAGATGATTTGCAATTTTAAACATCTAAAGAAATAGCTTTTGTAAAGATTTCATATAAAGAAATAGTGGGAGAAAAGCTGACATATTAAGTTTTCAAATAGTTACCATGACAGTCTTCAAAAGGCTTTAAAACCTTTCTTTGATGTGAGGCACAACCTTGTACAATGTCATTGTATATGGTTTTATGGACAGCCAATTTTTCAAGTAGGTAAAGCAAGGGAGTCATCTGCTAAGTAAAGTAATTAAATATGCAAAAGGTTACCTTTTTTGGATGCTTCAAAACTGTCATAGAGATTTATCTTTTGGGTGTCATATGTTAATGTGGTGTTCGGCAGAAGAGTTCTGTTTCTGTTGATTGTGTTCACAGCAAATCTGAAGGCTAATTCTTCTGCTCCCATTGGACCAGATTCCACACACTCAAAAATACCTCCTGGTAGTGAGGGAGAGGAGAAAGGGAAAAAAAAAAAAAATCTATTAAGCCAAAATAGCATACAGGAACATTTGTAATGATTGGTAGCTTAATAAGCCTGATACAGTGCAACTAATGCAAAATATCTCATGATTTCAGTGAGGTTTGAATCAAACTATAAGCTAACAATATTTTAATATTTTAATAATTAATATTTTAATCAAACTTACCTTAAGGAAAATGTTTTGTGCTGTTTTTTTGTTTGGTTTTACAACATTTACTTTACTATTGGGAATAAAAGACAATATAAAATAACCACGTTATTGCAAAATAGAATAGGGATGAAGAATATGTAATTATTTTACATAGTTAAACAGGTTACATAGTTAAAAAGGACTGAATTTACCGCTTCCAGATGTGCAAGGGCAAGATTTCTGGAGTCTTGTATTCTATTGTTCCTAGACTTACTATGCAGCTATAATGAACTGAAAATTCATTGGAAATGCAGCACAAGATATTACTGCCTCTAAAATGCAGATGTATAGACATTTTAGCATGATTGTGTGCCTGAACTGATAAATATGTTGACCAAAGATTCAAATTTTCATCATCTGCACTGAGTTGCATGTATATGTTAGCCTCATTCTCAACAGAGGAATCAACTATACTCTACATAAAGCTCCATCACAAAGCAAAAGGATTGGCCAAGTATACTGCCAGAGTAGGACATGCCCCAAATGACAGGAAATATCTAGAATGTTTCTGAGCAAGACTTCATCTTAAATGAACCAAACAAGATCTTTGAACAGTGCCGTACTTCAGCCCTTCTCATTTTGTCATGAGACGTCATTGTCCATGAAATGGATATTAACACATGCTTCGGGGTAACAATTTCATGGGTCTGGAAAGGCTAAAGATAAGGTGACAGTAAAAGTAACCTAAAGATATGCCCTTACTATAGTGTCATGAAATGTCTCAGCAAAAAGGTCAGCATCAGTATGGCCTCTTCTGTCCTCATGCTAACAGAATCTGTGAATAATAATGTGGAGGACAGACACTGATTATCATACAAGGACAAATCAGGCATTGCATCAGTGCAATAAATGTTTGTCATTCACTTTCTCTTAGTGTGTGCACATTTATTTTTGAAAGTAATCATGTTGCTACCTGGCTTTGTATTATCAAAAAAAAATCTTATTCAACACTATACTGCTTTCTCATCAGGAAGTTCTCAGCATCTGAATGTACAGGAGCTGATTAAGACTGAACTTTGCAAACTACCTCAGTTAGTAAATAGTCTTGTTGGGCACCCAACTGGATAATCCATTTCTAAAGCAATGTGTATTTAGTTATTAACTCCTTCCCTTTCAGATATTATTAAACATAAAAAGGCTTTTCAGTTTTGCAAACCTTCTACTTCTTCCAGGCTGTTTCCCATTTCAGGAGGAAGTACAGGTGTTAACTTTTTTCCTGCAGATGAGCTCTTAAATTCCAAGGGAGAGCCCAAGAGACAGAGGCTCAGTTCATATTAACTTAAAAGCACAAGTACTAGCCAGTGAGATGAGACATGACAAGTAATTACTTAAATATTAGTAATCTAAAACTGAAAATGAGACATTGATGGAAGAGACAAGTGTAAGAAAAACATGGCTATATCAGGAAATGATCCAGCCTGATTGAGCATATAAGATTATACATAATCAGTAGCCAACGTTAACAATACTTCAGATGCTAAAACAAAAGTAACTTGGATGACATTCAGATAAATATAGGCCTAGTACTTTTAAAAACTGAAAAACTGACCATCTTTATTTAAACAATAATACAAAATTAACAGGAAAGGCAACCTACTTTTGAATCAAGTCCCACCTCTCTCTTTCTAATCATATCTGATGAACAAGATCTTGTGTGTTTACTGCATCTAAACACTGTAAATCTGACTGTGACATACAGGAGAATTCTATTCTGATTTGGGAAAAAAAATAAAAATACTGCAAAAAGCTAAAAAATAATGAATGAATGCTAAATATATATATTAACACAGAAGGAAAAAAAATAAAAAAAACATGTTTCCATGAATATGATGAGAATTAGGACAAATTTTGTAAACTTTCCTAGAGGTACCTGAAAAACAGTTATTCAAACGTTTATGAATAAATAAGTATCACATTGTTATTAAAAAAGATCATATCCTAAGTGAGAATGGATTCATAAGAAGAAACAAGCAATACAATGCATCTTTCTTCTACCTGCAATTTTTACAATAGACGATTTTCTTCTTTAATTTCTATTTCTCTTAAATTCACTAAAATCTTCCTTCTTTATTTCTGTATTTTTCATTCTCCTCATCTCTTAAATTCTTGAGATGGGGAATTCCTTGTCAAAGATGCAGCCATTATTCTCAGTATAAGAAAAATAAAAATGTGTTTTGACCTCTCATATCTGTGTAATTCCTAATGGTAATGATAGTAAGACAACATTATGAAGATGTCAAAGTCTTCTTCTATCTCCTCCAAGTAGCAATAGCATGTATAATTTCCCATGTGCTCCATTCAGTGTTTTTTTCCCTCAATCACACATTTTCTGTCCCTGTGATAAATGTATCCCCTACAAAGCTGGCAACATATGGTCTGAGAAAATTTCCATTCCTAAGAAAACCAAAGGTAGGAAGAATAACCTGTTTTTGTTGTCCTGTGATTAGGATATTTTCCTAGGAGGAAGGAAACCATAGCTTCTGTTTTCTTACTTCTGAATATTTTCATGTTTCATATTAGATAAATGCTGAGTAAAAAAAAAAAAAAAAAAAAAGAATCCCAGAAGAATATAGATTAGACAATGTGTTTGTATTTTCCAACTTGCAAGACGTCAAACTTCTGCTAGTCTCCTTTCATTTCAGTTTTATGCTACTCCTGTATCTGTCTGTTGAAGCTGGAGGGAGAGCATCATCCCATAATTAAATATTTTGGATGCTGAAAGTGGTAGGCTCATTGTAATTTTCACACTAAGAAGAGAATCAACAGGTTCTTAAACTGCACCATATCCTTCTAACATGCAAAGTGTCTGAAAATGTTCCTCCATACTGAATAGTAGCTGCTAGATTTGGTGAACTTCACTCAGGGCACCAGAATTTTCCCTTGAACTTCTTGAATGTAGTTTGCGATTGGGAACTTGCACAATAAGCAGAGTAGAAGCTTAGACAGAGACATATCTACATTTTGAATTTCAGAACATAGTCGTAAAACAGATCCTTATTGGATCTGTTTGGGAGCACTTTTAAGCATGTGTGGAAGTTTATGCTCCAGATATTTTCAGGATACTCAGCACATGAATGAGTTCAGGCATTTACAGGAATGGGAAGTTTTACAGGGTGCTTTCTCTGTTGTTGCCTAAGGTGGAAGTAGAAATTCCATGGGTAACTTCAAACTGCCTTGTCCTTACTTTTATGTTGTTATATTTGTTCTGAATATATAAGTAGTAGCAAGAAAAAACAAACAAACAAACAAACAAAAAAAAACCTACTGGAAGACAAGCCAGAAATTACACTAGATGTTTTTAATAAAATTGAAAGCAAATGAATAAAAAGGTTTGGCTTTGCACTTCAGCTGCACTCAATTGTAAAGGGATACTGGCTTCCCAAAGCTTTTATAGCAGACTGAATCATGCTGTTCCCTCCCAGCAAGGGTTTTTCTCTGCTACCAATGTACCATTTCATTCAGGACATTAATAATCAAGCTGAGGAATGCACTGCATGCTCTCAGATAAGCACACAGAACAGTCGTATATCTTGCCATTGATACGTGAACAATCAGTCAAGCCAGTGCCTATCTCTGTCTAACAGCTTGAGAAAATATAGGTGTTGAGATTTGTCTTATTTTAACACCACATGCAGATCCATAATAGGCAGAAACACAAGTTCTTCTGAGAGATCAGCAGCACATCCTAGACGAAACAGCTGATTTTTCTCTGCTACCTCACAATAAAGACAGAAAACTTTAAAGAAGTAGTAAAATCCCTATTTAATGCTTAGCTTGCTTTAATGGTCTCATATATGACGTCTTCATTTACAGTGTTAATGATATGGCAATGCATCTCTGCCCTATAACAAAAAGGGTAGGAAATATGGCGTCACGTAACTAGAGCTCAATCTGTACCACGTAAAATTTTATTGACTGTGTACAGTAGGTGACTATAGCTGAACATTTTTTCAGGTTTTTACTGTCATGATAGGAACTTCGCTAGAGCTCACAAAATTCTGGTAGTGATTAACACCTGAAGAATCACTGTGATTAGGAATGTTTCAGACAGGACAATACAAGCCATATATGCAAAAGCGATTGTAAGACGGTCTTTAAATACTGTATCAGTGATATTGATACTCTAACAATGACATCCAGGTTGATTCAGGTCTCCTATTAACCTTGATATACTATAACTGCTTTTACTGAACCTGAAATCAACTAATCAACTTTCATTGCAGTTGTCAATACTGAGAAAATGTTTACATGACCAAATTCATTTAACATGACCAATAAGGAAAATCCAGTCATTGGTGTGATACTGATGTAGTAACTGTTTCTCCAAAAACAGTTGAAAAATGGAAAAAAGATACCAGTACCAGTTTATCAAAAAGCACAATTTATGTAATGCCCCGATTAGGATGAATAATGTAGGTGTCATTATTTTTCAAGGAAAAGGTAAATCTGTTTGTTTTTTTTCTTTTAATTTTACAAGTAAATACATATATATATATATATATATTCTGAGAATGCTCAAGCGAAAAGCTCAGCATTTTCCACCAAAAATATCAAAAAAGAATTGACATTTTAGTTCACAATCCATCTCTGCTTTCTCTGATTTTCAAATCATTTTTCCTCAAATCGAAAAACCCAGACACATATTTTGTCAAAAATTAACCCCCACTATTCCCTCCCCCCCCCCCAAAAAAATATACAAAAACAAAATAACAACAAAAAATACACGTTGGTCTTGCTCATAACTACCTAGTTTCAGAAATATTATGGTAAGCACATGAATGATTCATATTTCCATTTCTGTTGCACAAAAATGTCATAGTTTTTTTTTTTCCCCTGATAAACATTCCACACTGGGGGTCAGTCTTGAGTGTTTTACATTGTTACCTACTTTAAATTATCAAGCAAACAAGCAACACTCAAACAAATTTCAAAAGTGTCCAAGTGGAACTATATATATATAAAAAAAAAAAAAAAAAAAAAAAAAAAAAACACATCAAGCCTGGCTGATATTGAATCAAAAAAAAATCTCCTTTGTTTCTAATACAGTTCCAAGTTTGCTCCAGTAGAAATGAAAGCTATTTAATTACAGTGGCTATGGACTATTTTGCAGTCCATGTCTTCAGAAAACATTAAACATTTAAATATATAACAGAAAGCCACACTACCTCAGGTCATGCTCTGACATATCAATTGAAATGAAGCTTACTGACTACTTTGATTTTCTGAATCTAAAAGAAATCTTTTCCAATATCACTGAAATATATTGAAATATGAAACCATATACACAGCTATAAAACTTGCATGGTATAGCACTCTCAGGATACACTAATTTTCAAATGTGAAATCATGAGAGATAAATTTAAACCTGAACTTATTCTAATACTACATTGTTGACATTAACAAAGTTATGGAAACAATAGCGTTAATCATAACTTTTATTTTAATTGTGATCTGTAAATACCTGAAGTAAGATGAAGTTTCATTTTTTTCTAATATCAAAATTACTTGATACAGATCTTGCATATGCACACATTAGTATTTAATAGCTGTAATTTTTAACATTATAGCCATTTTATTGTTACCATGAACCAATTTGCTCATCTTTAGCAATAGCTCTGAAGATAAACTCTTCATTAACACATTATTAATACAAATGTAATATCAGTCACATTGTCATGAACATTTTTTATTATTTTATACTACAGTAATCTTTAAAAGATAAAAATGCAAACCCATATCTTGAGTACTTAGGAGGCGACCAAGTGCGTGGAAAACATTTTACTTTTTAAAATAATTTATCTTGCCCTATAAGATTTTTTTTTCCCCATCATTTTAGTTTTAAAAAATAAAGGACATTTAAATGATGTTAGTCAATCTATGAGGAGTTATATAGGAATGAAATTATTGTATTTCTTCATCCACACCTCAGATCAATACTTTGAGCATAAGATAGCTATGTTCCCCAAATGTAAACTTAATCTGCAAATAAGAAATCTATTATTCTTACTCTTTCTTGGTTCAGAAAATGTGAAGTATCAGAAATTGTTTAATTAACTGGAAGGATGAGAGATAGGAGAATAGGTATCTGTGAAGAACTTATTTCTAAAAAAGATTTTTGATATAATCAAACAAGTCTATCAAGCATTGCACCATTAAAATATGCTTGTATCTGCTCTCTGTATTTTGAAATTGGACATTTGGTAATCAAAGCCAAGGATCATGTAGAGGAACAAAAAGACAAAAGCATATTCAGAGAGTTCAATAGATGCTACTAAAAGTGACTGGTTTTGCAAGTATGAAGTGATGACAGCTCCCCAAATACAGCCATAGCCAACAGACACTGAAGAGCTTCAACTGAAAGACCCAATATCACTGACATGGTGTGGATGGTACCGAAAGAGGCTTGTTAGGTGCTGAGCTACACTGACTGATCAGGGTTGCTGGCTAAAGGCATTTTTGCCATAATCAAATGTGCCATAGGCTGTACTGATTATTCTGTTTCAAATCCCATCATGGATTGGAGAGCTACAGAGACCTTCATAAACATTGCCAGCTTTGATGTGTGGTTGCAGAATAAAATTATATCTTAGCCACTTATTTCCCTCAGGAACAAAATTTTGAAAAACCATTTCCATGTAATCCATTAAAAGCAAATTAAAAAAAATCTTTTTTACAGTATCTTCTATAAAACAACATTTTGTTTTATATAGAGAGGGTTTTAGAATATACCAATGTGAATCTGTACAAGACCATGTTTTATTGTTCCTTTTCAAAATTATATTGAAACCCTTCTGAATCTCACAACAGGGAAAAGATTAAAAGGATCAACTGACATGGAAAACTGCTTATTTAAGTGCTTTTTACATGGATAAATCACTCGGAAAAGACAATACACTTCAGGAGTATCCCTTATCCATAGATAGGATTTGGAGGTCGGAAGGAGCACCCGGAATTGCTAGGGTTTATTTTCATTGCCACTTACTTTCCGTGTAAACTTGGATAAGAAACTTATCTGAAAAATAAGTTCTCATCTAATACAGATGAACCAAACACCTCAACATTGCAATGGAGGCACAGGTATTGGAAAATCAGTAACATTTTGAAATGAGACATAATTTACTTCAAAGGTGGAATCAATATATGAAGACATGATCAGAGAATCCTTCAAATCTTGCAACATAAAAACATAGAAATATCAATATTAAGTATCTAAGTTACCTTTTGATCTATATTTTTAGTAGCATTGCATGAAACTGAAAGTTTTAAGACATGTTTCTCCAAAAAGATTTGAAATATCCACAGATTTAAAACAGAACTATATATTTTCTGATTGTACAATATATGAGGGGGAAAATATCCAGTCAGTATTAGGTTTATCCTGCTCATTTAATGTTAAATTCAATCAAAATCAGATCAAATTCAATAAAAACAGAAAGATTTTACTTTGTTTTTCTTAAATGTAAGAAAATAATAAGAGATAACAGAAAGAAATAATACATGTAAACTCAGATCTCATTTGAAATAAAGCTTCTTTATCTAATACAACTGGTGAAAAAGATTTTTAGCAGTGAGTATGTAGTAAATTCAAATGACTATAGGTATATTTAAAATTACATTATAAATGTAATTTGATGCATTCCAACACCTTTAAGTCAGATGTGACAAACAACATATGTCAGAATATTTCCTTTCATCAGCACAGCTGACAAATTTACTTTGAAAATCATAAATAAAATGATATTTAAAAAATACTATTACTAGACTGGATATGCAGCATGCATACAAAACACTGCTTCTGATAGCTTCTCTTTATAAATACTACTCTTTCAAGAAGAATGCCAACAGAGCATGACTACATATGACATGCAAAATAAGAATATCTGTACACATTTATACAATGTTAAAATGTACTGTCCATGAGTGTTTTTCTTCTTTCACTTTAAGGATATTCATTAGCTTTTTCTGACACACTAAACAATTTATTTTACAATATACTCAATAATTTAAATGCAATCATCATATTCGCCTAATATTTAGTCTTTCATGACTAGCAGTAACAAAAGGAAACAAACTCTAAATGAAATGTGACTACAAAAATGGCCTCAGGAGATTTTTCTAAAATGAACTTTCCAATACTTTCACTAATAAAATGTTTGAAACTGTCTTAAAACACTACACTTTTGCTTTTTTCCACTATTCTCTAAAAAAGAGGAAGCCAACACTCAGACAAAAAGCTTTTCAGTCTCCATGAAGAAAACATTTTTCCTCCAAAACTTTATTAAGGAAGATAATATACCAACTAAAATTCTTAGATTTTACAGAAGTACTTTCATAGGAATTAATGTAGAAACCTTATGTCTTTTCATAAGCTATTTACTGGATAGTTACAATCTTCAAACTTCCCTGCTTATATTATATTAAGAGATTAGTCTTAATATGTGTGAATCACAAACCACTTAATTGTATTCTTTCTAGAATAAAATATATCAAAATACTAAACCATAAAATCAAAATACTAATCATAAAATACATCAAAACACTGACAAAACCTAACTTACCCATCAAAACCATAAATAAAATGCTACCAGTGTTACATTAGGCTAAGTTGTTTTGTTTTTTCTTTCCTCACAAGAATGCTATTTACTCATTTTCTAAAATATTGTTTTGTATCTGAGATTATATTTGAGAAGTCAGACTGTATACAGTGTAACCCAAAGAAAGTTTTATCTGAGTTTTCATCTTCTTTAAAAATAAAAGTGATTCACTCATGAGGAATAAGACGACATTTAAAAACTAGATGTCTTTTGAACTTAACTCCTATAAATAGGGCTATTTAGTACTAATCCCCACGCAAACACTGGAGCAAAAAACATCTTCCTTTTCTTTTTCCTTTACTTTTTTATTTTTAATAGGTTAAAGAGTCAGGAGAAGGAACCTAGTGTGTGAACCCATTGCAATTCTTCAGGCAGGACTGAGAAAAGATGCACACCTAATTTCTCCAAAGCAATTCACAGAACCCATGGTTTAACAGTCATCAGGAATCGCTTGACAATTCCTTTGAGAACTAAAAGGCTTTCCAGGAATTGTAGGTATACAAGCATGTAGAGAAATACTGTGCTATATGAAGCTCATGCTACAATCCTTTGGCATTTAAAGATGAATTGGAAAAGTGCCTAAAAACTAAAATCAAAAGGCTCTTAACTTGTGGAAGTTCAAACTGCAAACTGCAATGACACCTTCATTCCACTTGTGATAGTATGTTAATTAACATTTCTCAAATAAACAACAAAGTGTTTACCTATAAAGTAGAAAACTGAGGTTCCGTTATCTACTGAACTCTAAGCCCATATCTTTCACTGTTAGGACAATGTCCCGGCCATCAGGAAATACTCTGACATACATCACAATTTTCAACCTTGAATGATATGTGGAAGAATTTTCAGTCTACAAGATCCAGAAAACACAAGCAATCTTGAAGATATCACATAGGTACTCTGCTAGGAGTGACATAAGAGACAGACTATGAATTTGTTTTATATCCAATGGATGTCATGTAGAAACTGCTTAAATAGAAGAGAAAGTCAGGGTCAGAACTCATGTTTTCTTCCCAGACGTGGGAAGATAACTTTACTTCATAAGCCAGTACCTTACAACTTGCTTCCTGAGATTCATCCTAAGAATTAATTCTAAGATTCATTCCACAATGCTAGTGTACTTCATGGGATCAGTGTGTTATACAGTCCATTTGAATTCCATTTGTTTTATCTGGTCAAATAATTCCTAATCCACAGTCAGCGTCAAGTATTGTCATGTCGTAGTCAGGAGTCCCTTAAGAGTCAATTCCGAGTTATCCAGATAACTTTGGCATTGCCCACCATATAATTTAAAAGCAACAAAGCAAACACTATAGAATCTAGCAATCTCCTCCCCCACTTCCATCCCCCTCACCGCCCCCCCAATAAAAGAGACCTATATGAATCTTCAAATTATGCAACTTCCAATTCCTCTTTCCAAAAATATCAGGGAACAAAAACCTTATTGAATTTGTTTGCCTAAGTTTAAAATTACAATGGCATTTCATAAAATTTCTTTCTTAAAATAAGCCTTAATAGCACTGTCATTACCATGTCTTTGGGCATTAAAAAGAAAAAAAAAAAAAAGAAAAAGAAAAAATAAAGAGAAAAAAAAAAAAAAGGAAGTAAAAGGCTGTTTGGAGTCACTGAAGCACATAAACGCTAAAATTTTGATCCTGAAAATGAATGCACAAAAGTGTCTGAACCAAAACTTGCTGAATGGCTTGAGATCTGTTAAAGTAAATGAAATTTGGGGCATCTGGATCCCTGTGCAGAAACTTCTCCAAAAGTAAAATGTATAAGCGATCATCACTAGCTTCACCATGTTTTTTTAATTTTAAATGCTTAATATTTAAATGTTCAGAAGTTTATACATATTTAAGTTATTTAAATAAGTTTTGAACCTGCTTTTTCCTTCTTTTCTTCCTTCTCTCAAGATTTTAACAGACAGAATCCTTCAGAAACCCAAAACAATTTTTATGAAGTGTATTATGTGATCTAAAAAAGGAGAGAAGAAAACAAAAAAGGACATACCTAACCTCTTAATATATAACAAAAGGGATGCAGCTTCTCAAATATTATTCTACAGATAAAAACTGTTTTGCACTGTTCACTATAACCAGGAGAATTTCTTTTGTAATTAAGAACTCTTAAAATATATATTTGCAATATTTGTGCTACTGAAATGGTGTTTAGAATACCATTATGGAGAAAGGTGCAATTGTCTATCTGAAGTACCCATATTGCTCATATTTAGTGAACTACTTTTCTTCCCACAGACATTTCAAACAAAAAGGAGAATTATGGTATCTTTGCTATGGCAGCGACTTTCAAAGAATCAAGAAAAACTTGTTTCTTAATGGAAAAAGTAGAACTTTACAAGTGCTCTTCAGTGACCTCTGAATAAGCAGAGGCAGGAACTGGTAAATCCACTTGTTTAGCAGGGACTGGAAACAGTGTGGCTTGTTTTCGAAGGGCTGTATATAGAGGTTATGAAATAAAGTTCTCTTCTTCATGATATCCTAAGGTGAAAAAAGCATTCAGTAATTTATATTTCATTAAAATATTTAAAAAATTTTCATTTATGACATGGAGTTTTTACTTCCATGATATAATGCATAACTGGAACAGTTTACTGCTTCCATGTTGTCTTTAAGGTTAACAGGAGACAGCTTTTCCTCACTACTGCTTGGAGCATTTCACCTTTTCAAAATGTTTCCTGATTATTACAATGAAACAGTTTGAAATCATTGACACAAAAATGCAATGAAACAGCAGAAAAACTTAAAATAACCATAAAAAAAAAAAATTAAAAATCAATCTTCAAAGTCAAACTGATGAAAGTTTTGAATGTGACAAATAAACATTTTTAAGAATTACATCCGATAACATTTCACTTCAATATTTATGTTTCCAAGAAGGTTTAAATAATAGTGTTTCTTAGAAGATAAGTCATTATGTTTTCTTAGTAACAAACTCACCAAAATCACTTTTGCCATATGTATCACTACCCTCACTAAAATATGGTATGTGCTACTACAGGATCTTGACTTAAGTACTTAGGAAAAAAATTCTGTAGACTACAGTGTGTTATTGAATAATATTTGGAAAATATTCTTTACTCTTTCTGCCTCTGATGTACCAGCTGTTTGGATTGCACAGTATTGGTGTTTCTGTAGCCTCTCAAATACTTCCTTTTTGAATCTTCAACCAGAAGGAGAAAAAAGAAAAAAAAGAAAAAAAAGTGAGTACAGAAACAAGGAAATAGTATGAGCAAACAAGTACACAAGTAATAAATGCTGCTGATAAAAATTCCAAGTAACAAGAAAGTAATGGTTCTTTAACGAGACTGTCAAGTGCTAATGTGGATAAAAAACAAAATCAAATAAAATTAAAACCAACCAAACAATAAACAAAATAATTTTTATTCAAAAGCTGAGTTATTAGGTGCATCAGCTCCTGGAATGAGCAAATTTATATATAAAGCTTTAAAAACTTATATTCAGATTCCTTGAGCTCATATATTCCATGTCACACCAATAGAGGTACATAAGGTAACTTGAGATAAATTATGAATTTCAATGCAACTTACACATACTGTATAGGCATGACTTATACTTTATGACATATAAGCAGAAATTAAAACATTGTTCTCCAAATAAATAAATGAAATGTACTGTATCAACTCTATAAATAACAAGAAATAATTCTAAAATTTGAAGCTTCTTGAAAGCTTTTGCTTGCTATTTATCTTCTAGATATTGCACAAGATATACATATTACGCTACAGATTCATGATACTTCTAAAGACGCTCAATTAGTATGATAAATATCAATAAAATTAGTATGATAAATATCAATAAAAACACATTAATACATATTAAAGTTGAGAGTTTCAGAAACTAATAATTTAAGGCAGATTCACATGGAGAACAGATTCTAGTGGGATCTTGAAATACACAAGAAAAAATGTTTCATAAGGCATAAGACATGTTTCAGTATGACACATCTCAGAGATACTGATTCACTTCTCCAGTGACAAAACCAATGGTGTTTAATTCACAGCCTGTAGAAATATTACCAGAGGTGCTGGGCAGAAAGTGTAGAGAAGTAGAAGGTAAAAACTTTTGATCTGAAGAACAGAGATACTGAACACTTTACATTTCTCTCTCATTTGCAGAACATTTGACTTTTTTTTTTCTCTTTAATAATTAACTTATCTTTTCCATGACAGGGGAGGTGTTTATATTCTTTGTGACTAAAATGTGATCCAGATGTACATATGATACTTGCACAGTATATATATACTTTCACTCCGTTCCCATTTCTATACCAGAAATCAGCACTAACTTTATCAAGAGTTTGGGGGTTTAGATTGATCTCCAGCTACATAGATATCTTGTTGTATTGAGTCAAAACAGTAAAACGTTGTTAGCTCATGTGATAATTATCCCCTAAGAAGTTGTTCACTAATTTCATAATTAAGTTTTAATTACTGAATTAGAAGACACTTAGGAAAAATTGAAAACTTGTTTTGGCAGGAAAGTAGGAGCATCCTACTTATACAAATCCTATTTATGGAATAAATACTAACTCATATAAATCAACACCTACTTCTTATCATCTCCTCTTATATAATTTTCTAGAACATGGCCAAGCTTTTCCAGACAGAAACATCTTTATACCAGAATACAAAGTCTTGTTTAGTATGACCACAGTATTAACTTTACTTTTTATTTATTTATAAGAGTATACTTAAAATATATATGTATTTGAAATGTTTTTAACTCTTTTTTCCATTGTGAAGTCCCATCTGTAACAACAGAGGTCTAGACAGTTAAAATACTCCATGCTTTTATTCTACCATACTTGGTTTAAGAAAGCATTTTTCATCCTGTATGATAAGCTTCTTCTCCTGTTCAGGACTTTTGGTTGTTTTTTTTGTTTGTTTGTTTGTTTCAACCTCAGAAATATAGACTTTATTTTTTTCTTTTTCAAAAGGAAAACAATGTTCCATGGACCACATATACAATATAAACTAATTTCTCAAGGATTCTGTATCTTAAAACTGGATTTGTCAGTTTCCAACAAAAACAGTCTCTTAATTGAAGGCCATTTTGCTTTAGATATATAAATGGGCTACCTAACTACCTTTTTCACAAAACTTACCTTTGCAACCCCTGTTTTCAGGTATTCCAGAAAGGAATCGTAGTTAGAAGTGGGTAAGGTATCGACAATATTATTGTAACTACTTCCATTTGGAAAACAGTCTAAATATCACACATACACAAAAAAAAAAAAAAAAAAAAAAAAAAAAAAAAAAACCTGCAAGAAATTCTAGTGAACAGTGAAATATAGAAAATATTTCTATGACAATGACAATATCTTGCATGCTGCATCTCTTTTAAACCCACTTTGGGGGACAGATGAATAGATTGAAATTAAAGATTAAGACACTTATATTTAAAATCCCATAGATATGCTTGGAGTCCAAGTTCCTGCTGTATTCTGTGGATCTTGGAGCACAGTTTAGCTCACCTGAGCACAGTCATCTAGGACTCAATGCACACATCCCTCATACAGGCTGACAAAACTGAAGCTACCCCACCTGGTCTCTGGTACAGTAAAAAGTATGTCTTTCACAGGTCTTATGTCTTACCTATATAGGTGACTCTGAAGCTCTGAAATACAAATATGTCTCAAATTCAATTAGACCCTTATTCTTATGCATCTGCCCAGTACATCTCACTCATTCAGTTTCTTAACTTCCATTAACTAAGTTTGGGCACTTAGCAAATGTGTATCTGAACCTCGAACCAAACCATGCTCATTTTAAAAGTGACTTAATAGAATTGGAAAAGAGAAAGAGAAGGCAACAATGTATATAACGAGTTCCACAGCAAGAGTGAATGAAAAGGGATACTTCAGCCTGGAAAACAGAAAGCTTGGAAAAATGAGCTCTGCAAAATTACTGCATCCTACAAAAGGTAAGTAGGGTTTTGTTGTTCACTTGGAAGAGCTAGAGGGCCTTACTTGATAATAGTTACAAAGTATCAGTGCTAATTTCCACTCTTTGCAGAGACAAGAAGGAGCTTTCAGTGTAGCACAGTGGACATACACCCCCACCTCCTAAGGTGGCTTAAAACATTACAAGACAAAACAAGTCAAAGAAATATGACCTCCATGCACAATCCTGGTAATCTAGGCTGATGATCTTAGAAATATGAAGAGCTACAGCTTTACATTCCGGAGGCGGGAATTTTTGCCTGTTTCTGAGATAAAGAAGTGAACTGCAGCAGACAACTTTATGTAATACAGGTATATCTAATAGGTGGCTTGTAGGCTGAGAGAGAACATCTTCAAAACTGTTATCTGAATTCTCTCCATTTCATCTTTGTCGTATAAAGATGTATTTGTTCATCATAAGTAGCAATTTATCGAAAAACTTCAAGATTTTTCCTACACAGCTGACAGATAAAAGTCTTTTTTTTTTTCCTTTATTGAAGTATAATAGAATTGATATGTTGTTCAAACTTATTACACAGAAAGTTCAGAGACAATTATATTTAATGCCTTGAAAGTGTCAAAATACACTAACATTTTTATCCATTTCAAAAGCCCTAACACCTATAATTAAGAGGAACTTGATTGACCAAGTTATTTCCTTTTATTTAAACCTTAATATAAATACAAGTTTTGCTTTGTTGTGGCATTACCTATTTTTCTCTTTTTTAATATGGAAAAGCCCTTAAATAATTTTTGTTTTTCAACAAAGCAACAAATTATTTAGGTTGTAATAGGTTTCAGTGTAGGAAAAGAAGAGACCAAAACCTCATTCTTAAATCAATTTTATGATGTAAACTTTGGGCACCTTTTAAGATCAAAAGGCACTAGCTTTTTGAATACATGAGTCTGGCACAAACAATTGGTCGTCTGACAATCATCATTCAGAAGCTGCACTGCCCTCAGAAAATAAGACTTTGTTACATCCATGCTTTGTGTGGCAAGTAGCAACTTAAATTTACTACAGACACTGAATATGACTATTTTTATTTTTAAAATGTTCATTTAACTTTTTATGTGTTTTAAAGATTCACATCTGCCACTCATTAAGCCTCAGTGTTCTCTCTCCAACTCTGAGCCAGAGGGTTACTTATGTTGCACTGGTTTCAATGTTTTGTTGTAGTTTAATTTTAATAAATTATCACCACCCCAGTAATTTAAGATTATTTGCAATCACAGTTACTACTTAAGGTGTAAAGACAATTGTGGGTAGAACAACAAAATTCAGTTGCCTGAAAATAGGCATCTACTTCAGAGAACCTAAGATTATTTCAGCATGAAACCTGTACAGGCTGGCAGATACAGCAAGACTCAGTGGAGGTGCAAGCACTTTTTGAACTGTGGCTGGAAGCAACATGTCTCTGTGTTATGGCAGCTCAATCCCACTCTCTGAGATGAATTCAATTTCATCTACTGTTACTTTTCATTTTATTTTTATTTTTTATCTGGTTTTGTTTCATTTTTAATAAGGTAGATGTCACTTTTGAGTTGGTTATTTTACATAGCCTTCCTTAAGATGAGATGAATTTTATCTTGAAAGAGGTCACTGTTCCTTGTTGAACATATATATCCAACACTCTTAAATATTCTTACATAACCCTTAATGATTTCCCGCAAGTGATCATCATTAACTGTTGTTCACTGAAGAGAAATTAAGATGTTACTTCAGCAGCCATTCTGAAGATGATACAAAAATATGTTTAATAAGTGCTACTGCCAGTTTCAGGTACATCAACCTGCATACACTTCAAAAGAAATTAACTTTGTCTACGCATTTCAACCTTTCACGCATTTCAGAAAACTAAGATATCAATATCTGACAGGAACTAATCTAATAGCTAGCAAAAAACAAGTTACATAAAAATGGTCACCTTCTGATCCAGCTAAAAAGAATTTATTCCCTAAACTTCAGTTTCCTTGAGGCAGTATATATATATTGATATAAATAAAACTAATTATATTTATATTAAAAAATATTTAGTCTTCTGGAGGTACACTGAAAGGATCTGTAAAGATAGAGGTTGCATACTAAAAGTCACACAGGTGATACAGAATACATTTATGTGTACAAACTTCATCCTACTAGAAGACTGTCAAAGTTAGTATGACTGTTCCCACTATATTCAAAAATAAAGGCATGTGCAGAGATTGATTCAAAGATAAGTAGACTGAAAAGTTCTTGTTAAGTCTCTTTTCTTCCTTCTTGTTATAGAGGGAGTTTAGATAATATGAATTACATTATCACCCTTTGAAACTCTTTGCTACCGGCTCTATGCAAGTATGTACATCAGTACCTAAGATACATGCACACAAGCAGACAACAGACTGTAGAGGTCCTATATTTTCTAACACAGTACAGTTGTATATTCATAATTAATTAAAAAGAAACAGAATAAAGTTGTCATATATATATGACCAAAGGGATATTCCATGGCATCTAACATCATGTTCAACAATAAAAACAGGGAGATTGTTCGGATTGTTTTCCGAAGTAACCATCACTCAGAGATATATGGACATAAGTCTGATGACATTGTGGGACTGCTTTTGCATCATATATTCTTGTTCCCTCCCCTTATTAAACTCATGACCCATGTGTTACTCTTTCTTGTTATTGCCCTTCTTGTTCTTTTCCCCAGGTTACTGAAGGGTTGGGTTAACCAACACAAGACAAGTCCTCTCCATCCTACTGGTAACCATTGCAAGTGATCTTTGAAAGGCTCCATTTGGACATGCACATATTTGTCCTTCAATTTAACCACTTGGGTTTGATTGTAACCCTGTGCTTCAAGGTGATGGTTGAACCTTACAAATACTTATCTTGGTCACATGTGAATAACACCCAGAACTGCTACGTTAAATTGATTCACTGGTGAGGATACAATGTAAATTCCTTGTAGCACTGTGTTATTTATTAATTTCTGCTATTTAAGTATTATGTATTTTATTATTACTATTGAGGAAAAGATTGCCCTAATAAATACAGTGAATTGAGAATTTCAAGTGCTTGTGTACTGACAAAACAAATAAATTGAAGGTTAGATATACCTTGCAGAAAGTATCTCTAAGTATCATTAATGATCTTTCCTCCCTCATTTCCAACTTACTGATCCCATGTTATTCTATTTGCTTTCTTTTAGCAGCATATTCATTTCCCTGTTCCTCATACATCAAAATTCCTTGCTTCAGTAAGTTGCCAATATCCATCAATATCTTTGTATCTAAAAAACTATCTCTGTATTTAAAAAGTTGTTTTGTCTAAGAACCATTCATTTGGCTCATTTTTAGGCTTAAAGCCTGGAAAATACTTGCTTAATCTTTTTGGAAATTTCTTTGGATATTGCTGATCAATTATTTCACTGTTTTCAAACCTCAAACGACTGCCAGTTTTTACAGAAATTTAGATATAAAAAAAAAAAAAAAAAGACAGAACTAGCCAAAATTTGGATCAACTTTTCTTGTTTTACTACTTTCACTGTGTTTGTAGGAGAGTATAAGAAAGTCTGTGCAGTCATAGGCAAAATCAATTCCTGTTCAGTCAAACCTATGATATTAATCAAAGCAAAGACAAGCTGTGAGAAAAAGACTTTCTGGAAATCACAGTTGCTGCAATATGATCTAAGCATTACTTTGGCCTTCTTTCAGTAACTAATTTATATTGTGGTTGCCTCTACCCTTGTCTTTCAACTCCAAACTCATCCTCTGCAGTCAGATCCCCCTGATAGTACAAACATATTTTATTCCATCCTATGAACATTATTTGTCAAAGTATAGATATGAATTACTGGGAATTGATACACAATTTTTCAAATAATTTTGAACACAAACAGAGCAGAATGAACACCCCCATCATGTATGTACTATTAACAGGTGCATTTGACAAAAACATTTCACAAATATACATTTAAGAATTAATTCAGTTTGGCTGGGACATAAGCACTCTCACTAACAGAAGGGCCATTAACAAAGGGCAGTAAAAGGGAAATGTAATACCAGTCCTAAAAATCACCGTTAGGTTCGACACTCTTAATTACTTGAGAGAGGGCAAAAGCACATTAATTACATTAACACAGCACCTGAACTGGAAGGTACTGCAACTTCTACCGAGAGTGTAGTAATAACGCGCAACCAACAAGACAGATTCAACTAACGAATATACAACAACAAAAAGTATGCACACTAGGGTGAAAGAAAGCCAAGGTATTATCAAAGATATTTCATTTCAAAAATTTAAAGCACAATAAAAAGCATTTATCTAAAACATAGTTGCAGTGTTTCACAAACATGCAATACAATATGTCAGAGTGGAAGCATTATATCAAAACCTACAGGGATTATGACTGTAAGAAGAATCTACCTGAAGCAGTTTGCTAAACTAAATGCCTAAGAGGAGAGCAGAGGGTAGGGGAGATAAAAATAAACCCAGAAGAGCATCAGAATAATCAACAGCTAGGAGAGTCAAGAAGACCTGCAAAAGTCATGGTGCTGAAAACATTGTGTGGTATATTCAAAAACTCTCTAAGCACAGTCTTTTCAATAAAGGGCATGGAAGCATGCTCTCAAGCTTTCCGTAAGGAAACTACTATGATTTTTTTTTTGTTTTGTTGGATGTTTGTGTTAAGAAAAAAAAGCCAATAGAATGTTATGGAAAGGACAAATACCTGATTTAGAAGCCACAGACTGAAGGGATTTTCCTCACACACATATAACTTCATTCCTCTACTCCTCATGCAACCACTGCACTTCCAAATTGCAGCCCCTTTTTTTTTTTCTCATGTGAAATAAAGATGCTTGCAGCCTC
Source organism: Anas platyrhynchos (assembly GCF_047663525.1). Lineage (NCBI taxonomy): Eukaryota > Metazoa > Chordata > Aves > Anseriformes > Anatidae > Anas > Anas platyrhynchos. The sequence goes on from NC_092589.1 coordinate 76,881,261, forward strand.
TTTTTAAATTCATCCAAACACCTCTAAAAAACAGTTACCACTTACCAAATGAACCTCTCCTAGCTGTTGCACCTGTCGGTGACTACTTAGTTCTATCACTGCATTAAATCCCTGCCCATCTCTCTCCCAGACTGCCACTTAAGAACATACAAGAACACCCACTCCATTTTATCTGCCTCCTAAACGTTCTCACTCTCCACTTGGTGTGTACAGAGTCCAGCAATGCATTTCTTAGGGACAGAGGTGAGAGTTACAAGCTGCACCATAGCTGTGGAGCTAATCCACATCATAGCGTGACTGGGACTAAACATCTCCACTTGTGGCCTTGCATGCGTTTGGCAACCTGCCTATCTTGTGACTAAGCAAGACCATCTATAACATATATGTAATGTGGGCTGCTAAGCAATTCTATTCACAATATCATGTCATTTTAGAATAAATTATCATAAGCAGAAATTAAAACTAATATCAGCTTGTCAAGCAAGATTTCTCAGCCCAACCTTGAAAAAAAAGAAAAAGAATCCCTAATAAGACGAAAGGAGAAAAACTGACAGTTCAAAAGAGTCTAAGTAGACATCTTTAAAACCAGTACTCTCAAGAACAGCCTAAGTCTATAATGTCTACACAAGCACAGGTACACCTTATCATTCCAAGTGACTTTGTGAAGCTTCTTTCATGTATTTAATATATCATTACTCCTCAAGCCTGTAAAACATGTCAGGAATTGAAGAATGAGTTACTACTGAGAAGAATAAGGTATATACTGTGACAGACCAATGGACAGATGGACAGAAGGAAGGAAGGAACTCTGGTATCTTCCTGTCTTAAAAACAGATACAAATCAACTTTGCTATTTCATTCTGTGGGTGTTTTGAATTTATCTGCAGCGATAATCTCCTTTTTCTGCTTATAGCAGTCTAATCTTTTTAAAAATCTCACCTTCTCTGAAGGGTACAGAAATTTTGTCAGGCAAAGCAATTGTTTCTATAAATGCAGAGACACCTGTGGCTCTGTAACTAGGCTCATAAAATAGCTCCAAATCAACTTTTGTACTGAAAGGAGGCCATCAAGAAATTAAGAAAGTGGTAACAGGTAGCAAAAACATCATGTGCAAATGCTCCTTCAATCAAATGTTCGAGTCCAAAACCAGAATTCACGTCCCAAAAGAAAGAAAATAACCTGACTAGTGACACTCGTATATTGGCATTTTTTACAAAGAGAGAAAGAGGGCAGTTGATAGCATGGTAAAAATTACTGTGGTAGAAGTGGTTTGGAGGATGTTACCAAAGTAGAGGATATAAATGCCAAAAGAGAATATATGAGAGGATACATACTCTATTAAGTTTTAGAATACTCTTACTGTGTACAGAACCACTTCTACTTAGACCTCTGGTTGTTTAAATAACTGATTAAAACACATGTTTTCCTCACTTTTTTGTTAACAAATTAAGTTTATATATAGCTTGCATATTACACAGTTTTCCAGCTTTCTCAACTACTCCAATGTTTTTCTCATTATGTTTTATTCTAGATTTATTTTCCCTATCCATAATATGTTTGAAATATCATCGCTTAAATTCCATTAAACTGCCAAAGGATTTTTTCTATATACAGATATCATGATATTGGTTCTGTAAACTTTATTTGGATCAAGGGAAAATTTACCAAGAGTTTTTCTTTCATTACACCAGCAGTTCATCACAAAAAGTGAAGCATGTATTCTTCCTCTAGGAGTACAAATCAGTTAATGCCTTTGCAAACAATGGTTGTGAAACATAAAATATATATATATATTCCAATTTCATAACCAAACAAGAGACTCCTTCAATTGTTCATTACTTCCTTTATCTTCTAGACATTTTTTACACAATGGATGTTGTCATTAATAATTTCTTTTTTAAGTTCATGTGAATAACATCTAGGAATGAGAATGTGGTTTGATGAGGAAAAATTATATAATGCTAAGCAAGCTGTTTATGCAAGATGGTTGTAATGATCTCTTATGGCTTTGGCCCACTGCAACTATATTAATAATGTATCTTCAGTGTGTTCCTTATCGATTATGTATTAGCATCAGTTATATACAAAAACCAGCAACCTAAGGCAGGTGCCTGGCAAAATTTTTTAATAAATGACAATCATGTTTTTCTAACTAGATCATAACAGAGAGCTCGGTATACAGCATCATTTAATTACTCATTATAACAGTCTAACATTCTAAACCCAGAGAGCCAGTGTAATTATAGGCAGCATAACATCCCTGAGGATGTTTGAACTGTAGCAGTTGGAAGCTAGAAATAAACACAGCTATACAAAAAGTACCTTATCTATTAACATTACTATTCCACTTTAAAACACTATCATTGCTAGAGTCCCAAATTCAAAGAACAAGAGAAATAATTGCCTATGTTTCTTTTTTCTCTTTTTGTACACTTCAGAAAACTGAAGTGCTAGTGAATCAGCCCAATATAAATGTAAGTTATGAACTACAGTAGGAAATCTATGTTGGACAGGAGGTTTTATTTATCTTTGAAGAATGCATGGTTATTAAATATAGTAGTTTCCAAGTATTACAGAAATACACACAACCTCAACCTAATCATAAGTCCTAGTACAATTTCACAAGGTTAAGAAAAATGAAAGAGGGCAGATTGTCCTATTTGACTTGAACTTAAGTGAAAAAGTTGATTCAAGACTGTTCTTTTCAATATAGTAACTAAAGGAAATAGTAATCATTTCCTAATGGCTGCCGAGAAGCATTGAATTTTTTGGTTATTTTCTCTTTCTGATCAGTGCTATTGCCCAGGGAGACTTGTCTTCCTAAAGGTGCTATTTTCTTTCTCAACTAAATGGCAATTCTTCTCCGGGAAAAGTAACCATCAGTGTAAAGCATGTCTGGTCTGTGCACCAACCTTTCTCCTTCATCTGTTTGGGCCCTATACAGTGTTGGGCAGGAGTAGCTAAATTACAAAAGCTTTTCTAACAAGATCTACAACTCCCGTGACTACTCAGCTTTCAGACCGCCCTTCTTCTTCTTAGCGTGTTACACTTGCCAAATACTGTCCTCCTTCAACAGGTTTAAAGGCTCATGCTGCTACAGTTTCCCAGTGCCAGCTTTCTCCCTAGGTGGGACTGCACATCACACTACCACTACTGAAGGACATATTTCTGAAGAATTAAAAGGCTCCCAACTCAAAATAATACTCATAAATAAGTATAAAATAACTTATAAACAAACACAAATGGCTGTTAACTGAATCTTAATGTTTAAATGAATGATGCAGTTAAATATTATTTTAATCTTTCTTAAATCTTTCTTAAAGCAAAATAATACAGCAATTCTCCCCACTTTCATTACAGCTGGGATGATCCCAACATACAAAGGATCAAATCATTCAGTTGGATGTTACAGGTTCTAGAAAAAAAATTCTCTCTCTTTGTGGACACTATAATTTCATACAAACTGCTTTAACTGCTGGTGTATATAAAATGACAGACAATAGTGACAAAAAGTGTCACTCAGCTAGGGATTCAGTTAATGATCAAGTAAAAAGCTATCATGTTTCAGATTAAAGATCTGTATAGCTCAATATCCTCTCCCTATAAACAGACAGTCATGATAGCCCACAAAGAAAGCATGCCAGGGCATGTGCATACATATCATTTTACCATTCTCACATGTTCTCACATGCCCAGAGGTTCCTTTGGGCAAATCCATGGAATAAAAACCCATTAAATAAAGTCACTGTTTGAATACATGTGAACTTCTGGTACCCGCAACGTTCTGTGGCAAGAAACTTACTGTCTTTTAGAGTTATTTGATGTCTTCTGGTTCTTGTATCGGAAGAAAAGGTGAACAGTTATTCTATACTCACCTTTATATTCACCTTCTCCATGCTAGTCATTATTTTACAGTCCCCTATTATAAGCCCATTCAGTTACCTCTTTTTTTGTAGGTTAAGAGAAGTATCCTACTGAATTATTTCTTACATGGAAGCCATTCAGTGTCTTTGATCTTCTTTTTCTGAAGCTTTTCAGAACTAACATACCTCAACTAGATATTAAAACTTTCAAAACTATCTTTTAGCTATATAACTATAAAGATAGTTCAATTAGCCTTTTTGAGAAATTCATGCAACAGTAATATATATGTATTACTATACATATTAGGCTTGTACAGAGGCATAAATACATTGGTATCTATGGAGTGATGTCTGTTTATTATCCTGCCTGTACTTGCTTGCTAATTGCCTTCCAAGCAACACATTAAAGGTGCATTTACAGTGATAACAACTCTCTTGCCATTCTAACCCCTACCACCTTCTATTTCTCCCATATGAATAGAAATGTTTTTCTGCCACTGCAGCTAATCCCACTGTTCCAATATGTATGAGGCTCAGTGCTTCAAAAGGCCATATCTGGCTTCAAAACTGTCATGATACATTCTGACTGAGAAAGAATGTACTGAAAAAATAATAATAAATTTTAAGATTTGATAGCTGATATAATGAATAAAAATTCAACGTATCTATGTATTGAAGAACAACCAGGTTAGGTATTCACCAGTTACCTCCTGCAGAGAATCCCAGACTCCATTATCAGTTTGTTTTTTTTTGTTTGTTTGTTTTGTTTTTGTTTGTTTTGTTTTGTTTTAAATAGTGACATAAGGCAATTCCTTTTAGGGATAATAGGATAATAAATATAGTAAAAATAGGACAAGCCTATTTTTATCCCTGAAAACCTACAGTCTTCCAAAGGAGAAGGTTTTATTACCAATTAAGTATTCCTATCTTTAGTAGTCTCCTCTACTTGAATTCCTTATACAATTCCCAGCAATGAAGACTCAGGACACTGAACAGATTTGCCTGTAATGTATGTGTTGAGAGCAAATATTTATACAACCAAACAGAAAATATGGTTCAGCAAAAGAAACTGTTGCTTGTAAAAGTCTCTGTGGAAACAATCCTCTTGCTATATCACTCAAGCATGTAGGCTTCCTCTTTATTAATCTAGAGATATTTATACAGGTTATTTTCTTATACAATTTATCCAGTGGCCTCAGACTCAGCAATGGACACTGAAAAAGAAACACATGAAATTATATGACTTTATGTATGACTTGGGGACTGAATTTCAAGCATTTGCTCTACATCTTTAACTGGAAGCAGTCCCTGCTTTTTGCAGTCCAGATAATATATTGGAACTTAAGCAGCATGTAGTTGCTAATAAATAACATAGCACTGAAGTAAATAGGTAAAATAAAAAATAACTGAAAGCTGGCCCAGAATGTTTTATTATATTATCTTTCTATATATAATTTTAATTATAATATTTTTAAATTATATTTGTGCTATGCTCACTTTTCAGTGGAGGGCAAATTTGCTTTTGTGTTTTCTCCTTCTTTCATCAGATCATAGCCTCTAAATGTCCAACAATGGTATAAAAACTTCCCAGAGTACCTTGAGGTAGAACCACTGTGTGCTACAAATTTGTTTCATTGATCTTTGGTGGGGTTTACATAAAGGAAAGGTTTAGACAGTCAAATATAACTTAAAATTAACAAAAGTGCTTCTGAAAGATACAGCTGGCAACCACTCTTTCTTTTGTTTTGCACTGTTGCAAACATCATTTTTGCAATAAAAAATAATTTTAAAAAAATATTAAGTATGTAAGCAAGATGACCACCATTCCTTAGGGACCACTAAACATGGAAATAGAAAATTCAGTACTATAAAGAAAAGCTTTTTTGTAAACAAAACACAAAGCACAGTATTTTTGTACATGTAGATGCAGGGCTCAATGCATCTACACATTCAGTTGAGCATGGGTTTAACATTGGGTCAAGCATATATTTTATTTTAATGGAACAAAAAAATTAAACCTATTCTTTCTACTAATATTCAAATAATCTGTTCTGAATTCAATTTTAGTGAAATTAAAGGATTTTTGAAATCATACTGATGTACTTTGTTAAATAAGGCTTATTCAAAATAAGCCTGTGTTCTATGTTCTTAGGCATACCTTCAAGAATGGAATTTCTTAAACATTATCATTACTTAAATTTTAGCCTGGGATCTTATGGATTTACTACTCTAGACCCTATTAAAAATAGTATTAATGAAGAAATATATAATTAAACAGAAGAAGCACCTAAACAGAAAGTTCAAATACAAGAAGAAAATTTCTTTTTGTATCTTATTAATGTAAGAGTGAATGATGAAAACAGACCTACAGCTTTAAAAGATATTGTACTAATTACTGAATGAACAGAGCTTACACTACACAGGGATTCACTCAGATAATGAACTTCAATGAAACATTTTTTTTCTTTAGCCTGAAACGTTAGAATAAAAAAAAAAAAAGTTGTCTTGGTCATCTTGGTTTATATATATATATATATATTATGTACTGAAAAGACATAGAATCTTCTCTAGAGTTCTCTTCTAACCAACAGAATAAATTCAAATGTTTAATTTCTTCTAAGAATGTTAAGATCCATTTACAGAGTAAATATATCCATTAGCATTTAAACTACAATTGCTGAAAGTAGATTTAAACTTTAGGAAATACTCTATTATTATTTATTTATACAGCTGAAACCCCTCAATGAATGATAATTATCTTGACTACGTGTAACTTTGGGGAGAAGTTTATGTCTTTTAAATTTCATTTTTTTTTATTTCTGAGGTACTTTTCAATATCTTTAGGATCTCTTGCATAAAATTACTGAAATCTTTATTATCAATTCATGAGTTGCTTGCAAACCTTAATAGCTGGCTTACAGTGATCTGTTTGAAGAGCTAAATACCTTTTCCTTTTTTTTTTTTTTCCTCCATCCCAGGAAAGAGAAAGTATTTTGTATGAGACAAAAGCACATACAAGCTACACCCAATACACAGAAAAATAAGATGTCCCCCTATCAAGGTATACAGGTGCCAAGTCCTGTTTGGTGAAAGATCGTTCAAGTTCATGTTTCTTGCCATGCAGGAGAAAGTCCTGTCTTGGTTAGGAGTATGCACACAAGTAGTATCATCCTCAATATAACATAATATAGAATACAACTCAATATAGAATAATAGAATAAACTTGGCCAAAGAGTTGTAAGAGAAAGTACAGGTTTCTTAAACTGCTCATTAGCAAATGCAGATCATCATAGAGTGGCTCAGGTTAGAAGGTACCTTAAAGATCATTTAGTTCTAACGCCCCGTGGCAGGAACACCACCCGCTAGATCAAGTTGCCCAGGGCCTCTTCCAACCTGATCTTGAACACCTCCAGCAATGGTACATCCACAGCTTTTCTGGGAAACCTGTTCCAGTGCCCAACCACCCTCATGGTAAAGAATTTCCTCCTTATATCTAATATAAATCTACCCTCTTTTAGTATAAATACATTCCTCCTTGTACTGTCATTTTCTGACTGAGCTAAACATTGCCGTGGGCCTCCAGATCTGGACACAGTACTCCAGATAGGGCTTCACAAAGGCTGAAAGAGGGGGACAATCACCTCCCTTGACCTGCTGGCCACACCTCTGTCAATGCAGCACGCCTTCTGGGCTCCAAGTGCACACTGCTGGCTCATATCAAGCTTTTCATCCAGCAGAACCCCCCAAGACTTTCTCTGCAGGGCTGCTCTCAATGAGTTCTTCTCCCAGTCTGTACTCATCTGGGATTGCCCCAACCCAAGTGCAGCACCTTGCACTTAAGACTTATTAACCTCATTAGATTCATGTGAGCCCTCTTCTCAAGCCTGAGAAGGATGAAGGGAAACTGACTGCTGGTCCCTGCTCCCCAAAGAGCCTGTGCAACTAGCCTCACTTTATAAAGAAATGGCTTTGTATCAAATCATAGGAGACTTTCAGAATGTTGTATCTGATCCAACATAAGCTCCTCAAATTTATGTTAGAGAAGGCTAAATTCAATAAATATCTGTTAAAAATTATGTTCACAGTTCTTTACCAATTGTTGCTTAAGTGATGTATTTTGTAAATCTTAATTGTAGCACCTAATGTTTTGAAGTGATTACTGGATGAGACATAGTCACTTAATCTTTGATACTGGTCTATGAACTAGGTGCCTAAACCTAACTTAGTTTCAAGTCTCACTTGCTTTTTTTCTCTTTCCTTTTCTTCATCTCACCTCTGTCCTGAATAACACAAAAATCCATTCAGAAGAGCAATGGAAATGCGCATTGTTGAATCTGAAAACATCGTTTCTTTATTCCTGTCTGCCACTATACTGAGACTCAGGCTTATGAGCATGGCAACAACCTAACCATGGCTTGTAAATCAAACCTGCTGAGCTGTGTGAGCAACCCTACCATGAACAAGATATTGAATCATCTCTAGCCTGGGGAAGTTGCCAGTCAGCATGCATAATTTCGCAACAGACATCCCCCAAATGCCCTATGACAAAACCCTTGTGACTACAGTTTTCAGTATATAACACAGCTTTTTGTGATCTTTAAGAAAGAAAGGAAGAGCTTGAGCATGGACAGGTTGTTGCAGAAGCCCTGGAGGTATAAGCACAAGATAACAGGAGAGATTCCCAAAGGTATAAACACAAGTGATTAGATCCAAGACACTAAGTGGAAACTCGAGAGTTGGTAAAACTAATTTTGGAGGGTTTTTTTTGTTTGTTTGTTTTTTAAGGAAGATAAAGAAAAGGTATGAAACATGTGAAACGTCACATGTATCATAAAGACACAAAAGAGTTGAAAAAAATATTACCAATACAAGCAGGAAGAGAAGAAAAATAAGCTGGGATTGCTAAAGAATCTTCTTCCCCTTTTAAAGATGCTTCACCACATCAACACTACTTCTTAAGATAATGAGTCTGCTCTCCAATTTTGTAAAGAAAAAGCACTACTTTTAGATTTACCTTGTACCCGGGGTGACTGCAGACTCAATCACACACTACAGAATGGGTTAAGTAAATTAGAATTCAGAAGTGCAGTTATTCTGTGTGTTTACTGCTGCAGCCTTCCCACACAACGAAGTAATTGATCCTGTGGCTGTGAGTCTCAGTCAGCTTGGATGCAAGTTATCTCCACCTCCTCAAGTCTCAGGTTAAAGTGCTGTATAGAATAGTTTTTGCTACACCCAGTATTTTTACTGAAACTGAATGCACTAAAGTCAACTAGACATCATTTACTCGGAGACAAAATATCAGAAGTTATTCTCAATTTAGTAAAGGCAGGAGTGAAATATATACTTTTTTTTTTTAATAACTGTAAACTCTCTCAGATAAAATGCTTAACAATGCCTTGCAGTTACATGTATATGGGGAAAATGCTAGGCTTATTTATTTTATTTTATTTTCAAAATTTGGTGGCTTATGGGAAACTGAAATTCAGGGCAGAGTTAAAGCAAAAGATGACAAACCAACTGAAGAAAACAGTGAGGAGCTGAACGGGATAGTCAAATTCATCTTACTCAGTGCAGATTCTCTTATGTAGACTAGGTTCTTTATATTTAATTTCATAGCATAAAGCAGCAGACATGCATTTCATCTGGTTGGTTAACTTACAGATAATGTTCATGATTACACAGAAAATCTATGGCAAAGTAGAAAACTGAACTGGGAAGAACTTCCATCAGTCATTTCCCTGTGATTTCACCAGTGCAGTGCTGTGATTAAGCAGCAAGGAGAGTGAACAGCCTGCCTAAACCACTACAGACAATGGACTAAAATGTTCTTTCCACAAAGCCAGTCTCTCACATCTGATTAAATAATCACACACATTTGTTTACTTGATTGTCTGTGAAAATAGGAGGTTTCAAGATAATACAAGAATGTTATGTTTCTTATGGGGTTCCTGTAAATCTCCACTGCTAGACTGACCAACTGTAAGCCAATTTTCCTGAAAAGGAATTCTTACATTTACCTGCAGTAGCACCAACATGCAAGTCTGTCAGTGAAGTGAGGCACCTTAAAGACTGTAGATGTATCCATTATGAAAAGGTCAACCAGACATTGCCCGTTTGTATATAGTTACACACCTGCAGATGTCAAACACAGTAACATGACCCTACTTGTAAACTCCGAAAATATTAAATCAACATAGACTTGCCAGTATGTTTTACAGATGCTGAAGCTCCTTAGAAACAAAAACTTATTTCTTGATTGGAAGGCTAAAATAAATAAAATAAATAAAATCCAGGCAGCACAGATAGAGAGCTTTTATTTGATCCCAGAAACAGTTTTATCAATAAATGATTACCCAAAACACATTCATGATTTCAAAAGTGAACAACTACCCCACTGGGAGAGGGGGAAACATAGCTCTAATATTTTCTATCTAGTTTTTCAGTTAAGATTAAGGAACTGAAATAATAAATCCCATGGAAAAAGGGTGAAATTACCTCATAATTTGCAGCGTAGTACTGAAATAAATGATTTTGTTTTAGGTTGCAATGGCTTTAAATGTCAAAACATCTGGATTAATGAATAGTTTGTTTCTTATTCTGTGTAGCACATACTCTGAAAAGCAAGGAGTAATTCATCTACATATAAAGCGTGGATGAAGTAATTGCTAATGAAATAATATTTCATATAATATGAAATGGTGATAGAGAAATAATTATTTTATCAGTATATTTACAATTGCACTGGGTGTCCCAACACACTGTCCGGGGGCCAGAGGGCTCCTCTATGAGAAGAGACTAGGGCTGCCCCATGCCAGACACAGCCAGTTCTGGCTGGTTCCAATGGCCCCACCTCAGAGCACAGCTGGGCCCAGCAGCCAAGATGGAAGAGCCTCAGGGAAAACAGGCTTAACAAAGGTTAAAAATTAATTAAATTCTCCCTAGGTTGAAACTGTTTTCGCAGTACTGGTAAGTGAACTCCCTATCTTTATCTGCAAGCTTTCTCAACATATTTTCTCCCCCCTCCCTCTTGAGTGAAAGAGAGAGGGGATGGGTGGGCACCTGGCAGCCAAGGTCAACCCATGTAGCAACAGTATACATGTACAATTTATTTTCTGCAAGTTAATTTATTAGATACTGAAAAACAGCTTTGCATTTTGCTGACTGGAATCATTGTGTTTTTTTGTTTGTTTGTTTTTAATACAAAAATAATTAGCTACAGCAAATGGGATATTTTATGTGTATATAAAATATGCCTGTCTCTCAAAGATGTCAGATTTCCTAAAAGATAATCCAAACATGCACGTATTAATTTCATGAATCCAAACAGACAGGTGCTTCTAAAAGATGCTATGAGAAAGGTTACAAAATACATACATGCTTCAGGCAACTTTGAAAAAAAAAAAAAAAAAAAAAAGTCTTATAAGCAGTACTACAAGAGGAAGAAGAAAGGCTGTGAAAGCAATGAGAAGTCAAGCTACTACTGGAAAATAAAGTCCTGGGCATTGGAAGGGAAGAACTAATTGTATAGGAGGTGCTTCATCCTCCCATTTTTCCTGTCTATTCCTCCTTTCTGTGGTCTAGTTAGGTTGAAGATATCCACTTGATAATGGCTAGTACTGGGACAACTCTACATGTTCCTTAATTAAAGGATAGAATGCAGCCTTGGGAAGTTCCCAGACTGTAGATCTACCGATTTCCCTGAATGCCAGGATTGCTAGCTGAAGTTTAAAGCTCTGTTTAAAGAACAAAAAATTTTCAAGTTGTGTAAGAGAATCAGAAATGAAGGATGGGGGAAATGCTAAGGGAAAACAAACACTCATCAGGAGAGTACTATGGTTAAATAGTGTATTTTGTTTGCACATTCTATACTGCACAGCAGACTACATAGCATTAGACTACATATACAGCATGCAAAATCACATGTCACAGACAGGACTGCAAAGCATTATCAGATGGTTTCTCTACATAAACCCATGCAGGATATTCTGCCCGCTCTTAGCTCAAACAATTTGACTCCCTTTTATTTATTTTTTTTTAAATCACAGAGGGTTTAAAGAATTTATTGGACCTGTAATGGTAAATATAATTGGTGTACCCAGTGCTGCTCTTTAGTCTTTTTTTGATCACCAGCTTTAACTTCTGCATTTTTGCCTTGAATAGCTCCTCATGAATAAAGTGCTTTCAATATTTTCCTTCACACCTTGTTAAAAAGGAACCATATATAAATTCCATGTGTATCCAAGACTTGTTACCATGTGCACTTTTAACAATGAAGATGAGTCACGTTTCATTTTACAATTGCTATTCAAAATTAAAAACAAACAAAATAAAATAAATAATAATAAATAAAAAAAAAAAAAAAACAGACTTTTCTTCTTTTGAAAAGTATTCATTTTGGTATATTTCTGAATTTACAGAAAATACATGTGCAATTCTTCAGGGAAAAAAAATAATAAATAAATATATTAGATTTGCAAGAAATTGATAGACAAAATGCTACTTGACCATGACAGATCACATCCTTCTTTAAAACGTATCACTCAGCTTCTCCTGATACAGAACTGCACCTTGAAACAGTATTTTTCAAGCTGTATGCAGATAGCTTCTTCTTAATGTTTTCAATAAACTGGCTAATTAGATACAGAATCACAGAATGGCTGAGGTTGAAAGGGACATCTGTAGATCACCTGGTCCCCCCCTCCCTGCCCCGCTCAAGCAGGGTCATCTAGAACAGGTTGCCCAGGTTGTCCAAATGACTTTTGAAGATCTCCAAGGACAGAGACACCACCACCTCTCTGGGCAACATCTGCCAGTGCTCCATCAGTGAAGAAATGTTTCCTGATGTTTAGACAGAACCTCTCATCTTCCAGTTTGTGTTAATGGTTAAAGAACAAATATATATGAGTATATTTTATATATTAGAAAATTTAAATGCTTTCCATTGATTTTTCTCAGATCTGGGTTCAAAACAGGACAAAGATTTAGTTTTGATGAAAAATCCATCTTTCATATTTATAAGTCTAAAGCAAAGTTTATCTATTTGGCTATGAGAAACTGAATAATCTGCCTTCAATAATCTGCACATTTCTTGTTTCCTCTATTTTTAAACAACTACATATATAAATTTCTTCTACTAACCAACCAGGTATGTAGCACACATGCCACCTTGGATCACAATAAGTAACCTCTTAGTTATTTCTTAGTTGTTGACAATTAGTCCCAACACAGCTAAATATAAAATTTAACATGAAGAAGGATGGCAGCATGTGACCCACATGTTACAAAAAAAAAAAAAAAAAAAAAAAAAAAAAAGGAAAAAAAAAACTGCTGTCTGGAAATATATATCTAATTAAATATATGAAGAAAAATAATAAAGAAGGTAGACAAAAGAAAAGGTAATTGTCAACTGTAATGTTAACAAGGAATCCTCATCTGTCAAGCAGTGAACAGGTTGTATCAGGGCGTCAATTTTATATCCGTTTCTTAGTTCCATTTCTCTCAGCAAGATTCTAAGTAAAACTTTCAAAGCAAATGTTTGATTTACAAGCAAATTTATAGATGTAGATGTAGAGTCCAAAAATGGTCTCCTTGACAATTGCCAACTTGATAAAAATCTGCCTGGGATTTCAGTGCTCCTGGTCTCCAAAAGCTACTTTGTGATCCTGCTAGCTGGTTTCTTTTTCAGTGAAAATAATCCCATATGGGCAAGAATGGGATTATACCTACAACACAGTGAATTTTTATTTTCATGTAATGCAAAAAAGAAACTATAAGCCTCTGTTTGACAAGTCCTACATTGCTACAGTGCTGATGTAATCTAGTTTTAAGGCTAAGTTTTAAGTTTTAATTTTTTTTTTAATTTTATGAATTTAATTTCTAGGATTTATGGATACCAACAATAAATACATCTATGAGATTTTTTGCTTTTTTCTCTTTAAACACAGATGTAAGGGGTGCATTTTGTTCCTTAAGTGTAATTTCAATTTTGCTGTGCTGCAACATTAATTATTTTCCTTCAACAAAATCTACATCATTTCCTTAACAGAAAAAATGCAGATTATTACACTGCAAGAGTGAAAGTATTTGGGATTCAGTCATGGCCAATATGTTAATGATGTAATACAGAGCCCAGTGAAATAATGTCAACATTATCTGCAATCTGCACAGCAAAAATGAAATGTCAGCCAATTCCACCAAATGGCAAATGGTTTTACTGTTCAAGGATATGGTTTATAAATCTGTTAGTTCAGACAAGATGACATAAAATAGGAAATCAGGAATTTGGGGGTGGGGGGAAAGAGGAGAAGGAAAAAAAAAAAAGCAATCAATAGAGCCACTGCCCTTTCACTTTCTCTAAGGTAAATTGTAGAGTTTTGTAGGTGCTATTTGCAGTAGTAAACTAGATTAATTTAATGGGTACAAAGATAGAAGGATCAAGAGTTTTAACGTTTAGAGAAAAAACAGTTGTTTAATCTCTGTATAAATGCAACCTACTTATATGCAAAATAAGCCCTGCAAGCATTTTTAAGGTCATGAACGTTTCCCATAAAATCCATCTATTACGTTTAATAACAATGGAAATTATAAACTGAACAGGCTTATATCTTGTCCAATCTACTTAGTGTTGGAGATTGAGATTTGTCTCTCTAGCACAATGGTAAATATGACTGGGCTGTTTGTATATAAAGAAACATTTTCAAGTTTATACTTGTTCATATACAAGTGAATCCTCTCTCTCATACTTCCCTTTAACAGATACTGCCCTAAAAAACACAGACTAGCATCAGGTATTGACTGTTGTCAATTACTACAGCATCAGCCATATTATTTGCATTTATTATTAGGAAAGGTAGACCATTTCTTTCAAAATTCATAATACATATTAAGCAGTTCAAAAACACCAGATTTCAGATTAAGGCACTGACACTTAACCTTTTGGCAGTTTAGAAGAGAGGGTGGAAATAACAAGCCTTAATACAAAGATGAATAGGTGCCATTTCATAAAATTCTTTAATGTTACTTGAAATAATTCCTATTGCATAGCTAAGACGGCAAACATAGCTCAGGCTATGATTCCAATAGGCAGCAAAATTATTCTCCATTTCACTATACATATCCTATAGCAGATGCAGTTCCGAAAACCTCACCTAATAATGCCACAATTAATGTAATGTATAAAAATATTTTTATTTAAATAAGTCTAACCATTTTTTTTGAACTGACAGAAAGAATTTCTGAAACTATTCCACTGCATTTTCCTTATTCAACTAAACTTCTTATATAAAGAAAAATAGAAGTTAATACAATTGGAAATTTGTTGTCTTAATATGTTTTATTTTAGTGTTATTGCATCCAGAGAGAATGAATAATCACAAACTCAACATGTTATAACCTTGCCAGTTTACCTCACAGAAAAACAGAAGTGACTTGTCTTTGTAGTGTTTTCAGAGGAGAGCTCACACATTCTTCTGTCTGAAGGTGAAAAACTGTCTCTATTCAGCAGTTCAAATAAGGTCACAGTCAGAAATCTTTCTTCTTTTTGACTTAAGGTTAAAATACAGTATTTATATATATATATATATATATATATATAAATATGTATATATAAGTGGAAAATTGCTATGAAACACAATAAGCAAGAAAAAAAATATTCCATACCCTAAAGCACAACTATCCTAGTACAATTGCAGCTACGCAGAGATGTACTCATTTATACCAGCTGAGAAAGTGAGTTTGCTTTCTTCAGTGATTGTTTATTCATCTTTCACCAGACATTACTTCAAAAGGAGAGAGGAACTGAATTGCACTATTTCTTACCTGCTGAGGTCTAAGGTGTAGATTATCAGGAATCTTAATTTGTCTGTTAATTCTGGAGATGCTTGTTTTTCAAGGATAAAGCTTTTTTAATCCCCTGGATGAGTACTTCTTGGGCTAGCTTAGCTTGCCTCACACCTCTCACTGTCAGGATTCATCCAAACATTGCCTAAAGGACATGAGCAAATGTTCTCAAAGAACATCTTAATATGTTTGCCCAAGGAAGTGCATTACTGATTATATTTGTATAGGGTTTATTTGCAAGGTTTTTGTAGCAGGGGGACTGCAGGGGTGGCCTCTCTTAAGAGTCCAGTAGTTGTTCCACATCAAATGAGTCAGGTCCAGACAGCTCCAAAAGGGACCCACCATTGCCCCAAACCAAGCCAATAAGTGATGTTGTTTGCACCTCTGTGAGAGAAGATTTAAAGGGGGGAGGGGGGAGGAGGAGAATTTACACTTCTCTTTCTCAGCCACTCTTACACAGAAACAAACAACCCTACAGACACCAAGGTCAGTGCAGAAGGAGGGCAGGAGGTGCTCCAGGTGCAGGAGCTGAAGTCCTCCTGCAGCCTGTGGAGAAGTCCCTGGTGAAGCAGGCTGTCCCTCCGCAGTCCATGGGTCCAACATGGAGCAGATCTCCACACTGCAGCCCATGGAGGAGCCCCCAGTGGAGCAGGTGGATGTGGCCTAGATGAGGCTACAGCCCATGGAAAGCCCCTGGACCAGAGCTGCAGCCTGTGGAGAGGAGCCCACACAGGAGCAGGGGGTCTGCGGGGGACCTGCCGCCCGTGGAGGACCTGTGCTGTTCATTTCTGAAGGACAGACACCATTATACAGAACCATATTGGAGCAGCTCTTGAAAAGCTGTTAGATCAGTTTGGGAAGGATGGCATCCTGTGGGAGGGGGCCCCATGTTGGAGCAGAGGAAGGCTGTGATAAGGAAGGAGCAGCAGAGATGAAGTGTTATGGACATTGAAGCACTGAAACTTATGTACCTATTTCAGAACCACGAATTCTTGTTATTAGCAGGTATATGAAAATTAGTCAATATAATGCTGTGATATATATATATATGAAATATAGTGCTGTGATGTTTCAATACTGTTATACATGTATTTGGGACCTTTTTTAGATGATTCATGAGTCTATTACTACATAACACAAAGAGCTCTGGTTCACAGAGCTAAAGCTTAGGAAAGGAAAATCCTGACCAAAATCCCTCATTTCCCAAATTAGGACATGGGAGGGAGGCAGAAAAAACACAACAGATGCAAAGGAACTGGGGCACCATTGAAAGTTAGAACACAAGTACAGTATTCACTAGCTATTAAGAAAGCAATGATTAATCATCCGTTTTAAAGTGAGCAGGGGTTCTGCTTCATGTTTATGTATTTGCCAAGATCACCATCCTGACCTTCACAGTCATTGAGTAAATAGAAGCAGATGCTGAGCTGTAAGACCACATAATGTAGCTAAGAATACATATTTATTTAAAAAAGAAAAAGAGACATGCTTGATAAAGCCTCGCCTCAGTTTACTGCACCTATACTGAGAGGGTAGGAGGGAGATTTTCTCAGAGGCACTCTGGGCATGGTCTCTTCAAACGCAGAAAACTATGTTTTCTTCTGTGACTACCAC
Organism: Anas platyrhynchos; assembly: GCF_047663525.1. NCBI lineage: Eukaryota > Metazoa > Chordata > Aves > Anseriformes > Anatidae > Anas > Anas platyrhynchos. Next base: position 76,898,579 of record NC_092589.1, read on the forward strand.
TGTGTCCAATAGGCTCTGCACCTCATCTACAAGTAGAGGTTTCATGCAGTAATACCTAACAAATTTGCCAGCTAGACTTGAGATCCACCTTCTGTGACAGTGTTTGTTTGGATATTTTTTAAAAAGAAGTAGAGAAGACCAGAGATTTTAAAAGGATGGTCAATGTACACTTGCTTAAAAATCAGCTTGCTTTTATAGCTTTTTTTTTTTTTTTTACAATTTGTATATGCAAATAAATATGTAGATATATTAAAAATAAAAAAATTAAAAAAAAACATTGTTAGACACGTCTTGGATTTTTGTGGATTTTGAATCTGACTGCAGCTAAATGAAGTGTAAAAGTTGAGTGACTAGTTTTTCTTTGACACAGAATAACATGAAATGCTTTTTATCAGTCCCAGTAGTAAAAACAAACAAAAGAGCCTATTTCATTTGTCATCACTAAAACTGTATTTCCCTTTTTTGTTTCATAACATGAGATATCTTTCAGAACATAAAATGCGTCTTAACAAAAGGGACCTGAAGTTCAGCTTGGGTCAATACTACTCAATAGTTTAATAAGCAAATGAGCACGCTTAACTAGACACTAGACAGAAAAATTAATTAGGAGTAAATGAATTAAAAAAAAAAAAAAAGAAAGAGAGAGAGAATAAATAATTCTTTGTGTGTCCTAGAGAAATTGAAATTAGAGGTACAGATCAATTCCCCTACAATTCCAGTTTATACATGTTCCATAGTCACCAGCCCTAAGGAAATACTAAATCCATTACCTTAGTACGCGCTTAAATTCAGGAGCATATTTAGAATTGGTAAATGGTCAAATCAAAACTGCATGACTTCAAGAATAATGAATACAAATATGAACATAAATGGAGTCAAATGTTGCTTCTTTTTATAACAGCAGCTAGACAGAGGAATCAAGCAAGTTTTCTTAAGTATAAACTTCCTAGAGAGAAAGCAGCACAAAAGGGGATTAAGGATTAAATAATAAGAAGAATAATGTAAGCATTATGATTACATTGCAATTCTGAAACTTATTTAGAGTTTAAGAATTACCTGAAGTACAGCAGACTGAATTTAGTTGATAAATATTGTCTTTGATTCACACAAAATCTTTTAAATCCTGATTCAATATACTAGTATAAAAAAAGATCAGAAGAGAGATCAATGTTTCATCACAACCATTCTCAGTACTAAGCTGCATCAAACCCATAACAGCATACTATGTAAAAAAAATTAGCACAGTTTTAGTCTTAGTGTGGATGCAAATTATCCTTCCTTAAAAAACTGGTAATCTTAGAAGATCTACAGAATAGAGAAGAGAAGGGAAGAGAAAAGTATGTGATTTAGAGGAATTTCTGGGAATTTGGACACTGATCTGCTAGCCACTCAAGCAGAATTCACAGCCCCAAATTATACTAAATTACCACACAATCCAATAGGAAAGATTGTCTATGACCAGACAAGCCAACATGCATAGCAGTGATTGTGTAAGACATTTAGAAGAAAATATTAGATGAGTAGTGTTTATCATAACTTGTGTACATAAAGACATGCATAAGTATGTAATCATCATGAATAAAAAGTGATATTCCTAAGATAGTGATCTGTCAAAAGAAGCTCCTACTTCCCACTCTTGATTCTGTAGTTCATGCAATTGCAGCTTAGTATTGAATATATAAATAGTCTTTAAAGCAGAACTGAAGTTCAGATGGATTCTTTATCCACTGCAAACTATCTCAATAGTTTAAAGTTATGCCACGCAAGAATGAAACTACGTAATAAAATAGAAAGTATTGAAAGCTCCCACCTATCCACACCTCCTTTGCTTCCCCTTAAGCAAATAAAGTGGCTACATGACTACAATGTGGACACTTTCTGGGGTTAAGTGGATTTGGCTCCTCAGAAAAAGTGAACTCAAACTTGTGATCCTTTACCAGACTAAAACACTTACCACAAACTACTAAATAGAAATGGCATTATGACAGAAACTGTTTTCACATATCAGTAAATTTGGTGTGAGGATCAATCCTAATATTTTCCTATTGTACTGTAAGAAAAGGAATTTTTACCTCCCAGCCAGCTGTCAGCACCAAAACTGAACACACCTTTATCTCCTGGGCATGTACAGAGTAAAGCTATACTGCCAGAAATGAGATTCCCTGTCTACTATTTCATTTGGAATCACTTTGGGAAGTCCGATGTAACAGTAAATTCAGTAATTCCCTAAATGAGTGAAAATATGAAGTGATATTTAATCATTACGCATGCAGGTACTAGCTCACATGTGAAAACAATACAGATGTTTTGGCAAATTGCCATAGGTGTGTGATTATATTATTTTCAGCCTCAGGTAGCTCAAGCACCATAGCAAAACTTCTAGATTAGCTAACGATTGGTCAAATCAAGTATATCTGCATTAAAATAATATTTTATGCCCTACATGAATTTTAGTTATCCATCCCAAAGTTTTCACACCTTAGATCCTCGTGATTCTCTGTTGAAGGGAAAAAAAAAGACTTTGATATGTCAGGTATGATAGTGATGACCTTAGTTATGTGCACCAGAAAGTTCAAATTAAGCTCTACTAAGTTGTCCTAAGAGAAAGAAAAACTGAACTGTTAATCTCTGACCAACTCAAAAGATTAGATCACAAGCAAAGGCCAAAAAAAACATAAAGCACCATATTTAAAGAAGCATTCAAGTATTAAAGAACTATATGGATATGGTTCATATCCGTAACCATTTGTACTATTTTTGAATATTAACTCCATTACATCTCTGCTATATGTTTGTCACAGTGTAGATAGGAGTTCCTTGAAAGTGATTAATCAGTTTCACCACTTGCACCACTATTTGAACAACATTTACTTTGCTAAATTGTTCTGTTAAAATATTTGGCAACTGTGAGATATTCCAAACAATGCAAGATAAATATATCAAGCTCACAAATCCCTATAAGGCAATTAGAGAATCAATTAATGAACATTAGGTAAGACCAAAACAGTTGTCTTCATTTTCCGTAGGAAAGGGACTATTTAACATTTTTCAAAATGTCATACAAATATGAGGCAAAATTATTTTGTTACTGTACCTCATGTGCGAAGTATGTCTAGGGTTACTCAAAGTATTCTTCAAAAAGAATTCTTCTTTTTATTAATGTTATTTGATTATATTTATTAATTTGTTTATCTTCAAACTATATTATAGTATCATGTAGGTCATTTACAACGAAGTTTTTGAAGAGATTTTAAACTAGGTAATATTTATAAGAAAAGAGTGTATAAGAAAACAATTATCTAGGAAAAAATAAAAAGTAGGATATTTATATACTATGTTCATTACTAGTAATTTGAGAAATATTAAGCATTTGATCAATGCATTTTTTCTGTTTCATATAATTATTTTTATTTTTTTCACTACTTTTTGAAAACCAAAAAGGAAAATACAAAAACATATATTAAGCAGAGCCAGGAGATCTCGACACTCAGAACACAAGCAAACTTCATGAAAATTTTAATCAAGAAGAAATCTTTATGAGTGTATTTTTTCAATGATCTCCACTCTTTTTCCCCCTAATACAAGAAATATTCAGGAAAATAAAATATTTTGCTGAAGTATTTTCTGTTATTACAATGTTTATATCTGTAGTAAAGACTCAGACAACTTATACTTCAGTTATAAACTTATCTGTTTAGATAAGAACAAAATGAAGCCCAACAAATGTAAGCAGACATAATTTCAACAGGGAGAATCCAGAAAACAAATCCATATATAAACCTCAGGCTAATGGGTAATATGGCATATGAGAGTTCTAATTAGTTAGACAATCAGTTATAAAGCTTTATTCTAAAAGTGACAAATACGCTGAAGAATCAGATGCAAGAAGAGGATGCAAATTTGTCTGTTGCTTTATGATTCACTCAGAAAAAAAAAAAAAAAAAAAAAAAAACAGACTTTTTACTAGACTAGTGAAAGCAGCCTTCATTGAGCTATGAATAATAAGGACTTGTTCTTAAATTCTCTGTATAGTGAAAATACATATCTTAAGAGCTGTTTCTGAAAACTTTGGTAAAGCTATACAGAAATTTTTCTTTAAGGTGGTAAAGTCTAAAAGAGGCTGGTTTAACATCCCATTGGAGCTAATGGGGAGAAAATGTCCAATTGTCAGCAAATATTTTTGCTCTTGTAGTAAATGTGCGTAGGGCCACATGACTAGGTGATATTCTGAGAGACTGGTGTTATATCAGAAGTTTAAACCGAGTGGTCCCCCATGAACAATGAAGAAAAGGGTTCTCTAAAGGATCATTCAGAATAGGATTCTTTGAATGGCCTGAAAGAGGAACCTATCCCTTTCCTCCCCCAATGAACTAAAAAAGAAAATTTGGCCTCAGCATCAGTTCTCACAGTTAAATCATACCAGAAGATATGGTTATAATTAGAGGTCTACCTTTGATTATTTCTATATTCTCTCTGCTTAATTATAGACGTCAGTGCAATAAAGTAGGCTCAGCTTTTTGTATAACATTTTTCCCCAAATCACATCTGATACATAGTAATTTTGTCAAACCCCTACTTCAAAAATTAACATAGCAAAAGCAAACCCACATATTTGAAAAACTATCCATTTAAACAAATAATGATACAAGTACAAATAGGTTTTAATTCAAATCAGCTTCCTGAACAGCTGTAAGAAATTGCCAGAACAATTTTATTTAGACTACCATGCACAAAATATGATTATACTAAGGAAATTGTATTCCTTACTGAGGAATACTGAGGAATTTTATTAAGGAAATCATTAAAATATATCTGCATGGCCACTATGTATAAAGAAGTTAAAGCTTCTTTATACTTCTTATAACTTCTTTATACTTACTTCTTTTGAACAGGCAGTTGTGCCTGTTCAAATCCAAGGAGAAGAAAACATATCAGTAATTGTTTTAATTGATTTTGTGGAGTAATTATTTGTTTGGGAACAATATTTTTTTTTATTATGAGGGAGCATAAACAGACAAACCCAGAAGTGTGCTGAAGGACTCCTCAGAACAAGAGACTCAACTGTATAATTTAGCAAGTGATGATACATTAGAACTGATGACCCACAAGTGAACATCAATTTCTGTGGTGATATGGTGATTTTTTTTTTGTTAAAAAGTCACTAGATGAGTAAAAAAAAAATACTCTAGCAACATTAGTTTCCACACACAAAAAAAAATACTCTAGCAACATTAGTTTCCACACAATGTACGCAAAATCAAAGAATCATTTTGATATGTGTAAGCTTTAAATAGTACTTAAATGCTAGTTTTATGCCCTTAGTACTTCTTACTACTTCAAAACTGTTACATTGTATATAAAAAATAGCCTGATGGTATTTAGTGTTCTTGTGGTGTTTTGTCATCATCACGGTCCAAATACTAATTCTGGTTTTTATTTTATGGTCATACTAATATTTATTTTATATCATACTAATAATTAGCACAGATCTGTATACAGCCAGTGCTGGTAGATGTTATTTCAATGTTTACCTGTATTACATGGAGCAATACTTGAAGACCTCTTCCTCACCAAAATGAAAACATAAAAGTCCGTGTTTGCACTTTCCATGACAAAAAGGAAGGATTTTTTTTTTTAATCATCCCTGTCATTCTAGCAGAGAAGCACTCTGTCCCTAAAGAGAAAATACTATACAAACTGGAAAACTTTTCCAAATCTTCTTGATAAAATGGATACATTTTACTATCAGTTACTCATGACATTTTGGTGATGAAGAATAATTACCAAATTTTTGTCCTATATTGGTTTGCAGTTAGGCTTCAAGCCCACATATAGATAAAATGTATATGGTTCCTTCTGTGCTTCAAGAGTTGAATATGAAATTAGGTATCTTTATATCAAATGGCACATTTTTGAGTCATAGCTGTTTACCAGTGCATTTTTTGTTGCAAGTAGAAATGGTATGATTTAACGTCTCAGACACTAGAAAACTGAAAGACCAAAACTATGTTTCTAAGCACAGACTACTCCTTTATCAACATATCTGCAGCAAATCAGCTTGTCAGAGTAATTTTATGAGGTACATAAATTATGTATAATTGCTGTCAAATGTAGGTATAAAAGGAACATGCAACAAATTTCAGGCCTTTTAGCAGACAGTGGTAAGTACATTTTGAATTAACTGAAGTAAGGTGACTTAAAATTAACACACTTGGGGATGGGGATGTGTTGTGAGGTGGGTTTTGTTTTTTTTTGTTTGGTTGGTTGGTTGGTGCTTTTTACTTATCTTGTGGTGCAATTGCCTGAAGTAACTAGGAAAATAAAACTAATGTTCACATTTTAAAGAAAATGTACAGCATTAAAGAGGCTTTCAGGGTAGGGTGTAGCTGTATTACCTGAGCATTCCCTAGGCTTTCAACTTTAGATGCTATTGTGCTGGGGGAACCTGGTGTGCTAGTTCTAAGGAACAGTATGGAGCATAGAGTGGAGTGGAGGCACCACGGCTAGGCTCCGTACTAGGTGAGGACTCAATTGTTCTTGTGCACACTGGGACCAATAAGCTGCACTTTTTGCTACTCTGAGCCAACGACTTGTCATGTTTTGACAAATGCTGTACCCTAGTGTACTTTTGCTCATTATAATATCATTATAATACCAAAACACACCTCCCTCCCAAAAGCTGCCCACCTCCAAGGTGCGACAACCCCTCATTGAGCATGCACTCTGAATTTCTCGGGGCCTATTACTTTAAACAGAGACGGGAAAACTTTTTATCAATCATAACATACCAAGATATGCTTGACTAGAGTCACTCAAGCTCCACCTAATAGATAGAAAATAATATAAATTGGCCCAAGGGAGAGGGGATGTTTGGGAAGATACTACCATCAGGGGAGATACCATCCCAAGGGAATACAATGTCCTGAGGACCTCCTGACTCCTGGGACCAGTCGACAGGCTGAGCCTCTCTTCCCCCCCATTGGGACACCTTTGGGTGAGATTTGAACATTTGGTTATAAATCTCTAGAGTCTTTGTGCCTTTTAATGCATTAATTTCCAGGCTGTGCACCTGTGTCACCTGTGTATTTCATGCATGCTAGCTTGCTTTTGCAGACAGTAACTATCATCAGCAATCCAAAGAACCTCTGTACCTGTTGCTGTAATAAATTGCAGTTGATTGCATTGTTCCTAGTCATGACGGTTCTCATTAAACATGACTAGAGTAAGGGTGGTTACACGTTATTGGTGAATCTGTGACCATGGTAATTCAGTGTTCTGAATCCAACCAGACCCCTAATGGTTAATGCATTATTGGTGAATCTGCGATTGTGATAGTTCAGTACCTTGAATCCGACCAGGCCCATAATGGTCAATCAGCTACTTTTCAGGTACACCCAAACTTCCCAGTTCCATTCATAACCAAGTTTAAAGACAGTAATTCTGATTTTTTTCATTCAAAAAAGGCATGATATAGTTTAGAGATAATCTAGTCTAGATTAGTTCATCTTCTCTTGAAGATGAATTAATCTCCAGGAACGATTGGAGATTTAAAGCAAACAAACAAACAAAAATTTGAATATAAAATTTCACTGTAAAGTGATACCTATGATCTCTTTTACCTGTACCTTATCACCTTATCACCTGTAGTCTTTACTGATTAGAAATGTTCCTAGCAGTCACAACGTGGAACCAAAACAGCAGGTGTATTAAAAAAAATGTATATCTACCATAAATATGGTGAAATTGAAGAGTTAAAACTGTACCTCTTACAGACACACTTAAGCTAATTTTAAATTAATTTGGATTCCATTAGCATGGTAGTCATGGAGCTCAGAGAACTCCCTGGTAACTTGACTAACTTAGATGACTAATCAATCTACACTGATTATTTGTATCCAAATTTACAGTCTTTATGTTATCACAGCTTTGACTGTCGTATATACTTGCCATGGCAGCAGTGCAGTGAGGAGAAAACAAGGTAAGATTGATAACATCTATTAAACATGGAACTAATTTTTACCAAAACAGAAATTAATTATAAATAAAAGATACCACTGATTTCCACTAAGAAAAATATTTGTCCTTCTGGGACTCTGCCTAGCAAATGAACAACTCAGGAAAGATAAGAAAATATTTTCAGGAGAGATTTTATTCCCTTTTTTTTTTTTTGTTGGTTGGTTCTCTTACTCTTACATCATGATCAAAAAGCTCTTAGAAAACACAATCTCCATCTGTCATGTAATTAAACTGGCTCAAAATTGAACTACATAAAATGGTCTCAGTTTGCAAGTGAAGGGCATTGTCACTTACGCTATACATTAAAAAGAGCTCCTCCCAACCCCCAAGTTAAACCCTGTTTTAGAACTCTATAGAAATTAACATCACTTTTCTTAATAAATAAAAATCACTGAATGTTATTTATTTTATGTGTGAAACTGAATAAAATAATTCAGGAACAACAACAAAATAATTCAAAATTTTGTTTGAAAATAATGCCAACAGTACTCAAATATTCTAATAAAAATTTCAAGCTATGTCTGTTTTGAATGTTATTTTAGTTTATTTTTAAGATAGCTAGATGTAACTTTAACATTTTATATACAAGATTTTTTAAAAAAAAATATACAACTTTGAAAACAATATGATTTCAAACAGATTAAAATAATTTAAGTGAGTAAAAACCAGGATGAACTCAAAAAAAAAAAAAAAAAAGAAAAGAAAAACATTTTCACATGTACCTAAATTTGCTCAGCTATGAATAAAACAAATTGCATAACTCATCTTTTGGCAATGTTAAATTTTGAAAAGAAATATTTTAGAGTGTAATCACACACAAGGTTTTATAAATCATTTTGGCATCTTGAGCACCTGTGCCATTTGAGATGGTAAAACATACATTTTAAATCAGTGTTAAAGAAATAGGGTTTTCTGAACACTTTCATAGAACAGACCCATCAAAAACTGCAAGCTTATCAGTTTACCACTTTCATATCCATACTAATCACTTTAAATTCTGTAAGTGTTGAGTCTCAGAAAACAAACTAACCCTCAGTATACTGCCCAGTTTTGTTCCTTTCTTCATTTCATAAACAGAGGGAGAAAGTATGTGTGAGAAGCATCAAAAACTATATATAACAACCAAAAATTACTGTTTAGCTCAAGTCTATTCAGATCAAACAACCTGTTTTTTATCAGAAATATCAGAAGATTTAAGCTGGTCTTGGCAAGATTTCAGTTTCATTGCAAACATTCTCTTTTACTCATATAGGAACCCATCATGAAAATTCGTATCTCATCTGAGATCTTCAACAATCATTTAAGATCTAATCAACAGTCTCTCTTTCTTTACTATTCCTACATCCCACCATGCATTTCATAAAGAACAGATATCTATAGCCTCATCTATGCAAAGTGTTTCTCAGGCTGCGTATCTGAGAACACTTCTAGAGGAGCAACAGCAACACAGCAGTCAGTTAATAGACTGAGAGCTGCTAAAAACTGTTGAGGAAGACTTCAAAACTGCCCTTTACAAAAATTACTTGTTGAGAAAAGGTGAATTTTACTTCCCTTACTAAGGTTTTGACCTAGATCTGCCACAGATGAAACTTTGCATTCATATAGCGCCTGACATCTTCCATCCCTAAGGATTTCAGAGCACTTTTCAATAAGGCAGAACTACTGGAATTGGTATTCAGGAAGGCATTTTAAGAATTATTCTCCAAGTGGAACCTTTGACACTAAGCAGACTTATTTGGTTTTCAAAACTACTGGATAAGAGTTGGAAAATGAAAAACAGTTTTCCAAGGAAGGTTCTAAAAATAAAACAGACACAGAAGCTCAATAAATACATAATTATTTCTTTTAATAGTCAGCCTGTTACCCTGTAAACTGCAGAAAGAATTATATTTAATGTTAAGATATTTGTTTATAAAAATTTATGTTTTAAAATCCCGCTATTTCCAACAAAAGCTGTAAAAGCATAGCTGCAATCAATTTTAACCTACATAAAGAAAAACTGTTTCAGAGCTACATTTTTAGAACAATGTAAATCTACCTTTACAGATTATCTTTGAATTATATAGTCTATAACACCTATTAGCATGTGATCATGTGCCATGTCTCTAAATGTTGGCAAACTTTGTACATTCCAGTTTTGGCATGGAGGCTCTCCCAAGGTAAAGAACATAACAGACCACGCACTTGCTTGGGAAATGAAGCCCACAGTAACCCAATAAGTGGCTGACAATGCTCCACATGACCAAAGATATGCTGTGTTCATATTTCTCAACAGACGAGATAACTTCCAATGTTTTTTATCCCACAAGAACTTGTAGGACACCCATTATAACCCAGCTAGCATTTGCTCTGTCACAGAGCTATGCAGGTGTTTCCTTTTCTAACAACTTCCTCAAAAAGCACAAATGGTAGTGAAGGAATGTGAGCAAGAAGCTTGGCATATAGGTCAAGTACTTTCCACCTTTGTCTGCAGTGGCCAGCTACTGTATCTACCAGATCATGTTTGGTCCTCCAAAATGCCTTCATGGAACCAGTCACCCTTGTATGCATCAGGACACCAGAACTGGACTGCACACAGAATATAAATTTATTTTCAGAAGACCTCCCCCTTCATGAAACTGTGCTGAAATGAGCAGTTATAATAGAACTAACAACAAAATTAGACAACCAGGCAACTACTGCCATTCCTGCAGTCACAGTTATTTTTTGATAAAGTATTCAGCATCTATTAAAGTTTTAATTTTGAGGTAACTTTTTCCCCTAAGTGCCCAGCCTTTAAACTCCTGAATCAGTGAAGTTACTTTGGGTTTACCCAAATATGACTGAGGGCCTCTAGTCATTTCTTTCACTCAGTGAGCTTTAAAACAGACCTTTTGATATAAATAGGGTCAATAAACATGACAAATCCTGAAAACTGCCTTCTGTAGAAATGACTAGAAGTAGCAGGTATGCATCAGCTGTCAGCAACTTGTGTTGCCTATAGGGAAAAAGGGATTCAATTGGAAAACAGTCAGCAATAAAACAAAGGCTATGAGGAAATTTATAACAATTGCAAAACCATAGGTTGTACTGAGAAACTTGCAACAGCTTAAATCACAAGCAAGCTGCTTGTATAGCAATATATACAATATACAATATTATATACATATACAAATATACAAAATATACAATATATATTGTATATATATTAAATATTATTATTAAATACTATTATTTAATTTTATTTATATATATTAATATTATTTAACTAATATTATTATTAATAAAATACTAAATATTGTTTTAGCAAGGTTTATACCTTGCTACAACAGTAGGTGTTTTTGTTTTTTCCTTTTGCAAGAGCAAGAAGGAGCAAAACTTAGGAAAAAAAGAGCTGAGTTTAATTTTATTGTGCTTTAGACAGTACTTTTTCTAAATTAAGTTTCCACACATTTGTCAACACTGAATGGACATCCAGCTGAACTGACAAAGCCTAATACAAGAATCGGTATCAAGTAGTTTATTGTTAATGTATCTGGCATGTTATTCTATGGGACAATACCATTTGTGTCTGATGGCATTGATGTAATTAGTTAGTAATCAGGATCCATGCCAACTGCTTGACTCAAGTTAGGGTCAGAGCCAATTAGTTGTGGGCACACGTTTAAGCATGTCAACATATTTTTGCCCTCAGGTAGATGTGCAGAATTTCAGCTCCTTCATAACTTATGAATGAATAGATAGATGAGTGGATAATGAAGGGAAAAAAGGATTTGATTACCAAAAATTATTTTCCAATATTTGAAAATAATGGCTACTACAGTAATCTCTCTAAACTTCATCAAGGTCACAACTTCATTGGCTAGAGGATGTATAAATATCAAGAAATTTTATTTCAGCCTTTGAAGAATGTAGAATATTAAGGGGAAAACAGCAGTGGTTTTTGTTTTTGTTTTCAGAATTATATTGTTTACACCACTTTGCTACAAATAGGTCTAAATTTAATCCTTTGATTTTAAAGTCACCACAACAATTAGAGCTGGATTTCCCACTTGCAGTGCCACAGAGGGCAACAGTGTGCTCCAGAATTTCTGCTTCTTAATCTTTATTATTCTGGTCTTCTCTACACTGGCAAAAACTGAAAAATATTGCCTTTGCAAATTGTATCACTTGTTTTCCCTGATGTCATCATAACAGTTAAGTTAAACAGACATGGACTTTTCTTTTTTCCCCTGTTCTTCCTTATTGATCTATTTTGTCAAGTTTCCAGAGAGGAAACTAGAAATGTAGAAATTTAGAATGTAGAAAATTACACTTAATAAAAATTTTAAACTGTATAAAGGAGGTAGAGAGAGATGTAATGATCACAACAGCAAAAGATCCAAGCCAGTTTCCATCTCTAAGGTACTTTCTGCCTTTATAACACAAAGTGTCAATTAAACATTGCAATACATTAACACTAACAATTCTCTCCCAATATAATTAAGCAAGCACTTAGAATAGCATGTTTTAATCTTTGTCAACATGTTTGTCTTTACAACAGGGCACACTTTGATCCACAGTGTCATTCAATATTCCTGGCTTCCTGGATCAGAAGACGTAACAAAAACCAATGTCTGCTGTGCTTGTTCCATACTACTTCATGAAATGACACAAGCATCCCAAAGCTACTTTTAGGAAGATGCAACTATACTTTATTTCTTGAAGAGTAGTATATATTTTTTTCCACACTACAGTTGATGAACAAATATTGTTTAATATTTAATATTTCCTGTCTAACTAAAGAAGGGCTTTCCAAATGACCTGAAGCTGAAATACACACTGGGGGGGGGGGGGAAGGAGGGAGAAGAAGAGTCCATGTTCTTTTCTAAATTAAGTAATTTTTTTTTTTTTAAAACCACAAAATGTGTGCAAATGTAATTAACTTTCATTACTCCCTTACAAGCTGACTGTATAGTCTTATTTCAGGGTCTCATGATTTATCTGGAAAGCAAAACAGAAATGAAAACTACAAATAGTCAGATTTCTTACAAATTCTTTATAAAAACTTTTTATATTGGATGAAAGTCTGAAGGGATTCATAGCTGTAGACTGTAAGAGAAGCATTATTTACGAGTATAGTAAAGACAATATAAGTAGAATTACTTTTTCCATTGTTATGTACATATACTGAAGAGTATTTCAAACCAATTCTATCAGTTAAAACAGTTTTTAGGTGAATAAACAAAAGAATATAATATGGATAGATTGTACCATGTGACAATCTGCATTTGAAGTTCTGACCAAAAAAAGCATGCTTTAAATCACTGTTATGTTTAGTAGCTGTTTAAGGGCTCATTTAGTAGATGTTTAAGGGCACACTTAGGTTTCTTCCCCTTCACCTTTGAATTTTAAAATTTTAATTTCCTAGCCCTCCCATATCATTGTTTACCTATTACCTTTCTGAGATTTGCCTTGCATGAATGTAGGTAGAGTAATTGAACAAACATGATCATTACATTAAGCTGTATATTTCTTCTGCTATAGCTGAAATTATTTAGCTTGTCATCCTTTGGACTTAAAGGGGAAAAAAAAAGTCTGGCCTGAGGAATAGTCTAAGGTAATTAAACAATACTCTATGGAAAGAGGTGATACTCCACTAAAGACAGTATTTTTTAACATATTTGTCAGACTCATGCATATCCTTTTACTGCCCTTCTTCACTTTGTTAACTTTTTGCCCTTTTCTCCTAGCTATAGAAAACACAATTTTTAATTACAATATTTAGTTTGTAAACTAAGCCTTAAGAGAAATGTGAATATGACTACCTCAGTGCAGATTCTCAATTGTAATTTAACCAGCTAAACAACCAAGTTTAAAACTCTCAAATTTAGCATATATTTTGGTTCTCTTGGATTGTTAATACAGTTTCTAGGTGGATATTCAGGTGCACAAGGCTCCCATTAAGAAAAATGGATTACAGAATATGGAAAAGGGAGATCAATATTTGCAAAGATGCTTTTTCCACCTTGATAACATCCACTCATAGTGAAGAATTTATTCCAAATATCTAAACTAAATTCTTAAGATTCTTAAAAATTCTTTGTCTTTTAGATTAAAACCATTACACTTAGTCCTATCACTCCACTCCATGACAAAGAGTCTCTCCTCTGCTTTCCTATAGGCCCCCTTTAGGTACCAGAAAGCCACTATGTCTCCCTAGAGCCTTCTTTTCTCCAGGCTGAATGACCCCAGCTCCCTCAGCCTCTCTCCATAGGAGACGTTCTCCAGGCCTTTGATCATCCTTGCGTCCCTCCTCTGGACATGTTCTAATACAGTCATGTCCTTGGGGTCCCAAGTTTAACAGTCAATTACACACTCCTCATGATAAAATAAAGCAGCATCAGTAATGATGCCATATGAGATCCTAATTTAGTGGCAAATAATCCTTACAAGTATTTGGGAGGAATGTGACAAAATACCTCCCTCTCCCCCCCCCCCCCCCCCCCCCCAAAAAAAAAAAAGTAACAGGAAGATATACAAAGAAAAAGTAGTGAAAAATAGAATTACATTTACACAAAGAACAGCAAATCTAGATGTTACCCATACTAATAGAAACTTTCCTGCACAACCTTATAGGAAAAAGAGTAGAGTTTGATTGATCCATGGGATATACAAAATCAGATCTCACATATTTTATGAAATGTGCAGGGAGAATAATTCTAACCTTGCAGGAAGCTAGATTGGATGACTGCCCTTCTCTCATATTGTTCAGCTCTATTCATGCCTGCTAATTGAAGCTTTTCCCTGAGTGGTAAGGTCTGGATTCAAAGCTGACTCAAGCATATAACAGCACACCCACTAAGCAAAGATTGTTAGAATTTCCTAGTTTTAACCTACTTTCAGTATCAGAAAGACTCTTGTAACAAGATTGTTAAAATACCTAATCATTATGTGCCCAGCCCTTTTTTACTGTTTTCTATATCAGTTTTGTATTGCATCTTGTTTTAGCAACACTTATTGTTATACACTAACAAAATACAGTTCATTCAAAAGAAAAATTTGTCATGCTATAATGAAGAATTCAGCTTCAATATTCATTGTACCTACAAGACAGTATCAAATATTAGCTTTAACAGAAAAAATGGTCTAAAGAACCAATCCTGGATTGCTGTAAAAAGTAACAATGCTTTTTTACTACCATAGTAAGGTACAAAATGCATTCCAATATTAGTGTCAAGTAAACTGAAGAAGTAAGATTTTACTTGCCCCCTTTGAAAAGACACTCAAGAGAAAAGAAACTTCCATTTTCTGGAAGAAAAACAAGTCATAAAAGTCCACATTTCTAAAAATTTACCACTTAAAAAAGGAAAAAAAAAAATCATACCCTTATCAGTTATCTGCTACTTCAGTAAGAAGTTGTAAACAATTGCAATTTTCATATAATCATAGCTTGGAAATTTCTTCCATGTGTTCCCTTTCGTACTTGTATTTTCCCACTTATCAGATTACAAATCAGTCTCCTGCAAAGAAAAAATATTCCAAAAACAACAAGAAAAAATTGAAGTTTTATTTTCATGATAAAAAGTCTCGTAATCCAGTATTCCCTTTTACATCCTTTTAGGATACTTTGAACTTTTAAGATATTCTTCAAGTATTTCATTATATATTTAATAAAATTGAATTTATTGCTTGAAAATTCTAGTGCTTCATCTCTCTCTCTCTTTTTTTTTTTTTGGATAGTCAGGAAACAACTACTTCCCCCCCCCCAGTTTAGAAATTTGCTTACAGCTGATGGCAAGCTTTACAATATTGAAAACTACATAAGATGAATCACACGCTCCTGAATAGCAACTGTGTTTGTTTTATTTGATTTTGATTGTTGCTAAATTTGTAGGTACGCTTTTTTTTTTTTGATGGTGGTAATTGTTTTTTTGTTGTGGTGGGCTTTTTTTTTCCTCTCTAGAAATATGCTTATTCTACCTATCCACTTAGCATATTCCTTCTAACATACAAACACTAAGAGTAGTTCAGGGATGTCATCATTGGCTGAAGTGAATATAAATCAAGACAAGTTCTCCTATGGTTTTGTTTTTCAAGCAGTTTGGACAAAATTAAAAGATAGTATTTTAAAAGCCAAGATCACTGCCTCACTATGAAAGTTGCATTAAAATTACTGCTTTTTTAATCTGATGCTTTCCTATCAAACATTAAAAATAATAAGTATACAATAAGGCTTCTGAGTCTGAAAATGCTTTCATGTCTAGAAATTATATAGAAAAAATAAAGCAAATTAATGGTTGCTTCCTATTTAGCATGTGAATTGAAAGCAAAACTACTTTGATCTGACAGGTAGAGACGAGGACGAAAACAAGCAAACAAACTAGTCCTATCCTTGAAGTGTGGTGGGGATCATTCAAATTTCTATGATGTGGTTCCATGTTTCTGACACACTGAATATGTTTGATACATTTAATAGAAAAAAATCAAATTTTTTTATAATGCAACTCCTTCAGCAAGAAGAAAAAGGGAGTCAGTAGGGAAGCCTTCCTCGAAAACAAAAATACAAGAACAAAGACAACAATTTGAAAGGAAATGCTATGCTTCCAATTTGATAACATATATTGATGAATTATGTACTGTGTTTAAAAATAAATAGTGCAGAGTAAGTTTTACTTGCTTACTGAAACTAAATGTTACACACAGTTGTGCCCACTTTGTGAGCTAAATGAAACATTTTAAATCATAACCTGAGGGACTGGCAAATGTCACTTTAATAGAGATGATCTTTAACTTCAAGTCAAATGAAGCTTGTACTGAAAACCTTAGAGATTCTTTAAAATGCATTTGGCAGTTGCAGTCTAACAACTAGTCTTTAGTGATGTTTTAGTTTCATATAGTATTTGCATACTTCGTATTGAGGCAGTGACACACTGATAATACAGAGGTTGCTTCATAATAGCAGTTCCAGCATCTCCCCCCTTTTGAAATAATAATCTTGTGTGTAAAAACCCTCCTATTACATCTTTTTTCCTGTCATCTGAACATTTCAGTTTCACTCAGCAGTTACAAACATGATATATTTATGTAGCTCATCTAGCTTCTCTAGTATATTGCTTATAAGAACAATCCATTGCATAAATAAAATGCTACTTATCCTCAAACACACTATATTAACAAGTCTATCTGCTGAATATTTGAAATTGTAATTGGCTAACTAGATTTCCTACATATCCTCCAAGGAAAGTTCTTTTATACCAACCTTAGCAAGGATAGAAACATGGCCAGGAAGATCACCAATATATCTAGTGTCACTGGAAACATCCTTGCCAGATGGATTAACAATTAGCTGACTTATGTCCTGAGTTTAGACCATGTCACTCACTAATGAAATTCTATCAGAAAAATAATTTTAAATCCAGAGCATATGGTACGTCATAACAATTGTCTACAAGAGTTCCTGACAGCTATTTGAAAGAACAGTTGTTGCATGGGACTGGGGGCCACATGGACACCAGTCAACAGATATACTGAGAGAATGACAATCCATTTTGCTTTAAATTTAGTAATATAATCAGCTTAGGTTTACATAAAGTCTTTTAGCATGAAAGATACTCAAGTATTTTACAAGTGAAAGGTCTGGCATAAGTCAAGGGACAGTACAATACAGTACAACATAATACTGCAAGGTGGCTGTAGCTAACAAAATTACATTACATGTTGCCTCTGGTCATACATGCTGTCAGCCCAAACCGTATCCAAATAAGCATTTAGGCATCTCAAATATTTTAGGGAGAAGCCACCTGAAACACCTCCAGAGACAGGGCATGCACTACCGCTCTGGGCAACCTGTTCCAGTGCCTCACCATGCTTTGAGTGAAGAATTTCCTCCTAACCTCTAATCTAAATCTCCCCTCTTTTAATTTAAAAACATTTCCTCTTGTCCTGTCATTATCTGACTGACCCAGAAGTCACTCTCCGTTTTATAAGCCCCCTTTAAGTACTGAAAAACCACAATGAGGTCACCCTGGAGCCTCCACTTCTGTAGGCTGAACAGCCTCCCCTTTCAGCATCCTCAGCTCTCTCTGCCTTTCTTCATAGGAGAGGTGCTCCAATGCAATAAACCTAGTGGCCCTCCGCTGGAACCTCTCTTGCACACCCACATCTTTCATGGCCCCAGACCTGGACACAGTACTCCAAACAGGAGGACTACTCACAAGGACAGAGTAGAGGGGCACAATCCCCTCCCTCGACCTGCTAGCCACACCTCTGTCAATGCAGCCAAGGATGCAGTTGACCTTCTGGGTTGCAAGCATGCACTGCTGGCTTGTGTCAAGTTTTTCATCCCTCAGAACCCTCAAGTCCTTCTCTGCAGGGCTGCTCTCAATGAGTTCTTCTCCCAGTCTGTACTCTTGTCTGAGATTGCCCCAACCCAGGTGCAGCACCCTGCACTTGGACTTGTTGGACCTCATTAGGTTCACACGGGCCCACTTCTCAAGCTGTAGTGGTTTAACCCGGCTGACAGCTAAACACCACACAGCTGTTTGCTCACCCTCCTCCCTCCCTCTCTGGGATGGGGGTGAGAAACAGGAAAGTGAAGCCCATGAGTTGAGATAAAGACAGTTTATTAAGACAAGAATAATAATAACAACAACAACAATGATAATAGTACTACTAATAATAATGTGTACAAACAAGTGATGCACAATGCAATTGCTCACCACCCGCTGACCGATGCCCAGCCTAACCCTAAGCAGTCGGCTACTGCTAACCCCCTTACCCCCTCCCCCCAGCTAGTCACCCCTATATATTGTTTGGCATGATGTCAGATGGTATGGAATACACCTTTGGCCAGTTTGGGTCAGCTGTCCTGGGTCTGTCCCCTCCCAGCTCTTGCTGCACCCCTAGACTGCCTACTGGCAGGACAGAGCAAGAAGCTGAAAAGTCCTTGGCTTAGTGTAAATATTGCTCTGCAACAATTAAAACATTGGTTTGTTATCAGCACTCTTCTCATCCTAAGCCAAAACATAACATTCTACCAGCTACTAGGAAGAAAACTAACTCTGTCCTAACTGAAACCAGGACACAAGCTCATGCAGGTCCCTTTGGATGCCATCCCTTCCTTCTATTGTATTGACTGCACCACTCAGCTTGGTATCATCTGCAAACTTACTGAGGGTGCAAAGGTGGCAGCAAGAAGAGGCTGAGGTTTAGTTCTTGGCAGCATAGTTTTAACAATGCACAAGACTTGTTGCTTTTGTTTCTGTCAGTTCATGTTTTGAAAATTGTTTTACTTATATAGATTTAAATGTGTATTAGTTTCCAGTATTTTTAAATTATTCAGAAGTTTTATAGATTTTTTTAAAGTTTTGATTGAGTGCATAATATTGAAAGTGCTAACGAACACTATCAATGTAAATATAACATCCAAAAATGCTGTTAAACTAGATTTTAATCACACTTCTGTACTCAACCCTTTCTGTCATAGCCCCTTTAATGATATACCAGTCTGAATGCCTAGACATCTGTTTATTCTTCATCTAAAAGGTGCTTCTTTGTATCCTATGCTAGAGCACAAATTAAGTATTGACCAAATAACAGTAGGTCAAATGACTGAAATAACTTTCTAAACCTTTCTTCTGAAATAACAACCAGGTCTAAGTAACTGATGCTTGCATAATTTTATCATAGGCTTATAATAGATTTATTTTTCTTCCATATAAGCTCCTGGGGATATGTGTCTAAGGAAAATGTAATTGTTAATTATAAAAAAAAGTTCCCAATTCACTTGATGATAAAGAAAATCTAACTGATGTGGCTAGATGTTATTCTCTTGACACCATAACACAGAAAAAGAACACCCAAAACTGTTTTTTCTCTTTTTGAGAGTGTTGAAAACACCTGCTTGACCAAAGATATCAGATACATTGCGGTTCAGATTTGTCAGCATATCTTGTTCCTTCCTCATTCATGTTAGCTGAATCTGCTCAAAACTAACAAACAGAAGAGAAAACGTGGAAGACCAGTGGTGCCTGAAGGGCAACAGGGAAGAGTAAGAAAAATCTGTGGAGCCCACACTGTATGCTAAATAATTCACTATGCCACACAGGGCTAAAGTTTAAATCTCCAAGTCACAAAATGGTTTCCAGACACATCCAAAGTATCACAGAAACTGAGGAAACTGACATGTTCCAATTCAAATAGTTCAGGATATACAAGAGCTAAGAAGCTTAAGGTATATTTCGCCCTTGAATTCAGCCTCTCAAGGCAGCATTTGTCAACAAAACTCTTTATTTAATTGACATAAACAAACAAATCATTGTTTGATGCCTTCTGATAGTAGACATGGTGTTAATTTTGACTATGCTCACAGTAACTCATTTCTACAAATTCAATGTTTTTATAAGTCAGTATTATAACAGGTTCCATAATAAACAGCATCTAAATTATGTTTGGATTTTATTTTTTAAATTACACATAACTTATGAACAAGAAGCTATGACATAACTGTTGTAACACATTGACCCTTCCAGTCACAATGGAAAATTTTACTGCAAAATTCAAAGCTGGGCTATTATACTAGTTGTTATATGTTAGGAACTATTGAATCCAATAGCAAGTAGAGGTAAGGCTTCTGCAGCTCCATTTCCCCAGGTCTTATCAGTTATAAGGTTGAACATGTATGTGTAATAGACACACAAACACAGGTAGACAGCAATGCACATACACAGCTAGCCATACAGAACAGCACAGAAACAGTCAGCACTCACAGGAACACAAACAGCACCAGCAGTGACATGAAGTTAATGGAAGTTGTATATGTTCAGCACCTGGAAAGTTAAGGTCTCTTTGCTCACCAGGATTTAACTACCTAAATTTATATAGATTTTATTTATTTATTTTTTTAATATTTACTCCAGATAACAATGTTAATACAACTTTCTAGAGGATGTTTGGATTATCCAGGTGCATACATTTACTCCAAGTTACATTAAATTATACCTCATTAATTTGAATAAAAACATCCAATACTACTAAGGACCCTCTTAACAAGAAACTGAAATTAAAGACCTTTCTGTATATCCAACAATATCCAACATTCTGCATGTTTCATATTTCCTTAAATTTTTTATACTAATCTTAGCTTTATATATTTGATCCATGACAAGTCAACTTAGTATCCATGGCTAGAAGAATTTTTTTGTATTGGTGAATAAATGAGCTAGAGAATTTATTATTTTTTTTTAACCAACAAAAGTAGAAAGAAGTCATATTAGCAATCCCCAAACTTTTATCTTTATTTGGCCTTTTTTTTTTTCCTGAAATAATATTAGCCAAGTTACTTCTACAAGATTGAAAATATGAAGTGAATTGCATTTTGAGAATATATTTGTTCTCCACAACACTATTCCAATAATAATTTAAGCCAGTTATCAGAACAAAAAACTGCATGTCAGATATCCTATTTTCTATTTTATCTCTGTCACTGTCTTACATGTTTGATCTGCATCATTTTACCTGTGCTTTACTTCCTATCCTACTTCATTTTCCTACGTACTTGGAGGCAGACAGCTTCTTATTCTGTGGTTGCCTAGCATAAAATGTTGCAAAGGCCTTAGCTGGCTCTGTAGGTTTAACCATGTCAAAAATATGGAATAATCTTTTCCTAATCACCAGATTGTACTATCTGAAACTTGATACACTATTCACTTATTTATGCTGTGCTCTGTAAGCTTAGGAGGAGTTTCCACATTCTCCTGAATTATCAGGTCACATCCACACGTTTTACATGGAGCTACTTCTCTTTTTATACATACAAGATCTCAGTGTGTTTCCACATTATACTGCTTATAAATAAGATTAGTAAGCCTTGTATACAAGTAAATTATAATACAGTAAATTATAAAAGCACAAGGTTGGTAAAATGTTTTCATCGCAAAGATTTTATTATGCTCAGCAGAACACATCAGAAACTTTTTGTCCTATCACATTAACCAACATGAAGCAATAGAAAAGTTTGTGCCTGTGGTAGGGTCATTTTTCATGTAAGTACAAATTGAAGTACCCCTCTCTGAATATTGGCAATATAATTTGGAGAATCTGAATTATATTATAGATGGTCATTGTTCCATACGATGAGAGTATAATACAATAAGCATCTCTTAACAACAGAAGCTCACAAAAGCAAAGTCTTAAGCAAATGTAAACAGAAGGAAAAAAAACAAATATTTTTTCTTAGTAAGTTATAATCTGTCAGTGATAGATCTGTTTTTCTAGACACCACAACAGTCACTTAGCTGCTGGACTGCAGTCTGAGTCCTTTGGCACTTAAGGATGCAATAAATTGTTTGGGAGATAGAGAGCACAAATTGATGAAGTGGGCTAAGAATTAATAATTTGCTGCTGCCAGAAGGCATCTGGAGTCCTGCTCCTCCTTATTCATCTAGCCCAGTCTCTTTATCTAGGCCCCCACTGCTCCCAATTCTTAAGTGCCAGTGTCTCTGGCACTTGTTTGGTTCTTCAGTGAGCCCATTTAATTCACTAATTATCAGAAAACCAACAAGATTAAAACCTAGAACTACTGGCTTGGCAAGCGGCATCAGCCCACTGGAAGCAGGGACAGGCAGGGATCAGGATTAACACAATGGAGAGGAGTTCACAAAGTTTGGAACTGAAGGTGGGAATATCAGACTACTAAACTGCCAGAAACAATAATCTTATATGAGCTAGTCGTGTCAAATACTTTGTGATTGCATCTCCTTAAAATAAAGGGCATCAGCTGCTCACTCTTCTGTAAGTATACTACAAAGCAAACAACACCAAGCAGTACCCTTGCATGGGTACTTGGTCTGACACAAGGAAAATACAGGGAAGAAGTGATAGGAGCATATGTCTTCTGTAAAAGAGTCACTAGATAAAATATACAGAAGTTTAACCAGGAGGATACTCAGGATTTTTTCCTCTATATTTTCTTACTTAAAATAAACAGAAAATTTTCCCTTATGCTTGTTCTGAACTGTTTGCTTTGATTATGAATCTCTTTTTAAAAAAGCTGTAGCCTTTCATGGTCAGTAAGTATTTTTCTCAGTTCTTTGATAGTTTTACTTAAATATCAGTTTACCTTCCTCTAAGGTTTACCAAAACAAACCAGAACAAATTAGAACAAACTGGTCAATACCAGTGTGACTGAATATGGTTAAGTGATTTTAATGTCAACATTTTATATGCTTACACATATATACAAGGAAAGAGGGTTTTTATATAATAAATATATTCATTAATAAATTCATTAATAAATTATTATTATTTGTTAATAAATATTAACACATAAATTACTGTTCTGAAAAATCTCACTTCTTCATTTTTAGCTTTTAAAACTCCTGTGGTGGAAAGATAATATCACATTTTTTTGTTTGTCTTGAAGAGTAAAAATCACTATCCAAGGGTAGCACTGTCATATCTCAAACTAACTAGCCTGTAAGACATTCCTAAAGAACTCTTGATAAGTTGAATTGGCAGAATGTTATCTTTGCACTGTATATTACAGTCAAGAGATACAATAGTATTCAAAAATATATATAAAACCTTGAAAGTAAAATGGACCAAATCTTAACACCTGAAGTGTATTCACTAAAGATGCCTAACCTGCTAAACTGAGGGCATACATTCTTTGTTACATGCATGACCTTTGAAAGGATGTTGTTAGATTAAAGTTACTTTTGTTTTAAAAATCTTTACTGATTCCAAAATCTGATTAGTTTTTCATTCAAAGTAGCCCATTTCACTCTTTTCAAAGTGAGAGAAAGCTAGATTTATAACATGCTACATTTTCTCATTTGACTGACTTTTCAGTTTCCTACTCAGCAAACTACTTTATACCAATTATCATAGGCTTACAATTTCATCAAAAGATTACAGTATGAAGCTTTAGCAAAATCTAACTGTGATCTCCAGAGAAAACTGCTCACCTTCTATTCTTGCAAAATCTTTGTCAAATTCCACTGAGACAGAGCTGTGCTGATAAAGAAATTACAGTAAAACTGAATATGATGAAGCAACAGAAAAGACACATACTTTTGCCTTATATATTAAAATAAAGAGGTTCACAGATTAGGTTATATGAGCATAATTGAGGTAAATCTTAGCAGATGGACTGGATTTAACTGATTTTAATGGTTCTTATCTAATTGATATCATGTGACAGTCGTACAGTATATCAGCAATGAGAATATTATGAGAAAGGAGAAGCTACTTCAGTTTTGAAATTTCTTGACACCATTCATTTTTGGTGTCAACACCATTGAGCTCTTGGAAGACTACAGAAAAGCATACTTTTCAAAAAAAAAAAAAAACTGTCAGAAAGACTTTCTCAGATATATATACTATGTGCTGAAAGGATGCGAAAGTACGTTGTTCCAAGTTCACTCCACACTCCACAGATATATACATAAACTTCCTCTTCTGTTCCACAGAGATAAAAACTTAAAATATCAAACATTAATTAAATATATATATATAACATCTGACATCAGTTTTATTCTAGATTTATCCTAAAAGGGAATAAGCTGAATCCGTCTCTTATCCTTTGAGAATTAAAAAAATTCAACTTTATTACATTTCCTCACCCCCACCCCCCAGGTAGTCTTTATCTTCATTTTAAGTAAATGTAAACAATAGACATTGTCTTAAAATTCAGAATAAGATTTCTCAGTCCCCAGAACACTTATCCCTGTGCCTTGGTCAAATCTCTGGAAGGTCTGTTTTGACAACTAGAGTCAAAATCACACCACATTGCAACATCACCTAGAATAACAAAAACACTTAGTCTTTTCACTCTTTGTGAAGAGATTAAAAATAACTCAGTCTTTACATTTGTCAGACTATTATCTTAATATTGACAAATAAGTGGTTTTTTTTTCTGTATGAGCTAATAAAAGTGAAAAAGAAATGTTATCATGTCACAGACTATAACAAATATGAAACCAAATGAATAAATACCAACATAGTAAATCTATGTGCAATCTGTGCAATCTAAAAATCCCCTTTGAAACAAAGTCTTCCTCTCTAAAAGCACCCCTACAGACCCATTTACCAAACTGTACAATATAATTGTCTCATATGTACTAATACAATGAAAACCTAGAACACTATTCTCAATATTTAGAGACTGATGCTCAATTTAGGTTACATTTAATTAAAATACAAACAATATATAGAGTTTTCACTATTAAATAATGCAGCAAATAATTTGTCAAAGAGAATATGATATTTTAGAACTAAATATATATTGCAGAAATTGAGATTGTAGTTCTTCCTCATTTCTATTGTTATAGAATCACAGAATCACAGAATTGTCTAGGTTGGAAGAGACCTCAAGATCATCCAGTCCAACCTCTGACCTAACACTAACAAGTCCTCCACTAAACCATATCACTAAGCTCTACATCTAAACGTCTTCTAAAGACCTCCAGGGATGGTGACTCCACTACTTCCCTGGGCAGCCCATTCCAATGCCTCACTACCCTCTCAGTAAAGAAGTTCTTCCTAATATCCAACCTAAAACACCCCTGGCACAATGTTAGCCCATTTCCCCTTGTCCTGTCACCAGGCACATGGGAGAATAGACCAACCCCCACCTCGCTACAGCCTCCTTCAAGGTATCTGTAGAGAGCAATAATGTCGCCCCTGAGCCTCCTTTTCTCCAGGCTCGACAAACCCAGCTCCTTCAGCTACTCCTCGCAGGACTTGTTCTCCAGACCCCTCACCAGCTTCGTCGCCCTTCTCTGGACTCACTCAAGCACCTCGATGTCCTTCTTGTAGCAAGGGGCCCAAAACTGAACACAGTACTCGAGGTGCGGCCTCACCAGAGGGGGACAATCACTTCCCTAGACCTGCTGGCCATACTGTTTCTTATACGAGCCAGGATGCTGTTGGCCTTCTTGGCCACCTGAGCACACTGCTGGCTCATATTCAGCCGACTATCCACCAATACTCCCAGGTCCTTCTCCTCCTGGCGGCTCTCCAACCACTCATCTCCCAGCCTGTAGCTCTGCTGGGGGTTATTGTGCCCCAGGTGCAGGACCCGGCACTTGGCCTTGTTGAACTTCATACAGTTGACCTCAGCCCATCGGTGCAGCCTATCCAGATCCTCCTGCAGAGCCATCCTACCCTTGAGCAAATCAACACACGCACCTAACTTGGTGTCATCTGCAAACTTCCTGAGGGTGCACTCAATCCCCTCATCCAGATCATCGATAAAGATACTAAAGAGGACCGGCCCCAGTACCGAGCCCTGGGGAACGCCACTAGTGACTGGCCTCCAACTGGATTTAACTCCATTCACTACAACTCTTTGGGCCCAGCTATCCAGACAGTTTTTAACCCAATGAAGTGTACGCCAGTCCAAGCCACAATCAGACAGTTTCTTGAGGAGAATGTTGTGAGAAACAGTGTCAAAAGCCTTGCTGAAGTCAAGGTAGACCACATCCACAGCCTTTCCCTCATCCACCAAGCGTGTCACTTTGTCATAGAAGGAGATCAGGTTCGTCAAGCAGGACCTACCTTTCATAAACCCATGCTGACTGGGCCCGATCACCTGTTTGCCCTGTAAGTGCTGCGTGATGACACTCAAGACAATCTGCTCCATGAGCTTCCCTGGCACTGAGGTCAAACTGACAGGCCTATAGTTTCCCGGGTCTGCCCTCCGGCCCTTCTTGTAGATGGGCGTCATGTTTGCTAGCCTTCTTGAAGAGTGCCCAGCCTTCCTGGACTCCTCTGCTCTTCAGAACCACCTCCCAAAGGACTCTACCAGCCAGTGTCCTGAACAGTTCAAAGTCAGCCCCCCAGAAGTCCAATACAGCGGTTTTACTGATCCCCTTCCTGGCTTCTCCAAGAATAAAGAACTCTACCATTTCATGGTCACTCTGCCCAAGACAGTTTCCAGCCACCACATCTCCCACCATTCCTTCTCTGTGAAGAGAAGGCCTAGCAGGGCACCTCCCCTGGTAGGCTCACTAACCAGCTGCGTCAGGAAGCTATCTTCCACGCTCTCCAGAAACCTCCTAGACTGCTTTTTCTGGGCTGTGTTGTGCTTCCAGGTTATATCTGGGAAGTTGAAGTCCCCCACAAGAACAAGCGCTGACAATTTTGCAACTTTTGTCAGCTGCCTGTAGAACATCAGTCTCCTCATCCTGGTTCGGTGGCCTATATCAGACCCCCACCAGGATGCTTCCCTTGTTGGCCTTCCCACTGATCCTAACCCATAGGGACTCAACCTTATCATTCCCAGCCTCAAGTTCTACAACATCAAAACTCTCTGATATAGAGAGCCACACCACCACCCCTTCCATGCTGCCTGTCCCTTCTGAAGAGCCTATAGCCAGACATTGCAGCACTCCAGTCATGACAGTGGTCCCACCACGTTTCCTTGATGGCAAACAAGTCATATCTTGCATGTCACACAATGGCTTCCAGCTCCTCCTGTTTGTTACCCATGCTGCATGCATTAGTGTAGATGCACTTCAGTTGGGCCATTGCCTTCTCTCCCTGCCTTGCCATTGTTCCCCCTGGCACAGCTCTAACAAGCCTTGTTTCAGCCCTGCCCCCTTCTCACCTAGTTTAAAGCCCTCTCAATGAGCCCCACCAGCTCCTGGCCTAGGATCCGTTTTCCCCTAACAGACCCATCTGCAGCCATCAGGTCGGGTGCCAAGTAAAGCACCCCATGGTCATAAAAAAACAAAATTTCTGTGCTGGCACCAGCCTCTGAGCCATGTGTTTATCAGGTGGGCTTTCCGTGTCCTCTCTGTACCCCTCCCTGCCACCATAGGGATGGACGAAAACACCACCTGTACTCCCACTCCATCCACTAACCATCCCAGTCCCCTAAAGTCTGGTTTGATAGTCTTCAGGCTTCTCTTCAATGTCATCACTGCCTGCCTGGACTATTAAAAGAGGATAATAGTCAGAGGGGCGAACCAGGCTGGGAAACTTTCTGGCAATGTCCCTGACCCTGGCCCCAGGGAGGCAGCAGACTTCCCTATGGGTAGGGTCAGACTGACAAATAGGTCCCTCTGTTCCCCTGAGAAGGGAGTCGCCCACAGCAATCACCCTTCTTTCTGTCTTGCAGTACATCTGTCTTTCTGTCTTACAGTTCATCTAGAAATGAAATGAAGTTAGCAGCAAAAAAAGATATAAAAATACCTTGCTAAAACAGAGGTGAAAAGCCAACACTCATGATTTCCCTGGTGAGAAACTAACAAGACAGTAGAGATGGACCTCTACTACATAACACAAGTAATTGAAAGTGATTTATTTTTAGATCAAAGCTCCATTTTTTTATGAACTATAGCAGTGGTTGGGCTTTAGTGGACAATCTTTCTTATTATTACACTTTTATATTTTTTCTACACAAAAGTGCTTGTTCAAACACTCTGGAAATATGAAGAAAATACTACAGTGGAGAAAAGTATAGTTATCAATTTTTAGGTCCCTTTGCAGAACAACAAGAGAATTTAGTATAGATAAGGCTTCTTAAAATCTTTACTTGTCTGCCAGAGAAGGATTAAAAAGTATAATCATATTCAGATTTTTAAGGTGAAAAACCTACCTGAAATTAGGTTTTTTTTCAAGAAATGAGTTTATTAAACAATCTGCTTATATGCCGTATTCTAAGCCTACTTTGTGTTTATTTCAAATCCTTATAACTCTTCACAGTTTCAGAAAACATTTAAGTTAACAGTGTATTGTTAATATTTATTTTTCTTTTAATTATATTATATCAAGGTCAGAAATTGAGGCTACAGAGAGTAGGGCCATATGTGAAGAAGGTACATTCTTAACCTTCAAATTTAACCAGTTTCACTGATCACTTTATTAAAGGTAGAAAATCCTTCAGAGTAATACATTACTATGTATTCCTTCTTTTTTTTTTTCCACACATTTGTTTAACACTGTATATTTAACTCATATTTGAGTTTTAAATTGCAACATTCAAGTTTGAACTCATTTTTAATTCTAGGCACACTTACATTAAGCAGCTGATCATTAGTGTTATTCAGACCTGTTTACAAGAACTTCAGGTTTTTGTAATGTTTCCTTAGAATATAGTATTAAATTTCAACGAGTGTTTTCTACTATTTCGCACAAAATTGTGTAGAGAGAAAAATAACTGCACAGATTTTAAAGACAAATAGACTGTAGTACAAATCCCTGTCAGGAGAGGATTTTAAGTTTGAAGATATAAAAAAAAATAAATGAAAATTAAAATAGATATGTCTTAAGTAGATTTAAGCTTAGTGAGAGATCTCTGGTAGTAAACATATTGTCTATGAGTGGCTCCAGCATGGAGCCACTCTTTAAACGGTTAAACAGTTTAATCACTGTTTTCTAGCTCCCTGAAGGAAATCCATAAACCTGTTTCATGTGAGCATGTCCAAATCTAAGATCCATATATAAACTCACTAACATTAAGGTAATAGATTACTCATACCCACCAAATAAAAACCTAAACTGATTTACAAATAGTCTCATGAAAGACTCCCATTACAATAGGCAAAATGTATTCCTCTGGATTTTGTGTGAATGATACAAGATTCTCAACTCATACCAAGACCTAAAAAGAAAGAAAGCACCAGGACAATAGAACAGGTGCTTGCTTCAGAGAATTCTGTCTTTTAATAACTGTAATGAGTGTTAAGTATAGGGAAGTAGGCCTTGGCTACGAAAAGAAATCCTTATGTCAAGAAAGGAGATTGTTAAAGTAATTTTAATGGACTGTATGATCAGAAAACGATAGAAATGGTCACCATATGTTCTCCAGTTACCTTGACAGATTGTCTCTGTAATAGATTACTGCCCAATTATGTCTCTTATTCTTTAATAATACTGTATATCTTCTACTTTTACTGTATATCTTTTATCTGTGCCTTTTTTGTTGTTTTGTTTTTGTTTGGTTTTGATTTTTTTATTTTGTTTTCATTTTTTTTGTTTTGTTTTTTCATTTATTAAAGAAAGAAAAGAAAATAGTCTTCTACTAGCCCCACACAGCCCTCAAAAGGAAAAGATGCAAAATGATACATAACAACCACTCTTATATAATGTATTGCAAAAAGTAGAGTTGCAAGTGTTACTGAGGATGCAACTGAAATCTTAATTTAACATTCGCTTCTTTTTATTCTGACGACAGTACAAGGCAGAAACAGAACTTTTCAGACCTTAAATTGGTCTTTAATTGCAAGATTAGCAGTCAATATATTTATTTATAAAAGTAAAGCATTTGTTATAGAAGTAAAAGCTACTAAGTATAGAACAATACCATTTAAAGAGTCTTTTCTTTTTTTTTTTAGCAGAAGCACAAGTAGTGCTGTACAAATGTTAATATTTTTATTTTTAGGATGAAACCCTGCTCTAGTTTACTTCAGTGGATGTGTAAGTGGAGGTTAAGGAAGATAGGCTGAAAAGGGTTTAATCTTGACAGCATTACCCATATTCTTGAGTAAAAAATATACTAGATCCTTCTTCAATGCATAAGTACAACCAGGCAGATGAAGGAAACCCATTTCTTCCCTGAATGGAAATTGTTTCAAGCTGTAATTTTTACGTATTTATTTTTTTATTTATTTAAGATAGAAGTTGCCATTTTGAAGTGTTGCTGAACTTGTACCAGAAGTAAGCTGGAATGACTTCAGCCACAGCTGAACAAAATGAAACAATACACTATTTCATCTTCTATCGCATAACACTGTCATTCATATGTGGCTATGGCCGCCCTTCGCACAGCTAGAAGAAATAGAAGCAAATATTGTGAATAGGAGCAGAGACTAAACTGAGTTTGCCGTCTGTTGCTGGAGCCATGCTAACCTAGGGAAGGATTTCATTACGTTACACAAGGGTGCTTTGTTGCTGCTGTGAGCAGCAGCATTGTGTGCCTCTCACTAGTGGTTGCTGCTGACTATATCACAAACACAAGCCAGGTAGAAAGTTTAGGCCATTCTACTGAAGAATTTTTCTTCCCTGGAGTATAGATGCTTGTAAAATGTAATTTATATTAGCTGCTAATGTGACATCAGAAGACTGAATCTACTTTCCATAGGTGATTACAATGCCAGTCTAACAGCTTTGTAATAAATGGCTCAGTCTTCAAAATAGGACTATAATCAAAGTTTACAATTTATTAAAGGAATAGAGGTAAGCAAACAGTGCTGGGTGCGCCGGGAGTCTCTGCTCCACCAAGACGCATTATAGTCCTATTTTGAAGACTGAGCCATTTATTACAGCTTCTAAAGCATCACAGAACTGTTTTAAACAGGAAATGAGAGAAATGTTAATAATATAGACATACATGTTAGTTTCCTCAACTTTTTAATTCCCAAGTCTTCTAGACTTGTGTTGTGTTTTTTTTTTTGTTTTGTTTTGTTTTTTAGTATTTTATTACATTGAAACATCATAATAAAATTGCTTTTATTTAGGTCTTGTTCATTAACAGTAACACTTTCTATGGTACTTTTGTACTTTTCCTTATTAAGAGCAGGAACTATGAGTGTCCCTACCCATGGTGTATCTTTTGACCCAGCTCAGTTTATCTACTACATCATATGGTGGTTGTATACAAGAAGACAAAACATGGGAAACCTAAAATCCCATTTGTTCTTTGGCACACCTGCCACCAGTTACATGGCATTACCACAAGAGAAGATTATATGCACATGATTAATTTCATACCTGACCCATTTATATGATAGGTAGGGCCTCCAGAATCATGCATTTGTGTATGTAGTATATGAACAGTAACGCATCCTTGCTCATTTTTCTTTACCCAAGTCATGCCATGAAGTTCACTTAAGATCCAGGTTTTAATTCAAGCTGCCTGAACATGATTTCAAGTGCAAGCTTGGTCACAGGCTTAAAAGGTCTCTCCTATAAATGAAAAAATCTGCAGATGTCTTTAAAATATGGTAGAAGAAAATCAATGCACACTTCTCTCTTATCATCTCTTCTGGGATTTATATCCCCCATATATTTAACGAAGGAATTGAACAGTATGGAAATATATACATATATTATATATCACATATTATATATATATATATATATAATAATATATATAATATGTGATATTATATCACATATAAAAGCATCTCCTCAGAAGAGAAAGAGGAGGGAGAGGGGAAAAAAACATGTTACAAGGTTAAGAAATACTGTCTAAGGGTCAAGTGTACAGATGACAAAAGTGGCTATTTAGTAATGAACAGACCAAAAGCAGTGGCTGAAGCACACTCACTTGGAAACTGATCACCATTGTAACTTTTACATAGGTATAGTTAGTTATAAGATAGTGCAAAGCAGTTGCATTCTTAATAATTTAATTAATAAAAAGCAATATGCTTTTTGTTTTTAAAAGAATGGCACCTAGGAAGTAAACCATGAGGTTATCTGGAATATCTGCTGAATATCAATCTGAAGCAAATAAAGTTGACTTTGCAGCAGCTGCAATACTAGGGCCATCAATAAATAAATGAGCTACTCACATTTGAGATAAAGGGCAACTTATGCTTACAGTTACCCAATCCAAAAACTGCAGTGAGAGCAAAGCAAACATCCAGCTCATAAACCTCTCTGGATAATTTTTTTTGGAAATGGTTAGAGGTCAGCATTGAATTTCTGAATAGAGCTAAAAACACCAGTGACTGAGGGAAGCAGAAAATCACACAACATTTTTTAGTTCATGCTAGGATACATGTCAAACAAAAATATATATTTTATTTGTCAAGTAGGGTGTAAATAACCTGTCCCAATTTTCTTTTGTCCACTATTTGTTTCTGTAGCTGTGATAAGTAACTTTTATCCCTTCTGCTGCCAAATCATCATTCTCACTCTGTTCTCAGCCTGTAACTTCGGGATTCTTTAGTGTGTTGTAAAAGTAGAAACCAGTCA
This sequence comes from Anas platyrhynchos, assembly GCF_047663525.1. Lineage (NCBI taxonomy): Eukaryota > Metazoa > Chordata > Aves > Anseriformes > Anatidae > Anas > Anas platyrhynchos. The sequence goes on from NC_092589.1 coordinate 76,931,483, forward strand.
ATGATTAAGTTTTTTGTTACTCTTCATTCTTGGATTAATTGATTTTCATAAACATGAAAATATAACTATATATATACATATATATATAAATCAATATATAATAAATTACTACAGTACTAATTGTTGAATATACATATATGAGTAAACAATCTTGTCATGACTAGACAATTTGCAGCCTAAGGAGAATTTAAATTTTTTTAATGTAGGTTTTGTTTTCTTCTTTTGAAAGACTACAAATATTTGAATATAGTTTTGGAAAGCAGATGTTTCCAAATTTAAGTAAGAGAGCTCTTCAGTTTCTCAGATACAGTTGCCTTTTTTAAGCTCCTTTATTAAAATAAGAACACTCAGGTCATGATAAGGTCATTTTTAATCATTCATCCTGCAGTCATTAATTATGTGTTATATATGCAATCTGAACAAAGTATAAATGTTCTTTATAACTCAGAAAAAGCATCGTTTTCTTTGGGATCTGTTTTAGGAGAATAACATAATGATGCATATAAATACTTGATTTTGCTACAATTAAATGGTTATGATAAAGGTTACAAATGTGTAAAAGACTTATTCAAATATTTCAGAACATACTTCTCAGGGTCAGATATTTTAAAATAACCAATAAAAATCAAAACTGAGTGGTGAATCACTGGACTTGAGTATGAATTGGGCTATTGCCTTCATATTTAAAGAAGGGTTTCCAAATGTATGCATTTGGAAACCTGTATATAGTCAGGTTTGTTTATTTGGAAATCTGCATACAGTCAGATATTCCCAAATGTGAGAAATGCTGAAAACAGTAATGTAGTCCAGTCTTCATGATACTATAATAAAATATTCCTTAAAAGTACACATCTGTAATTAGAGCAGAGGATCTGAAAATCTGATATGTTAATGTTATCCTGTGGTCTGATAGGTGTCAAAATCAATTAAGATTTCTTCTATTAAGTTTATACTGAAAGCGTCAAAAAATGAAAGACACTCTCTTTTGACTGCTGCTCATTTGAAATTGGCATTTTCATGTGGCAGATGGTGACCTTATCCCTGTGCTTTAGCAAAAATGATTTTTATTAAGCCTAAACAAGTGTGAACAGTGCTAATTTCCTGCAGCAGGCAGAATTTGAATGAGAGCATATAATGATTGGAAGAGTCCTGCCTCACCATATGGAAAAATGTGTCTTATGCCAGCACAGTATACTACTAACAAGGCAGCCCCTTACAATTGCTTCAACTTTCCATTTTATTGATAGTCTTGAAGAGCATATCTATTTTAAGGCTTCTAGGAGTCATTGAGGGCTGTTTGCAGCTAGTTTGTGTCCTTAAAACAACTAAACATGTAATAAGAAAATACATGCATGAAGTCTAAAAAAAAAAAAAAAAAGAGAGAGAGAGAGACCTAATCACCTAATCATTTGCTCGTTTAGGAATACATTTATTCCCAGTAAAGACTATTTTAAAACATATATTGTCTTAGAATCACAGGTCACAGGTTTAATATCCACACCACAGTTTTTTTTAGAGAGTTTGATACTGTGAATAAAGATCTTATTGCAGTCTTTAACAAACCAATGGGAAAGCACAGAGAAAACAAAGTCAGATTCTTGGAGGTGTAAAGTGAAAGGACAAGAAGCAATTGGCATAAGTCGCAAAAAGTGAAACTCTGAGTGGATTCTTGTAAAGAATCTTCCCTTTCACTTTCACTAACACTGGTACCCGTTTTCCAGAGGTTGTGAAATACCTAGAGATATTCAAAACTCAACTGGACAGGACCCCAGTCTACCTGCTCAGGGTTGGCCTGACTTGAGATGAAGGTTGGACCAAAAGAACTCCAGAAATCCCTTCCAATCTACATTATTCTTTGCATGCATTTAGGCATCATTAGCCTAGAAGCAAAACTAGAAGCAGTATGACTTTCTTTGAAATAACAGACTTCACTGTTTGGGTTTCTGACTAAATCTAATCGGAAAACCAATTAACTGATCTTAAGAAAGGTAATCATTAATGTGAAAGTCTTCAGTCTGAAGATCTCCTGAAAGGTTTCCATATTGATACTGTCTGGGACTCAATTTATATCTTAGAATATATGATGAAAATATAGTAATGAATTGAAGCTATAAATACAAGTCCTTTTCCTTAGATAGATAAAGATTTAAATTTCCAAAACTTAAAACTGTCATTATAATGCTAATGTTGCAACCAAACTGTGTCAGTGTTTCCCATACATTAACTGAGATTGTAAGTTTGCTAAAGGAGGAAGATAATATAATACTTAATATGATAGAGAGAACAGCAGGTTCAAAAGTCACTTACACTAGAAGCTTGAACCCTTTGCCCATCTCCTTTACAATCAAATAGATTGCCGTTTTTGCTTTCGGCTGTTTAGTAGTCTGTCAAATAAAAAAATATTACAAAGGTACTAATGTTTTGTTCTGCAATAACTCCATGCTGACTGTGACCTTTAGGTGGTACTGGGACATCTAATATTTGATGAAGAAGTCAAAAACACTCGTGAGGGCACTGAAAAAACTTGTGGACTGAGTTGAAAACTAAAATTCACCACCTGATTTAAAAATGTCAGTGAAGATGAAATGTACATTCCTTCAGGGAAAACAAAGAAAGTAGTAGAAATAAGAAAGAAGATAGAGAGCAAAGCTGACCAAAGTCACCCAAGGGACTGCTTTTCCCATATGATAGTTATTGTTTTGATATACCATGACAGTCACATTACCTCTATCTTTTATTAAAATATATATCTTTCTTCTCCATCTTGTTTGAAATTTATAGAAAAGGGCAGGAGAAAGAACATTACGGAGGGCATAAGAGATAGGCTTTTGTTGCTGACAGTATACAGTATTACAAAGTCAACCCTTTCCCTGAGAGTTTGCACCTTTGGCATGAGGACTGAATTTATTCAGTCTGCAAAAGGACTGCATATATTAATCATTAGTGACCTCAGAGAAACTTAATGATGCCCAAAAATGATAGTGTTTAGGGAGATAACAGCAACTAAAACAAAGATTTTCCTGCTGAGTAGATTTGGGCTGTGATTTTTTTTCCCAAAATTACATGCTCTAATCAAGATCATACAGATTTTCATGGAAGCAAAAAAAGCAATGACGCATGATAGTTTCAGATTTCTGTTCAAAAGAATCAGTATGCAAGACACATGCAAATAAGAGGGGTCAATAAAGAATGATCAAAATATTACCCGTACTCTCAAGCCTCATTAGTTTAATTGACTAAACCATTCCTGGCTGAACTTTTCAGAAAGTAGTCTTCCAGAGACAGACATCCAATATAGCACATATTAACTCAAATGGCAATTTTATTTTATTTTATTTTTTGATTTTGAGCAGGTAACCTTAAAAATAAGCAAAATACAATTTCTTCAGTTTTTGTTTCAATCTTTTTTTGGTTTGTTTTTACATGTAACAACTAGCCTCAGATGGATGCTTGTCAGGGGAGAAGTTTGCTTGATGAAAGAAAGGAAGATCAGGAGTGCACAGGAAAAAAAGAAAACACTCAAAGACAGACTTCTAAGTGTTTCTTTTGGCAGTAACCATGTAAATAAATGAACAAGAAACAACCAGTAAGAGAAAAAGGTAGACCCTTAAAAGACAGTTTTAAATGTTATGTTAAGAAAAAATTAAGAGACACAAAAGAAAATGGGGTTGAGCAATAAAATATTCATGAAACTATCTCTTCAGCCAACATATTAATATTTAATATTTTAACTGCTGGAGTCCTTTATAGCCCCAATGAGATCCTTAAGCTCTTTTTTCTTAGAATTTCTTTGTTTTTAAGGGAACTTGCTCACTTAGAGGGATTTTCCACATTCGTCTAACAGTGCAGAACATAATAATTTAGTATTTCAAAGACAGTATTGGACCTCTTGGTTACAACACTCCCACATTAAACATGTCAGTTATCATTCTTTAGGAATAGTAAAGGCTGATAAGACTTTATTTCTAAAACTCTTTTTCTCAACACCTCAGAGTAAACCTTCTATGTACAGTTTTAACTATTAACCACAGATTGTACTTACATAGGTAGTGATTTAGAACAGAAGAGCTAAACACAATTTATTGCCAGATGCCCACACAGCTGCTCTCTCAATTCCCCTTCTCAACAGAACAGGGGGAGAAAATAATATGAAAAAGCTCATGGGTCAAGATAAAAAAAGAGAAATCAGTTACCAATTGCCATCACAGGCAAAACAGACTCAACTTGCAGAAAACAAATTTACTTAATTGGCAATTAAATTAGAGGAGGATGGTGAGAAACAAAGACAAAATAAAACATTTTCCCCACACTACTTCTTTCCCAAGCTCAACCTCACTCCTTCTTTCTCAACTCCTCTGCCTCCTCCACCCCATTCCCTCCAAGCAACTCAGAATTTGGATGGGAAATGGGGGATGCAATCAGTCTATAAGAGTTCCTCTCTGCTGCTCCTTCCTCCTCACACTTTTCCCCTGCTCCAGTGTGGGTTATCTCCACAACTGTCCTTAGGATAAAACAGCTTGGGCTCTTCATGGGCCACATTTCCTTCAGGGTATATCCACCTACTTGGCATGGTCCTCTCCAGAGGCTGTAGGTTAATACCTGCTCAACTGACATCCCCTCCAAAGCTGCAGAGGAATATCTGCTGCAGTTTCCTGAGCACCTCCTCCTACTGCTTCTTCTCTCATCTTGGTGTCTGCAGATTTAAGTATGCTTTCCCAGATGCACTATCTTCTGTACCAATGGACTCCACTGTGTCCTGCAGTGGGTCTGTTGCAGACACAACTAGAATTGGCTGCCATCTCCTCCCGCAGGACACCTCTGCAGCTCCCCCACTACCAAAACCTTGCCACCTACACCCAATACAAATTTGAACATGAATTTCAAAACACTGGGCTAGTTTTTTTTATTTACAGAACAAAGATGAGTTACCTACTAATCATCAAACAAAAATACAAAGGTTTGAGTGCAAGACTGAAGGGCAAGAGAAGAATTACAATGAACGGAAAACTAACCCTGGTCAGTGGAGAAATGACTTTGCTGTTGTTTATGCTGTGAAATTTCTATTGCATTACCCAACTACTCAAATATCTTACTTTAGTTCAACGTTCTTCTGAATTCTCTAATATGCATATTAAAATGTATTTTCACAAGTGTCCATCCTTCATGAAGAAACAGGAATAAAAACCATAACATTCCATGCAACAAGAAGCTCTTTTATGCTTGTACTTTAGGGGTGTAATTTGTTGAGAAAAAATGAGTTAAAAAATGGAATACAACCCATTTTATTTTGAAAGATTGTGCACTCACTTCTCAATAGCAAAATGGAACAAAAATTAAACTGAAAGCAATAAGCTTCAGCTGCCTGCATATTCACCAATGTCTTGACCTATTTTCCTTCCCTTAAATTTTTATACTAGTGATACTCCATCTATTCTAGCAGAAATATTTTTTGATTTACATTATTGTCAATGACCCAAATTCAATATTTCAGAGGACTTATTTTACATAGCACAAAAGAGATTGGTTGAAATTCAATAACTGTATAACTTTTAAAAAATAATAATAATCTTTACCTGTCATTCAGTCAAGGATTCATGAAAGCATTCCCTTTAGACATGAATCTTCTAAACCCTGGATATGAGATATCATTACTTTCTCATTTACCTTATTATCTGCACACTTCAAAAGAAAACAGGCATGACCACTGCATTCATAGAATCTTCTTTGTGTATTAGTACTGGCTCCTATTCAGCTGTTAGCGAGATGCTACAACTATAATTATGTTCAAATATGATGAAGAAATTCTAGAAGTAGAATGGCTCAAGGAGACAGAATGATGCTGGGGAAGTTTTTATTTCTCTGAAAATAACTGTGAAAATCTCAGTGCAATTAAAAAGATTGGTAGAGTGCAGAAATGCCATGTTAGGGAGCCTGTGTAATATATTATCTTAGAGTAACCCTTACCTACATCAGAGACCTAAATCATAGAATCATAGAATCAAATCATAGAATCAAAGAATCACAGAATCTAAGAATCATAGAATATCCTGGGTTGAAGATCATATAGTTTCTAGATCTTAAAGATCATATAGTTTCAACCCCCCTGCTCTGGGCAGGGTTGCCAACCACTAGAGCAGGCTGCCCAGAGCCACATCCAGCCTGGCCTTGAATACCTCCAGGGATGGGGCATCCACAGCCTCTCTGGGCAACCTGTGCCAGTGTCTCACCACCCTGAGTGAAAAACTTTCTCCTAATTTCTAACCTAAATCTCCCCTGTCTTAGTTTAAAACCATTCCCCCTTGTCCTAGCACTATCAACACATGTACACATGCTCCTTTCAAGTACTGCAAGGCTGCAATGAGGTCTCCCTGGAGCCTTCTCTTCTCCAAGCTAAACAAGCCCATTTCCCTCAACCTTTCTTCTACTGAAATGCTACTGAAATGCTACCGAAAGCTCAGTGCTGTATAAATACTACAACAATTACAGAAAAAAAATCTTCAGATAACAGCTGTGGGTGGAGAAGGGGGAACAGGTTAGGGAGGGGAGCTAAAGGTGCAGCAATTGCACCTTTTAAATGCACCAGCATTTGATGGCCCAAGGACTGGCTTCCACAATTTTAATATAGCCCTTGTAAAACAATGTGAAATAGTAGAATATGGTAGCTATTACACAGGGATTTATTTGCAGTCTTGTGATTGATCCACAAATTTATGTTCCTGAAGCCAAAGGACCTAAGTGATTTTCTCTAGTACTAAGCTAATAAATATTATGTCTAACATACCTTAGGGCACATGAGGTTCTTTAAAAATGTCACTAGAACAAAGTGTACACTTGGAACTAATAATAGCAAAGAGAGGTTGAGCTATTTTGGAAGTGCTGTAAGGGCAGTGAAAACAGCCCACAGAACCAATCCAAGTTATTTCATCTGTAGATGACAAACTAAGTGTTGAAATATTACAAAATTTGGCATGATATTTTTTACTTGTTCTCTTCATAAAGAACTGAAAACAAAAACCCTGAAACTGGTGGAAGAAAGGAAGAAACCATGCTAATCTAAAAATAAAACAGTCCTGATCAATAGCAGGAAGCAAATTTTCAGCAGCAGGAAATAACAGGAGAAACATTTATTAACCACCACATTCTAATCTTTAACAGAATCAAAAAAATAGACAGGTGATCAGTTTTATGAAACATAAAGTTGCATAAATAAAGCATGCATTACATACAACTATCTTTTACTCTAAAATAGAGTTTCCAGGCTTTTGTTTTAACTATATAAAATTTACTTTAACATCTCAGTCCCATATGCAGTAGATGTCCAAGTGCTCTATACACACAGAAAACTGTTCAACAGACCATAGATGTTGAATCTCAGTATGGAAATCTATTTCTCAGTAAATCAAGTAAAAGTTGCCTAAAATAAGCTGAATAAATATGTCCAGACCAGACCCTGTATAGACATATTCTTAACATAGTGTGTCAGACATTTTTGGTTCACTATCATACTTAAGGACTAGCATTCAAGTTGAAATGGAAATGCATATGGTTTTCAGCTACTCAAGTCCCTATAGTATAAAGCATCTCAAACTGTATCATTCGTTAAAATTAGCAGTCATGTAACTCTGAAAATGGATTGTAGAACAAATTGTATAACATTTTAAAATCACCATGCTGAATGACTGCCAATCAGCTAATTATAATTACATATTGTGCTTCTTTGAAGAAACTCAAAATAGAAATCTGTCCTCATTCATGCTCTAAAGTATATCTTTTATTTTTAATTTTTAATTTCATGAATTTTGAACTGATGTACTGACTTCTCTTGCATCTTGAATGTTTAAGACCTTAGTTATATAAAGCAAAATAGAAAGGCATGACTTAAAATATTCATTCTATTAACAATATGTGTTGTGTGCATGTGAATAGCCTTCTGTAGCTCTCCCTACAAATAACCCTTGAATTCTCTTTCATACATTCAGTTTAGAAAAGTTAAATCATAGAATATCCTGAGCTGGAAGGGACCCATAAGGATTATCGAGTCCAGCTCCTGGCACCGCACAGGTCTACCCAAAAATTCAGACCATGTGACTAAGTGCACAGTCCAAACTCTTCTTAAACTCCAACAGGCTTGGTACAATGACTACTTCACTGGGGAGCCAGTTCCAGTGTGTGACCACCCTCTCAGTGAAGAACCTCTTCCTGATGTCTAGCCTAAACCTCCCCTGCCTCAGCTTGACACCATTCCTGCAGGTCCTGTCACTGGTGATTACAGAGAAGAGATCAGTGCCTTCCCCTCCACTCCCCAGCATGAGGAAGCTGTAGACTGCGATGAGGTCTCTCCTCAGCCTCTTCTTTTCCAGGCAGAACAGGCCAAGTGACCTCAGATGCTCCTCGTATGGGCCCCTCTAGGCCCTTCACCATCTTTTTAGCCCTTCTCTGGACACTCTCCCAACAGTTTTACATCTTTTTGGTACTGTGGTGCCCAGAACTGCACACAGTAATACAGGTGACAAACAAAAATTTGTCTGTCAAAATTAGGCAATTAATACTGAAGTATAAATAAATACCTTTGATTTAATACAATAAAGAGTCAGTCCTTACTGTATTAATTTTTAAACCATGATCTACTGAGACATTTACCAGGTTTAGACCTCCAGCTAGTTAATTCCATTGCATCACTGGAGATACTAATACCCCCATCAAGTTGTGTCCTGCTCTGGTGGTTGAGACATGTTGGAACTAATATCTTCCTTATGAACATTCAATCAGATGTGTGAATTCATATCAGAGTCAGTGAAAATGCATGTCTTTATCCAATCCAAGTTTTTACTTCTACTACTCTACTCCTAACTATTTTACTTGTAAAACAGATTATTACGTTGTTATGTGAGAACTGTCTCTGAGGGAAGAGAGATCTTCCCTCATAGCCACTGTTCAGAATCTGTAAGATTTTCTCTGTTTTGGCTATCTCCAAAAAATTCATCTAAGCTGAGAGGCCTCAATGCTATAAACAAATGTTGATGTAAATAATCACCAATGACAGTATTGACCTATAGGCTGGAGAATGTATGGTTATTTCTTCTGGTGTTTATCCCTTTTGTGGAAGGCACAAATACCATGTGTCACTGTTATTATCCTAAATCATTAGGCTGCAGTAACAACTACAGTATGACTCATTTGGCAATCAACACAGGAAAGGAAGGAAACTTTCTGCAAATTTCCTTTGTGCCTAGTCAAATTAGTTGTGCTGGGAAATGTATTTAGATTCTGTGTAAAGAATATAAGGTTTTTATCTGAGGTATAATCCATACTTGCTCAAAAATATTTTGTAATAAGTTAAAATAATTGATTACTCTTACTTTTTATAAGCTGTATCACTAGGAAAATCAAGAAGTATCTTCATGTGCTATTTGACACCTTTAAACATGGAGGAAGAGAATGAACTTCAATGAATAGTAGTGAGAGGAATCAAAGTTCATTGCCAAGTCTCTAACTTTCTGACAGCACATCCACTCAGCACTTGACAGTGAAAGTCACTTTGGTTAAGGCAATATCAACACAAACAGTAATATGAGACAAAGGACATAAAAAGGTCCTGACATTCAAATTCAAGGCTTTGTATCAGGATGACTTCACATTCACTGTTTTTGCCAGAATGTTTGGAGGGGGAAAAAAGTAATACGAGTAAGTAGAAGATACACTAATGAACAGAAATGTCAGGGATATGAGAATGGTATTTTCTGATAGGATATATGTGCTATCAAGAACAAGTCCGTAAGTCTCTACAATGTGTGATAACGAGTAAGTGAAAGGTTATCACAGACTTGTGTTTATTATATATTTCAACAATCTACTATTTCAGTAGAGACCTTCCAGACTCTATGGGTCAATCTTTTTTTCCTGTAGAACTTACCTCCCCAGTTCTCAATTACTGCTGGTTCATGCAGTCCAACTAAGAATGTTATCCAATTTTGCAGGTCCCTGAGTCATTTTATCCTCCCACTCTTTATATCCCTTTCTGGGTTACACTTCCTTTTCAGCAAAAGGGAAAATGATATCCAGAAATAAAATCAAGTATCCCAATTCTTTCTTCCCTTAGTTGCCTATTACTACTTTAACCCTATCCATCAATCAGTAGCCATTACAGGTTATTTCTCCATGGGTCTTTCATCCATCCGTATGGATGAAAGCACCGTAAAAATCATTTTTCACTCAGCTAGTGATATTTTGGCTTTAAATTGATATGAGTAAAATATTACCTATGCAATCTGGTATTCATTATTTATATTTATGAATATTCTTATAGAACATCTTCTGGGAAGTAGTAAATCCATACTATACACAGGATGCTATCTGCAATTAGTGAAGTGGGATTTTTTTTCCTAGCATTGTAATGAAAAATGTCAAGTTTATTTAAGGAGTTTCACTGTTTTGTGTAACTTGTTCTGCCAGGCCACAGGGACTACGAATAAATGCATAAGCATTCATACTAAAGTTATTACAGATGCAGTTGGTCTGATTATTCTGTGTAACTTCAAACCATTAAAATAGCAACACAAGGTACAAAGCTGTGGAGGATCATACCTCAGTTTTCAAAGGATGTGCACCCAATTAAATTAAAATTATAAAAACGGTTAACTTTCTTCATGGAAACTAATATCATTATCTTCTTGTTAAATTGAATACCTGCTTTTATGATATCTGCTTTTTTACACTTGTAAAACAATCACCATAATGTAAAGAGTCATTTTCATAATTGCTTAGTTGATGGCTAATAGCAGAACTCTCTACGATTTTCTTTTCCTTAGTATATATCAAAAATTGAAATGTATTTGGATTTGCAGTTCAGTTTGTCAGATACCTACATATTTTATCAAGATTAATAAAAGAATGTCACTAATATCTATACAGAAGACAGAAAACTATCTTTCTGTGGAAGAAAACAAGAATTTGGTGAAATCCTCACAGTTCATTTGATTTCAAAAGGCAGGGAAATGCTTATTAATGACTACAGAAAGAATTTACAAAGAAATATTGATTTCTTTAAGTGACACACAAAATACTGTGATTGCTGTTGGAAAATTCAATGGAAGTATACCATTATACTTCTTCTTGTTACAGTTTATCATGTCTACTGCACATATTGCTTACTTCTAGGATTTAGAAACATGAGAATGTTTCCTTAACAGGGTTTACATTCATTTTCTTTTTAATTTAAATTGAACTATAATACTTTTTATTGACACCTACGTTTAGAACAGTGATCCTTATTCTTTGCAATCACCAGTGTTTAGGTTTAAAATAAGGTGTTAACATTTGAAGAGAATTTATTAGTTCATTATTTGATTATTAGTTAGTTTTTGAGTAGGATAGATTTCAGCTCCTTTATGTTAAGAGAAATCAGAAGAAAACATGATTTCCTAAAGATGGTTTCAAAGTCCTGGTTAGATTTACATGATTGGATTCAAGATAACTTGAAAATACAGCAGCAAGAAGAAGAAAAACTATTGTGTTTCTCTGTCAAATGTTTTAGTGTTTTCCACAAGAGAATTAAGTTTACAAAGAAAAAAAGATATGAGTGAAATATAAAATAAAATAAAATAAAATAAAATAAAATAAAATAAAATAAAATAATAAAATAAAATAAAATAAAATAAAATAAAATAAAATAAAATAAAATAAAATAAAATAGAAGATATTTAATACATTTTTAGGAGTAAGAAGTAAACAAAATAAAAAGAGATATCACAGAATTACAGAACTGTAGGGGTTGGAAGGGACCTTGAAAGATCATCTGGTCCTACCCCCCTGCCAAAGCAGGTTCCTCAGAGCAGGCTGCCCAGGTAGGCGTCCAGACAGGCCTTGAATATCTCCAGAGAAGGAGACTCCACAACCTCCCTAGGCAGCCTGTTCCAATGCTCCATCACCCTCACAGTGAAGCAGTTCTTTTGCATGTCAGTGCGGAACTTCCTGTGCTCTAACTTGCAGCCATTGCCCCTTGTCCTATCCCCACAGACCACTGAGAAGAGGTTGGCTACATCCTTCTGTCCCCCACCCCTCAGATATTTATATACACTGAGGAGATCCCCTCTCAGTCTTCTCCAGGCTGAACAGACCCAGTTCTCTCAGCCTTTCCTCATAAGGAAGATGCTCCAGGCCCCGTATCATCTTTGCAGCCCTCTGCTGGACTCTTTCAGGAGATCCCTGTCTTTCTTGTACCAGGGAGCCCAGAACTGGACACAGTACTCCAGATGAGGCCTGACTAGGGCAGAGTAGAGGGGGAGGATCACCTCCCTTGGCCTGCTGGCCACGTTCCTCTTAATGCACACCAGGATCCCATTAGCCCTCTTGGCCACAAGGGCACAGTGCTGGCTCATGGTCAACCTGTCGTCCACCAGGACCCCCAGGTCCTTCTCCTCAGAGCTCGTCTCCAGCAGGTTGTTCCCCAGCCTGTACTGATACTTTGGGTTGTTCCTTCCCAGGTGCAGGACTCTTCACTTGCTCTTATTAAATCTCATTTGGTTTCTTCCTGCCCATCTCTCCAGCCAGTCCAGGTCTCACGCAGCCTTCTGGTGTGTCAGCCACCCCTCCCAGCTTTATCTCATCGGAATACTTGCTGAGGGCAGACACTATTCCCTCATCAAGGTTGTTGATGAAGATGTTGAACAAGACCGGAACCAGCACCGACCCCTGGGGAACACCACTAGTCACAGGCCTCCAGTCAGACTCTGCTCCGCCGATCACCACCCTCTGAGCTCGGCCAGTCAGCCAGTTCTCAACCCACCTTGCCGTCCACTCATCTATCCCACACTTTCTCAGCTTTGCTAGTAGGATGTCATGGAAGACAGTATTGAAAGCCTTGCTAAAGTCAACGTAGATGACATCCACCGCTCTCCCCCCATCGACCCAGCTGGTGATGCCATCATACAAGTCAACGAGGTTGTTCGAACACGACTTCCCCTTGGTGAATCCATGCTGACTACTCCTCATAACCTTCTTCTCTTCCAATTGCTTGGAGGCAGCATCCAGAACAAGCTGCTCCAATACCTTTCCAGGGACAGAGGTGAGACTGTAGTTTCCCGGATCCTCCTTCCTGCCCTTCTTGAAGACCGGAGTGACATTGTCTGTCCTCCAGTCTTCAGGCACCTCACCCGTTCTCCAGGACCTTTCAAAGATGATAGAGAGCGGTTCGGTGATCACATCTGCCAGCTCCCTTAGCACACGCAGATGCATCCCATCAGGACCCATGGATATGTGTGCATTGAACCCACTCAGACACTCCCGAACCACTCCCACGTCCACCAGGGGGAAGCCCTCCATTTTCCAGACCCTTTGTCCTATTGCCAGGGGCGAGGAGTCCCGGGGGAGTGTCCTTGAAGCAAAGACTGAAGCAAAGAAAGTATTCAGTATCTCTGCCTTCTCAGCATCTCCTGTGACCAGGACACCCCCCTCATTCAGCAAGGGAACAACATTTTCCCTAGTCTTCCTCTTGCTGTTTACATACTTGAAAAAACCCTTCGTATTATCCTTTATCTCTTTTGCAAGCCTCATCTCTAGGTGGGCTTCAGCCTTCCTTGTCGTGTCCCTGCAGGCCCTGACAACACCTCTATACTCCTGCCCAAGAGGTCAGGCCCTTTTTCCACATTTCATAGACCATCCTCTTCCTTTTGATCTTATTGATGAGCTCCTAGCTCATCCACACGGGTTTCCTGCCCCCCTTCCCCAATTTCCTATTCCTCGGGATGCACCAATCTTGAGCATGGAAAAAGTGCTGCTTAAATGTAGCCCAACTCTCACAAGCACCCTTGCCTTCTAGCAACCTATCCCATGAGATACTCCCAAGCAGGTCCCGGAAGACGTCGAAGTTGGCTCTTCAAATGTCCAGGGTAGCAATGCTGCTTTTAGCCTTACTTCCTTTGCCTACTTCCATCTGGAACTCCACCATCTCATGGTTACTGCATCCCAAGCTGCCCCCAACCTTCACATCCCTAACAAGGCCATCCCTGTTGGTAAGAACGAGGTCCAGGAGCACCCCACGCCTCGTCGGCTCCTTCACCACCTGCGTCAGAAATTGTCCTCAACGCATTGTAGGAACCATTTGGACTGCTCATGCCTGGCCGAGTTTCTTACCCAGAAGATGTCTGGGTAATTGAAGTCCCCCATGAGGACCAGCGCTCGTGATCGTGAGGCTACTAGCAGCTGCTCGTAGAAAGCCTCATCAACTTCCTCCTCCTGATCTGGAGACCTGTAGTAGACCCCTACCACCATGTCTCCCATACCAGCCCACCCCTTAATTCTTACCCACAAGCTCTCCACTTGTCCTGCAACCTCCTCCAGCTGGAGCTGGGTGCACTCTAATTGCTCCCTCACATAAAGGACAACCCCATCCCCTTACTTCCCCAGCCTGTCTTTCCTAAAGAGGACATAGCCCTCCATGACTGCATTCCAGTCATGCGAGCTGTCCTACCACGTCTCAGTGATCACAACAAGATAGTGGCCCTGCGACCAAACACAGATCTCGAGCTCATCCTCTTTATTTCCCATGCTCCATGCATTGGTGTACAGGCACTTTATGGAAGTAGCAGGTGCAGTTACGCTTAGGGGGATGCAAGAAGAAGATACTGGATGGGGGATCGGGAAGGCTATCTTCTCTGAGGAGCCCTCAGACAATCCTATGGGAGAGCTCAGAAGTTTTTCCTTGTCTTCAACAGTGACAGCAGTGACAATTTTCCCCAGCCCTTCTCTGTCATCTTTAGCTCCCCTCCCTTCGTCCATCAAACCTAGTTTAAAGCCCTGGTAATCAGCCCAGAGAGCTTGCTCCCCAACACACTTGCACCCCACTTTCTCAGTTGGTGTCTGTCCGTAGCCTCTCAAAGGACGGCCCAAGATTGAAATACCCGAATACCTGGTCCAGACACCACCCCCTCAGCCAGTCATTTACCTGTCCTGTTCTGCTCCTTCTATCTGCATCCCAGTCACCCAGCAGGAGGACAGAGGAGAACACTACCTGCACTCCCGATCTCCTCAACAACCTCCCCAGGGATGCAAAGTCCTTTTTAATATTCATTTTTCTAATAGTGGCTTCCCGGGATCCAACCTGAATGACTACGAGAGGATAGTAGTCCTCCAGTTTAATGAGTTGTGGCAGAGCCTTCCTAACATCTCTGACACGTGCCCCAGGAAGAAAGCATACCGCTTGGGATAGGTTATCTGGGCAACAAATGGGAGCCTCAGTGCCCCTCATCAAGGAGTCACCAGTCACCGGGACTCTCCGCTCCTTTTTTGTGGCACAGGTTACAATGTGGTGCTCCATCTGACCCTGATCCTTATGTTGTGCACTTCCCCCAATCTTGACTCTCTTCTCAGGGTTGCTTCCCAGGTTTGGACTACTGTCCAGACCCTCAGCCTCTTCCGCAACCTCCCTGAGAGCCTCAAATCTATTTCCCAGGGACACCATGGGGGTAGGTGGCACCATGGGTGTCGGGGGCAGACGTCTCTTTCTGCTCCGAGCTGAGACAAGGGTCCAGCCCCTTTTCTCTTGCAGACAGTCTAACCCTCCATTCCACATGTGTTCAATGGGGGCAGCCTCTACCCCTTGTTGGGACATAGAAGAGAGCTGCCAAGCAACAGCAGGGGTGGGGAGACCCCTCCTCACCCTCAGAGACTCCTTCAGGCTGACGATTTCTTGCTGCAGCCCAGCCACCTGCTCGGGGAGTCCCTGAAGCAGAGCACACCTGCACCCATGACAGCGCTCTCCTCCCTCATGGCCCAGATGGGCCTCCAGATTCTGGAGATCCCTGCAGTCCCTTGTCTGGACTGCCACCTGGGTGTACACGTGAGCCCAGAGAGGCAGCATCTCCTCCGTTTGGGTTGTCGCCTCAGACCAACTGCTGCGACAGGTGCCCACCATGGTGAGGTCTAGGTTCCCTCCCTGCCCCACACTAACTGCCCCGCGCTAACTGCCCCGTGCTAACTGCCATATATATGGATATATTTGTCTTAATACTAAATCAGAAAAGAGGAAAAGGAATCCATAGCTACCTGAATAATCTTTAGCCATTGAAAAACAACAGACTGTTCAAATTTATATTTAACCTACTATATTAAAGTACTTGGTAAATTTACATATACAACATTAAGACAAAAATGTAAAGCTATATTTCCCATCAAAATCTAGTTTTGTAATTTAGTTTAAAATTTTTCTCATCAGCACTGTATATTAAAAGCCTTAATACTACATTACCCATGGTTGTGATGTCCAAGTGGCCAATGAATGCCCAAATTTCAAATATTTTGTTTAGTAAAAAGAATATTAATAACTTCCAAGAATTCAAATGAACATATAAGCAGTTTTGCTTATCTTTAAATATGATACTTTTCCTGTGATTTTATTTATTTCTATATGTGATTACATGAAATTAGGACAAAGAATAAAGCTGCTCAGCACATTACAATTTACTGTAAAAGAGATTTGAAAAAAACCTTTAACCGAAAATATCAGGGCCCTGAGGGCACCCACAGCCCTGCTTGTCCCTTTTCACTCTCTGCCAACCCACTCCCTCACCAGGGACCAGGTTCTAACCAGGACCCCACAGTAGCCCTGCGGCCAGCAGCTCCAGCAAAAGTGAGGCCAAATGGCCTCACACAACCCTCACACAACAAATGGCTCCACACAACCCTGCCCTGCCTGACCATGAGTTCAGCCAAGGTAGGCCCACCTGCAGGCCCACATGCCCAGCTTGCCTAGGCCCTGCCTATCCCCAGGGAGTTGTCCAGCACCTGGGGCATGGGGTTCCCCAGTTTCCCTGGCTGCCCTGGTCCTGGATGTGCCTGAGGGAGGGGGCTGGATTTTCAGACCCTCCCCTGTAGGATCCTATGTGGAGCCCCCTGGCCTGTGCAGCATCCTGACAGCAAACTGGCCAGTAAAAGTTTAGTACTGTTGAATTTGTACCAAAAGTGCTCAAGTGTTCACTGCTTTGTAGGACCAGACATCTAGTATGTCATTCCAAACCCAAGCAATAACACATCTTCAGTTATCCTCAAGTCAATTTGTTGC
Organism: Anas platyrhynchos; assembly: GCF_047663525.1. NCBI lineage: Eukaryota > Metazoa > Chordata > Aves > Anseriformes > Anatidae > Anas > Anas platyrhynchos. The sequence goes on from NC_092589.1 coordinate 76,948,539, forward strand.
ACAAAAGAATCAGTGATGTCTAAAATCTATATTCCTGTCAGCAATATTGAGAATAGACTGTGTATTTGAGAATGGCTCCGCCTATTTAGCTGATTCAGTTTGGGCTGCTTCTCAAGCAAGGTGGTATGAATGATAAATTTTCTTTGATCTCACTTGTCCTGGTTTCAGCTAGGATAGTTAATTTTCCTTCTAGTAGCTGGTAGAATGCTGTGTTTTGGCTTTAGGATGAGAAGAGTGCTGATAACACACTGATGTTTTAATTGTTGCAGAGCAATGCTTACACTAAGCCAAGAACTTTTCAGCTTCTTGCTCTGTTCTGCCAGTAGGCAGTATAGGGGTGCAGCAAGAGCTGGGAGGGGACAGACCCAGGACAGCTGACCCAAATTGGCCAAAGGTGTATTCCATACCATCTGACGTCATGCTAAACAATATATAGCAATATATAGAGGTGGCTAGCTGGGGTGGGGGTTCCAGCTGCTTGGAGATAGGCTGGGCATCAGTCAGCGGGTGTTGAGCAATTGCATTGTGTATCACTTGTTTTGTACACATTAGTAGTAGTAGTACTATTTATTATTATTATTATTATTATTATCATTATTATTATTATTATTATTATTATTATTATTATTATTATTATTAATATTATTATTATTATGTGTGTCCTAATAAACTGTCTCTATCTCAACCCACAAGCTTCCTTTTCCTGATTCTCTCCCCCATTCCAGAGAGGGAGGAGGAGTGAACGGCTGTGTGGTGCTTAGCTGCTGGCTGGGTTAAACCACAACAGAAAAATTAGGGCTCCCAGTTCACTAATATGTGCTAAGACTTCTGTATGTTTTGAATCATCTGGATTTACTGTGCATGTGTAAACCATGGTTAACAACCTGTGTGCAGCAGTTTGGAAGCTTCCAAAGCATGTTGAGCCCACCAAGGACATATCTGACCCATGATCTACATGGTCAGTTAGACCCCATATGTCCGGAGGGCATGGAATTTACTGCACCCAGCTGACAGGTACTTGAAATGGATGTGCCTTACAATGCAAGGTATCTCATGGTCCACTTAAAGACATTTCTCTGGATACATGGAAATCTCCAGGAGGTGGGTGTTCAAAGCTCTCAAATTCTGCCTAGACAAGATTTCCAGAAAGACAGTGTAGCTAGTGAAATGAAAGTATATTTTACCTGTAAGAATGAAAGCAACTTTCCAGGGAAACAGTCTAGTTTCTCTCAGCTAATGCATAAACTCTTGATTTCGATGAAATAAAAACTCAATCTGATGAACACATTGTATATACATATATCCAAGAATGATTTAGTGATTGTTTGAAATCCATTATATTTCATTTTATTGTAACTATGTGAGACAATTAATAAACTCTTTCAGCTAGTTTATGAGACAAAGTTCAAACCTCTAGCAACAACATTTTATTATCTACAACATGGATCTGACAGACTGACTTTAACAGTGCGCTAAAAGATTAATACAAGCAATTTAAAAGTTGTGAGGATTCTGGCCTCAAAGGGAATCCTTGTGAAGGTATAACACACAACACACTTGTGACCTGAGGCCAAAAGGATCATCATTTCATACCCAAAGCAGTGAGCAAGATAAGAACTCTAGTGCAAGGAAAGAATATGAATGCATCTTCCACAGACAATCTAATGTTAGTCTCCCTTACACTGACAAAACAGCATTAAAAGGAGTGGAATTAGATGCAACCTAACCAATGGTCAAGTGTGGCATGGTGATTTTTGTTTATGTTAAACTGTATAGAGAATAGATATTTAACAAAATTGAAGAAAATGAGGATGCCAAGAGGATGATCAGAGGGACAGAGCACTTCTCCTATGAAGAGAAGCTAAGAGAGTTGAGGTTGTTCACCCTGGAGAAGAGAGTGCTCTGGGTAGACCTTATAGTGGCCTTCCAGTACCTAAAGAGGGCCTACAGAGACCTGTGCGGTGTCAAGAGTTGGACTTGATGATCCTTAAGGGTCCCTTCCAACTCAGGATATTCTATGATTCTATGATACAGAAAAACTGGGAAAAACCCTACAGAAAAGCTGACTCTTTGTCAGGGTCTGTAGTGATAGGACATGGTGAAATGGTTTTAAACTAAAAGAGAGCAGATTCAGATTAGATACAAGCAAGAAATTCTTCACTGGGAGGGTGGTGAGGCCATGTGTTGCCCAGAGAAAGTGTGGATGCCCCATTCCAGGAGGTGTTCAAGGCCAAGATGGATAGGGCTTTGAGCAACCTGGTATAGTGAGAGGTGTCCCTGCCCATGGCAGGGAGGTTGGAACTAGATGATCATTAAGAACCCTTCCAACCCAAACTATCCCATAATTCAGTGAAAACCACAATGAATCCTCAATGAAGTCCACTGAAATATATTTTATATGTCTAATTTCCTGTTCTAGAGAGTGACAACACAATATAAATAAAAACATTTTTGTTGGCATATCCGGGAATCAGTTATTCCTCCTGGTACTTTAGAAGGATTGGGATCATCTCTAAAAGCTAAAATAAGATCTTGCATTTCAAGTAATGAGAAATTAAATAGATCACAAAGATGGATGTTGCTAGGAAGCTACATTGCACAGTGGATTTCACAGATCCAGAATTCAATAGGATCTTGCATTTCAATTGATGAGAAATGAAATAGAGCATTATCAAAGAGACGGATATTACCTGACCTGCAGATTGATAGCTGCAGATACTATATGTAAATAAATAACAATAATTATTACAACTTGTATCATTGTGGCCAGAAGGTCAAAAAATGCAGAATTCCATTAAAGTAATAAAGTTATATAGTTTGTGTTCTTCAGACCAAAAAAAAAACATTTGTAAAATGAATAGAATGGTACAGGCATCAAAAATTGAAGAAGCAGGAAGCAATGATAGTAATGCCTGGAAAGAAAAAAAAAAAAAAAAAGAAAAAAAAAAAAAGAGGGCTAGAGAGAAAATAAAATGTAGGTGTATGGTATATGTTAAGTTATGTATAGAAAGTATTGAATATGACTAAAATGTAACAAGAAAAGTAATTGACTGAAAAGTCAATTTACTAAACTCCTGCCTACTTAATTTAAATAAATGGATTTTTAAATGAAGCAGAAATATACATGTATACATAAATAAATGCAAATTAAAAAATATATAGCATTTGCAGAATGCAGTCAGATAGTTAAGTAGGAAACATACCGTCCAAAACTCAGTGTGTATACCTACCACTGTATCATTGTTTAAAGATTCACTTGAAAAATAGGCCAGGATGACTGCACCTTATAACAGTTTCTTCTTAATTGTTGAATAATTTATGTGAAAGTACTATGGCTGTCTTAATTAATTAAGAAAAAATCCCTTGTGAAATGTCTAATTCAAAGCAAGAGAAATTCCCATTTCAACATCTCACTACAAATAAGTTAAACACATTTTTTTCTTGATATCTCACTGTTTGCTTTTTAAATTAGTATGCCATGTTACAAACAGCACTGTTTAGTAACTGCAGTTACTAAACTGCATTTAGTTCCTTGTTGTTGTTTGTTTGGTTGGTTTGGTTTTGAAGGGTTGTTATACACAGCACAGGTTGCAGGCTGAAGAATGATTAGAAAGTACAGAAGCTGAAACTGTGTATTAAATTACTCCCACAACCTGTTCAGTGATGGGGTCCAAGGCTGGAGCAGTCGCTCCATTGAATCAATACAGTAAGGCTTCAGGAACACTTAAGCCACATATATCTGATTTGTGACCACCTTGAAGTACCCTTGGCCACATTTATTTTACCAATTGTATAATACACCTATCAAAGACTCTTCTGGAATTTGACCTACCCACAATGCATCTTGCATCCTGAACACCTAATAAACCCACTTTGTTCTCTTCTGCAGAAGACCTACCTAACTCTCCCCAGATATTTCAGCATTTTTTTGCTCTGTATTCTGTTGCTTTCCTGGCCCAGCATAGGGATACTCTTGAAAACCTAGTCAAAAAACAGCTCAAAGCTGCCTGGGGTCTTGGATGAAGGTTTTATGAAAACAACTGTTTTTGTCTTTTTAGAAAAGCCACAAATTTACTGACACATCTGACCAAACACATCTTGCCTTACACAATCAAGAAGACACAAATCCACAATCTCCTTCCAAAACAGTTTCCAAATCAAGACAGAAAAGCTGTCTGCCAGTGAGACTTTAAGCTGCATGGATCACCCTGTGAACACCATGATAATGTGAGACGCTTCCCCTCAAATGCAACAGAAACATGTTTGGCAGGGCCAGAGTTGCCTGAAGAAGAATCCTCAACTTTTTTCCTGTACCAAGGTGATTAAGATATACCCACACAGGAGAAGGATACCAGTAAGGCAGTAAATGCCATATTTTAACATTGCTTGTGTAAACAACAAAACTCATCCCAAGTTTTCAGTAAAAATTATGGAGGACGTGAGATTTATTTTCACATGAGTATGCTGCTTTCCTTATACCTCTACATTCTACCTACCTTTCCAAGTCTCCTAGACTAACGCATGTGTCCCCGGGAAGTCCACATAGAAATGAAAGAGCACAACATACCCCCACAACCTTATCAAAGTTCTTGGGAACTGCTCTTTAAAATTCTTATTTGAGTAACTCTGTTCTGTGATAAAGGTAATACTTTAAATGAAATGGCTGAGTCTGAAGTTCCTAAATGAGGTGAAATGTGGCGAATGTAGTAAGATTCAAAAAAAAAAAAAAAAGTTTTCTCTCATCCAAAGGGATAAGAGGGCTTGCTGTTGTTCAAGTAGTAGCTTCTATGTGTGCAGCACCTACAAGCAGGGAAGATATTGAGATATTGCTAGAGAAATTCTCTCTCTGTTTTTCCTTTATTCATTTTCTTGTAAGGACTGTGTTGGCCTTTCATATCTGTTTGTCATCACCTTTGTATTAACATATATGGAATATTTTACATGCATTAGAAAGGCATCCTTTATTCTCTTTAGCATTCCTGTGATGATCGTCTTACTCATCTCCCAGAAGTTTTGCTTGAAACTGTAATGGAGGTCTCGTGATGGAGGCCTCACAAATGAATTTTATGCTCCTTATCTTCACCCAGTGTGGAAAATAATCTTGAAAATATCTCTATGATAACTATTAACTCAATAAACTCTAGCACTGCATGTGAAGAATGTTTAAAAATATCAGAGAATGACTAGTGACATAAAGTGCTCTAGAGATCACTTACAGATCGTAGTCCAATTCAAGACTAGTGAAGGCAGCCCATGGAGAAAATTAATAAATATTTTTTTTAAATCACATTTATTGAATTTCCCAGATGGAAAATAAAATAAATAAATAAATAAATATATTTTAAAAAAGAACTTTTGTCTTTTTCTATTAAAACATAGACTTTTAAATAAAAAAGTAAAGAAGTGGTGAATACTTTGCTGTGTATCTGGAAAAGAAGGTGCTGAGGTTGGAGTAGGACAGAATAGAAAGCTGTGCTGGAAGAAAGTCTTAGATACTACAAGAAATATAATGGCAATTATTTCCAGACATAAGGATAATTATATTCAACCCAAATATATAATGATTATTAAAAATATTTGTAGTGATCATTTAATATCTGAAAACACCCTCTCCATCCCTTGTTTAGATTATATAAAGCATACATGGGCTTCTCAAGAGTGGAGATCCAAGCAGTAACTGCCCCAAATAATTTAAATCTTTGTATAAAATTTCTATCATATCCCTGTCCATTAAACAAGAAATACAATACACCAAAACGTCTAAAGCCTTTACCAACAGCTACTACTCTATTAGCTTACATACCTACATTCACTGAGCCAGGACTCTCCAAGATATAAATGCTGGTTTGAGCTAGCCCCACTAAACATACATTTTAAACACCCTGGGGTACAGATTCTCCTTCTCTCTAGCCCAATAATATTATCTGCACCTAATAGTATGAAAGCTTGTTCTTTAATGGAGCTTCTGTGTGCTACCACTGTAATATCTTAAATAGCATCCACTCACTCATTTTTATATGAGTGTCATAGAAAGCTAAGGGCAGATCTTTAATTAATTTTAAGCTTTCTTATTTGATTTCTGTGCAATTGATGAATGTGATTTAGTTATCATATTTCTAAAAATAAATATTTATTCAACTTTAGTAAATCAAGAAATAAATCCCAGCGATCCTAAACTGCCATAATTCTTCTTTTATTTTCCCTTTTTTTGTTGTTGTTTTTGTTTTCCTTTGCCACCTCCTTCTCTTCACTGTTGAAGGAACAGCTTATGTATGGCAGGTTTTCCCTCTGGCTTAGAAAGCCTCAGGCAAGAGTTGGTAGTTCCAGTCAGCTCAGTTTTCTGTACATTATGTATTGTATCTATTTGAATTTTTCATTAAAATATTTGTTTTGACAATATTGTCCCTCTAAACCAATTATTTTTAAAACTTTTATGTCTAGGTGACTTTGGGGATATCTGATTTTGCTTCTTTTTAAAACATAAGTTCTGCTTCTGCTCAGGAGAAGCACTTTCTTACTAACCTGTGTAGTTGTGTGTAAGGCACATGTCCTGTAATCTCGAAATCTGTTATTTCATCTCGTTTTCTACCTCATCATTAATATGTATCAGCACAGGTCACTGGAACACTCCTGTGTTTATGAGGCAACTGAAAGATTCTTCTATATTTGTATAATAAATATCACAAAAAGGACAATTTAGAGATAACAATCTAGATTATTTATACAGGCAATTATGCATTTTTTTCTGCATGAAACTTGTCAGCTGGTACAGATTCTTACTAGCCAGCATTATATCAGTGACAGATAAGTAGCATAACACCTATAGTGGCTGCAAATATACCAGCAGCTGTCCATCACGTTTCTGGAGCTATATGTATATCTTCATTCAGCCCACCATTACAGAAGTATTAAAGTAAGAGCTACTTTGACCATAAAAAAAATAAAAATAAAAATAAAAATAAAAATAAAAATAAAAATAAAAATAAAATAAAAATAAAAATAAAATAAAAATAAAAATAAAAATAAAAATAAAAATAAAAATAAAAATAAAAATAAAAATAAAAATAAAAATAAAAATAAAAATAAAAATAAAAATAAAAATAAAATCATCATAATTGTTTCAGTACTGGGTTGCTTTTAGTTAAGGGCAATAAATATGGATTTGTCAAATAGACATACAAAGGAAGTAAGTTTTTCTTACTCCATCAGGATATGCCTCTCAGCAGTATTATATATACCATATATAATATATACCATATATATATATGTTATACTATATGAGTGTTACGAGCACTGGTTGCTGGGAAATGGAAACACTGGGACATAAATCTACCAGAAACTACTTCACTAAGTAACAGCAGAGGGTCTGACAACCACCTTGCTGAAACAAAACCCCTACACACAGTGAGAGGAGCAACACGTTTACCCACAAGTTGGTAAAACTTATTTTAATTTAGTGAATTTTAACTAATATTAATGTTATAAGAACAGCCTATTTTTTTTCTCACCCTTGCAATTTTCCATGAGCTTGTCATGAGTATTATGAAACAGGAAAGAAACAAGTATTAATATTTTTATTAATATATTAATATAAAATCTTAAAAGTTACTTGTAAAGGAAAACATTTATTTTCAAATACAGAAGTGCAAATATTTAGAAATAAATAAGGTATTTTTACCACTTCAATAAATATTAAAACATGTATCTGCTACCTCATCTCCTGTGAAAGGAATCACTAATGGTGAAAGAATTTTAAATAACTTGTTTCATACATTTTCATATCCTTATGAAATATTAGTTAATACAAATATGACAATATTGCCCTTTTTTTCAGATATTCGAACAATGAACTACTTACAACTTTCTGTTATTCAACAGTTAAGTTTCTATGGAAAAGAGAATGTCTTGCCCAAAATCATGCCACATTGTCAACTGTTGATCTCTATTCCAGACAGTTTTTGAAATAAAAAGGAAGAATGAGGCAGAAATTAATTGGGACTTCTGGAAATTGGGATGGGCACAAAGATGTGGGAGAAGGCAAAGACCTAATTGACTTACACAAAGTACAAGCTTTTAAATCAAGCTTCATAATTGTAGAAATTCAACTAAAGTAAGCAGAACAGGTTCTGAAACATTTGCTGATACAATGGTTTTCTCTGGTATACTTTGATGGATATTGTATCACCTTCACTAGCCTTTTTGCAAAATAATGGAGGACAATGATGTCTATTATGCTGCTACTTATATATAATAAAAAAGTGGGAAACTTTCTTATGAGTTAGGTCTGTTCTTGCAGCCCCATATGAAAATTAAGAAAACCTATTGTATATTTCAGGGACTGAAAAAACAAAGTGTATTTGCCCTCTTATGGCAAGGAAAAAAAGTTGTGTTACTTTGCCAGTAACATCATTCCATTTTTAGGTTCATATATGTAACAATGTAAAGGAGCTTACAAAGATCCTTTATCCTTACAAAGACCTTATCCTTTTCTTTTAAGGGGATTTCCTTATGGCTTGATATTCATAATCACATTGTTTTTTAAAATATAGGGTGGACATATGTATAAGTAGACAGATAAAAATACATGCTTATTCTGATATGCAATACCCTAATATAGAAAAAAAAAAAAAAAAAAGTCAAACAAAAATAGTCATAGTTAAAAAAAAATAAACTATTAATTTTCTTTAAACCTCAGAATATACATTTATTTTTTATCATAAGAACTAAAAACAGTATTTTAATTCACTTATGGTTAATTGCATTTATATCTGTATTTAAAATTTTAAGTTCCTATTGGACAATTTGGTAATAGCACTTGTCATCACCTTTCTTTTGACTCCACTTCTGCAGCAGCTCTGGTACCCAGAGCATCTCCTTAGCAGGTCCACACACACTATCTGGGCCCAAGGAAGTTCATGTTACAAGACAAAGTATTTTCAGTCTAGCCTACCCCAAGAGGATAATTCAGTTTAAATGAATGTTCAGTTTGCAATGTTTTTGAAGGTCTGTTATCTTTGGCAACATCTGTGTCCGGCATCAGTTCTCATATGCTTATGGTTTACAAAGCAGGGGAGTAACTGGCTCTTCCGTATGGTATTCAGACCACAACACAGATGCAGGAAAATACACATCAGTAAAATAATACAGTGATAGCCACCTACAAGAGTTGCTATTTCAGTGAAAATAATTTGGGTTCTTTGACAGACAGTACAAGTAGAAGTAAATTTTGTCAAGGGTGCTAGAAAATATTTTTGACAACTTAGCAATGGAATTTGTTACCCAAAACCCAGTAAAGTTTCCCTTTCCTGAAGCTAGTTCTCTCAAATTTAATGATCATATTCAATGACACTACTTGATTTTTTGTTTCAGCAGCAGCTGCTTATGATTTATAAAATATTTCAGTATCAAATCTTTTTCTTGATCTGAGAATGTGCAATTAAATTAAAGATAAAAAGACCTGCATTTCATTTCCACATAAGAAAACCTCATGACTATCCAGCAACAAGAACAACAATGTCTTGATCATTACATCATGCCTTCTTGTTAAAGTAAAGTTTATGTTTAAATCTTTTCAGTGTAACAGTATATATTCTGTAAAAGTAAGTACTGTTTGTCCTTCATAAACATCAAATGCCGTCTTGGTGTTTTTACTGTATTTATAATTTTTAAGGAAAAATCTCTATAGAGGTTTTTTTATCCTCTTAATTATCTTTATTAATGAGTTGGATGAGAAAATTGACTGCACCCTCAGTAAGTACACAGATGACACCAACCTGGGGGGAGGTGTTTATCTGCTGGAGGGTAGAAAGGCCCTGCAGAGGGACTTGGACAAGTTGGATCAATGGGCAGAGGCTAATGGGATGAAGCTCAACATGGCTAAGTGACGGGTCCTGCACTTTGGCCACAACAGACCCATGCAACGTTACAGGCTTGGGGCAGAGTGGCTCAAAAGCTGTGCAGAGGGAAAGGATCCAGGGGTGTTGGTCAAACATAAGTTGTCAGTGTTGGCCAAGAAGGCTAATGGCATCCTGGATTGTATCAGGAATAGTGTAGCTGGAAGGACCAAGGAGGTTATCATCCCCTGTACTCTGCTCTGGAGAGGCCACACCTTAAGTACTGTGTCCATTCTGGGGACTTTCACTACAAGAAAAATATTGAAGTCATGAAGCATGTCCAGAGAAGGGCTACAAAGCTGGTGAAGGGTCTGGAACAGCCACTTGGCTTATGAGGAGTGGCTGAGGGAACTGGGGTTGTTTATTCTGTAGAAGAAGAGGTTCAGGGGAGACATTATTGCTCTTTACAACTACCTGAAAGGAAGGTGTGGGGAGATGAGGGTCGGCCTCTTCTTGCAGATAACTAGTGATAGGACTAAAGGGAATGGCCTCAATTTGTACCAGGGGAGGTTCAGGTCTCAGGTTATGAGAAATTTCTTCTCCGAAAGAGTAGTCAGGCATTGGAAGTAGTCAGGAAGCCCAGAGAGGTAGTGGAGTCACCCTTCCTGGGGGTGTTTAAGAAAAGGTTGGATGACATGAAGTAGGGGCATGGTTTAGTGGGTGATATTGGTGGTAGGGGAATGATTGGACCAGATGACCTTGGAGGTCCTTTACAACTTTAATGATCCTACGATTCTATGATTTATTTTCCTCCCACAGGATGACAAAATTTTATTCCTGATTTACGAATGTAAGTGAAGAAATTAAAATCTATTATTTGTGAGTGTTGAATAGATACAGCATACTATAAATTACATTTTTTTCATTACTGTTCTAGTGACCTCAACAAAATCACCTAGTTTCACATACATCTATTATTGAACTACTTCTGAGATCCTTTCCCAGGAGTAATAACTAGGATTTTGTTTATATGTTTTTCAGAAACAAGTTTTTTAACACCGTCAGTATCACTTCGCTTTCATATTTTACTACATACCTGGAATGAAGTACGCAGTTTATCAAAACAGTCTTCAGAATTTCAAATACATAGGGAATATGATAACCTGGGTTCTGTCTAGACATACAGTTCAGAATTTCAGAGAAGCTGTTGTGTACAGAACTCATCCCTCTAATCTAAATTCAAACTTCTACTCAGACTGTGTGAAACTGATCTATTATTTTGACAATCTTCAGTGCAACGTATCCCTTAAATAACAATATAGAATTTTTAAGTTACACAGATTTTTAGACCCTAAAATAACAAGAAAATAAACATATCTTATTATTTTATGTTTTTATGAGTGATTTCAGATGAAAGGTTTTTATGAGTGATTTCAGATGAAAGATATGTATTTGTCACTTCTAACTTTGGTTTTGAGGCTTTGTGTCATATGGTTTTTGCTATTACTTTTTACATGGCTTATTGCTATAATTCTTTGTAAATTTTGTTCAGCCCAGCAGCTGAAAAACTGTTAGTGAGTAACCAGAATTCCCAGTCACTCAAAAGAATAGGCAGAGACATTGACTGAGAGCTATGGTGTTAAGAGACTGAAGGAGAATGAAAATGAAAGAAATATGGCATATACAATAAGTCTTTTCAATGTTTTCCATGGAAAAAGAAGAACTCCATATAAATCCTAAAATAACCAACAACCTTTGGGCCTGTCTTTCCTTTTTAGAAAGGAAAACTGTTTGATATCTGGAACTTCCCTTAATACTATTTCACTTGCACTTTCAAATCAGCAGTCTATTTTAATGTAGTAAATTTCTTAATCAAAAACAATGTTCATTTACACACTATTATTTTGACATATACATGCAAGTTCTACATCATTCCTGTACATCTATAACATTCCTGTTCATCTAGAACATTTGTGAGCTTACAGCTCTTACAACAGATCTGTCTTGAAAGTACCTTTCACCCATGTTTCACTATTGATTAGCTTCTGCAGGGAAGAGAGGTAGTACAGTTAGCTATTCTGGTATGTGAAGAGTGTGTAACCTCCAGCACTTCAGACTGATCTCAGCATGATTTACTTTGCCTCCACAACTTGTTTGTAGGTATTTGCACAAAATATGAAGATGCTTAATATTGACAGCAAAGTAAGAATGATTGTGAAAATAAAACTTAATGCTTAGGATTTGTCAAGGTCTTTTTTATGCTGCATATTAAATTTGCACCAGCTACATTTGTCTAGTAGACAATATTTCCATGTATTTCATGTATTCATGTATTTCATTATGTATTGGTAGGTATGTTTGTCAGCAGTATTAACGTTATACACCTTGCAGGAATATAGCATATGTACAGCTCCTTGGTTCTCATTGACTCTGCTATTTACAGCAGCTTCAGTGCTATAATTTCTTAGCTTTAAAAACCTGCCAAACTAATGTAATTAAAACAAAGAAATGACAAATTACCTTACTGAACAGCACCTGACATTAATTTAACAGTGTGACTTTTGTGTTATTTTCTTCAGTTCAATAAAAGCAAGGCCCTGACTTTTATTTTTCCTTGCTATATGGATCTAGTAATTATCAGATCCCAAGTCAAAAAGCCTAAATTCTAGTCTTCACTCCACTCAGCTGCCATAAAATTATATCTAATTCCTTAACACCTAAAGCCAGTAGTGCAGCCAGTAATGCTTCTTATTTCAGACTTTTCAACCTGTCCAAAGTTCTGCTTTCATGAATGCCTAGAAGCATTTCAGGCTCAACAGCAGCATAAATGCTAAGTTCAGTACTCGGACCTACTGTGGTGCACAAATAGATGAGGAATTCCTTCATCTATTTTGCCTTCAGTGCTTAATCTGATAGGTGATGTTAGAGCATGCCTATTGGATTTGGCTTCACACAAAATACCACAACAGCCAGAGGAAGAGATGGCTTCCCTAATTTTTTTCCAGTGCTTAATGCACTTACCCATCTGAATCCTGCAAGAATTTAAATCTATGCTTTAGCCCTGAAGCTGATTGTCTTAACCATCAAATTATTGAAAATTCAAAGTTAATAGAATTGGGGAATGTTTTTAATCCCTTCTATTGAAGCATTTCTGTTTTACATAAGAGCATTCAATATTCAAAAGACCAGCGGAGAAATAAAGAACAGTATAAAACTTAACAGATTAGGAGGAGTCATGGGGCTCATTCTTTTGCCTCAAGGATTATTATCCCTTTTACAGTCAGGGGATAAAAAGTTATTTTATGTCCAGTACTCTTCCAAGCAAGTCTGTTAACCATTAAGCTAGAAAGTCATTTTACCTCTTGCAGTCAATAAATCATTAATTATAGCACAAAAGCTAAGACACTATCAGCATTAGGTTTGTAGCAGATGTGGTTTAAAATGCCCCTCATACAGAAGCAAAAATTGACCTCAGAACTACAATAGCCTGTATGAATGTATTATTCTCTAAGTAAACATATAAAAAGTGGGCTTCTTCTCTACTTGTCTTTCAAAAAAAAAAAAAAAAAAGTGATTAAAATGTGTATTGATTTTGTTTCTCTTAAAAGAAAGTTTGGTAGACTACTGTAAAAAAAGACCTTGAGATATGAAGCCACTTCCTCACAGACATGAACAATGTCTAACCCCTGGAAGTGTGCCATTCCCCACTTTTCTGTTTTTTAGTTTAACTGATTGATTGATTTTTTTGTTTCTTGTGGCTTCCTCTTTCTTCCCGTGTACCTAACAAAGACCCTGATTACCTACACAGTCATTCTGTGGACTTTCCTTTTCAGGATGCAGTTTCTCAAATCCAGGTATCACAATAAAAATCAAATCTTAACATGACTCTGATTCCAATAACCTGTCTGATTAGGACAACCTGTCACAAAATCTCCCCATGCAAAGAACTGGTCACTATTTCTTTTTTTTCTTACAAACGTTTCAAATAAATATATTTTGATTGTTTGAATTTCTTCCATATACATTTCAGACCTTGTATTTTCAATTTAATTGAAAATATTTATGAGTTTACTTTGTGTTTCACAGCTATTAAGTCAGTAAAAAAAATCTCCCAACACAAAACATGACATAATTTCTTGTCATTGCCTACACCAGAAGAATTGTCATAGATTCAGTAACATATAAAATAATGGTAATAAATTATAAGAAAACAAGAAACTTGCCTTTAAAAGGTTGTTAGAAATCTGCACAGAGCTATTCAAACACAAACAAGGTTTAGGGCAGTCTTTAACTGTGAGGTACAGTTATCATTCAAGAGGAGTTTACTTTGAAGAGATGTAGATCTCAGCTGGCACAAAGCATGTTCAGACAAGTTGGTTCTGAGAGTCAGTATCGGAAATCCTGCCAATTGCCTCAGCAGGTCCCTTTCAGCCACGTGCATTTTAATTTGTTTCTGGAAGTGTGGTGTGTTTCTCTGGCTGCTCCAACTGATTGTTGAATGTTAAGAGGCCCAGGCCTGTGTACAAAGATGGACTGAAACTACATATTAAATCTGAGGATGCTATTGGGAGAGGAAAAGGAAAAGATTAACTACCAATACAGATACAAGTGAAATATTTTCACTCACAACTTGTAAGCAAGTGTTATAAAACTGTGAATCAGATTGTGCTAAAAGGCTGTCACATGCTTCTCTGTTATCCCTGGTTGATTCAGGAAGCTCACATTTCAGTTTTGCATTTGTTCAGTAAGCAAGTGCCTCTGAATGGTGTGCAAGCAGCCTTTCAGACACTGAACTTTTGCTGATGCCAGTAGAAGTCCTATTTCTTCATGTGAAAGCAGCATTAGTGACAGCTGAGCAGTGACCATCAGGCAGTTCTACCCTGTCTTATTTCAAATCCATTACATTCAGCAGAAAGTTTATAGGGAGATTAATTTCCTTTCATTATCTGATATTTGCTGTAAAACTCATTTTCTCCTTGAAAGAGTTCTTTCTTTTTCTGGTGGAAAAATAAGAACTACAGTAGAATGTTGGAAATTGAATGGCTTTATTCCAAGAGGAGGAAACAGGATGCAGAAATATTCACCAGGAAGGACTTTCTGGCTCCCTGTGTTCTATTTATATATGTATTTTTAGGATGATGCTCTGAACAGATATGCAGAAAGAAGAATATTGACTACAGAATAGCAGCAAAAGGCTTTACACACATATTATATACTCTATCCTCCAAGAATGCATTTTCTCCATGAATAAAAGTAGTGGCTCCACATGACTGCACAGTGTATCTATTTCAGAAAGCCAGAGTGAACAAATGGATCCTTCCCACACTATCAGTGCTATGATTTTTTCTAGAAAGTAGCTGAACAAGAGAGAAAGATTAGGTTTATGCATTTAATACATATATACATATATATATGTTTATATACATGTATCATCCATTAGAAGTAATCACCTATCTAGTTTTCAGATATCAGCAGTGTATGCTTCATCTGTCTTGCAAGCTGTTTAGAATTTTTGTGCAGTTACCAAGAGAGGAAATTAAAGATTATATCTGAAAAGTAGTTTAAAAGGTGAACATAATGTGAATGAAATGAAACATCTATTAAAGATGCTGGGCAAGTTTTATTCTGATTTACAGCAGTGCTGCCGTCATGCCTGCAATGACATTACACTGGTATAATGAGGAGAGAAATATGACCCATTGAAATAGCGCATTCATTTTTAAAGTAAAACAGGACTAAGGGTTAGATCCACATAGGGATATCAGAGCCTAGCCTCAGGGTAAAGTGTGTACCTAAATTTCTTGAGTAATTTAAGGAGGCCACTAGATGATCAGGATTAGTAATCTTATAATTCCCAATAGGTATCTGATGGGATACGGAAGGATATATCTAAAATGAGTAGCATACAGGAACAGTCCTGAAATTCTACCCCTTCCTGAAGCACAGATACCCTCCTCCAGTCTTCAGTTACAAAGCCTGGGAAAAACTGGAATTCATAAACCTGATCCCTCTCCAGGATTTATGTGCATATTTTTCCCTTGCAGTCATGGCTATCTTTTATATAGTAATCTTGCTAAGATGTCATTTATCTGGTTAGGCAGAGACAGGGGTTCAGTACTTTCCTTAAAGTAAGAGAACTCAAAGCTTCACCTTCTAGCTGCTTACAAATCATATAATCATCAGACTAAAACAGAGACCATAAATAATGCAATGCAGTACATAGATAATGTACAAGCAGAACAAAAATATTTACACTTCAGTAAAAAAAGTATAAAAGAAATCCAGTATATGGGCATGGACAGATGATGAATACAAAAAGTAAACACATAGAAGACAGAATTTGAGTTAAATGATAGCGAGTGCTGAACACAGGAACCTAAGTATTGGAAACTGTTGTGTTTCCACAGCACAGGAGAGTTTTAAGGAGTTCTTAGAAGAGAGCAATACATTAATTTCACAGAAAATTAGGGTCAGGAGAGAATGAAATCAAAACAGTCCACAGCTGGATGATGGAAGCTGACATGAGGTGCTGATTAGCAACTGAGGTTTGCACATACATGTACGAATTGGGTGGGCATGTATGTTTATGCACTTCTGTGCACTGAGAGTGCTGAATGTACAGCATGCATGAATGTACAGAATCAAAATTTTGCTGAAGATAGAAAATCAGAGAATACGAAGGTGATGGAGAAATAAAGTGTTATGCTACACTGTAACACGTATGTACACATGTCCCTGTCTGTAAATACACATGCTCCAACACTACACTCAACAGGTCTATGTCACACCTTCTCCTTTCCCCAGACTGCACAATCTATCCAGAGGCAGTTGTCACTTAAAAAGTGCATCCACAGAGTAACACTGGAATTGAACAAGGTCTGGGGTTTAGTCATGTGCATCACACCCTACCACCACCCTCAGCTTGTATCACTTACGTGGCTTAGCTTTGCAAATATCTTCTTCTGAATGAAATAGATAGACAGACTGGTATACAGACAGACACTTACACAGGCATAAATCCTGAGTTCTATAAATTGCAAAACAAATATGTTTATTGTTGGGTTCTGTAGCAACATACTTCTTTTAACAGCAAGAAAATATGGCCTGGAATTGCTTTTGATGAGTAGATTAGAGACAAACTATTTGTCTCATAATTTCACAGTCCAATAATTAAAGAGTCCCTGACTACCTTGCACCTGCTCAGTTGACCATGTCAGGACTTATCAAAAGAAAGCCAAGGAAAAATTTAAGAATGAATAGTCTTCAGTAATAAAATTACAGAAACAACTGGAACCCAGGTTAGAGTATAACAGAGTTAGAATGAAAATGAAAGTGTGAATCTAGTTTATTAGTTTTAATTAACTTGATGTGATAATATAAAAATGCACTATTTATCTTTGTGTGGATAGGCCCTACACTTCCTAGCCAATACTTTTGTTTTATTGACTAATTAATAAAAATCAAATATTGATAGCTTGAATTGTATTTAAACTTGAGATGATATCATATCATTTTACAGTTTTTTTCTCTCTATCAACATCAGAAACACCACCACAACAAGCAAAGGATAATACTTTGTTGTAGGGTAACCCAGCAGGCATCTAAGCACCATAAAGCTGTTTGCTCACTCACCCTACCCCTCCCAGTGAGATGGTGGATAGAATCAGGTAATAAATGTAAAACTCATGGGTTGAGATAAAGTCTAATAGGAAAGAAAGGGAGTGTGAGGGTGGAGGAGAATACACAAAGCAAGAAAGCAAGTGAAGCACAATTGCTTACCACCAGCCAACTAATGCCCAGACAGTCCCCAAGCAATGGCACTTCCTCCTGGCCACCTCCCCCCAGCTTTTATTGCTGAGCATGGTGTTATATGATATGGAATATTCTTTTGGCCAAGTTTGGGTCAGTTGTCCTGGCTGTGTCCCCTCCCAGCTTCTTGTGCATCCCCAGCCTCCTTACTGGCAGCAGGACAGCAGAAGAAACTGAAATGTCCTTGAATTAGTGAAAGCACTACTCTAAATTAAAACATCAGTATGATATGAAGATAATTATCCTCCTAAATCCAAATATCTAGCTTTTAGTTAACTCCTACCTTAATAAACAACTATATTTTCATTGGTAATCTTCCACTAAGTTCAACTGACCTTAATAGTAACTGTTATTCATGTTATAGGACAGAGCTAAAGAAAAAAGTAGCCTTCTTCAAGATTATCATAGGCCAGTTTGTGAGCAGACACTATTTTACTGTAAAAAAAATGCACAAAAACAAATTAATAGCTGACTTAAACATGTTTCAAAACTTCCTCAGCAAAATATTTTAAAATTCCTGGGTTTGTTTCTCTTACAGGATATATGTCTCCCCAGGAGGTAACATATACTCACATATATATATATATATATATATATATATATATATATATATATATATAACTATTAAAAAGACATTGACTTTTGAATTAACATATTATTGAATTTCATACTCAAAGTTCCACGCAATGCATAAAAGTGCAATGCATAAAACAAATGTATTTGACTGTTCAAAAGAAATATGCATTTTCCCTGCATGCATGATTTTATCTCCTCAGGATACTTCTTTTCCCAAAATTGTTTTAAAAATGTTTTTCTTTCAAAATTTCTTTCAAATTTCAAATGAATTAGCCCCTGAGTGTATAACTGTTAATAGAACAATGAAGCCATTCCCTATTAAACACAGTTAAGAGTGACTATCAATTTCAGATTTATGCTTAACAATTCAAACACATTTTTGCCATAAAACAGGTTTGCAGGTCTTAAATGGTTTCACATTTCTCTAAACCATACCAAGAGCATAACGTGAATATTTTAAGCAGCTTAGTTTTGATTTAAATATATTTGCTCAGAATATGCTGGCAGCATCCCAAAACACAGTGTAATACCTCTAAAGCTGGCAATCCCAAACTCAATTTAAGAAAGCTGATAATATGGACTAGCAGCATTAAAGCAAATAAATTCAATTACCTCTGTTTTTTTTTTCCCTTAATTTGTTTTCTCTAACTTGAAATTACAAAGGATGGATAAAACTGTGGGATTAATGAAGAAGGAAATTAATGAAAATGGAATCCAAAACAAAAAAAAAAAAAAAGGAAACAGAGAAGTCAGGGAGCTATTATTCATTACTCAACTCTCAATAAGTGTATAGTAATATTCAGTTTAAAGTAGCCATTATGCAGAATGCAAACTTCATCATCGGAATCTTGTAGACATTCACCAGAATGTTATCAGAGAAACATTATAGTCATTTGAAAGCATTTACTTCCTCTGAAAACAGGAAATAATGGAAAAAATATATTTATTTTATATGTGTTTATTGTAAAAGCCTTGCCAAATTATCTGTTCCTGGGACTTCTCTCATACATAAAGACTAATTCAATTTATTGTTAAATCAGTTATGCAGCCTGCTGTATGCATATATTGAAATGTAGACACTTAGGTGTTCCAAGATCAAGTTAACAGAGAAACAGACAAAAATAGTTACAGCATAGTAGCACATTTTGCAAATGAAAAATAAAAAAATAAAAAAAAAAAACTTGTATGACTTTGTTTCTGCTTAAAGGTATTTCCTCTTTTGCTGCCTACATTTCAGCCTGCTTAATAACAGAAAGAGTATCATGTGATACTCTCTACATAAACACTGGAAATATTCATAAAAACCTACTTTTGAATAAATTGTGAGCAAGTTCCCAGCACTCGCTAATTTTATGTTTTAAAAGTAAAACATTATTTTCAAATATCTATTATATTTCCAATGATATATCTAAAAGTCAACAAAAGTAACCTTACAAGCAGAGCATGTTGTATTTCCCATCAATTATATTTCAAGGTTCATAAGGGGTTCATTCTAAAGAACATTGTAGCATATGTATACCCATATGCTTTGATTACAGATGCATCTGTTTTGATTTGATATTTATGTTACAAAATATCATTTACTTTAAAAAACAGATACATTAAGTGAAACAGAGTCCACAAAATTTGCTTTGAATGACAGAGGGATTTTCAAACCTCTGGTTTTTTGTTAAATATACTCTGGTAAATATATTCTGGTAAATGTGGAATGGAAAATTCACAATCTTTTATGAAGATGGAAATTGCATCAAGTTTGTAATTAATAATTGTAAAATTACGATGTAAAACAAATGTTTTGCAAATTTGGTTGCTAGGAATATTTAATTTTGATATTCATTATGGTGTTTAAGTCCTTGAAGGCAGTAATGCTAAGTAAATGCTAAGTAAATGCTAAGTAAACTCAGATAGTTAAACAGTTCTCAACTGTTTTAAGCCTCTTTGTAGAACTCCTTTGCTTCACAATTCATCTTGAGATATAGGGTACCTTTTTCTAAGACAACCCTGTGTTATAGGATGATATAAGATCATTCCACATTCAGAAAGCCTCAAACTTGGGTAAAAATTGAATATTCGGTCTGCAAGCTCTTCTTGCCTTATACAGGTGTGTCATAATGTTATAATTATTTCATTAATACTATGTGTTTATTCTGGAATAGTGTGTGTCCACTCTGAACATACATTTCCAAGGAAGGTTTATGTACAAACACGAGTGCACATCTAAATAATGGAAATAAGCCAATGGCCATTTATATTAAAGGTTTAGAACAGGGCATAGATAATTCAAAACTACCATTCTAAATGCCATTGTGTTAGTAAATTGTATAAATTATTCTTAATTGAATAAACATTTCAGATTATTTTTTTCTTCTTCTTCCTCTTCTTCTTGTTTTTCTTTTCCCCATAGTCTAGACTGTTTGTGAAAGAGATTTAATAGCAATGGAGATGTACAAAATTCTGTAAAATTATTCAGCCATCAAAACCAGAAAAGCTAGTAAGTGACTGGATGTAGTCAAAGTGATTCCACTTCCTGTGGACTCCTATGGGTAGGAATATATGTGTTCACCCCCCTTAAAAATTAGGTGTGAATTTAGTTACAATTTGGTATATTCTAAGATCACGTTGTGTAATATTTCTTTCTGCTTGATCAGACTTAAACACTCTCATTGACATCCTTTGAACTGCACAAAAGACTAACAGTCTGGGAGTGTTTAGTAAGCCTCAATTTAAGTAGGAAAAATCCAGTGTAAGTTTAGGACTCTAGCAGAGAAATATACTGTATGAGAAGAGAATAACACAAAGTTCCTTTATAAGAGGACTAAAATGTTCTTGGTCAAATTCTGCATCAAGATTATTGCACAAGTATATACTAGATCTAAACACTGTCACTTCAGACTCCATCTCTATATTTTTTAGCTATAATTTTCAACCTCTAAGTGTTTTAAACTTCGTGTAAAATATATGTACAAATCTATTTGATATATATTCAAATGGTTCGTACACTTGTGCTTTGATTTGTTACAAGATAATATCAGCTACCAGATACTGGCTGATTACTTTTTCTTTAAAATTTAAATATCCTTAATTATTGCAGAAATTGGAAGGCATAAGCAGGAAAAACAGATTACTAAGCAAATCCATATTCCACCTTATTATTAACATTTCCTGACTCTTTAATATAAAAGTGAGGAATTAATCTTTCAACACTTCAATTCTTTAGTTTGCTACACCCTTGATTCAGTTATAAAATCCTTGTGAGAAGGCTGCCTGCCTTCTAGGTTATTTCACCAATAACATATACAAAAAGTTGAGAGAAAACTGATCTCCTAACAGTCAGAATTCAACATACCAGTCTGAGAGAAGAAACCAGGGTGGTAGTAAAATCTACTGCTGTGATATATACAGTTTTCCTCATCCAAATATAACGTGATTGATAAAACAAGGAAAGATTAATGTTGAAACTAAAACCAGGGAGATTTGGATTAAATATTAGGAGTAGATTATATATTAGGAAGAAATCAGTTACTGTGAAGGTGGTGAGGCACAAGAACAGGTTGTTCTGAGAAATTGTGGATGCCCCATCCTTGGAAGTGATGAAGGATGAAGTGCACAGGTTGGATGGTGCTTTTAGCAACCTGATCTAGTGGAAGGTGTCCCTGCCAATGCCAAGGGGCTTGGAACTAGTCCCTTCCTTAGAAGGAGTGGGGAGGCAGGTGACCTATTCTCTGTAAACACCAGTGGTAGGACCCACAGGAATGGTGTTAAGCTGATGCAGGGGAAGTTTAGGCTGGACATCAGGAAGAGGTTCTTCACTGAGGGGGTGGTTGCACACTGCAACAGGCTCCCCAGGGCCATAGTCACTGCACCAAGCCTGTCTGAATTTAAAAAGCAATTGCACTGTGCACTTAGTCACATGGTCTAAACTTTTGGGCAGACCTGTGCGGTGCCAGGAGCTGGACTTGATGATCCTTATGGGTCCCTTCCAACTCAGGATATTCTATGGTCCTATGATTCTATGAACTAGGTGATCTTTAATGTCTCTTCCAACTCAAACCATTCTACAATTCAGTGATTCTGTGACTGAGTGGGCATGATACTGGGCAACCTGCTTCAGCAAGGACGTTGGACTGAATGACCTCCAGAGGTCCCTTCCAACCTCAACCATTCTGTGATTCTGTAACAGACTAAAATGTAGCATGAATCATAAATTTGCAGTAACCTTCATTTTACTACTTCTACAGATTGTAATTGAAATAGTATTATAACTGAGGAGAAAAAGAAAGTCCTTTGTCTCACTTTCTTTCAGCACAATCTTTCATTGCATTATCAATTGGAAAGAGCAAAGAGGAAAAAAGTGGGTGGGCATAGAGCTAAGATAGTTCATGGCCACATAATTTTAACTTTTCTGAAATGCTATTAATACACATGTAGTATACAGACTAGTCTGTAGCATTTATTGAAACCAGTGATCAAAATTTTTTGGCCCTTATTTGTAGAGTTCTTGCACAAGAACTCTTGAATAACTGTTCTTGAATAGCTTCACATGTGAATAAAAGAATGCCTGTTTCTACCTGACCTCTCCCTTTTAGAACATTTTTCTTCCACAGCAACAATATCCACACTGGGAGTTCTTCAGCAACAGTTTATATGTTAATAATTTACAGTTCTACTTAACGTGAAGTATCTTTCAAACATTCCCTTAGAGACAAAAAAAAAAAAAAAAAAAAAAAAAAAAAGATATTTTTGAATAGTTAGGTTTATCCAAAAAAATAAAATAAAAGGGGGAGGGGAGGAAGGGAGAGAGAAGAGGATAAGGAATATGAGTTTAGATTTCAATTCAGAGGCAGTGTAATTTAAGGTTTTCTGATGCTGACAAATTACCATTCCTCTTCTGAGAAGATAAAAATTGAAGATTATTTCTGTAGAATCTCTAAAAATATATAAATTCTAACCAGGTTGCAAAAAGAAAGCAGCAATATTTTTTTTTACAAAAAAAAAAAAAATAGTCCTTCAGACTCAAAACTGAGCTCACAGGATTTCACATAATAAAGAAAATATTATTACTTTAGTATGGACACAAGAAAAAAAAAATCTAAACTTATTCAAATTTGAAAGCCAAAAGTGTCAATATTTCTAAATCCAAATTTGAGGTTAGTAAACAAAAGCTATTGCACAGATGTTATTTTATAAATTAGGCTTATACACAGGCAATTTTTTAATTTGTTTGTTTCTTTGTCCTTTTGACTAAAAGGGTATATTATGCACACATATATGCACATTAATTTGTGGGGATGGGAGGTAAACTTCATATGTATCTACTACTCCATAAATAAGAACAGGACTTGGAATTTTTAAAATTTTATATTTCTGTAAGCTTTAATATTTTTAAATGATTTTTCAGCAGTTATCAATATCATAAAACAAACAAACAAAAAGAAATGTTCATAACCATTTGCAGATTCCTGACAACCACTGGCTGTTACTCAAGTATAGTACTTGCTTAAATTCGTCCATTCAAAGCAATACTGTATTTTAATACTACTGCAATTTCTCTATTGTGTATTTGTCTGGACATTGACAACATTTATCTTTTTGTTGTTGGTGGTGGTGGTTGTTTTTTTTTTGGTTGGTTGTTTTTTTGTTGTTGTTGTTGTTATTGTTGTTGTTTGGTGGTTTGTTTGTTTGTTTGTTTGTTTGAGTAGCATCCAGCCAAACAAGTAAGATCTTGGGAGATCTATTTTCAAGAATATCTAAATCAGACAGGTAAAGAAATCCTTAAACTGGACTTCTCTACATTCATCTGTAACCACTTATTTCATAATTGTATCATTAACTTCAAATACAGCTATACTTGTAGAGCTCCTTTTTATTTTGTCCAAAGGAAATATTTCTAAAATTGACACATGAAGAACCTCGGCATATGGATGAAAGCTCTGTATCTTGTATTTAATGTTTGCAGTACATAAACACACCATCCTTAACAAGGCATCACAATCTTCATGACTTTCCCCATTAAGATGATGTCATTTAAAGATGAAATCATACTGCTTTAGTTTGTGGAAGTAGTGAGCCAATTATCCTTTTGGGCTTTGGACTTTCAACTACCCCACTGGGGAGCTACAGGATCATTTTAAATAATAAACTTTCTTACTAAGAGGTAATGATGAAAGTGATCTATTGATCTAACAACGGTCAATAGATCTTTCTTGTGACACAGGAATGTTTCTCAGCAACAGAGTTTGATTACAATATGAAATTATGCTCTCCACTTTCTGTGGTCTTAAAATAGTAGTTTCCAGTTTCTAAATCACTAAAATAGCTAATATCTATGCCCAGAAGGATTTTTTTTTTTTTGATGAATAAGATAAAAGATAATATTACCTCCAAGTTTCTAGGAAACATTCTCACATTTCTACACTGGCTGCATATATTCTTCTTTTGAGAGAAGCAATACAAGAAACTGAAAGTTGTATACAAGCTTGTGTAGCTAGAAATATCATCATGTACATTTCAATAGGCCATTAGCTCCACTGCTGGCACAGACCTCAGACAACTGAAATTATCCAGACTGTTTAGTATTTTACTTGGAGACCTCCAAGAATAACATTAAGCTTTTAAAGTAACATTCTATTCTGCATAAATGCTGAAATTATATTATATAAAGACTGTGATGCTTGTGTAGAGATGTTCTACCTGGAAAAAGAAAAAAAAAAAAAAAAAAAAAGGATATATTGGCCACTGCTCTCACTGATATTTGTATTGACATCTTTCTGCAAAAAGACAAATGAGCTGTGTCTTTGTGATCCTGCTCCAGAACTGTATTTCCACATTTTCCACTGCAGAGCTGAGTGATTACCTTTGGCTGAATACTGGTTTGCCGAGTGCCATATACCATTTGTTATTTACATCATATTTAGTATGTGTTTTAAAATTCTCTTTTCCTCTGCTCTAATTATTTTATTCATATATGAAGAATGTATTACTTGATTCTTAACTTTCTTTGTCTTAATCTCCAGTAACAGCACTGTAACTCACTGATATATTCTATACTTATGCATATTACAGAAAACATAACATAAGAACAGCTGTAAAGTAGCATCAAAAAGACCTATTTTTCCAATACACACTACCTGTTTTCAACACAGTGCAATAGTCAAAATTTAAGGGAAAGGGAAAAAACAAGGCAAACATGGAATAACTCTTACTCTAGTTTCTTTGATTTTCCACAATTTAGGGACTTACAGAGCCAAAAGTAGCAGTAGTATCCAGTGGAGACCTTTCTTCTTTAAATGTTGGTAGTTACTGAGAGGCTAGGGGCCAGAACATTCACTGGCAATGAATTACATGTTTTTCTTATTCATAGTCCATACTTCATTTCATTTATTTTTAATACCCTACCTGAAAACATTCAAATTGCCATATTTTTTTATAAAAAGTGAATAACCATTCATTAGTCTCCTTCCTCTGTTGTTCATGACTTTCTAGACTTCTAGAAAGATTATCTCAATAGCATAAAATATTTATATTTTTATCTGTTCCTTTCCTAATAACATATATTGAAAGAAGGTAATGTTGAAACTATCTCTGAAAGAGATATGACCTACTATCATTTGCATTTTGAAATTCATAAAATTTCTTATTATGAAAGATGGGATTACACCTACATTAAATCTTATGCAGAGAAAGGTAAAATACATATGTCTTGAATCATGTAGACCTAGTTAAGGTAAAACACTGTTCACTTATGTGAAGTTATAGCATGCCTGAAGCCCATTACCCCAGGAATTTGCAGCACATTTTTAAGGCACTTTTGAAAATGGAAACTTATCACATTTGAAAGGTTTAACTTGTTCCCTGTTTGCATAACTGACCACAGTGTTGATAAGAGAAGCAAAAAATACAATACAATACAATAAATATAAAAAATAAAATGTTTCCTACTGAAGAAAGTTTATATATAAAAAAAAGCTAGCAGTCTTTACAGAAGAAGTTTAAACATTAGTCTTAGCTCTGAAATAAACTTTTTCTTCAAAAATGTTTGCCTGTGATATAAGTCAACCTAAATGAATATCTAAAAGTCTCAAATTCTGCTGAAAAGCAACTGATTTCCAAAGAATGTGTAAAATTTAATTAAGAAAAATCTAATTATAAAATACGCACTAAAGATGTTTTTAAAAAGCAAAAGAACAGTAATTCTCTATAGTTCTAGCTCAATATCAATGCAAACATAAAATACTGTACTAAAGGTAGATGTTTTAGAACTCTTAATGTGCATCCAAAAATCTTAGTATATTAATTTCCCTTGCCAATCCTGACAGAAAATCCTTTTCTTCACCAGCACAATCATCTTTCCTAACTGAAAAATATTTAATTATCACCCAGACTAGTGCCTTCCATTTTTTCTCTCATTCTGCTTAGCACAAAAAGCTCAGCTATCCTTAGGATGGAAGCAAAGCCAATATTTTCTGGTTTTCAGTATTTTTTTTTTCTGCCAAAGTAGACAACATGAGTTTTCATGTATGACTTCAGCCTCAGAGTTAAACAAGCTCTAAAACATAGGCTAATATTTAGTCACTTTCTTTGGCTTCTTGTATTTAAAAAAATACAGTTCAACAGGAGGATTCATGGGAATAAAATACATTCTGGCTTTCCACCTATTAACCATATTTGTGAAGATATCCATGTGGGTAATCTTTTGTGAAAATTGGGTCTAATCATATATGGTAGTAATGAAGACCCTCTATCTCTTCAAGACTTCACTAGTTGCCCTGCAAAGTACCGTGCAGTGCTCAAGACTTAGTACAGCAAAGGCTGGGAAAAAAACTGCCAGTATGCTAGTTGTAGTGTCGTAGTTTTAGGCTGTCAGTTCAATAGAAATGAACTTTAATATGATCTTCTGATTTACAGTACTACTTGTTGCACCTGGCATTATTAGCATAAGCACCTTACAACAATGTGAAGGTAGGCCGGAGGTAGAACATGAAGGTGGTTCTGGGCAGAAGCAGATTCACTCTCTAAATGAAGATTTCCCTCATGTTATCACTCCATTGTAAAACAAGTTGATGTGTTAACGAGTACCATTTGCAAACCCTTAGCAGCTGTGGGGTGTGGAGGGTTTGAGGGAGAATGGGGGGGTAAATGCATGACAGCATGTTTTAATTTCATTCACAGAGTTTAGCTCTTTTTTTCTGAGGATACGATATTCTGCACTGTCCTCTTTTTTTTTCTTTTTTTTTTTTTTTAAACTTCATGAGTATGCTTGACTGTGTTTTTTGCTGAATTTCACAGCTTCATTCTTGAATTTGTTTTTGTTTGTTTTCATGAGCATTTTGAAAATATTCACAAAGATCACACTACGTGAGAAGAGTTTCTGCCACCTTCACAATTCCTTGCTATCCCATCCTCACACTATTTGTCAGGAAGCAGATGGATAGTCCTTATGAGACCTTCCATCAAAGACCCCTGATATACCCTCAGGCAATTCTCCCAGTTTATGTTAAACAACAACTCCAGAAAAGGAGAGATTCTTCAGCTTTTTTTTTTTTTCTTTCTTTTTTCCCTGCATTTAGGCAACCATCACAAGAAAACTTACGTATGTGCACACATTCACATAGGCCTGCAATTGTAAGACTATTGCTGCCTAGTTACTTTGTTCAATTCACAGATATACTGTGTCACCCTGATGGCTGCTAAAAATAAATAAAAATAAAGAGACCTACTATCAAACATCCAATAATCTATTATTGAGTATATATTATTCTATAGTGAAAACATTGCTGTTTAGCTTTGTAAATGTTTAACTAGAGTGGAGCAGCTTAATTTTCTGTCCTTATAACCATCAGATGGGTTTTGGTGAATAAGAAACCCCATAGTGCAACTCCAAAATAAAAAAGGAATTTGGAATGGTGTGTAGTAACAGGGGAAAACAAGGCTTCCAAAAGCATGCAGTACAATTTTCTATAGAAGCAATCCTACTAGCAATCTAGAAGGAAGCAGTCAGGAGAAAAAATGAAACCAATGGGAAAACAGCTAGATGCAACATTTCTATCCAACTACCCAATGTCTAGAAACAAAGAGTCACAAATGGGTACAATTGATGTTGCGATTAGCTAACACTGATTTGATATTTAAATGTGGCTTTCCTCTGGATAGGTAGGTTTAAAAAGATATTACAAAATTGGATTAACACATTTTCAGACATTTTTCTTAGCCATATCACAAAGTTTCTGCAGGCATTTTGAATGTTGTGACTGATAGAGTCTGCTGAGATCTGAAAAGATAAGCTTTAATGACAGTCATATTTTATAGCCTTTCCTTCTCAAGGACATTCAGACTTATAGTAGTGTTGAAAAAGTGTTGCACGTTTCTTTCCCAAATTTCCGTCTTCCCTCAGCTGTTTACAGATGAAGCTTACCACCTCCCCTGAATTGTCACTGTGTACATTTGCTTCACAGTTACAAAAAGATCAAATGTGGGCATAAATAAAATATTTAATAACAATTTTACTGTTTTCATGGTATATATAGCCTTTGTAGGTAAGACATTGGTTTTGGAGTTTTGTTTTGTTGGTGGTGGTCTTTTGTTTTGTTTTGTTTTTTTTTTTTTTCCCACTAACCATTCTCAGTTCCTTTCTGTGTTCTGCATTTTCATCACTTAAGACATTTAACACACCTGCATTATTGTTCTCAAACTACCTCCATGCAACCTATGGATTCTTTCTCCCTCCCCCCCCCCCCCCCCCCCAACAAACAAACAAACAAACAAACAAACAGAGTAGCGTATTCAGGGATATCTGGAGACATGTCTAAGTAGTTCATTGTCTAAAATAGCTCAAGGTATGAAGGTGAGCACCAGAAAACTATTATCCAAAAATCACATTTCTCTGAAAATGGACTCACACAAAAGTACAGTTTTTAAAAATCTGCAAGACATACTCACTCAGTGCATAATATATCTTCTTTAAAAAAAAAAAAAAATCCACTTTTGCATTGTATTAGTTATGACCAGGCACTGGCCTTATGTTTTGTATGTTTTGCATAGTTATATTTTCAGTTGCCAGTTTCAGAGATTGAAATACTTTGACGAGAGTGGCTGTGGAGTCTCCTTGTCTGGAGATATTCGAAACCTGCCTGGGTGCCATCCTGTGCAACATGCACAGGTGACCCAGCTTGGAAGGGGTTGGACTAGATGATCACCAGAGGTCTCTTCCAACCTCAACCATTCTGTGATTCTGTGAAATATCAAATGGTCATTCTTCTGTAAACAAGAAAGACACATATATGGGTGCCATATAACACCAGAAAGACTAGATAGTTCTAAGCAAGTACAAATACTTAAAAAAAAAAAAAAAAAAGTGTAATTATTAACTGGAAAATATAATTGTTTTAGGTTCTTCTTTCAATTTGAATGAAAAAATTACCCGTATTTGTACAGGAAAATTTGGTAGGTATAGTAAGCCATGAAAAACGTAAATGGTATTGTACAATAAAAATCAGAGAAATTATAATTTTACAAATTAGATTCCCTAGGATTGGTCCTTGTTAAGCAACAAAATATGAAGCAATAACAATGACTTTTTTATGTAATAATTGAATGTATGCTGAAAATTTCTTAAAAGTTCTGTATGAATTTTAAGAACAGTTAAAGTTTCAGTTTCTTAAATGAGTAAAATGTGTATAACAAGATGGACATAAATGTTTCAGTTAAAAAAAAAATGTTAAAAACTTCTATGATCCAGCATTTGAAGAGCAAATTATTGCCCTGATTTAGAGCACTCTGATTTTAATTTCCCTAATATTCCTTTTTACCTAATTCCTTAAGGAATAGGCAACATGGAATTTCTTTTCAAAGATTTATCTGGTTTGTGCCTCATATGATAAATGGTGCTGAATAACAGTGAAGTTTTTGCTTTAAAAAATAAACTCCTTTTACAGAATGTGTAAACTTCATGTGCTTCATTGTTATTCATGTATATAGTTTTGCAATGTTTGTTCTGCAAAATAACTTCTATGGGGCTCCTGGACCATAGTATCTTTAATCAGTGGGTAGTGGGTTTTAACCCTTCTTGAAAATATTACATTGTTGGTTTTTTTTATAGTATATTGCTAAATATTGTTAATGAAAACAAACAAACAAAAAAAAGACAAATTTAGGTGTAAAAACAGTGTAGTGCAATCTTAAAGGATAATTGAAAAAAAAAAATCAAGGAAAGGCAGATTCTGTACTGAGATTTTTAGCTAATGCAAACAGCAAAAATGGTTTGGCTTGAAGAGCACTATATAATTTACTCAACATAGCTATGGATCTAGTCATGTAACTCTATCACAAACTTTTCAAGGCAATGAGTATATCTAGAATAAACAGGTTTCTATGGACATTAACATAATTGCTTAGCTTTAGCATTAGAATGATATAAAACATTTTTTCTCTAAACAGTGTCCAACAGCATACAACTCTGATTCTTATTTAATTTTGTATTAACATAAGACACTGACCTGAATGAAAAGTTAGTAAAGGATCATACTTAAACTGTACTATAATTTATCTTATTTCAATATCTGACCCATAAAATGTATCTGTGAAGGACTAACATGTAAGAAACTTTACCTACTGCATGCAGATTTCATATCACATATGGTGTAAAAATAAAAACACACAACATAAATCCTCTTAGCACTATCAATGAATATATTTCTCTGACAATCTAGGTTGCTTGTATTGACTGAAGATCAAGTACTGACACTGACAATATAGGTAGGAATAGAAGATTTTTTTCTGTCTCCAACTAAAAGAACTACTTTCTTCAAGGTTTTACAACATGAACTGTTGAGGTAGAACTTAAACTATTTGATTATATGTTTAAAAATAAAATAAATAAAATAAATAAAATAAAATACAATAAAATAAAATACAATAAAATAAAATCAAGTCAATTAAAAAAAAAAAAAAAAAAAAACAATAAAAAGCTGAAAGTTGAACATTGTGAACTATGAGACTCAGATATTTTATGTAAATGTATCATGCTTACTACTTTTGGTATTTCTTTTATTATTATGTACTATTCAGTAAGTCATGTACTA
The DNA here is from genome assembly GCF_047663525.1 of Anas platyrhynchos. NCBI lineage: Eukaryota > Metazoa > Chordata > Aves > Anseriformes > Anatidae > Anas > Anas platyrhynchos. The sequence goes on from NC_092589.1 coordinate 76,979,833, forward strand.
ACAGTATTTTTTAAATAACAGCATAAATATAAGCTGATCCATACAGCTGATACATGTTTAGTTAGTTTTTCTGGTTGATATAACTGGTATATATTTAGCTCCTGGAGAAGTATAAAAGCCCAAATGTTCAGTTATAAAGGAATCCTTAATTTACCCAGCTTATTACCTACTAAGAGTGTATATGCACACAAATGTGCATTTTAATAAAAGTGTTTTAAATTCAGCATCAGTTACCTTATGACAAAAAAAAATAAACATAACCATACTTGAAAGTAATACTTATTTTTGGATCCAGAAATATATAATACTTAATTTGAAATATTTTACTGGAAATAGAGAAAGAGATAAATGTGAAGATGGCGTGCTTTTCAAAACCTGGAGTAATTCTGTATCTTTTGAACCAAGCTTGATAAAGTTTGCTCAATAGGCTTCTGTAGAATAAGCAATCAGATAAAAACATATCTTCACAACAACAACAACAACAAAAGTCCTTATTTATAGGACTGATTATGATTACCTACTGTGAAAACATGCACCGCTCATTTGCTGGTGAGATTTGAGAAGAATCACAGAATCACAGAATTTCTAGGTTGGAAGAGACCTCAAGATCATCGAGTCCAACCTCTAACCTAACACTAACAGTCCCCACTAAACCATATCCCTAAGCTCGACATCTAAACGTCTTTTGAAGACTTCCAGGGATGGTGACTCCACCACCTCCCTGGGCAGCCTGTTCCAATGCCTCACAACCCTTTCAGTAAAGAAGCTCTTCCTAACATCTAACCTAAAACTCCCCTCGCGCAACTTTAGCCCATTCCCCCTCGTCCTGTCACCAGGCACGTGGGAGAACAGGCCAACCCCCACCTCTCTACAGCCTCCTTTAAGGTATCTGTAGAGAGCAATAAGGTCGCCCCTGAGCCTCCTCTTCTCCAGGCTGAACAAGCCCAGCTCCTTCAGCCGCTCCTCGTAGGACTTGTTCTCCAGGCCCCTCACCAGCTTCGTCGCCCTTCTTTGGACCCGCTCAAGCACCTCGATGTCCTTCTTGTAGCGAGAGGCCCAAAACTGAACACAGTACTCGAGGTGATGCCTCACCAGAGCCGAGTACAGGGGGACGATCACCTCCCTAGCCCTACTGGTCACGCAGTTTCTGATACAAGCCAGGATGCCGTTGGCCTTCTTGGCCACCTGAGCACACTGCTGGCTCATATTCAGCCGACTGTCCACCATAACTCCCAGGTCCTTCTCTGCCTGGCAGCTCCCCAACCACTCATCTCCCAGCCTGTAGCTCTGCTTGGGGTTATTGTGCCCCAGGTGCAGGACCCGACACTTGGCCTTGTTAAACTTCATGCAGTTAAATGAGTGAGCATTTTACCATTTTTTAATTTTAATGTCAGGAACAAGCTGTTGAGTCATTGACAAATTCATCTTTCCCTCTTAAATTTCTACCTGAGAATTTGAATTCAGTGTGGCAATAAAACCCAGAATCTGGGGAGAAAAACAAAACCCCAATCCATCCACCTTCACTTCCTCTATATAGCTGATTTCAGGAAAAGAAGGGTTCATCCAACCTTAGTTAGAATCATAGAACCTGAGTGGGAAGGGACCCATAAGTCCAACTCCTGGCACCACACAGGTCTACCCAAAAATTCAGACCATGTGACTGCACAGTCCAAACGCTTCTTAAATTCCAACAGGCTTGGTACAATGACTACTTCACTGGGGAGACAGTTCCAGTGTGCCACCACCCTCTCAGTGAAGAACCTCTTCCTGATGTCTAGCCTAAACCTCCCCTGCCTCAGCTTGACACCATTCCTGCAGGTCCTATCACTGGTGATTACAGAGAAGAGATCAGTGCCTTCCCCTCCACTCCCCAGCATGAGGAAGCTGTAGACTGCGATGAGGTCTCCCCTCAGCCTCCTTTTCTCCAGGCTGAACAGGCCAAGTGATTTCAGCCGCTCCTCATGTGTCTTCCCCTCTAGGCCCTTCACCATCTTTGTCACATTCCCCTGAACAATCTCCAACAATTTTACATCCTTTTTGTACTGTGGTGCCCAGTTTTGCCATGCAAGAGTGATCCACTCTAAGCCAAGCTTGTCTAATCTTTCTCCCAACTTCACTCTCCATATATTGCAGAGAAGGCCTAAAACTTGGCTTGCACTAGAAGTTTGGGTTTTAGGTAGAAAAGAGGCCTTTCAATTTTTATTTTTCCAGAAAGCCCAGAAAGCCAAGATTTTTCAAAAAGGAATGATAAAATAACATTATCATTTCCCTTTTAACTAGTTAAGTAATCATTTTGCATTTCACCTATTGCAAAAATAAGGAAAAAAGAGCAAAGGAATCAAAAGATTTTTTAAAAGGGGGGGGGGGGGGGGGGGGAGGAGGATGGGGTTCTTCCAAAATGACTTTGTTCTTACATAAAATAACATTACATTTTCCACCCATCCATTAAAAACTACAGCATGGATCATTTGGTGCTAGATTTAGCTACACCCGTTAAATTCAGATAGATTGTTATATGACTGGGAAATACCAGAGATATCCATTAAAATATTAAGATAAAAGAAAAGAAGATAAAAAAAAATCAATCACACATTGAATTAAAAATAAATAAATCTTGAAGTCTACTGTACAGATCCTGGAGGTATATTATATTCTCCCTGGACTCTTCGGTCAGCGTTACTGAGTTATAAGAACTAGTGACTCTGACAAACAGGGTTGTTTTTTGTTTTGTTTTGCTTTTTTTTCATACTGAATCATCAATAGATATTTTCAACATTCCTAATTTAACTGACATTTAAATCCTGATAACCATTTTATTGATAAACAAGTTTTAAAAGTTTGAGAATGTAAGTACAAATATAATAAAATAGACATTTAGCAAAAATATATGACTCTACTTCCCAAAATCTAAAGATGAAACTCTGTCAAACCCATCAATTAATTAATCTTCTGATGTGTTGACAACAAAGTTTTATTATTTAAGGACCAGCTTTTTTATCCAAAGGCTACAGTGTAGGTATGCTTCAAACTATCCCTGCCATAAACATAAGTCACATTGCTACCAAAGAACTTGTTTTTCTTTAGCCCAGTCAGAAAGGCCTAGAAGTGGAAGCACTTTAAAAATATATGATCTAAGAATGTGTATTTAATTTGAAAGACACATAACTTCTAAATATGCTCATATACGAGTTATTCTATTTCAGTAGCCTTTTGGAAAGACTACAGAAGAATAAATTTCAAGATAATCTGAATCCATTCTAATCCAAATCACTTGCAAAATTTTATCCAAATATATCTTTGCAGCAGGTGCAAAAAGATTAGTCTTAAGCACCACACCCATGGGTCAATTCTAATTCTTGCTCCCTCCCTCCCCCCCCCAAAAAAAAAAATTAGTTTTAATTCGTTAAGAATTACCTTTTAATGAAATTAAGAATACACTTTTAGAGCTTCTGTTTAGTGTTGTACATAGTATTAGAACACCACCTAGTTTATCCAGAGCTGGCTGAGCTCCAGTAATTGGAATAATGATCATTACATGTTTGTTCTGTTCTCTTTGCATTACTGAAAGCTCTGGCTGTTTAAATTGAAGGCACTATATAAACCTAAGACTATTATTACTGTAGAATAAAGGACCCAAAAGACTCAGGGAAAAAAAGCACAAAATTATAAGCATTAATATGATAGTGATCTTTGTTTCTCCATATTCCAATTCAGACGTGACTGCATAATGATATTATGTTATCATATTGTTTAATCTAATCTTCCAACAAACATTACAGCATAACATTATAAAAAGCTTATTCGGGGAACATTAATTTGCCTTGCAGATTGCAGAGTATGGAAATAAGGCACCTTCTAGTTTCTCTTTTCCGTTATTGACAGAACTTCTAGTAATTGCTCCTCTGGAAGAGATTAGAGAGAGTGAAGGTTAAAACTAAGAAAGAGAAAAGGTAAATAAATTAAGTAGGGGACAAAGACCTGCAATTATTTGCAATGACTGCAAAATATTTGATTTTTTTTTCCTAAAACAAAAGGGGATTTTCTCTTCTACAAAATAAAATAAATTAAAATAAAATAAACTCTAATATTTTAGTTTAGAGAATGCTAGTAAATCTCTTTTTCTCTGGGTTCTTATCTCCAGTGACATAAACCATTTCATTTGTCGACATCATTTAAATAGCAGGTATTATTTGAACTTTGCATCACTTCAAAAGCCAAGTAGCAGCCAGAACATAGTGAGTTATACTTCTCACCACCCAATCTATGGGACAATTGTGTGAAAATTCTTTTACAAAGCTGTTGGTGCTCCAAACACCGGCTGAAAGGATCTGGGGATGTTCCAGACAGCCCACACGAATGAAAGCTTTCTTAACCTACATTAAATCTTGATAATACAATAATGAGTCTTTTAAAAGGATCATTCTAATTCCCCTATCTAGTGCAATAAAGACTGTATACAGCTAATCTGCTTTGCCCTTTCAATTAAACTCGTCCAGGACGTTCTACGTAGTCAGCACCCTGAATGAGTCATTAAAATTCTCGTTCTGTAAGAGTTGTGTGCAGCGCACTGTTGTTTCTAAATTCCATTAAATCCAAATGGTCTTTATCGCCCCATGACCACTGTGACTTCAATCAGCCAATTTAATTACCTTACCAAATTGTCAGCAGAAGCAGCAAAGAAAAACAGGAAGGGCTGTGACGTTATCAAATTGAAATCTTCCTCTGCGCTGTTTAATCTGGAGCAGTCAATAACAATGCTTCTCACCTCCTTGCTACCTTCCCGAGGCTCTTAACCTTACTCTTCTTTCAAAGATTTCTGTTGCTGTTTATAAGACTGATTTTGAACTCGTCTCCGTGAGGATGTTAACACGTATTGAAAGCTTCTTGTCCTTGGCAGTAAAATATTCGTTGGCTCTAAGTGCTGGAATTACCAAACCACGGACCTCTAGGGCTGCTACAACAAGTGTTTACTTTGCAGATATTCATCGCACTCTGGATCGGAAGGCAGGCTGCTGCCTTCACGACCAAAACCAGCCATGTACGTTCTCCCGTTTCTCTCTTAAATACGCGCGGAAAGGTTGCATCCTTCCACGAAAGAGTGCCAGTGCAAAATCCAAAGGAAAGAAATTGCACATCAAAGAGATCTAATGCATGTCCATTCCGGTAAATCTCTACTTGGTCACCCAGCGGCTATTTATCACTTGAGCTTGTCTCATAACCTTTTGCAGAGGCTTAGCTCTCACTGCTTTTCCACGTCTTTGCTGGCTTTAGATGGTAAAAATGGTCACCTGAACCTTTGAAACGTATAGCTCGACAACCACCGGCAACTGCACAAGCCATGGACGCAGAGAGCTAGCCTCCTCGCTGGTTTTGCCAAGCCCTGTCTCGGGAAAACAGTTTTGTGGAGATAAACTCAATCCGTTTGAGCCAAAGGAGCTCAGTTAAGTAGTATGGCAGATTACACCCCTGCCGCACCTTCACGAGAGAGGTTTCCAAAGTGCAGAGTTTCCCTCTTTAAGTTCCCACAATGGATTTGAAAATGAGGTCGTTTTCTATTCTGTCCCAAAGATTACATGATCATCTACAGCTCTGCTTTGCAACTATTTTAACTGTTTTCCTTTTGTGTAGTAAAACAGGAAAGTGTTAAGTTTTGTAATGATATGGTGCGTTGGCTTTGTTTTTCTTTTTTGTTTATCTATTTTTCTTCAGAAAAGAAAAGGTCAACAGTAGGAAATTATTTTGTGAAGAGTTCAAAACTCTACCTTCATTCCTTGAAAAGTATTCTACCTCTTTCCTCTTGGTTTTATTTTGTTTTTAAATTGGGGGTAGGCGAATCCTCCTTCCCTTGTGCCCCCCTACCCCTTTTTATATATATAACACATTCTAACCTGCAACACTCATCTCCCTTTCTCACCTGCTTGAAGCCGGGATTCACTGGAAATACCCACAACGCCAAATCAGCGACGAGGCAAGACTACAGACACGGGCCTCTGCTTTTCTTTTCTTTTTGAAAGAGCTGAAGTAAGGAGAAAAAAATGCCCGGTAATGTGGGGAAACTCTTAGCAGGCCAGTGGGCTCCCTGAGGAGCAAATCCTAAGTCCTTCGCACACTTTCACTTGAGTTACCTGAGGGGGAATTAGGAAACGCAAGGGCCAAACCTCTTTCACCTCCCGCTCACTGCTCCATATTCAAACCTTTGATGTAGGGAAGACGGGCAGGGTTTTGTTCCGCATTGTCTTCGGCAGCAGAGACAAGGCCCGAAGCGGGTAATTTAAATAAAGAGTATTTTAGAGTAGTCCAAAGGAAGTAGAAAGCATAGGAACCGGGGAGAAAAGAGGGGTTTTAAGTAGCCCGGCGTCTTACTGCCTTGGACGAGACGAGTAGGCTTGTGTAAACAGGTGAAGAGTTGCTGATGGGTAACAGCTCTTAATGGCTTGTTCATTCAGCCTCATGAGTGCTGGGGTGCCCCGAGGGGAGAAAAAAGAAGAAGCGAGCGGGGCCCGGCGGGGCCGGGGCTGGGGAGTCTGTACGGAGCGGCCCGGCTCGGCCCGGCCCGACCGCGTTACCCGGGCTTCCCGGGAGCTGCCGTCGGGCTCTTCCACGGGAGCAGAGAATGGGAAAGCTACGAAACGCGATCCCCGATAATGGAGCGGATCCGCCGACGGGCACAGATTGGGGCTTTCGTACGGTGCCAAATGATAAGGGAACGGTTTCCATCACACTTAGCTACGGAGAGACAAATGCTAGGCAGCTGCTTTTCTCCTTTCTCAAGCTGGGACCCGACCCTTTATCCACATTAGTGGTATACACTTAGGTTTAATTTAGCAATGTTTTTTGTTCTTGTTTGAAACCCTCGAGTGTGGTGGGTACAAGCCTCACTCTCAGTAGTCCCTGGGCTTGCCCGTGGGAAGCTATTCACAAACGGCAGAGGCTGGCCGCAAGCCCCATGAGGTGAGGTGGCCCTGAGGAAGGGTGGTGGTGTGATGCCCAAATACCATGTTGCCTGACTCGAGTGCCGCCAGAGAGTGACTGATGCCATCGCACCAGCCTCTCGCCGTTCCTGCTCCATAAGGCACGGACAAAAATACCCTGCTGCCTTTGACCCAGGCGACTCGACTTCCCTGTGTGGTTGCTAAAAGGTATGTGAGAGTGAGAGTGAAAGTGAGAGAGAGAGAGAGAGAGAGAGAGAAAGGACGTGCTGGCTAGTCCCAACAATGACAGAAGCCGTGGGAAGGACAATGTGAATCCACGGTGGTTAATTTGCACAGGAGGAATGAGGGGGCTGCAGCTCTGGCAGGTTTCAAGCTCTCCCCCGTTGCCATAGCGCTGCTGGCTGAGGAAGAAGAACGGGGGCTGGCAGGCTGCCTTCTGGAGGGAATCTCCTCAGCCCTCGCTTCTCGGGAAGGACTCCACGGGAAGGCACGGGCATCCCGGCCTCCTGGTCGCAGAAGAGACAGATAGCACAGGAGCCCGGAGGAGTCGGCAGGGAAATCCCCTTTCAGAAATAACCAAAGCTCTTTCACAAAACTCCCTGTTCCTTCCCTCCTCCCCGCCATGCCCTACGCACAGAGATGTCACCCTCTGGGGAAGGGGCCGGGCGGCTCTGGCGGTCAGAGTCGCTACGCACCTGAACCAGGCTAAACCCAGACTCCTCACAGCATGGATGTGCAACAGGCCCGGCTGAGCAGGGGGAAAGCCTTCCTCGGGCTCTCTTACTTCTAAGATCTCCCATACTAAAATAAACCAAACAACACTCCTTGCTTCCAAGCCTCACAGTTGGGTTGGCGACATTTCTTTTTACAGACAAGAAAAAGGAGTCCGTGCTTCAGAAGCAGGCTCATACTTCGCTGCTACAAACAATGAAGTGAGCGTAACCCGTTAACCGACTAGATGACCCGGAGGCAGTTCGGAAGGGAAGTTAGCCTAGAAAAATACGTTCCTGTGCCACCATGTCACTGGGTGCTGGAGTCCCGCTGCACCAGCCTCGGGTGTCAGGATTATTGATTATTTGAATCATTGCCAAAATGCTGCTCACCAGGGCTGTCTCTACAGGTACGTTGGATCAACAGTTCAGAGAGGATGCTAACCTAAAGGAGGAATGCTCACCTCTTTCCAATGGTGTTGCCGGGAAGATACTTGTTTACATAGCTACCTTTGAGATTAATTGAAGGGTCCTGGAGACCGACCCTCGGCTCCGCCTATGAATCCCGGTCTGAGGAAGGACGGACAGATGGACAGTGCCAGACCGCAAGCAGCCCCGGTGCTAATTTCACGGCCATGACTACGGAGCAGACTGAATGCAAAATAAGCCCCGCAATGATATACGGACCCGTTTAGCCATGTCCAAAGAAACAAGCATTCCTGAAGACGGTTGCTAGGAGCAACGTGCCTTAAGCACCACCTTTAGATCAGATGGAAGCAGAAAATAAGTGCTACTAGGAATTCAGCACACGAGATCAGTAGCAGCCTGGTGACTTTTTCATCATTACTAACCTTCCCCACATAAAAGTGTATGCGGGGGGGAATTTAAGCAAAATTAGAGGCAGACCGAGGCGCTACTCCCAGGCGAAGACAAGAGCCTTTAGTGCCCCACGGAAAGGGTTGTAGCGGCTGCTAACAGCTTACAGCGGCCACTTCAAGAGCAGGTGCTTTCCTCCCTCCAGCCACACTGCCGGCAGGCACAGAGGATGCCGCTTGTCCGGGGATGCAACTTTCGGGATGCCCCCTCGCCCGCTGCGCCTGCGGTGTCCGGGCGGGCGCGGACCGGGCGCGGGGTCCCGCCGTGGGGCCCAGCCCGGAGGCGCTCCCCGGCCAACACATACTGGCTCGGAAGTGAGGTTAACTTTCCCTTCCGTCCTGCCCTTGCTTACTGTAAAACTTCTGCAGAGGATACACAGCGGCCGAAATTCCTCCCTCGCTTGCTTTCTTATGCACACGTACACACGCGCGGACACACGCAGAGCTCTTGAGGTTAGTTGCATGGTCCGGGTGGGATAGTCTTTAAACTGTGAAACCCCTCTGCTCACCTTGAAATTTCATTCCGATAGATGTTTTTTGTTCTCCCTTCTTCCCTCTTTTTTTTTTTTTTTTTTTTTTTTATGGGGTTAGGATGGGGACATGTTGGACCTCTTAGAACTTTCCCCGCAAGCCGTGTTTTTGAAGAGTTCCGTAAAGACTCTTTCGCGATCACGGAACAAGGCATAAACCATCTCTTGTTTAACCCAAAAGGCCACCGAAGTGGCAAACGCTGCCCGGGAAGCCAGCCCGCAGGTCTCGCATTACAGCGTCGCGCCCATACGGAGTCGGCTCGGATGGAGCAGGGACGCGCGACCGAAACTTAACAACTAGTTGACAGATTTTAACTGATCAAGCACTGCGTTAGCCGTGCTTTCCACTACTATGGAAACAAAAAGGTACATTACGAGGAAGCCACGCAAGCTCCGCAGAGCCCTAGGCAAACGCGTTTGCCAGTCATTTTTCTCTCCATTGTTATTATAATTATCATCACCGTGCCGTTACTACGGCTACAATGAGCTGCAGCGACAGAAAAAACACACAGCAATTCATCCCTCCGGATGCAAAATGCACAGGGACTTCGGTACTTGACTCCGGTAGCACGTCCCAGCTCTCCCCCTGCACCCCCTTCTGAGTCAATCCTACGTAAATCGCATTCAGGCTTAAACGCACAATGAAAAAGTGTCGGGAAATCTTACCAAATCTTAATACATGTGTAGTTCCTTGAGAATATCCAATCCACAGTAAGCAAAGAAGGAGTCTAGTGGTGCATCTGAAGACTGGATTAGTTAGAATAGGGGAAATAATCTTCATGATGTTTCTATGCACACACGCGCTGCCTTACTTCCCCCTTCTAAGCCGTCAGGTTTCCCGGTAGGGTGAGAATGAGGATACGTAAACTGATGGCCCTCAGACACGATCACGGCATGGTCACAGACAGAGGAGAGAGTCTACGCTTCCCAAACCCATTAGCAATCCCTGCATGTTCTTCATTCACTGCGCCAAGGAGCAACCTTCAACTGCAAGGAATGGTGGGACATCCATGTTAGTCGGGGGAGAATCCTTGAGAAATCCAAACACACACAATGTCCAGCCGAGTAAACCTGGGAGGCAAGAAAGGAGGAAAATCAATAGGTAATCCAGCTCGAGAAACCGCTGAGGTATCGCCACATAGCGAGAGTCAATGAGCACCAGCCGTTTTACTGGCGAAGCTTTTGCCGTGCTCCCATTCTACTGCACTGCTGCACAGCTTCTGACGCGAAGCCAAGATTAAGTGAGAGAAATTGAGATAGCTCTTCTCGTCTTAAGGCTGCCTGCCAGACAGCCTTCCCAATTCCTATTATGCAACCGATCTGATCGCCTAGTGTTCTCGGAGGAAAAAAAAAAAAAAAATGCAGCCCGGTTTTACATACGTGTTTTTAATTGTTATTAGTATTTCGGTTGTTCTGGACAATATCTGTAGGGATCTGTGGCGGGGGGTGGGGAGGGAGAGGAGAGGGCTGTAGGAGAGAAGGGAATCGGCTTTATAAAAATCAATTCATGCATTTTAATAGCTGACAGGCTGGGTCGAAATCACTTAGCTTTAGAGTTGTGAAAGAGAAGGCTGACAACAAAGTCATGCAGGTTGTCAGAGCAACGTTTAGGCTAAAAAAAGATCTTGATATTCACTAACGTTCACTAACTGTTGCTTACTCACTTTAATGCATGAAATAGGATAAATGTGATAGTTTTTATATTGTCTGTCCATAGGAACTTGCCCCGGACTCAGTGATTACGGAGCACCAGCCTGCTTCTGCAAGGTAAACAGGAGCAGATAGTGGATACAACAGCCTTGTTGAATGCACAGACTTGTATTTCAGTTTCGCTCAACTTGCTTGAGATTTCAGTATTTTTTAAAAAGACGGTGACTTATGGATTTGCCTGTTTGTATTTTGCACTCTATTCTGCCACTTTTTTCTTTTTTTTTTTTCTAACACACAGCTTTCCTTTCACTCTAGTATTATCGAAGTATTGCTGTTCCTCCCTGTACTAAGAGGTGCATGTAGTTTGTCATTTTGTGGTCCTCAGTGAGAACAATAGCACTCTCTAGTTTGATAACGGGATACTGAGTTTATATCTGCAGCTGCAGCCATTGACTTTTGTCTTTTGGCCAGGTGTTCCAAAGAAGATAAACTCACTCTCTGGACTACTTCAGATTTTTTTTCGGAAACACAATCAGTTATGTGCTTGTGACCATTAAAATATGTTGAACCAGGACTGTCAGACTTTACAATCTAAGTGAAGCTTTTGCTGAACCTACTTAAACATTATTACAAATATTAAAAGACAATTCCTAGATTCCCCACAAGGAAATGAATTCATTTTATTCTATATTCTGCCTACAGAGATCTTTTGTCTCCTTTATCTCCCTCGTTGCCTTTTATTACCAAAGAAAATATCACTAAGAGACTTCCCCCACACATACATATAGATGAACACAGAATATACCTGACCTTACAGAAATAAATACCAATGATGCCAAGCTAATGAGAATAGTCTGTGGAATCTATCAGAAGGAGAGCATGGCAAAGGTGAGTTCCAGTTTATTTTTAAATGACATCTGTGTATCTTGGAAATGTAAAGAATTTAATTTATTACTTTTAATGTTGGTGCTTTGTATCCCTGAAAGTGTTAGCAATTCACAGTAACTTTTTTTTTTTTTTTTATCATTATGGCTTATGATTTTCTCTGCATGCATTTACTAAAACACTGTAAAACGCTGATGAAAAGAAATGTACGTTCTGTGAAGGGATTATTAAACATCATCGATTTTTTTTTTCTTTAAGATGGAGGCATAACTGCAGTGTCAAAAATAAGTATCATGAATGGCTAGTTCTGCAGTCTAGCAGGGAATTCAATCAGACGATTTGACTGTTGGAGCACTTTAAAAAGAACACCTAGTGCTAAAAGCAAGGATATCTAGCGACTCCTTCAGTTCACACTTAGAATATCTCCTAGGGAAAAAAAAAAAAAAAAAAAAAAAAAAAAAAAAAAAAAAAAAAGCACAGATCGAGATGCTCTTTCTTGTATTTGCATTTTTTTTTTTCTGTTCTACTTGTTCATATTTTATCTTAGTCCAAGGAGAAATAAAACTGACATGCATGAACACTGTGAACGTTCTTTCCTTCCTCATCTTTCCCGTGGTGTTACTGAAATAAAGGACATTAGGCATCTTTTTAATTCTGACTGCACATATGTAGCTTCCTGTCAAAACTGTTTTTTTAATTTAACTTAGCACTGGTAAGCATTTCTGAAAGCATATGATTCATCAAGAGCTTTAGCACAATTGACAAGACAAACTTTGGGCAAAGCGACCCCTTTAATCAGTCTGATTTTCTGAGGTATCTTTAAATAAATAAATAAATGCAGCTACCTGTAATCAACCCCAGCAGAGCTCCTACGATTTCCTAACTCACCCAGGCATTGCTCCCACACCTTGAATGACAAACCAACGTATGATCAATCCCTTACACTGCTAACCGCTCAGCTGTCTCCCGGACCCTCCGGCCGCACGGGTAAGGCTGAGGCCGAGTTTTTCCCTTTCCTCCACCGACGACAGCTGAGCGGCACCACGGACAGAGCCCGGCCCGGCCCGGCTCGGCTCGGCTCAGCTCTGCACGGCTCTGCTCCTTCAGCACCACGGAGAGCTCTGCCGACCCCGCCGGCCAGCCCCCGCCTCGCCAGGTCGCACCAGGCGTCCCAACGCCCCCGCCAGTCATTTCGCGACGCGGAAAGAAAATCGCGATACGCCATCGGCATCCCTACAGGCACGTCTGGTAGCCTGGGCGATGCCAGCTGGCCCGCTGCCTTGTGGAGGTTTGTGGGATCGGGAGGAGTACCACTCTCCTCCTCTGAGATCACCATCGCCTAATGCCCTGTGCCAACGCCACCTCTCCCTTCGTTCACATCCTAGTGATCTCGTAGTTAATCGAGATTTACTTCCCCAAGAATATCGGTTCCTTATCAAAAAGTAAAACTTCCAAGACATAGGAAGTATTGAATATGAGGTGACTGAAGACTATTTATACACTATACAATTAACTACAGCCTCCGACTTCACCACCCTAGATTCCTTTTCTCTTGATTGGACTTTAGCTTCTTTTATTCTTTGTGAGAGGGAAGGGTAATCTTTAAAAACATACTTTGGTCCACCCTCCAGAATAATTTTAGCATGAGATCAGGAAAATGTCCTTAACTCCTTTCATATTTCCTTCCCTGTGAGACATACAGTTCAAAGGTTGGAGATCCCTAATCAAATATTCTGCTGGAGAAGCTGGTTTTGTCTCTCAGGGGCTTGTCACCGCTGTTATGCAGGTCTTTTCAGATTAAAGTCTTTATGAAACAGCCCTCCTCACTTCAGTGATCAGCAACTGGAAAATCTACAATTCCTTGGCTATACGTTTTAATTTCTTTTACATTTTGTCCATCTATATTAGGCATAGTGATAATACATTTTTAATACACAAGGACGATGTTCAAGTGAAGCTGGTATGAAAAATAGCATTCCAGCTATAAGGGGAAAGGAGAATAGATTCTCTAAGGCCTTTAAACCTTTTCCGGCTAATAAAAGCCTACTAAATTCTTTGGGTATGTGTCAGGTATAAATGGTGATCTTATGTACCTAATGTTTCATTTGGAAAGGAGAGATATGTGATTCTGATTACCTTATTACATCAGGCACTTTTTTTTTTTTTCCTTCAGAACATATTTTCATGTGCTGTTATCATAATAAAAGTTAATCCAGTTCCAGCTAGCTGCCACCTACTGGGATGTATAGTTTTACCATATCACTTTAAAAAAGAAATGGCTTTCATTTTCAGGTCATAGCTATGTCTCTAAGAACAGACGATAGGGTTTTTTATCACTTATTCTACAGTTTTGTCCTCTCCCAACATCAACTGATATAAATTCGCATGTATTTAACATGTGACCCCAAAGCTTTGTCTTTCGGGCATTTTTTGGCAAATTCTTGCAAAGACTTACATGCCACCACGGTCCTCTGAGTGTTGCAATCTGGTGTGAGGAGAGCCACAGCTTACCACAACACCTGACTAGCCTCTCCAGATCAGACAAGTATTGCAGCTTTGCTGACAAAGCAGTAACACAGTCCTCCCTTTTTAAAGGTTTCCCTAGGTATTCGGACGAATGTTGATATTATCATTGAAAAACACATTGTGGCCCACTTGCACTTCACTCCCATCAGCTCTAAAAATCATAGGTTCCCCTCTGTCTGTTATTAGCTCAGTCCAAATTTACAACCAAGTTTCTGCTACGCTGATGATTAATGACATTTTAAGATGGTAATTAATTTTTAGCTAGCGGAAAGACGTGCATTCTAATTAACGAACTGAGTATGCCATAGATTAACTTGTTCAGGCACTTTGGGGTATCACAGCAATGCACTTTCCTAGCAGGTTTTAAGCAACGAGAAGAAATATTTATGACATTATCTGCAGATCAGCCTTTCGTCCCTTCAGTTTTCTTTGGGCTGGGGAAGCTGTGAACGATTTCAGAGAGGGAGGAAGGATGTTTAACATTCTCCACGCTCTACTCCACCAAAAGTTTCTAAGGAAAACGTGAAGAGAGGTTTCATTATAATGTATTCTTTCCTTCTCAGTGCGCAAGGGCTCTTGCAGTCATGCCGCCACGCTGTAGGCAGGAATGTCTCTTGCTTCACACAGAGTGTCGGCTCCCTGGCTGGGTTAGCGACGGATGCTTTCCCAAGGAATGCCGAATTTGTTCAGAAATGAACCACCGGAGTGCCGAGCAGCCGAGAGGTGGGTGCCGGGGTAGGGCCAGGAGGAGACCCTACGGAAGTAGCGACTCCTGTCCACCCACAACTCTAGGGAAGTTGCAGCCCGTTTCTCACCTCGCCTCCCCCTAGCGAGGGGGGGCACCGCCTCCTGGCTCTCGTCTCGGCCACCCCGAGACCGCGGGGCACAGCCCGGGGCTTCCGCGGGAGCCGGGCGGGGGGCACCAGGGGGGCTACACTGCCCTAGCCCCTCGCCCCCACTTCCCACCCTTCCGCCCCCAGCCTGGGGCTGGTGCGAAGCAGCGCAGGGTGGGGGGAGTGAAAGGCGACAGAGCCCAGCGTCAGGATCCGGCCAGCCCAGGGTCCTCCAGCTCAGCGCCCCCCTTTGCCCGGAGACACCTGGCCGAGGGACAGCGCAGCGACGGTGCTTCCCCACCCACCGCTACCGCCCCCCCCCCGCAGCCCCTCACTCGCATGCAGCCCCTCCGGCCGTGGCGGCCAGCCGGAGACCGCGGGACATCATCCTACCTTGAGCTGAGAGAGGGGAAGCGGGGAGGGAGAGGAAGGCGGAGGCGGGGGGAAGAAGGGCGGTGGCAGGACGCCGGGGGATGCCCGGGCTGCGGTGCAGCCGGCGTCCGGGCACCACTGACGGCGGCTGCAAGCGGCGGCCAAGGGAGGGAGGGAGGGAGGGAGGGAGGGGAGGAGGGAGGGAGGGAAGGAGGGAGAGAGCGAGGGGAGGAAGGAGGGAGGAAGGAAAGGAGGGATGGAGGGAGGAGAGGAGGGAGGGAGATCCGCCTCCCGTCGGGAGCGCTGCACAGCGCCCTTTAAAGGAGCAGAAACCCGCTTTCTCCGCGGCCGCCGCTCCGCGCTCGCCGCAACGCCGAGCCCCGCGCCGGCGGCAGGGCTCCGCGGGCGGCCGGCGAAGCAGAAACGCTCCCGGCTCTCCCTCCCCCGCCACCGCCCGAGGGGCCGAGCTCGCCAGGAGGCGCCCTTCCAAGGCACGAAAAATCTGATCGGGGTCCCGCAGCCTGTTTTGCAAACACAGAGGTGTGTGTGTGTGTGTGGCGGGACGGCTTTGGCCCTCCAGGACGGCGCCCAGCGACCCCCCCCCCCCCCAACCCCGCTCCATCTCGTGCCCACCGGGGTGCCAGAAAAAGTCCGGGTGCCTTTGGCTGCTTGCTCATGGTGAACCCCGACTGCCTCCCCTTCCCCCCCCCCCCCCTCCCCCAGGCCTCCTTTTTCCTTGGGCTAGCGGGGACTGAGCTCGGACACTTTGTCACCACCCTGTCCATTCGGACAGAGGGCCGGGGTGGAAGCTCGTAGGAGGGCGAGCAAAGCGGGGACGAGAAGGACGCAGCGAGCCTGGGCCCGCGGCGAGGGGGGGCAGAACTAGAGCCCCCCATGGGAGCCGCCACCGCCTGCGCGCCCCTCCCGGCCCGACACGCTCCTCAGCGGGGGGATGAGCTGGGGTGAGAAATGTAGTCCCGTCTCCCCTCCTCGCCCTCTGGCAGGATTTCCAGTGCTCTCCTCTCTCCCCCTGCTCCGCTCGCCCCCGCAGCGCCACAGGCATCTGCCTAATTCCCCTCTCCTCCCCATTGCGTTCCCCGGCTCGGACGTGCCTTGAAGCGCTGCAGGGTTCCCCCACCCTCAGCCTTCCCGAGGTTCGGTCTCCCGGCAGACGTGCGGTGCAGTTTGACTGGAGAATTGCCGTCCCCTTGCCTTTCCTTCACGCCAAACGCCCGTCCCCGCATCCGCGGGGGAGCGCTGCCCGCACCCCCAAAAGGATGCTCAGGGTTTTCCCTGCTCCATCCGCCCAAGCGATCCACCAGGGAGCCGCGGTTATCGGTGCCGGGCGGGCTCGGAGAGCGTCAAAGAGATGGGGCTGGGGCGGGTGGGGGCTGGTGACTGAGAAGCTCCTATAATTAAGTAAACAGCAGAGTTGTTGTGCGGAGTAAATAAATAGTCAATGATCCCATTGTTGGGCCGGGCGCAGGCGGCACAGACCGCGACGGGCTCGCCGCGATTGGGCTCTGGCCGCTGTGACTTGCAGCCTAATCGCCCCGCAGCACAGCTCTTAATTACTTGCAGTGCGCTTCCATGGCCGACAGAAAATTCATTAGTCACTCCATCCGCCCCAAGCTGTAATGGAGATAACTCTTGTGAAAAACCAAAGGCAGCGGCAAAGCGAAGCGCTTGGTGCCACCCTGGGAGCGAAGGGCACCAGGCAGGAGGCTCCTCGCCGGGGGGAACCGTGTGGTTGCTTGTGGGGCCGCAGGAACCCAAAGGGGGCAACCCCGGCTAAAACTGAGCCTGGTGGGGTGCCGCCGGAGGGAGAGGCGTCGCGGGGATGGCCCAAGCGACCGAGGGATGTCCACGACCTCCGAAGGCGAGGCCGGTTAACACTGCGGGCAGGTGGAGGGTGGGAAACGTGCGAGGTCTGATGAGCGAGTAACACCTGTGCGAGCAGCGGCTCGGTGATTCCGGCCCTCTTTTGTCGCTGACTGCCTTTGTGCTGTTACTCTCCAGAGTTTCCAGATATAAACACAGAACGAGGCAGTCATATAAATATACGGGACTCAACGGTGTCTTTCTAAGATGAGAGAAAGGAAGGCAGGGGGAGAAAAGGGGTGTGGCATTTTATGTCTATTATCACACATAGATTGTGTAATACCTTCATGAAATCGTTTCACCTAAGCTACATCCATGCACAGTCTTTTCCCTTGTTACTTGGATTACAGTTCTGTCCAGACATGGGATCCTCAGTTTTACTCAGCCTACAACATTTTACACAGAATCCTTAGGCAGGCGATTCCCAATGTCACCAGAGCTGCCACCAACTTCTATCACTCTGGATATCTGAGGACTTCACATAAATACCATTATTATTCAAGTGAAGAAATTTGGAGCAGGAAAACATGAGTAAGTCAAAGATTGCTCTAAAAACCTGTGACATAATAGGAAGACAATATAGGATTCTCTTTTCTCATGCTTTGATTACTGTAAAAGCCCATAATTTCAAAACTGACGAAGTTTCTAGTTATCTTTCCAGTTTCTTCCCAGTTACACTGCAGGAGCTTTGAACTTTATCGGCATCGAACACCAAAAAAAAAAAAAAAAAGAGCATATAGGAAAGCACAGGCCCAGCTTGCCACTATTCAAAATAAGATGTACTGGCGAATGTGTCATGCAAGATGCTGGGCTCTTACAAGGATAAACAACAACAACAACATAAAAACAATACAAAAACAAAACCTACAAGCTTACTCACTTGCTTTTTTTGATTGTTGATTATTTTAATGTTATATCTTCACCAGTAATTTAAAACATTTTTTCAAATGTGAATAAGAACTTCACCCCAATTAAAAAAAAAAAAAAAGGTAATTGAATTTGTAAACATCTTCAAAAGAATGGTTTCTAGGTTTGTTTGTTTTCCTCTTAATTATTTCTGAAGATATAGAATGGAATAATATGGGTTTATCACAGTCCCATCCCATTAGGTGCATTTGCACCTTGATGTTTGAAATGATGTAAACTTGTAGCGCAATTCCCTTAAGCATTTCAAAATAAAATATCCAAGGATGTCAGACTTTATTTATTATTATTATTATTATATTTTTCCTCCACATAAATTTATCACTAGTACTCAGCACATTCAATATTTTTTTTCTTTCCTTGCTTCAGTTTGGGTGAGCTATGCCAATGTAAACTCTGGCAAAATTTTAAGATCTTTCAAAAGAATTTCAGTGGAAATCTGTGACACTTCCAGATCTACAAAGACACAAAACTAACCAATATCTTCTCTGAGGTGTTCTCATATAAGCTTTTGCTCTTCAAATTAATGAGCTAAATATGAGTATTGACACTTATTCAAGATAAGAAGTTCACAACTTGTGCTCTGCCACAGTAAACACTGAAACAAACTTCCAGGGCTTCCGATCTTAGGCAACTGAATATTTTGTTCTTTCTGCCAGATATTCTTTTATTTTTGTTATCTTTTTGTGATTTCAAAAATGCCAGTTTTTCTTTCAGAAATTCTGTGTCCTACTGCTTTGTGATAGGGAATTCTGCTACAGTTCGTGGTAAAGAAAGAATTATCATCATACTAATTTGGCCAAGGAAAATCCTCCCAGATTTCATCTATTTTCACAGATTTTTGTGGCTTTTAATTATGATCTTTTTATAGTCATGCTAGTCAGGCCGGATGCATGTATCAAATCTTGTACCTTCAAACCTGAGACTGAGCCAAAACAGGATGTAACAAAAGAAAAAATCATCTATTTGTCTAAAAGCAATAAATCCCTGTTCTTGTATTAGCCACTTGAGGGAGACAACGAGCCACAGGTTACATTTGTCTGTCAGTTTGATGGATCACATACAAAACTGAATTTGTAATTGATGATGGGTTTGCATCCATTGTGTGTTAATTTTAAAAAATACTGATCTGGTGTAACACAGAAGGCATAATGTTGTTCATAGCAGTTCATAGATCTGTCTGATAGTTTTCTTCTCTCGCTTTACACTGTTGAACAAGACAGGGTCATCTCAAGACTTTCACTAACAGCTCTTAGACAAGAATATCTAGCCTTTTCAGATGGTATCTCAGGCTCTATAATTAATATCCCGAACGTGGTCAAGGTCTAACTAAGACTTACTTACAGGTTAACTCACCTTATTGTTTCAGTGAAGTGCATTACATTAAGAGGCCTAAGATACAACACTACAAAGAGCCACAAAAGAATAAAAACTTTCCCTGAGTCTGAATACCTTTCAACAGAGAAGCATTACTGGGACATTTTATTTTACTTTCTTTGGTGCCAGTCACAATGCATCGTATAATATCTTCTATAGACTGCAATATTATGTAGACTTTCCATGAAGTCTTTCATGGATTAAAAACCTTTATATTTAAAAAGGGTTCTGTTGTTTAACATAGATAGCTTTATGTCAACTGTCACTCATCACTATGTCCTCTTACCTGAAGAGGACATAGAGATGACTTTATTTCTTCATTTATTCCTTCTTCTGAATATTCAAAGAAATAGTAAATGGCAATCCCATCTTCAGAAATGGTGAGAAGGAAGATGTGTTGCAGAAGGAAAGGATCTGGGGGTGTTGGTCTACGCTTGCCTGAACATGAGCCAGCAGTGTCCTCAGATGGCCAAGAAGGCCAATACCATCCTGGCTTGTATCAGGAATAGTGTAGCCAGCAGGACCAGGGCAGCAATATCTGTACTCTGCTCTGGTGATGCCGCACCTTGAGTACTGTGTTCAGTTTCAGTCCTCTCACTACAAGAAAGACATTGAGGTCCTGGTCCAGAGAAGGGCTACAAAGCTGGTGAAGGGCCTGGAACTTAAGTTCTGTGAGGAGCAGCTGAGGGAACTGGGGTTGTTTAGTCTGAAGAAGATGCTCAGGGGAGACGTTATTGCTCTCCACAAATACCTGAAAAGAAGTTGTGGGAAGCTGGGGGACAGCCTCTTCTCTCAGACGACTAGTGATAGGACTAGAGGGAATAGGTTCAATTTGTGCCAGTGGAGGTTCAGGTTGGAAATTAGGAGACGTTTCTTTTCAGAAAGAGTAGTCATACATTGGAACAGGTTGCCCAAGGAGTCACCATCTCTGGGGGTGTTTAAGAAAAGGTTGGATATGGTACTTAGAGTCATGGTTTAGTGGGTAATACTGGTGGTTAGGGAATGATTGGACCAGATGATCCTGGAGGTCTTTTCCAACCTTAATTATTCTGTGATTCTAAGACCTACAGGCTTGTCAGGCTCAACTCTATCACTGGGGAAGTGATGGAGCAGCTAATCATGGATACCATTCCTAGGTACATGAAGGACAAGAAAATCATTGGGAGTAGTCAACATAGTGGAAGTCATTCTTGACCAAATTGGACATGGCTTAGTGGGTGACAGTGGTAGTAAGGTGATGGTTGGATCAGATGATCTCAAAGGTCTTTTAAAATCTTAAGGATTCTATGATTCTATGAAATTGAAAAACTTCTTTAATGAAATGACTGGCCTGGTAGGTGAAGGGAGAGCAGTGGCTATTGCCTTACTAGGCTTTCAACAGTGGCTGTCCTGTAAGATTCTCACACAGACATTGATGAAATACGGGCTTGTAGAGCAGACAGTGAGGTGGACTGAAAACTGGCTGCATGGTCAAATGCAGAGGGTGGTGATCAGTAGCACAAAGTCTAGTTGGAGACCAATAATGAGCAGTATACCCTGGGGTTCAGTATTGAATCCAATCCTGTTCAACATTTTTATTGATGATGTGGATGATGGGGCAGAGTGTACCCTCTGCACGTTTACACATGACACAAAACAGGGATGAGAGGCTGATACACCAGAGGGTTGTGCAGTCATCCATAGGGAGCTGGACAGTCTGGAGAAATGACAAGGCAGGAATCTCATGAATTTTCACAAGGAGAAATACAAAGTCCTTCAAGGGGTAAGGAAGAACCCCAGACACCAGTATGCATTAGGCAGAACATCGCCAGCAATTTGATCCTTCCAACCTCATCTAGTGAATCATCTAGATTCTCATGTGTTTCCCCGTCTTCTCGTCTCTAGACGATTTCTCAGCATCTCAGAATTATCAAGTATTGAGTGGAAGGAAAGTCTATTATTATTATGTTTCTAGGTTACAGCCTTATTCAGAAATCCAAATATGATGTTTGACTTCTTTGGAATCATGTGATATTGTAGATTCATATATGCCTTGTGACAGCAATGTCTAGATCCTTTCCTGCTTCACTACTCCCCTGGCTATCAGTTTCTTCACTTGCATTTGCTAAGCTACTCATTCTCTCCCAAGTGTAGAATCTCATGCTTGTCTCTGTAGAATATAGCTTGTATTTTTCCAGAACATTTCAATTTGCTGAGACAGATTTTAATTTCTGCATTTAATCACCACCATTTCTGCAGCTTCTGCTATGTTGTCTTCATCAAACATTTAAATGAAGCCGCCAAGTCACTAACAGAAACACAACAGAGGTACAAAATAGCAGGACGCAAAGAATCCTAAAGATTTTATTTTAGTGTAGTTAAGTTTGGTTTTGTTTTGTTTTGCGTTACAGTTCAACAATATAACAATAAAAACTGCTGTGCACCAACTTTCACATCCTGTTTTGCTTATGCAGATGTCATGTCTTGTTCAGGCTTATTCTTAGAAACTCTTGTTT
Organism: Anas platyrhynchos; assembly: GCF_047663525.1. NCBI lineage: Eukaryota > Metazoa > Chordata > Aves > Anseriformes > Anatidae > Anas > Anas platyrhynchos. The sequence goes on from NC_092589.1 coordinate 77,001,823, forward strand.
ATGAATACCAATATTTTTGTTGTTGTTTATGAATACCAATAAGACCAATAATGTCTTATGCTTGTGCTTTGTTCTTTGAGCCCAACATAACCTCCTCCTCTCCATCCATTCCATCATCCCCACCCGTTTTCAAGGAAAAAAAAATGTATGTGGGTGTAAGTACTGTATAGATGTAATGAATTTGTATGTCTAGCTTTTTTCAAACATAACATTAATTTAGATGCATGGAAGGAAAACGTCAATAGCTGAACCAAGAAAGCCCTGCAACAATTAAAAAAAAAAATGGCAAAAATGTGAAGGTGGAACTTCTGTGAAGCCAATTATATGTTTGGGAACTAATTTTGAAATCTAGACTCAAAGGTATGTCCCAATATGTTCCAAACAAGAACTGGATACCCCAGTACTGGATGCCTTGTAATATGGTCTTAACAAAACTCCAGTCAATAAAAATAAGGTTTTAGTTTAATTAGCGAGGAGTGGAAATATCTCTGGTATGAGGCAATGTTAAACAGACAGGTAACTTTGAATTGTGAATATAAAAAAAGGACATTCTAATAATGGGAAGAAACTTCAATTTTACTTTGCTACTGAGTTATTACTCCAATAAGACTTAAACTTCAGTAATGATGCAAGAATGAAATGTGTCTTTGATCATTGTGCTTTTTCATGTCCCTCTTAGAATATACCATACTAAAAGATTAATATGAATCATACAACAGTGAGCTGAAACAGTTAGTGTTATCTTGTATAGTTAAGCTACTAGTATACTTGACCCAAACTCTCCTGGCACTGAGGACTTTGTGTTTGTTGTCACACTTACAATAATATAAGAGTTTTTTTTTGTGTTTGCGTATGTGTTTTTTTTTGTTTGTTTTTTTTTTTTTTTCTTCAAATATTTGAATGATTTATGCATTGTAAACTTTTAGAAACAATTTTCAGGGGGAAGAGTATAGTAGGAGAATTTGTTATATATTGTTTCAAATGCCTAATCTTGAAGTAATAGCATAATTAGGACTGACATTTTATATATTTGTGTTTTATATATATCTGAGAGTAGCCCTCCATCCTCAAATATGCATCCATTTAAATCAAGTCACCTATAATATAGGCTGATGACTTATAATTACTAATTACTTTTCCTGGGACTTAGAAATCAACAAGAATCTATTGTCAAGATGGATTCAGGTATGTGACATCACTTATCACATGTTAGTTAAGACAACAGCGACAAAGTAGCTTAGCTTTTAGTACTAGTTGCTCACTAGAACAACTGTTGAAAGATGCTCCATTGACTTCCAATTCCCAGAATAAGGGAATTAAAATTTACTACTTTGTTGAGAATTACCAAAAGATCTGTGCAGTGTTTAAATCTCTTTGAGGTTTTGGAAACTGAATTTCACCTAAAGCAAGCATATGTTTTTAATCTACCTTGAAATTATTTTACATAGACTATATGAGGTGCATTTGGTTCATTTCAGTGGGGCAAGGAAATTGCTCCACTAATCAGACTTAAGCAGTTTATCAGATACGGAGAGTCAGTTCTAGTATGTGAAAATATTCCTTAGAGCATACTCCTCTACAGTATACATTTTATGTATATAGAAAGTTACATACCCTGGCATTATATTATAAAACAGAATAATGACCTACTTCAGCAATGATAACCACAAATGAAGTAATGGAGCCACAAATAGCATGTAAAAAATCAACACCTTAATGAAGTAATTCAAACTCCTATTCATCCAATACTTTCCACATTTTAGTAAGCATTTATAAGAACCTTTACTTCCCTACTTTCTTTGATATCTCATTCATTTGCCGAGAAGAAGGAACTAAAGTTTCACTTCAGTCTGAGTTTTTAGTAGAACAAAATTCTTAGCTTCTGGGAGAACAACTTAAGGACTGCAGTCAGCAGGATTCAAATATTTATTTAAATGCCTTGTCAAATTAAGATCTGATTTAGAGGAAACATCTAAGGTGCTGCAAGGACCTTCTTTCTCTGGAGAATACATTAGTACTCATACACAGGCTACCCAAATGAGAGTCACATTTCAGTGATGAAAACTGTCTGCTTAACATCTTAGTTTCATATAGCCTTGACAATTAATTTGATAGCTTAATTTCAGTATGTTGTAAAAATTTGTTGTTGTGTTGAAAAGCAGAACTGTTGAAAACCTTCTAAAAGTGAAAAGGACAAAGACTGGGCTTATTTTTCATTGAGATTGCTGAACCTGGAATTTTTTGTTGCGTGAAAGAAATGGCTCTTGGACATACTATTCTGCGAGAAAGATCAGGACAAGGAAGAGATGATGAATCCAGTGCTGTAAAGAGCACAACCTGAACCTAAAACTGAAACAGAAACTGAAAATCAGGAAGGATAAGAGAAATCAAAAACTGTTCCAAAGTTGACAGGCCCCTTGCTGGGAGGAAGGGAGAATGGAAGGTAAGTATCTGAAAGGAAATAAAATATTTTAAATGTACTGAAATTGCTTGAAAGCTGAGAGAAAATACTATGTTGAAACAACTGCCAGAAGGAGTGAAGTCTTGCTGAAGATGAAAAGAGCCACACAAGCTATTCTTGGATAGCTTAGGAGAGTTTGATTCTCTTTCTCACTATGTACCATGCAAAGCAACTTTATGGAAGAGTTTTAACCCAGTCTGCAATCATTATATCTAGTTAGCATCTTACTCCCAATTTGGCCTGGTTTTGTCTATAAATGGTGAACAAGAAGGCCGTGAGAGCACAGAGGGTCAGAGTCATGGTCATTTTTATGAAAACTAATGTCCAATCTAAAGAGAAACAGAAAAATTCTAATATTCTAGATTTACTTTAAACAAACAAGAAAAGTGTGATCCCTCTTATTTCAGCATGTATTTCCTTCTCCTAGCAGATAAGAGGAACAAATCTGCTGTCTTTTGATACAAAAGAAAAGAAATACATATCCATCTCCAAATGCGGCATTCACTTTTGGAAGTCCTTCAGGAAGAATATCTAAATGAAATGAAAATCCTCATCTCAACAGGACTAATTTAATAAGAAGAATGAGAAGGAGGAGACAAGCACATTGAATCAAGACTTAATTTGAAGTCAAGTGCTTTGCTGTTTTTGTTTCTTCTTTCAGTCTTGACACGTTTCCAAGAAGGGAGAACTAGAAGTAATGATACTCACATCTTTTATGTTTTATTAACAAGTCTCTTAAAACTGGAAAACAAGCAAACAAAAAAAGACAGAGACATTCTATTAATTACTGAAGATGGAATTGAGACAAAGCACAAACAAAATCAAGTGAAAACTACCTCTTACCAACAGTAATTTCTTATACATATGATTGTAACATAAATACCTGGAACACATATGAACAAATGTAGTAACTCCTACTCTTCCACTTACAAAGATAGGTGGGAACATTTACACAGTTGATAAGAACATTTTCATGTAACTCTCTGTATTCTACAGTAGATAGCACTATGAGTCAGATGATTAAATAAAGTTCAGAACTTTGAGCAACAGGTTTTTTCCCAGGTCTCCCAGACAAAATAATGGAATTATTAATTTTGTTTAGATTTCTCTGTGGCAGGTAAAAATGTCTTGAAACACTCTAAACAGTTGGTTTATTACACACAGAGGAACAGATTAAAAGTGGATTAAATCATCTAGATGGTACTGAAATCTAAGGCATCCACAAGTCTGTAACTAATATGGGAACCTGCCCAGTCAATTAACTGTAGCATCAATTGATGGTGTTACACACTTTATCCTTTGCAGATAGGCAATATTATGTATTATTTGACGACAACTGCAAGTTTTGAAAAGGCATGTATTTTTTTTTCCTAAACTTTTAGTTTAGGAAAACCATACATATAGGATATTCCTCTACAATGAAATAAGAATTTGAAGTACCTCCAGTTGTAGATATTCAGAATGCAAACATACTTTTAAGAAGATTTTTTTCACATTATAAATCATGTCTGTTGATATCATAGCATTGAAAATGTTTTACAACTACATTATGAAAAAGCACTACTGACTCCTATTTGCTAAAAATTAGTTTTACTAATACTGCAATCTGTACATTGGCAAGCTAGCTAAATCACTGCAGTAGGTTTTTCCAAAACTGAACATTTATAATCTGGCACTTTGAGCTACAGTTCTTCGGCTATAGGCCTTTAAGATGGAAATCTCTTGTTACAGTCTGCCTATAATTCATGTCAATATAATTCAAAACTAGAGATTTTGCCTTCCATCTCCCCTTTACTTTTCACCCAGTCCTTTTATGCTTATCATGAAATAAAGTAGCACCTGTTTGTAAACTACGTGTACAACCTGAGCTGGTCAACTAGTCTCTTTGTATAGTCAGTGGAATAAAAATAATACTTTTTAGTTATCCAGTAGAAACACATTTGGTGGGAACACAAAACTATAAACACAAATTTAAAGGTTTAAGTTTTAAGCATCCAAAGTGGGATAGGTCCAACACTAATAGCCTGATCTCCTCTCTTAAAAGCCTTAAACCTTCTTAGCGTGCCAAGCTTCAGATATCTTAGCTGTCAGTGTCTCAATCTCTTATTAAAACACAAGAATATTTCAAAGATTTATAACTTGGTTATAGTTCAGTGATTTTCGCAAGGACAATAACAGAGGAAAAACAGTCTCATTCTTTCACAGTGGTTAGGTTTTTGTAAATCACTTTGAACTGAAGCTCTGAAATAGGATTTCTCTGTCCAAATTTAGACAACATCATCCAAAATATTTGTCTAGACTGCTGTACAGTCAGTCACAAAGAGCAGGCTTTCTTACAGTAAGATAGATCTGACCCATTTAATTAAATAGTGTAGGATGAGGTAATTCAAGTTACCAAAAATAGTCTTCAAGTAAAGACTGACTGCAATAAAATTTTCTGCTTTTATTGAATTATTAATTAACAGTATGTTTTTAATTTTAAATGGAAATTTAAATGGAAGAATAAGAGAGAGTTTGTTGTGGTTTCCTGACTCTACATTTTACATTCAAATCCATGTATATATATAACATATATATGTATATATATATATATATCACAGAATCACAAAATGTTTGAGGTTGGTAGAGACCTCTGGTCCAACCCTCCTGCTCAAGCAGGGACTCTCAGAAGAGATTGCCCAGGACCACATTCAGGTGGCTTTTGACGATCTCCAAGGAGCGAGACTCTTTGGGCAATCTGTGCGAGCGCTCCGCCACCTGCACAATGAGTGCTTCTAGACATTTAGATGGAAGCTCCTACGTTCCACTTTGTGCCCATTGCGTCTTGTCCTGACAGTGGACCACTGAAAAGAGCCTGGCTCCATCTTCTTTACAATTTCCCTTTAGGTATTTATATATCACACAGAATCACAGAATTTCTAGGTTGGAAGAGACCTCAAGATCATCAAGTCCAACCTCTGACCTAACACAAACAGTCCCCACTAAACCATATCCCTAAGCTCTACATGTAAACGTCTTTTAAAGACTTCCAGGGATGGTGAAAGATCTCCCCTGAGCCTTCTCTTTTCTAAGTGAAACAGTCCTAGCTGTCTTAGTCCTTCCTCATAGGACAGATGCTTTAATACCTTCATCATCTTCATGGCTCTGTTTTTGACTCTCTCCAGTAGGTCCATGTCTTATACTGGGGAGCCTAGAACTGGGCACTCCAGGTTTGGCCTCACCAATGCTGAGTAGAAGGGAAAGGTTACCTCCCTCGACTTGCTGGCGATGTTCTGCCTATTGCAGCCAAAGATTTTTTTTTTCTAGAATTTTTAAATTATACTCAGTGTAATGACATGAAACTTTTTTCCAGTATCTGTTATTTGAGAGAAGATCTGTAAAATAATTAAAATGATGCAATACATAAAAAAAACTGTTTAAAAAACAACTACAAAATTAAGTTAGCCATACATTTAAAATGTGCTTGTGGTTTTGCTTGTACTATCTCAGCACAGATATACCAATGCAAGCTATAGTATTTTTAAAGAGTAATTTTTAATACGAACAATACAAAAAGTACTTTATTTTTTTTTTGTACAATGGTGTTATAGTAGAAAATTGTAGAAAATGTAATTTAGAAAAAAATATTATTTCTGAAAGCTGAGAAAATGGAACATTGTACTAACATAAATGCCGTAGTTATTATGACCAATTATTAAAAAGGAAACATTGCGCTATTGGTAATGGACATTATTCCTAGATTATCACATCTAATAAAATCTGAGTGACTGAGTTATAAATGAAACAGCTAAAGAAAAGTCTTTAACATCTTGCAATGCACAATGAGAACAAGATGAATATAATTTAGTCCGACTACGAAATAGTGTAGGACTTATACTGTTCAGCTGACTGTTACCAGCTGAGCTGTTTGCAGGCTCACAGATCTACATCTGCTCTTGTATCTTCATATGGAAGAAGTCTATGTCTTTGAAGAAAAGCGTATTCACTGAATAAAAACATAATTATGTTAGTATTTTTGTTAATAACAAAGACAGCTGCAAGTTCTATGTATAGGTGTTTGCATTTAGTAGGTTTTACATCATCAGACCCTCAGTTATGTTTTTAGTTCATGGATTATTTAGTTTGAAAGGCTGCTTCTAAAATCTTACATGTATTCCTGTGCTTTTTTCTTGAATATTACTGTGCTGTGAGGGGGTTGTGTGTAATAAGTTAGTTAGCGTGTCCCTCTCTGTTTGGGGAGGCTTCATAAGCATTACTGTACAGAGTAAAAAAGTCACCAGAGAGAAGCAAGTTTCTCCCTGCCCCCTTCTCCTGTGCTGTCCTTCCAGGAAAGACCTAAAAGGACTGAGGAAATGGATTGAGGAATTTTTCATTTCCTCTCATGAAGTATATTGCACTGGTGAGAAACGCACACTTTACTATCTCTGCTCTCTTTTTTATGTTAGCATAAATCAAGAGGTAATCAGTAAAGTTTTGCAGTTATGTAAGATTAGTATGACTGATTGAGGAGTCAGGCCTTACATCTCTATGAAGTACTTCAGATCCATTTTATAAACAGTTATTCCAAGTTATAAATGTTTATACAAAACAGTAAAATATACAACCTTAAAATTATTGATCCAGTTTATAAATTTACTTGATTATCCAAATTTATCCCAATCTCTATTTGATGACACATAGAGTGTAATTATGACAGAAGAATTTTCTAGAACTTAACATTGCATCCTGTCCCAAAATGTCTCAGGAAAACAAACAAACAAAAAACCACAAACAAACAAACATCCACACTCACTTCCACCCCCCTGCCATGGGAAGGAACACTGTCCAACAGACCAGGTTGCTCAAAGCCCCATCTAACCTGGCCTTCAACACTTCCAGGGATGGGACATCCACAACTTCTCTGGAAAGCCTGTTCCACTGCCTCACCACCCTCAGAGTAAAGAATTTCATCCTTATATCTAATCTAAATCTACACAGTTTTAGTTTAAAACCATTACTTGTCCTATCACTATATTCCCTGACAAAGAGACCCTTTCCTGCTTTCCTGTAGGCCCCCTTAAGGAACTGGCAAGCCACTATAAGGTCACCCCAGAGCCTTCTCTTCTCCAGGCTGAACAACCCCAACTTCTTCAGCCTGCTCTCATAGAGGAGGTGCTCCAGCCTTTTGATCATTCTTGTGGCTTTCTGCTGGACTCCCCCTAATAGGTCCATGTCCTTATATTGCTGTTCTCAGAGCTGAATGAAGTATTCCAGGTGGGGTCTCACAAGAACAGAGTAGGGGGCAATGAACATGGCAGACTGAATATTGTGTTTTCTTAAATTCATTATAAAAACTCCTCTTTGTTATTGACTTAGAATGTAGAATGCGAAAAAGGTGATAGTCTGGTGTACAGAGGATAAAGAAAACGGACTTCACATAATATATACCATATCCTGGTTTTGTACTGCAAATGTCACTGTCACTTAGGCTGAAATTTTGGAACATAACAAACTGAGAAATAAGAACACTACGAATAAAACAGCCTTACTGCCTGAAGTAAAATTTTGCAGAAATTAAAGTCATGGTCAAGAAGACCTAGAAAAAATCTTACCACAGAATCACAGTATGGTTGAGGTTGGAAGGATTCTCTGGAGCATATCTGCCCCAAAGCCCCTGCTCAAGCAGGGCAGCTTGCCAAGGACCATGTCAAGATGTTTTTTGAAGATCTCCAAGTAATGAGACTCCATCCCTCCGGGCAATCTGTGCCTGTGTTCTGTCACCCTCACACGAAAGTGTTTCCTATTGCACTGGGTTTACATGAAAAGGTTGTGGTAGCAAGGAGCTGCAGGGGTGGCTTGTGTGAGAAGAATTCAGAACCTGCTCCATGTTCAATAAGGACCTGTTTCAGCCAGCTCCAAAAGGGACATGCTGCTGCCCAGAGCTGAGCTGATAAGCTGTATTGTTTACACCTCTGGAAGTGCAGATTTATGAAACAGGAAAAAACTGCTGTGCCACAGCAGCTGGGAGAGCAAGGAGTGAGAACCAGCCCTGAGGATACCAAAGTCAGTGCAGCAGGAGGACAGGAGGTGCTCCAGGCAGGCAGCAGAAATTCCCCTGTAGCCTGTGGAGAGGCCCCTAGTGGAGCAGGCTGTCCCCCTGCAGGCCATGGGTCCCACATGGAGCAGATCTCCACGCTGTAGCCTGTAGAGGAGCCCCCGGTGGAGCAGGTGGCTGTGGCCTGGAGGAGGCTGCAGCCCATGGAGAACCCCCACAGGAGCAGGCCCCAGGCCAGAGTTGCAGCCCATGGAGAGGAGCCCACGCAGGAGCAGAGGATCTGGGAAGAGCTGGAGCAGTTTGCTCCTGATAGATGGACCCGGTGGTATGGACCCATATCTAGAGCAGTTCTTGAAGAGCTGCTGCCTGTGGGAAGCCCACACAGGATCAGTTTAGGAAGGACAGCATCCTGTGGGAGGGATGCCATGTTAGAGCAGGGGCAGAGAGTTACCATAAAGGATCAGCAGAGACAAAGCTTCATGGACTGACTGCAGGCCCCATTCCCTGTTCCCCTGTGCCAATTGGGGTGAGGAGGTAGATGAGGGTGTATGAGGGAGAAGATGGTTTTAGTTTGTTTTCTTTGCTTCTCACTTCTGTAGCTTGTTAGCAATAGGTAATAGATTTCTCTAATTTCCCTACGCTGAGTCTGTTTTGTCCATGATGCTAATTCTTGAGTAATCTCCCTGTCCTTATCTCAACTCTTGAGCCCTTTTCATCGTATTTTCTCCCCCTTTCCCTTTGAGGAGGGGGAGTGAGAGAGCGGTTGTGGTGGAGCTCAGCTGTCCAGGTAAGTAAAACCACTGCACCTATGTTCAATTGGAACATCTTACATTCCAGTTTGTGCCCATTGCCTCTTGTCCTTGCTCTGGGTACTACCAAGCACCTGGTTCCATTGTCCTCGCACCCTGCCTTCATGTATTTATATACATAAGAAGCTTGTAGTTTATACAAGTTTATGACTGTTCTGAAATCAGAAAACTACTCCACACTCTTCCACAAACTTTGAAAAACAAAAAAATCCTGCTGAATTTAGAGAGACAACCTTAACTTTCTCTACTCTTTGAAATAGTTGACTTCCATTTTTCTTTGAGTTTTGAACCTATAGTTCTTCCCTTATTTAAAAGACCGAAAGATTCTCTTACTTGCAATGCAAATGCATTAATTTGTTCAGATAAGGGCATTTTGTTTAACTTTCATTTTATTTTATTAAAGTCCTGTGATTAAATATTTATCTTGTGTGGTTGCATAGATCTTGCTGACAGACCTAAGTGAACTAACATCTATTACAGAACTAACCTTGATCCTTTTAAGGGAACAATGGAATTACATTTTCTTGTACTCTCAACCTATTTTCAGATTGCTGCACTGTGTTTGTGAGAAACAAGAACTACCAAAACACAGATTGCGAACCAAATCCGTTCCTTTTTAAGTGTATGCTTTTATAAATGGTCCATTAAATAAAAACTCATAATAGAGTGAGCAAAATGGGTAACCTGCTCACAACCAAAATGTTAAAGGTATGGTTTAAACCAGAGTCATTCTGCTTTTGGATCTATTCCATTACTAAGCTTATCACACTGTGAAACATAGCTGTATAACATTTTATACTACATAAAAAGCATTAACCATTTTGAGGAATATCAGCAATGCAACTACTTTTTATTAGGACTACAGTCACAATTTTAGCCCAAATTATATTCACAAGTAACAGGAATGAAAGGAAATTATTGTCTACTCATCCAGTTTTCCACTGGTACAGGATTACTTCTTATTTCATGTTTGCTAACACTCTACTACATGAGAATAGCACCACATCATTCTGGCTTATTGACAAACTCTTTACTGATGTTTAATATTTGATTGATTACAGAGATTATAGCTACAATAGTTAATAATCTTTGTAGATAATAAAATTTGACTGGAATTTCACTTTTTATACTTTCCTTCACAAGATAAATAGTCTAAAAAAGTCTTAAAAATATTCATGTCTAAGGCCTATAGTACAAAGAACTGTGCTGAAACCAGTTATTTTATTTTATTTTATTTTTTATCATTTATGGTCACTTTTCCTTCCAACAAACAATAACACCTTGATGAACCTTACAGATTTATTTTCTTTCCCAGAAGAAAACAGTTTCAGGGAATCTAAGTTCCTGTTTCACTGCATTCACTGAACCTTGAAAAGAAATGATCACAGGTAACTCAGTCTGATTGTATCTACAGAAACTGTCTATATGTGACACAAAGGGAATCTGCTTGGCTGAAGTAATCATCCTGCTGATGCTCATTCTTTTTAAGTGTTTTAAAGCCATAACATTGAAGGGCCTCATCAGTTATTTTTGTTTTCATTACTTCTCAGGATTGCTTTAATGGTGCTATAGAGCTGAGAAGAGTTTTTGAAGATGGATTATCATGTTCAAAGGATAAGTGACAAGATCATGCTCAGGATAAGTGACAAGATCATGCTCAGGATAAAACAACTGCTTTTCTATTTCAGTATACTTTTTATTATTATTTATTAATGAATCTTACAACTTTGGAGATAATAGGCTAACTGTTCTTCAGTAATGCTACTCATAATCCAAAATCACTATTGGTTTGAATTGCTACCATCTCCATCCTGCTATAATATCTGATTTTTTTTTTTCCCTGTAATTACCAAAAATCGATTGTTGTGAGGATTTCCCAAGCAACACAGAATCTGTACGGGATAATTGTAAATGATCCATGAAACTGTAAGGACTTGGAGAAAATTAACTGATAACTGATGAGTTCTGCTCTAACAACATTTTAATGTACGGTAAACAGCTGAATCTCAGAACTTGTATACTTCGAGCTACTTTTCCTATTTTTTTTTTTTAAGCTAAAAACAAGTTCTTGAATAACATCTGCAAACGTGTGTCAGTCTTTACATGTGTTTAAAAATGTTTCATTTTTGTAGTGTATAGGGCTGGCTAAAGAACTGTTGCAATTCTATAAAATAGAAATAATAAATAAAAAAATGAAATAGTAAATAAGATTTGGAAAAACTGGGGAATCTCTAAGAAACATGTATATGAAAGACTTTCTCAGTGAGTTTCAGGTAGACTTCAAAACTGTATCTGGAAGCCAAATAATTAACAAACTAAAATCTCAGCTATTGAGAGATTAAATTATATTGTCAAACCACAGGAGACACCAGTATAAAAAGAGGCACTGATCTGCATCTATTTTCGACTCATTTTAGTGAACATTGTTGAAGTAAGAATATAGAAAAGATCAACAAAGTCTTCAATAATGCTAAGGGGGCATTAAAAAATCTAAATGTCATATGAATATAAGACAAGTAGACAACAAGGCAGGATTTAAAAAACAACAACAAGCAGAAAATATTGTTCAATAACAAGATGTGAAGCTAGTTTACCAAATTACAATTAAGCTAAAATAAAATTAAAAAAAAAATTAAAAAAAAAAAAAAGAATGAACAAAATAGTATATGGCCCACATTCTTGACAAGTCTGAAAGCTCCTGAATTTATCCTTGAAATACTTATCAAAATTTGAACATTATTCCATGTTAGAACTTCTGCGGGCACAGTCCACTATAGGTGAAAATCAGTTCATGAAAATAAAGATGCATAAAGTCTTCAGTATGGTTAGACTAAAACAGCTGATTGAACATCTCAAGTAAATATATATATAAAAATATATTTGAAACAGAAGCAGTATGTACATTTGGTGCAATTATGAAGCATTCTCTTTTCAAAATGGGCTCCAGCTGTGATTCTATATAAGCCTGAAAGACAGGCAGCTGGTTTAAGAGCACAGTATACATAGGTCAGTATGGGGTTGTTATTCAGTGTTTGTTGCTAATAACTGTACAGAAGCCAAAGTGGAAAACCTGACTAACTGGATGTTATTCGAGATATCACATTATGAATAGATAGGCATATTAATTTTGTAAGTTCAATTGATAAAGAATTAAAATTAATACAAAAGAACAAGTAGTAGGTCCCTTTGGACTTCCTGTGTAAAAGAAAAGCTTTTGAGAAGTACACTGGGTTCATTAGACCAAAGAAAGCAACAGGGTGAGAGTCATATACACAGTGACAAGATATTAATTCTGAAATGATAATTACATTCAAAGTCAGTAGATCACAGAGGAACTGTGTAAACAAATCTGGTATGGTTCCCCTCTTTATAATAGCACTGTCGAGATTAGTTATTGGCAAAATTCAAAGGTTTAAAAGTTCAGCAGTGATTTGCATTCTAAATTTTAGAGGCTTACTTGAATATGTTTTAGCTTAAAGCTTTAGTGCAAAAATAAGGTGAATATTCTAGTAAGTGATTACCTTTCATTTCCTGGTCTCAGACATAATAGAAGAGCCAAAGTTACAATAATATCCATCCATCATATGCCAAGTGGTCACTTTTTAAAGAAGCCTGTTCTCATTCTCTTCAGCTAATCTTCATATGGCTCTCACCCAGCTTCCTCTGGCCATCAACAAAAAATATCCATTCTATTAATTTTCTCCATCTTCTTGTCTTTCAGGAGGTTAAGAAAAATATTTGATGTTCTTTATAGAATTCCACTGAATATAAGCTTAAGTCTCAGCTCTCTGATCCATAGAATACTTTGGTAGTCAAGGAAATTAGTTCTTACTTTGACAGAAGAGACTCCTTTGCAACTAGTCAGAAAAACAGTGAAATCATGTAATTTTTTTTTTCTTTCTACAAGACAAATCATATGCAGAGCAAGTCCCAAAATAAACTTTTATCAATCCATCAACATTAGTGAAACTGCAACTTAGTTCCACAGCTTAACACCAACTAGTGTGTCACTATGTGATTCATACCTAATTACTATTTTAAGTTATTATCATTATTGATGAGAAAAATATGGCCAGAAGTTCTGGCTCACGTAGTAAATATCATTTATGACCAAGACATGCAGAATGCTTTCCAGAGTTATGAGGAGAGAAGGAACTCCATACTAGAGAATAATAAAGCAAGGCATCTGGATTACCTTGCAATGTCCTCAGTAGGACTTGGTCTTTTCAAAATGCTACACTAGGATTTTTACATAATATTACACTTCCTGACATCAGATCATTGCCACAGCAGGACAGACACTGTTGTGCACTGCCCTGCTACACTTGAGCAAGCGTGTCGTAGTAGCCACAAACTGACCATTCTTGGACCAACTGAGGTGAGGAAATATTGTTGAGACATAATGATATGTACCAATTTCTAGCAAAACTTGAGGTTTTACTGGGAATTAAAGTAACAATAAGATTCCAAAACTCTGACAATTTTCCCATAGTCCAGAAAATATCCTTTTGTTTAAAACAGTAAAGGAGACTCAAGAAGAAAAAAAAATGACAGTGAATATTTTACGGTAGGGTTGATATATATGAGCAGCAAAATGTTTGGTGCTTTGGGCCAATTAAAAATATTCAAGTTTGTTCAACTGGTAAAAAATAAACTGAAGTAGAAAACGAATGATAAGAATGGGATATTTCACTTCTAAAAATTAACACTCTTGCAGGCATAGACATATTTTACTTTCACACTGATGCACTGCACCAGTAGCTTCCAGCAGCAAATGACAGAGTATATCTCATACAAAAATAAAACCTCTACACTTCAACCATTTCTTTAAAAGAGCCTGTATAAATATTACACCATTGTAAATTCAACAGTTATCAAGACAGCACCAGATGTAGATTTATCCTAGAGGATTTTATGTGTTTTGCAGCACTATGTCTCATAAAAACTGCAATAAATATGCTAATTTTTAATGTCTTCATACTTTAGTTTCATGTGTTATCAACTTATAAAACAAAGATTAAATGTATATGGATATTATACTCTTGGATATTGCTTTCAGAAGTGTTGTAATAAGATGAATATCAAGATTAATATTTCAGTAACAGGTGAACAATTATTTTTTATTTGATATTTGGAATGGTCAAGTCCTTGGTCACTAGATGCTATTACCAAGACATTCCTGGAATTAGTTTGATATCATGGTTTCACCTTCACTTTAATCTTTTGGCAATAGTTGTTCTGGTTCTTCTGTATTTTTTCAGTTTTCATTTTCAGTTTGCATGAAGGCATGTGACATTCATGCTTAACGCTAAGAAATCCTGATTCAGAGATGGAGGTCTACAAAGTGACAGAATATTTAATAGAGGCGGCGGGGTGATGAGCAGAGGTATTCTATTTATCTCTGTAATTATCAGCTATGTGAAGAGATGAAGAGAACCTTGATCTTTCAGATGAACTGAAATACAACGTGTTAGAGGGATGTAATTAGTAGTCTCCAATTTCACAAACAGGTGGCAGGGAAAATCTGGCATCTTTACAGACCTTACCTGTGAAGGCCAAATTTTGTTTTGGGGATGTCCACATTTTGCAAAAAGAAACCAGACTAATTTTCATATCTACTATGTATCGCATTAAAAATAAGTCTGTGCAATGCTGTGTGCTTGTATTTCTTACACCTTGAGAAATTAATATAAATTGCTTGTTGAATGAGCTCACTAGCAATAAAATGAAAGATCATGGCCTTCATATTTCTGTGAAGGAACACACATGGAACCAAATTCAGAAATCACAATTTATGGTAGTATAAATTATGGCTTCTGGGCTTGTTTCACTGGTATTGTAGAGTGACATGTATGTTGCTTCTGTGAAGACTTATGCCAACTAATGTGCCCTCAGGTGAGTCATAGCCAGCCTCAGTGTATGTGCCTGCCTTGCTTTTCTCTCTGTTAGTTCAATCAGCAAAGAATAATTTTCAACTGCAATCATAACTTCTTTACTTAGGATAATAACCAACTGACAAGTAAAGGCCAAGCAACTCCAGACACTACCCTCAAAGATGCATTTAATCATACATACCACAGTCATTGCTTAGCCATTCATAAAACTATTATAGACTTCGGGATACTGGAAGCACCCACTTTACCAACTGTTATTCAGAAGATATTGCCTTACAATGTAAGTCCACAAAGGTACAGATAATCTCATTGCAGAAAGGGAGAGAGACATGGTTATTGCATACCTTAGGTCTTCGCTAGCTAGGCCAGTGTATGAGATGTATTTTTAGTGTTAGCTTATGTACCAATGTGTTGCAATATCTGTAACCTCGCAAGAAAGAAAAAAACTACCAAAAAAAAAAAAGAAAGAAACTCCAATTTATACCTAATGCCAAAATTGGACTAGAGCTTTTACTTCAGAACAGGCAAGTGCCAATTTGTTGCACTGTCCTATCCCACACTCAACAAAAAAACTCCCTTACTTAAGGGTCTCCCTGTCCACCTTTCATAAGCACATTTAGGAAATTAAGGACGTGGAAACAAACTACCTCAGTTCCCCCTTCAATAAAACAAGTGCAGGGGATTCCTTAGTTTAGCAATTTCTACTTGACTAAAGCATGCTTGTGTTGTAGCTAGATCAATCTTTTCTAAAAAGCAGTCTTCAGCTGAATTCACCAAGACACAAAACACTTTGTAGTTCGTTCCAGTGATTATCACCTCTCTGTAAAAAGCAGTGTATAACTAGTTTTCTACTCTAATTGTTTTCCTTCACATTCCAGCTTTGATTCTTGTTTAGAGCTCACTAGTTTATTTTTATTAGTCTATGTATATGTACAGTAATTACCTCATATGCTTATCATCTGTGATAAAGTTTGACTTCTCTTTTCTGAGGCTTTGTTTCCAGCCTTATCCTTGCTATTTACTTAAAATATACTCCTTCAGATGTAGCTATAATTAGATAAAATTTCAGTATCAATCTTGTATGCTTATTTTAAACTGTACCCTGATATCTTTGCAATTACAGAATCACAGAATCATAGAATTGTTGAATCTGGAAGAGACCTCTGGAGATCATCTAGTCCTCTGCTCAAGCAGGGTCACCTAGAGCATGTTACACAGAATCACATTCAGGTAGGTTTTGAGTATCTCCAAAGAAGGAGACTCCATAACCACTCTGGGCTGCCTGTTCCAGTGTTCTGTCACCCAAACCATAAAGAAGTTCTCCTTCATATGGCGATGAAACCTCCCCTGGTTCAATTTATTTTTTATTTTTTTATTTTTCATTTTTTATTCCTTAGTCTTCCTTTTGCTGCTGCTGTATTTGAAGAAGCCCTTCTTGTTATGCCTGATGTCTCTCACTAAATTTAATTCTAACCGGGCCTTGGCATTCCTCATTGCATCTCTGCATTCTCTGACAATGTTCCTATACTCCACCCAAGTGGTCTGCCCCGTCTTCCACATCATGTACACTTTCTTCTTCTGTTCAAGTTTTCTCAAAAACTCCTTGCCCACCCCCTTGCTCAACTTCTTTCTCATCGGGATGCACCAATCCTGAGCTTGGAAGAAGTGGTGCTTGAATATTAGCCAACTCTCCTGGACCCTCCTTAACTCTAGGGCCATGGCCCAGGGGATTCCTCTATTTAGGTCCCTGAAGAGGTCAAAGTTATCTCTCTTGAAACCCAGGGTTGCAGTCCTATTCTTGCCCTGCTTCCTCCTCTCAGGATCTTGAACTCCATCTCATGATCACTGCAGCGAAGGCTGCCCTAAACCTTAATGTTTCCAACTAGACCATCTCTGTTTGTTAGTACCAGGTCTAGCAGCGCCCCTCTCCTTGTTGGCTACCACCTGCATCAAGAAGTTATCCTCAGTGTTCTGCGGTAACCTCTTAGACTGTTTCTTCTGAGCTGTGTTGTCTTCCCAGCAAACACTGGGGTAGTTAAAGTTCCCCATAAGAATCAAGACCTGCAAACACGAGGCAACTTGCCCGTAGAAGGCCTAACCCACTTCCTCTTCCTGATCCAATGGCCTGTAGTAAACACCCACCACAATGGCACCCCTGCTGGACTGCCCCTTAATCCTCACCCATAGGCTCTCAACCCATACTTCGTCCTCCCCTAGGCAGCGCTCCATACATTCCAGTTGCTCACTCACATAAAGAGCAATTCCACCACCTCACCTTCCTGACTTGTTGAAGGGACAGAATTGTGAAGACACAGACTCCTGATGGCTCTTGAACAGGAGACATTTATTGCCCTTTTTCACTACTACATATACTTTCCCCTCAAGCCAGCCAGGAATTAGCTACTGCCCAAAGCTCATCTTTAACACTAGCCAATTTACTTCATCTCAACCTTGCTCAAGTTTTTGTGTCTACCGCTTGTTTCCTCGTTATCTCTAATCCAGGAACATGTGCAACAGCACAAAGCCACCTGTGAATTCCTTTCCCACAGCCTGTCCTTTCTAAAAAGCACAAAGCCATGGCCACATTCCAGTCATGAGAGCTATCCCACCATGTCTCAGTAACTGCAAGGAGATCATAGCCCTTCAACCTTCCACACACCTCCAGTTCCCCTTGTTTATTTCCTATGTTGCATGTATTTACATACAGGCATCTAAGTTGGGCTCCCAAGGTATCTGCCTTTCTAGATTGGGCAGCTGTAGCTCATCCATGTTACTGTAATATGAACAGCTCCACCTACAGTGCTTAAAAAAAAAAAAAAAAAAAAAAAAAAAAAAAAAAAAAGTGTCTTTCAAATCTGCAAAGCTAGCATGGCTTTTGAAAGGTTTATGTAGAAAAACTTTCTTATGTAATGACTAAGTGCAGAAAATACATGAGTATAATTTAATAGCCATCTCTTTAGAACTCTTTCCACAAATACACAGAACTGAAGGAATAAATATTTCGGAAGATACGAATCATGGCTACAGTCAGAAAAAGCATACAATATAAGACAGAAGCAAGAGGTGACCAGCTTATACAATGAGTATTTTAGCAAACGTTTACCATGCATAGGACTGCACGTCCCTATATAGCCACTGAATTTGACTCACAACTAGATGGGCGGATGTTTAAGCAACTCACAGTGAGGATAGTCATCAAAAAAACTTCCAGTGATTGCACTAAATCTCCATGAATCACACTGGGGAAAATGTGTTGACATAATTATATGTATACATACAGTTCACTTGCCAGATAATGCAGACTTTCTGAGAGAGCCATATGAGGCATGTGTTAACATTTACTAGAGATGAGGCAATTTAAATTCCTGGTCCTTTACTAATCATTCAACTCCACTTGAAAAATAAAAAGTAACAGCTACACTTGAACAGTAATGTTACATGCTGGGAAGTGCTTTATTGCAGCTTGTAAAATTACCTTTGAGAGAGCAGAGTCTAAATGCAGACAATAACAGAGCCATGGATTTAAAGCATACTTTTATTTGGAAAGTAGCTCTAAAAATGGCATCTCACAGAGGTTCTATGTTCATTATGTCCCAACTACTCCAACTCAGTTTTGCTTAAGTGTCAAGCAAAAAGATGTTTTCTTTACAGTTCCAAGCTCTGTAAACTCACCCTTATAACTGCCTTGACAGCAAGACAACCTGTGCTGCTTGCTGTTAACATATCAGTGCCACTTCCACTGACCCAGTGGGAAAGCTGAATTATATGTAAGTGTAAATAGGCACAGAAATTTATGAAGCATCTTTTGTTTTTAACTCTGTCACTATCCTGTGTCCAAAATCAATCTGGAGCCTAGAGAAGAGAAGAAAGGAGGTGACAGAGAAGAGGCTGTCATCATCAGTCAGCACAAAGAAAAGTCATGAGAAGTGCTCAGTGAAAGATGACAAACTAGATGGGGGGGGATAGTTAGAGAAACCAGGGATGAGGCAGGCCCACATCTGAGTATATCAATGTCAGGCTGAAGCTGCAGACAAAAGATTGTTGCTGGATGGGGAAAGAAATGCTGAAGATGACACAGTAAAATCACACAGGAAACAACAGAAGATGAGAAGCAAGAGTATCTGGGCTACTGATAAACAACCACCCTCAATGGCTGAATTAAACAGGACATTGCTTACCTCTGGAAGTCTGTTACATAAATAGGGAAGAGACGTCAGTATGTAGGGTAATAGACCTGGATGATAATCCACAGCGTAAGAGAGGTGTTTGTGTGATCCCAAATACCTAGAATACTGATAGATTATAACAAAGCATTCAGGTACCTCCACAACATTTCATTTGTTCTCACTGTGATAGGACTACAGCGGATGTTTTAAGAAAAAAAAAAAAAAAAAGGAAAATCAAACACTCCCATGGCTAATTCCAGGAGCATCCCAGAGGTAGCCTGGGACTAACAACAGACTGATAGTTAATCATTTAAGTTATCTGAAACTGGATAGCTCATCTAAGCCATTTAAACACGCCTCCATTTGACTACAAGCAAATCTAGCATTATTACTCAAAATGTGTATACCTACACTGCATAAGCATGCATAATATCTCACAGTGTGTTATGCCAAAGTTGGAAATTCCAGTTCAAATCCCTGAATCAGCTTTTATTTAGATTCTTAGGCTGTTCCTACATGAATAATACACAAGGTGTCTGAACCTATTAGCTGACCTAAGGACAACTGGCATAGAACAGCCCATATCCATATAATTAAACTCTCAAATTCAAAACAGTTTGGTCCATCCAAGATAGATTTTGGCATACGCTATCTTCCAGATCAGGCCTAGGAATTGTTTGGAAGAACACTAATTAGCCCACTTCAAGTTCAAGTCAAGGACCATGCTAAAAATGCAACCTTACAGACAATAGCATTCCAGCGTTCATTCCCATTCTCTGACACCATTAATTTTGTTAGCACAGACGTACTCTTAAAGTTTGAAAATCAGGCCATTGATGTTTCAAAACCCTGGCTTCTGAGACCCTGTGTCCTTTTCTCCTCTCACCTCCCTTCCATTTTCCCCTAGTCCTCTCCAGAGAAAAGCATGGCATTGCTCTTGGAGCAAGCTTGCACTTGGCTCCTCATATCAACAGAATAAGCCACCCTAAGGCTCATTTACTTTAAGTACAGCATGTCATGAGCAGCTGTTTTAGTTGCAAATTTGCTTGATTTCCCTGCCAATTGCATTCACCCTTGGACAACACCTAGTCTTCAGTATTGCCAGTATTCACCTGCCACTTCATGAGTTGTCAAATGACTACTCAAGCACGAAAAAAAAAAAAAAAAAAGTCTCTGCAGAGTTTTAATTTAAGTGTTAGCAAGCAGCTT
Source organism: Anas platyrhynchos (assembly GCF_047663525.1). Lineage (NCBI taxonomy): Eukaryota > Metazoa > Chordata > Aves > Anseriformes > Anatidae > Anas > Anas platyrhynchos. The sequence continues at coordinate 77,022,396 of NC_092589.1, forward strand.
AAAATTACCAGTAAATAATCCCTACCTGTAGCTAGGCAAAAGACAGGAAAAAGTAACACTTTTCTGACTGGCAATAAAGGCTTACAAATGTTTCCTAGTTTCCCTTCACAGACTCTCTAAACTTACTGAGATGTCTGTTAGCATTCCTAACAGAATGAAATTAGAGATAACAGACCAAGGTTGGAAGGACACCAGAAGCATTTTGCAAGGTCTTTTGGACACTACTAAATATTAAGATGTGGTTTTCCTTGTTACAAGCTGTTTAAGAAGTCTTCTATATTAAGTTCCAACATTCATCCACTGTCAGCTGTAACAAATAAATAAATAAATAAAAGCCACAATAAAGCAACAACAAAAATGGCACTATTAAATAATCAGAAAAAAAAGCAAAACAACAACATCAAAAATAAAAAATGATATCTACTTATTCTCAACTCTTCAGACAATGGATATGTATGGGATGCAGGACCCTATGTACAATTTTACAAGTCATGTTGTTTGAAAATGCATTGTTTATATTTTCATTTCTCTTTTTTTTAAACATAAAAAAGCACTACTAAAGTTATAAGAAAATATTTCTGTATTTCTGATTTTCATGGGGTTTACTTAATAATCAAATTAATAGTCAGAATAATTTTCAAGACAAGTGGCATAAAAAAGCAAGTGAAAATATGTTGTTCTGTTGTTTTCCCTTTTTTTCTATTTAAATCAAGTGAAAACTGAGTCCTGATAAACTGAACAACATCACTTAGCAGCATGCACAATGAGAAACTAAAAGCTTTTAATTATACTCTTACTCAGTAGGGGTGAAATTATAATTTAAAAGACTCAGGGCAGAAGCTGAATTGTTAGTTTTAACACAACAAAGCTACAATTAGACTAAATTAGTTAACAGCTTTTTCATTAGCCTTCAATAGAAATGTGCATGCAAACTGACTCCAGGTTATTCTTTGTAGCAAAGTATATATCTAATTCAAAACTGTCATGTGTAATAATTTAAACAATAGAAGTATATAGAGCTGGCTGTATTCAGAAGTCAAGAATTTGTGTGTTCAAGCTATGACCCACTCATCAGGTCACAACAGAAATTAATTTCTGTATTCTTAAAAACATCACACTCACAATGCCACTTTTCTTAGATTAGTAATAGAGAACCACTCACTTCTCTCAAAGGTATACCATACATACTAAGCCAAAACATGTAATATTTCCATTTTTTTTTGTGTTCATTTCATTTTGTATTTACCACCCAAAATGGGACCTTCTTAAATAAGAAAAATATCATCAGGAACAAACAAAATGCCCATGGGAATGAACACCACGTGTGATCCCCCACTGTAGCAATACATAGCAAAATTCCCATTCTTGGCCAATGTAGATGTTCTTTCTAATCTAAAGATAGTACATCTGCCAGACAAAGGTAACACAATCTCATGACTACTCTAGCATTCTTGATACACCCTAGAGAAGAAAGACTTGGCCTCACTGAAGTCAGAAGCAAAGCTTTTATTTGACTGTGGTCAGGGCTATAACCTCAGTAAAAGAGGAATAAATGCTAGGTCCTGTGATATACCCCTCACATGTTCCACTTGCTTTACAGACTTCCCCAAGCATATTGGTATGTGTAAAGAATATAGCTTTGGACTACCAGTGTTTTCTGCAATGAAAAACAAATAATAGGGGACAAAATATAGTGCCAAGATATTTGGGGAAAATAAAGCCAAGATATTTGGGAAAAATAAAGAAAGAGATGCAAGACCCAAGAGATTATGCTCAGTTATTTATAGTGGTAATGGCTCAGAGCAAAGTTAAGAAGCTTTTTTCTTAAATCTTACTTGGAGAAAACAACCATGATGAGTATGGGAAGGATTGCAAGATATAGTCTTTTGATAGTGCTGTTTTAACCTTTCTTTTTATGTGGTCTCTCATTTTAATTTGAATTATATAAGCATCTTTTTTAAGCACAAAGCTAAAAAAGCTATAAGCATTTCAGAAATTACACTACATTATAAAAGTACACAAATGGATTTAAGTAATGAATCCTGAGGCTAGTGAGTCATGCCATCCTATCCTCTTATTTACACTGAAGTGCTAACTTGCAGAAAAGAACATATAATTTGGTTAAAAATATGACAAGTTGAATTCTCTTTCACTCATTCTAGAAGTGTCTCAAATTGCTGCAGAGGGGCAATCTTTATCAGAAAAGTACACAATGTAACATGGAATATATCAAATAATGAATTAACAGCTCTTATTAGTTCCCTTGCCAGCAGAGCAAATTAAGATAATTGAGCTCAAAGTATCCATGCTGTCCAAAAGCTGTAGCTCTCCTGTGGCCAGGCAACAATCTCCAATGCAATTGCATGCCAGTGTAGATGTAAGTTTTGAGTCTGATCCAATAAGCACAATGAGATTCAATGGAGAAAGTGGACAATGCACTAGCCTTCAACACAATCAATAATACATAGCAAATGACATAGCAAATGACAATACCAAATGATAATGAATTTGAACAAATATTCAAGTGATGCTAGTAAACTAGATCCTAGTAAACTCGAAGGCTATCTTTTAAATTTTCTCCAAACAGATTTACACAGTAACCTCTACCTCCCGTATCTTCTCCAGGATGCAGCGAGTGTGGCATGTTTATTTCCACAAACATTGACTCAGATTAAAAAATGAACGCCTTTCTGCTACACTTGCATCATGTTTATGATCATTTTCTGCACACATTCAAGCAATTGAATTTCACTTGCATAAGTGCCAGCAGGAACTAATCAATTCCCATTAAAGTCAGTGATAGTCTTCCAGCTGCCAGTCCTGCATCAATATAAATTGAAATATACACACTCAAGTATTTGCACTAAAAGTGATGTAGTTATGTGGGAAAGGAGTACTGTTGAATTAACCAAGGAGACAAGATTCTTCTAAGACTTTTAAGAGCTATATTGAGGAAATTAAAATTCCACACAGGCATATCATTTTTATTTTTTTTTTTAGCTATATCTAAATTTGTGCCATTCGGAGTGTTGAAGACATAAAGTTACTCATATCAAAGATAACAGCAGTTTCTACATCAGATGTCTCAGACTGTTTATTGTGGTTCTGGGAAAATGTTTCCAGAAGCCATATGGGAGACAAGACTCAAGCTGGGCATTTCAAAACAAGGACAGAACAGCAGTTGATTTAAAATAAACAGAAGCTTTGTGAAACAACAACATTTCTGTACATAGACTAACACTGTAGACACTGCCCAACAGAGTCAAGAGGCATATCTTAAAACATTTGCCAAAAGCCTAAGGGTGGTAAACTAGTACCTGGTATGGTACAATGAGGTATGACTGGTTGAGGATCTTAGTGAGAACATTTACACTGAGTGAGTATTTTCATAGTATTTTATTGGTCACTGTAATTTTCACTATAATTGAATCTGTTGTCGTGTTTCTACATTCAGAAAAGAAAATCTGAAATGTCTCAAATTGTATTATCTACATACAGACATCTGAGTGTTGTTGGCATGTGGCTCCATTTAGCACTATATAGTGACATAAATAAAGTGCTGGAGGATCTTGCACTACAAAATAGAGAAAAATTTAAATACTAGTTTACCTAGTTTACACTGTTGTTGTTGTTGTTGTTTTATTTTTTTTCCCATTGGGAGACTAATATTGTCTCCACTTTTTATCAGTCAACAGACTATACAGGTTGAACTTTCCTTTTTTTTATTTTTTATTTTTTTTCCCCTAAAATCAATCTCTTAATGGACAAAATCAAAGGAAAAGAAAGGAACCAGACATGCAAGGAGGCTGACAGGCAGAATGGAAAGACACGTAGAAGCCTATTGAAGGTAATCAGTGTTTTCAGGGGGAGGGAGGCAGTCCTCCCCATCACAGTCAGAATATTATTCACGTCTAAAATGATATACTTGAATTTAATACAATAAAAACCTGAATTGTGCCTGTGGCTAATTTCATCCTTATTTTATTTGGTAAGGTCCTAAACCTTTCCAGTTACCATTGTTCATGGTCTGGACTGTGTTCAGGTTTCTGTAAGACTCTCAAGATATATATATATATATATATATATATATACATATGTATATATAAGTGTATATATATATATAAGTATATATAATATCTTTTTAAAAATAATAATAAATAAAGAATAATAATTCTTTTTTTCCAAATAAATGTGACTGACATGCAATTTGATAGAATATGTTGTTCCTGTTTTCTGCAATTCTTAGCCAAAGAAAGTTCTGAAGAATGATGTGAACTAAACTTAAATTAAAAGGTATATAGACTTTATCCCTTGGCCTTCTTTGAAAGGATAGCTAAAATAATAACCCAACAGCTGTGTTCTTTTCTCACTTACACTGTTTTTATTGCACTATACATAAACTGACTTAAATGAGGTTATCCAGTTTATGAAGTGAAAGAACAAGAATCAAATCAATATTCCAGGAATATTAGGAGGCTTTCTGAAAGACAAAGAATTGTATTAAATGCCAGCTTCTGCTTTGCACAAAGCAAACCACTTTGACTCAACATTGCCATTGCTACAGAACAGTAAGACACTAAATGAGGACTAGTGGACCTCATGAATGAAAGTCAATGTATGCTCACCTCAGCCATGAATATGAGGACACTCCAGGACCATGCGGGAGAAAGGAGAACTTAGGTCTAAATGGTGATCTTGAGATCTCAGATGTATCAAAATTGTATGTACGGACAATCCCAAAACACTGATGACATCAGCAAAATCCTGGTGTTCTCAGTTATATTTGATCCAAACAGTTCCAGTCAGAACTAAGAGATCACAAAGAAGGTATATGATGAGTGAAACCTGACAATGAGAGAAACCACAGGCTGAACTCAAAATAACTGTAAAATTTGTATAATTTGTCAACTTTTTTTTATTATTATTTTTTTTTATTAGCTAATTTGTCTCTGTAATGAAAAGATGGCCAGGTTGTAAGGACTGTCATAAGAAAACAGGTATGCAATTCAACTAACATAAATGATGAAATCTTGCAATATCATTGTTTCCACTGTCTTGTAAATAAATAAATAAATTAAAAAAAAAAAAAAAGCACACTTACTACTGCTGAATTTTTGTCACTATTTTGTCTCCTTAAAGCATTATGAGATCAAAACTTCTCTGTTTATATGTGACATATTTATGTTATAAGGTTAAATGTAGTTTTGTTCTAGCCTGTGAAATTAAAATGTGTAATTATAACACTAATGCTAGTCCCCTAAAATGAAACACCATGCAGATGCAGAACAGTGATTGGTAGAATTATTAGAATAATTAGTGGTTAATATCTGGACATTAACTTCTTAAAGCCCAATTGTTTAGTGGCCCTCTTGCTGGGGGGAGGTGGGAAATACAGTCTGTAAAAAGATTGTTGTCCACAGAATTTATTTTCAGTAATGACAAAGAGATGAGAGAATAAAGAAGAGCAGTGAAAGATGGTAGCACACCTGTCTTTCCATAAATTTATTGTGTAATCATCCCACCATTTGATATAAAGTAGCATATGGCGTGAAAGTGTGTGCTACAGATGGAGTTCGCAGCTACACAAACATCTGGCACCCAGGTATTTGATTTTGTGTTTTCCAACACACAAGGATATTTTTGAGTTTATTCACCCACATTCTTCACAGCAATATCTGTATTTTGCTAACACTTTTTTTTCTGCATACTACTAGAACATTTTTGTCCATGAGTCTGATGGGTGTGTTTTATAATATGTTAATATATTCAAATATGGGATTTTGTGTTCCCCCTTCACTGGTACTCTGTAACGCACACTCTCTGAAGATAAGTTAGGTGAGCTCAAACAACCAATCAAAAGTAGCCAGAGCGAGAGTTTCACAAGTTAGCTGTGTATAAATAATGGTGATTCAAGTCAGAGGTGTGCTTGCTTTGCGAAAGATCACCAAGCACCATATTCTGCAGAATTATTGAATTATTTCATTAAAAGATCTTCATGTTGATGCCAACTATCTGTGCTTATTTGTGAAGCACACCAGGCACAAACCTACAAATAACAAATCTATGTTGACTTTTTCTGGTGGGTTGGTGCAGGGTGTCAGCAAAACTTCTATCATGTCACTTGTTCCACCTTCTGCCTCACCAGGACAGGGGACAATATAGGAAGAAGAATGAGGAGGCTCATGGGTTGAGACAGAGACAGGGAGATTGCTTACCAATTACCATCTTGGGCAAAACAAGACTGGATATGGGAAAAATAAAATTAATTTATTGTCATTTAATATAATTACTGAACTGGGTATAAGGAAACAAATAAAAAACAAAAAAAAAAAAAAAGAAGAAGAAACATTTACACATGCATGGAATACATGATTCCTCCCCTTTTCATAGACTCAACTTCACTCCAAATTCCCCTTTTTCATCTTGTTGTCACTGCAGGTAATGCTCAGTCCATTCAGAGAGGCCACAGGCAGCGCAGGACTTGTGGTCAGCTCTCAGTGGTTCCTCTCTGTGTTCCTTCCTTATTTCCTTTGCTCTAGCACTGGTCCTCTGTGGGCTGCAGGGAATATCTGTTTTTCCATGGAGCTTTTCCTCTTTCTCCTTCTTCTTCTCCTCTTCTGAAGTGGTCACAGCACTGATCCTGTTGGAGTTCAAGAAGCATTTGGACAATGCTCGGAGACAGAATCACAGAATCACAGAATTTCTAGGTTGGAAGAGACCTCAAGATCATCGAGTCCAACCTCTAACCTAACGCTAACAGTCCCCACTAAACCATATCCCGAAGCTCTACATCTAAACGTCTTTTAAAGACCTCCAGGGATGGTGACTCCACCACTTCCCTGGGCAGCCTGTTCCAGTGTCTAACAACCCTTTCAGTAAAGAAGTTCTTCCTAACATCTAACCTAAAACACCCCTGGCACAACTTAAGCCCATTCCCCCTCGTTCTGTCACCAGTCACGTGGGAGAACAGGCCAACCCCCACCTCTCTACAGCCTCCTTTAAGGTATCTGTAGAGAGCAATAAGGTCGCCCCTGAGCCTCCTCTTCTCCAGGCTGAACAAGCCCAGCTCCCTCAGCCGCTCCTCGTAGGACTTGTTCTCCAGGCCCCTCACCAGCTTAGTCGCCCTTCTCTGGACTCGCTCAAGCACCTCGATGTCCTTCTTGTAGCGAGAGGCCCAAAACTGAACACAGTACTCGAGGTGAGGCCTCACCAGAGCCGAGTACAGGGGGACGATCACCTCCCTAGCCCTGCTGGTCACGCTGTTTCTGATACAAGCCAGGATGCCATTGGCCTTCTTGGCCACCTGAGCACACTGCTGGCTCATATTCAGCCGACTATCCACCATCACTCCCAGGTCCTTCTCCGCCTGGTAGCTCTCCAACCACTCATCTCCCAGCCTGTAGCTCTGCTTGGGGTTATTGTGCCCCAGGTGCAGGACCCGGCACTTGGCCTTGTTGAACTTCATACAGTTGACCTCAGCCCATCGGTGCAGCCTATCCAGATCCTCCTGCAGAGCTTTCCTACCCTCGAGCAGATCGACACATGCGCATAGCTTGGTGTCATCTGCAAACTTACTGAGGGTGCACTCAATGCCCTCGTCCAGATCATTGATGAAGATATTAAAGAGGACCAGCCCCAGCATCGAGCCTTGGGGGACGCCACTAGTGACTGGCCTCCAACTGGACTTGACTCCATTTACCATGACTCTTTGGGCCCGGCCATCCAGCCAGTTTCTAACCCAACGAAGCGTGCGCCAGTCCAAGTCAAGAGCAGCCAGTTTCTTGAGGAGAATGCTGTGGGAGACAGCGTCAAATGCCTTGCTGAAATCAAGGTAGACCACATCCACAGCCTTTCCCTCATCCACCCAGCGCGTCACTTTGTCATAGAAGGAGATCAGGTTCGTCAAGCAGGATCTGCCTTCCATAAACCCATGCTGACTGGGCCTGATCGCCTGCTTGCCCTGCATGATGACTCTCAAGAGGATCTGCTTCATGAGCTTCCCTGGTACTGAGGTCAAACTGACAGGTCTGTAGTTTCCCGGGTCTGCCCTCCGGCCCTTCTTGTAGATGGGCATCACATTTGCTAGCCGCCAGTCAACTGGGACCTCCCCCGATAGCCAGGACTGCTGATAAATGATGAACAGGGGCTTGGCCAGCTCCTCTGCCAGTTCTCTCAGTACCCTTGGGTGGATCCCATCCGGCCCCATCGATTTGTGCTCATCCAAGTGCCGTAGCAGGTCACCAAACAGTTCTTCATGGATGGTGAGGGCCACATCCTGCTCCCCATCCCCTTCCACCAGCATATTAATGGTGGAAGACACATAAATTGATTTTTAGGTGGTCTTGTCTGGAGCCTGGAGTTGTACATAATGATCCCTGTGGGTCTCTTCCAACTTATTCCAGACATTCTGTGATTCTTCCTCAAGCTGTTTTTCTGTGTATGCTGGGCCCAGCCATGCCCTGTGGTGGGGCTGTTGGAGTCAGCTGGAACTGGCTGTGTCTGGCATGGGGCAGCCCCAGACTCTCCTCACAGAGGAGCCCTGTTACTCCCTGCCAGCATCTTGGGCACCTACACCCAATTCACTTCTATATTTTGCAAAACGGAATAAGTGCTGTGGAGCTTATTCCATCCAAATAGCTCATTGGTTGCTTCTCAAGGACAATTATGTTGAAGAATTAGGTCAGTAAGAACACATTTGCCTGTGGTTTATATTAAAGAAAAATCAAGTTTAAACATAGTTTTAATTGAAGGTTGAAATGCTTTTCAAGTCCAGATTTCACAGACTTTGATCATGCCATCAGGAAAATTCAACCCTGTCAACAATTATCTTTATAGTTGTTGTATTATACTGTATTATATTGCACCATTATACCCAAGGAGTAAAATTACCTTCCACGGTCTTCATTAAAAAAGCTCTCAAAAATAATCCTAAATTATTTTGAATGTTGTTGACATCTAAGGCATCATTTGCCATGTACCTATGGCACCTCATAGAGCTGTTATGAAAAACTAATCTGCACAAGTGTACAGAGCTATACAAAGCTGTATATATTCTGCCAGGTGGCCTAAGATGACAGAAAATACTATGTAGTGACAAATTATGGAGAACTTCCAAAATTATGGACTAAACTGAAAAGCAGAAAATTTCTCTTTCAGTCAAATATCTACAGAGAAGCTATAATATCTGAAAATACATTTGCCTTTGCCTACAGCACACTCTCTGCCTTACCCAGGTTCTCCATTTGCTAGACAGTTCACCATCCGTTAACTTAATGCATTTTCCTATTGGCTTGGCTGTAAGACTGTGGCTTCTGAGGATGTCTTCTGATTTTAGTGACACTGGAGTCAGCAGTCTGATGCCCTCATGCAGACAGTGCATTGAAAAGACAGAGCAGAGTGGTCAGGCCAGCCCTAGGGTGTGAAGTTGGGACAGTCAGACATCTGTAAGGCAATGCCAAAGTAGGCAGGTGTCTGCCCTGTCTCCAGGACAGCAGTTTGCCTGTTGTCTCATATAGACAGAGTTGGGGCTCCTCCTCTGGAGTGCTGTCTGATTCAGTAACATTTCCACAGCATTTCTTTTTAAAACTGTCTTTGATGAGCCCAAAAAGGCACTCCTTTTTGTGGTTGACGTCCTTGATGTACAAGATATCAGCTCTAATGTGAAGACAGTTTTATCAGTAAGATCAAAGACAACCTGTCAGGCATGTGAAAAAATAGCTTACGACATATTTAGCTTTAGAAAATATATATTTTTTTTACTACTTCTTTAACTACAATCAATACTGTGTTAACATTTTCCAGGACAGTAAGCCAAAAATAGTTAAACTTTTATTTATTTATTTATTTATTTATTTTGTCTTTGGGGTTGTAAGTTATTGTCTACTCTGCTGAATATTCTCAAGTGAATTTATTTGAATTAATTTGTCTTATCTGATGCAGTTCCTTTGAATGTTATATTTTATAAGAAGAAAAATGTGGATTTTACCCCTGCTCGCAGGAAGAAAGTTCTATTTGTCACAGTAAGATGATTACTGTGAATTCAGATGTTAACCCTTACAATTTATGTAGCTCTTGCTCCCTAAGATATGCAGCACAAGCACGTACAAAGAAAGAATAACTGAAGATTGCATAAGTTAAGTTCATTTTTGCCACAAATTTCTAAGTATTCAAAAGGCTGCCTAACCTTTATCTAATTCTAAAGGTTGCCCAGTGCTTTTTTTCACAAGATCTTGCATCCACTTGGTTACAGCTTTACTAGGTGTGAGGGTGACATTTTCCGTATCATTGTATTGGGGGTTATAAATGAAATTTCATGAAAAACAGCTCATCCATTTCAACTAGGATGAAGGCATTGTTGTTTTGACCATATACAAATGTTTATACTATGAACTGAATTAAGGTTTTTTGAAAGAAAACATAACATGGCAATGTAACTGAAGATAATATATTAGGAATGTGACATTTCCTAAGTTTCGTGCATTTGACAGCACAACATTAAGATTCTTTTAATGTTTGCTTCTATACAAGCATTTAATTAAAATTACAGATTGTTTTTTATCTTAGACCTTGCACATTTAAAGGTTCTCTAGATTTGGGTATTTTTAGTGCATACATGTCTTGTTACCATATTTAGGTTATCATTTGATTTTGCAGGTGCTAGTCTTTTGACTGCTCAAGTGGCAGCAAGTTAAGTGAGCAACACAATGTGCAAATAGGAATACAGGGAGTGTCTTCTGAAGTCAGACTGCCTTAAGCTGTTTAGAGAACTTCCCCTGTGGCTGGTTCAGATGAATGAGCATAATTAACGTGAATCTCCAGTGGCAATGCAGATGACAAATGGATGATTATGTAGTGAAAAACTCTGCCTTTATGTTACTAAGATCTGCTATTGTGATTGTTATTTTTTTTTCTCTCTCTTGCTTGCTTTGGGGTATTTTAAAAATAAAGATTCTCACTCACAAAATAATAACAAGCCAGTGAGTACTATATTAGGCTTATCATTACATTGAGAGCCTCTGTGAATAATGAGTTCTAGCTAATGAAATAGAAAGTGAAAGATCAATACCACTCAAGTAAATACAATATGGGATTCAATCTACCACTACTGAGGCTTTGATGGCAAAAATTCAATTCTTCATGATGCCTGCAGAATTGGGATGATAGCAAGCAATCTATATATACATTCTGTAAAATGAGGGCACAGTAACCTATTGTGAGTCCATAAGCAAAACTCAGATTTTTCTTGTCAAATATATAATTAAAGCTGTAACTAAGTCCAAGTCAACTAATCAAAATATGGGTAAGCTACACTTTTATCATGATAATTAAATTCTGTAACAAGGACATGGCTCTGGATCATGTCATGTAAATTAACGCTTCCATGGAAGGCACTTTGAAGGCAGGAGAGTTACCTAATTAGCACTTACTATTGTGCTCAAGAAAGATAGAAAACAGAGCTCAAGAAAGGCACCTGATGCAACATATTTTCAGGAATCCAGGAAGAGCTGACAAAGACCCACCCCAGCAAAACAGTCCAGATTTGTCTTACAAAAAGTATAGTGCATTCTTCTGGGCATTGTCCTGATCAACATCAACTCTTGTGCCAAATTGAATATATGAATAAAAAAATTGCCCATTAGAAAGAAAACAAATGAAAATACTGATCTCTCTTAAGAAGCTGTGCTTTGGAGCTATAAACAGAGAGATGAAAAATAGCACATAATAGCACAAAGTAGACCAGAATTTTGGCTCAGCTTCTTAAGAAGTATTTAAGACCTCACTTCTGCTGTCTAATCTGGGCTGGGCTCTTTTGAGGTTTTTAAAGAAAGTTTGTTTTTTCATGTGCTCACATCTATGAAGACCATCTTCCAAAACCCCACATAACATATGCATGCAGTATTAGGTTTTGTTTTGTTTTGCTTAGTTTTTCTAAGGCAACCCTGTAACTTTTTCATAGACAACTGTTTCTCTTTTGGAGACATGTAGATTTTGATTCACAGATGTCATGGTCTGTCCTTAAATAAATCTTTTTCCAGAGGTTAATTCTTCTCACCGTGCTTTGAATTTCATTTGTTTTCTGAATGAGCTAACTTTCTTTTGTAGTAACTGGATCTTATTTTTTCTCTCGTTGTTAGAATGATCACAGAATCCTAGAAGGGGCAGGGTTGGAAAGGACCTCTGAAGATCATCTAGTCAAATTCCCCCTTGCCGAGTAAGATCATCCAGCAAATTGTGCAGGATGGCATCCAGGCAGGTTTTGAATATCAACCCCTGCTTCCCACTGCTGAAAGCCTGGTTTAGGCTTTCCAGTTTCCTTTGCATGCCTTCTCTACTCAAAAACCTACTAATTAGACTACATTCATTGGAGAAGTGAGTTTGAATCTACTCCAGAAGAAAAGGAAGTCCAAACCTGGGCCTCCTATCTTCCTTTGAAAGTGTTCTGTCACAAGATATTTTAGAAAATACAACCACAGCCTCCTCTTCTCTCTGTGCTTTTACAGAAAGAAGCAACTCTAATTCCACTGGAGCTCCACTGCCTTAACATTTAGTTCTGTCCGTTTGTCTAATAATACCATCCATATACTGTCTATCAGTTTGTCTGAGAATATTCTCTCCTGAGGTTTCTCAGAAGACTGAACTGAAATACTGAAATTCAGCATCCTGACTGGACCTAGTTGGGGGTAGCAACCAAACTGCTTGAAATTTGGGAGATTCACAAAGGTGCAATTCTGGTCATGAGTAACATGGATACAATAAAAACATTTCTAAAAGATGGTCTGTCTTTATGCAGTAGCTGAGATTTTTCAGAATTACAGTTTTACCTTGGTGGATGTTATCACTTCAGAACATTTAATTCTTTTAAATTTATCATTTACAATATAACAGAGAACATTATGGCTTTCTAAAGAGTAAATTAATAACAAAACATTCAAACATACAACATACAAACACAATAAGATGCTGAAGAAACCATTTTGCCCACTAAATGAGCAATAATATCTGTATTTATCCAGAAAACCAAGACATTTTAAATATTGCAACTTCTATAAGCTACCATTGTCACAACAAATTAAAGCAAATAATGCCTCCTTTGAATGAGAAAGGCTGAGACACATGGCTGCAGCCACATCACATAACACAGGAGAACACAGTGCAGCAGTCAGAGGTATTAGAGTGTGCTTCCTCTCTGTAGCTTTATGTTCCCCCAATCCTTCTTTAGTAAAGCCATACTCAAAAAAGTTGAGAGACATTGGCAAAAAGGAATCTGTGAGAAAACTTGTATCAAGTTAATTCCCTATGACCACTGCAGTTTCAATTAGGATGTTCCACTGTAAAATGTTGACGCTGCAAGTCCTAGTCACAGCCTAAGGCCTAACCATGTACAGATTTAACAAAGATTCTAATCTGTACACATGAATCCATTTATGCATTAAGGTAACCTAGAGCTAAGTCTTTACAGTCATAGCATTAACATAGACACAATCTTCTCTTGGCTACAGTTACACTGGCTGAAAAATTACTGGCTCCAGCCCCAGAAGCAACTGTTATGTCTTTGACCTGACATGTCGGAGGCCTTTTTAGTCACAACAAACCAGGATTGCTTAAAAAATAATTAAATAATATATCCATGCTAATCTGGTTTATATGGACCGCAAGCACCTGAACTAGGAAACCAAAGGAGCCAGTAGCCTTTGGCTCTGGAGATGTACAACTTCTCAGATATCAGGGTAGGAGAAGGAAGACAAAAGGTGATGACACTTTGTCCCTCTTTCTCTCTGTAGGTCTAAGGATGAGGTTGCTCAGCCTGAGATGCCCATTTAATTTTATTTACTGAGGGGTAAGTCCAGTAAGCCTTTAGATTTCATTTATCTGAAATTTCATTTTGCTTAGCTGAGATAAATGACCTGTGACACCCCCACAAATTAATAGAGATTAGTTTTGAGAGACAACAATCTGAATAATCTAATGTATAGAAATGTCACAAGGTGATTATAAAAACACAGATATTTCTGGTTGTTACAGCATTGAGAACTATTAATTATTTCTAAAATTATGTCCTTAACTCATCTACATGATACACTAAGGAGTCATTTAAGAAAGCCCAAAAATGTAGCCCCAAGTCATGCTAAACTATATGGTTAGTACAATTGTAGTAGATTTTAAGGCTCAATATACATTTCCATGTATACATGCAATACTCTATCCATTATCTCATCAAAGATTCAGGATAATTAAGGGGAAGACATTTTGGCAGCAAGCCCAAATACTTTTAGATCAGAAATAAAGTGATAATATCTCTTCTCCAAGCAAAGAAATCCCCAGATAAAAGCATCTAAAGAAGTTATGTTGTACTACTTCCTTTAAATCAGAAAACAAGATATTAGGAAGAGAATAAGTTTGAATAGAAGATTAACAATTAGGTACCATTTTAAGCAAGAAGTAAAAATAGCCAGTTTTGTTTAGTTGGCATGTATATACACATAAACACAGAAGGAAGCTATTAGATCAGTTGACAGCAAAGAGCTATTGTTCAGCCAAGGAAAGAGTCAAGAATTTGAGGCAGGAAAGAAGAATATTAAGTACATAAAGGAATTAATGAAATAAAAGAATGAAGAAATCTCAGCTTTTAAAATCCTTCTTACATTTTTAAATATTGTTTTCTTAATTTGATTTAACCATTGGATCAGGATATAATCCTGAATATTCTGAATGTAAGTAATATTTTCTAAAGATATTAATAAAATAAATATTTTAAATGAAGCAATTTTCAAAATGGTTAATAAAAGAACTTTTTAATATAACTACACTACACTTATTCTGTTTTTTTCATCTTCAAAGTGCTCCATTAACACTAACTAATTGAAGAAGCTTCTGTTAAAGCCTTTTGATAAAGTCTAACACATTTAGCTAATACATAAAGCTATTAAGGAAGCTTTGTGAGTGTTTGATGAAAAGCAAAATATATTTCTGGCATATATACTTAATACAAGGCAGAATTATTATTTCTTTCATGACAATGAACTGTCAGTTTACATACTGTAAGCAGTTACAATAGCATGAAAGGAGAAGTAAATATACCATCCCTGTTTTAGGAAAGCTTAAGCATATCAATAATTTGATTGGAGGCAACCTCAATGTTGTCTCCTGCTTTGAAAAAAAAATCCAAGTAACCTAATACAGTATACATATATATTTAGACATATCAATATTATTGGGATGCTGCAACAGATGACTATAAACTCTTCAGAAGGGATTGAATAGGAAAGAAAGGTGGTGGGGGTAGCCCTGTGTGTTGATTGTCTTGAGCTTAATGATGGCAATGATAAGGTTGAGTGTACATAGGTAAGAATCAGGGAGAAGGCCAACAAGGCAGATATCATGGTGGGAGTTTGTTATAGACTGCCCAAACAGGATGAAGAGGCATATTAAATACTCTATAAACAGCTGGGAGGGGTCTCAAAATTACTAGCTCTTGTTCTCATCAAGGACTTCAACTCACCAGATATCTGCTCAATACAATACAGCAGAGAGGAAACAGTCTAAGAGGTTCCTGGAGTGTGTTGAAGGTGGCACAGGTGGTGAGGAAACACAACAAGGGAAGGCACCCCTCTGGTGCTTGCAAACAGAGAAGGATTTGTACCCACAAAATAAAAGTGAAGTCTGGAGACTGTCTTGAGCATACCAATCACAAAATAGTACGGTTTGATTCTCGGAAAAGTAAGGTACACGGTAGCAGAACTGCAACTTTGGACTTCCAGAGGGCAGACTTTGGCCTTTTCAGGATGCTGGTTGACAGGATGAAGGAGTCTAGGAAGTCTGAATGCTCTTCAAGAAGGAAATCTTAAAGGCGGGGCAGAAGACCATCCCCATGTGCTGAAAGATGAGACAAAAACAAATAAAACCAGCCTGGCTGAACAGAGATCTTCGGTTGGAACTTAGGAAAATAAGAGTTTATGAACTTTGGAAGAAGGAGCAAGCCACTCAGGAGGACTACAAAGATGTCATGAAGCTACGCAGGGAGAAAATTAGAAGGTGTAAAGACCAAGTGGAACTGGAATTCAGTTTGGCTTGTGCAGTAAAAGACAATAAAAATGCTTTTAAAAGTGTAGTGAAACATTGGAACAAGTTGCTCAGGAAAGTACTACAGGTATTTAAAGGATGTATAGATGCAGTGCTTTGGAATGTTGTTTAGTGGTAGATTTAGCGGTTCTAGTTCTAGGTTAACAATTGGACTTGGTGATCTTAGAGGTCTTTTCCAACCTAAATGATCCTATGATTCTGTGGTCACCTGCAGGCTATCAAATAAATAAATCATAAAGAAGAAAGCCAATGAGCATGTTGTTTGGAGAGATCCATATGTCTTGGAGATCTCTTTGTATACAAACAATGGAAAATTGTGGTACAACTTCATGTGATTTACTTATTTGATATTCTGAAGTGAAGGGTCTTTATTTTGTTGGAGATGCATTAATTTCCCTAATGTATTGCAGCAATGTACAACATTTTTATTCCAAAACTAATATATTTTTCTTTTTTGCTAAGTGTGCATCATCCATCACTCTATATGCAGGGGGTTGAACTGCATCCAGCATAACCTAAAAAAGGCCAGGTTAAGCATAGATAAATTCAGCCCCTACATTAGCCAGAATTTACATGCTCCAACACTGATTGCTCTAAGACATAGCACATCATATGTCAACCTGCATCTCAAGCATGTCTCCAAACCTTTTAGCCACAAATCCCCCAAAAGAAAGAACCTCCATTCTCTTACTTAATCTTTGTTATCTGGTGCTCTTCTCTCTGGAAAATTATCCCCACTTTTCTGCTACTTGCTTTCAATTCTATGACCAAAACATCTGTAATAACTATTAAGTCTCTTGTTCATTCATCCTGAATTACATGGAGTGGGTACCATGAGTCTTTGGGAAGCTGGGAATAATTTAGCACCTACTTATCATGGAAATAAAAGTTCTTTATAATCAGACCTTCAAAGATTAGAAGGATAATGATCTCAAAATAGGGCTTCAAAACATATCATTACTGTGCATCTGGCTTTGGACATATCCATCATTAAAATATGTATTACACTATCTGTGCTAAAAATCTCTTAGCATCTATCGAAGAGACTTATTAATCATCTTGATCACAAAGGGCTACTCAAGGATAGCTGGAGAAGAGCTAGTATTGCCACCAAGGTGATGAATTCATCAGTGAATAAGAATTTGCAGTGATACAGTGAAGTTTCAGGTGTATCTGAATAGAAGCAGGCTTAGGGATAGAGAATTAAGTTACTTTTCTGAGACTGAAGAATAATACAGATACATTTGCCTGCTCTTGAACACTTGATTGATAATATGATAGTATGATAGTAGATTGAAAGTATGCGGAAGTGACAAGGCTTGCCTTACTTCAGACTTGTAATGGTTGTTATGTTAGCTGCTCTTAAACAAAGATATCATAACTGGGCACTGGGTTTGGGGTAGGGTTTTTTGGCCAGTGAAGTTGCAAATAGTTTGCTATAGCTGTAAATAGTTTGCAAAACATCTGGGATGTATGATACAAGTCATTATTTATAAGGGTTTTCTTTTACTGATTTCAAGAGAGGCCAATGAAATTCAAACCAGTAGAAATCAGTGGAAATATACATGAAAATTGCAAGGTTGCACTGAGATAAATATTTCCATATTTGGAGGTCTGCAGAATAGCAAAGCATCAAGTAGGCCTGTGCTAAAATTAAGTTTCAGTAGTAACAATACAATCAGGAAGTTGCCACTATCTTGTCAATTTTGTGCACATGGATTCATCTTTTTCTGCTTATTTGGAGAAAAATTAAGTTTATTTTTACACAATGACAACCGTAATGTCAGAGGTCTAGCCATAGTCTCCAGAATTCTCTCTCTACTGTTTTTTTCATCACGTTGTGCCATAGACTGTGTGGACATACTATTTGATAGCATAAAGTCATATAATCATAGGAAATACAAAATTGGAAAATATTTCAGAAATTCATCCAATTATATTTATACATAAACGATCTTTAAGATCTTCAGTAATGTCCTTCCAGACAGCAAATTTCAGCATTCAGTTTCATTGGCAAACTGTTAGAAGCTTCTGCCAAATATTTTTCCTTGCTGCAGTTTGAGCCTATTATTTCTAGTTAAGGGCATAGCTAACAGATTATTACCTTCCTTTTTAAACCAGTCTTCAATTAATTTGCAAATTATTATTTCTTTTCTTAATATTCTCTTCTCTTACTTAAAATGAAACAAATATCTTTAATATCTTTCCCCATGGTCTATAAACATCTAATCATACAACTAGTTAAAAACAATGCTAGAACTGCAATAGAAATATACTAAATGAAAGGACAAGCAGAAATTTAATCTCTGCATAAAAATAATTTAAGACCATCTATGAGTCACAGATAAATGACTAAAACTGTATGTTCTCTAGAAATACTTTAAACTAGCTAGATTAAGGATACAAGTTGCCAGCTAAATTACCAACTGCCTATCTAGTGATAGCCTACTGAGAAAGCTCATCAAATCTTTTTCACTTTTAGAGATGCCTCTGTCCCTTGTGTTATAGCAACAGACAAGGACTGACAGGTAACGGGGTCATCCAGATCACCTTGAGTCTTGGAAAGGAGGGTCCTTATCAGCCAGCAGCTACACTGGTTAGAAGTGCAGTGTCTGGAATCCCACAGTGCTGCACTTAGTTTGCAATACTGGACCAAATAAAAAGTCAACAGGCCTCCTGAGAATCTGTAATCACAGTAGGTAAGTTAAAAATCATACTGTCTCAGGAAACCCTTGGATTAAGACACTACTTCTTTCACCTGTTGTGAAGAAAAAAGTTTCACACAGATATATATGAGGTGGTGAAGTCACTAATATCTTCCAAGACATTGGAAACAGATTATCAGTTGAGATAAACCAATTTCCAGTTCCTCTAGACCAATTCTTCCTCTTCTAGGTTGCAATTGGTTAGGTCACCGTTTGAAAATAAGTCACTGGGCTTTCTGCAGCTTTGCTATTGATTCTATTCTGGCCTGCTAAGCAGCAGCCTACAGGATGTTTACTGCGCCTGACTTCAGCCCTTGTTCGTTATGTTTAATGCATACCTACATTACTATACATTTGTATAATAAATAAGGTATCAGAGGTAGCTGATTTTAAATGTGGGTTTATCTTTCTAGCCTCTTCTGTTTAAATTGACATTTCTGACATTAAGCAATAAGGAGTTTAAATTGACATTTCTGACATTTAAAAAATATTTAAGAAATAAGGAGGTTATTTTACTTTCTTCTGTAATATGCATACACTAGTGCAAATTTATCTCAACTGGCCACTATAGTCATCAGCTTCCAGCCAGTGTCACCTACGCTCCTGCAATACATGGCATTATTACAGTCTAGATGCTACACAGTCATTTAGAAAGTTTGCGTTCCTTATTGGTACTTTTGGCTTGAAAATGTTTTTTGTTGTTTGTGTTTTTTGTTTTGTTTTGTTTTCTGTTTGTTTCTTTTGTTTTGTGATGTACTCTCATGTTAAGGTTTTTATTGGGGTGAGGCTGCCCACTTATTTTTAAGGGAAGTCTACAGCAAAATCTTCTAAGAACATTTGCTATGATGGGGAGAGTTAAAAATCTACACCAGCTTTCAGCCAGGTTAAAAACACTGTAGAAACCAGTCTCCAGAGTTTTCTTTGGAGACTAAAGATACAATCATGGAAGAGAAACAGGAATAACAGTTCAACAGAGAAGAAGAAATTGATAGTTGAGGAAGAGCGAGGGCCCTTGAGAGCATTCAGGGAGGAAGTGGGGACAACCACTGAGTAGATCAAGAGTCTACACCAAAGTAGTACATAAACAGCATTGTTGCTTGCATGGCATAAAAAGATATTGACTATGTCCCACAATCCCCATGCAGATCTTTTCTTCTTCCCACAATAATATCATTATGGTATCCATCTGTTGTATGGAAGTATGCAAATGTTTACAGATCTGTTGATGGTTTCATCAGCTTTGTCTAAATTCTTTGCACTCCTTGGAAATAAAGCAACTACAAACCTGAAGCTAACTGACAAAGAACAGATCCATATGTTCCCTTTCTATCACTAGAGAAGCATACTGCACTGAAGACAGCAGAGTGATCCTGTTCCTTTGGTTTTCAGCTGTTGTGCCATCTAGCACACTTCAGGCTTATCTTTTTGTTTCTTCAGCTGTTAGAAACTGAAGAACACTTGAAAGAAAAGAATCTTGGCTAATGTGAAAATACAGCAACTTACTCTCATACAATTAAAAGTGGCCATTGTCCCTTTGTTCTTGTCTTTATTGGACATTAGCTTAACAGGCAATGAGTTAATTAATCAAGGTTAGCATTTACAAAGCTGTTAAAACATTTTTTATAGCAATTTATTAAGGTTTTTAAATTTAAATTTAAATCTAAATTTATTTAGAAGAGGAGGCTCAGGGGCGACCTTATCGCTCTCTACAGATACCTTAAAGGAGGCTGTAGAGAGGTGGGGGTTGGCCTGTTCTCCCACGTGCCTGGTGACAGGACGAGGGGGAATGGGCTAAAGTTGCGCCAGGGGAGTTTTAGGTTAGATGTTAGGAAGAGCTTCTTTACTGAAAGGGTTGTGAGGCATTGGAACAGGCTGCCCAGGGAGGTGGTGGAGTCACCATCCCTGGAAGTCTTCAAAAGACGTTTAGATGTCGAGCTTAGGGATATGGTTTAGTGGGGACTATTCGTGTTAGGTTAGAGGTTGGACTCGATGATCTTGAGGTCTCTTCCAACCCAGAAATTCTGTGATTCTGTGTGATTCTGTTGTTTGTTTGCTCATTTGGTAACCAAGAAACTCCCTCTTGCCCATTACTACTTTCTCAGTCTTGGTGAGAGAGGAACTGAATTTAGTTTTTGAGAGTATCTGACTAGATACTCTAACAACCGTTCTAAACAGACCTAGCCGTCATGGGTGTGTACTCATACTGTATGCATGTACGTGGCATATAAACTACGTACCCTTCCTTGGCAATGAGTATATGAAAAGTATGTTTTGACCAGCTGAGAGGGGAGTCTTACTTTTCATCAAGCAGATTCAGTATACAGATGCTCACTGTAGGGATCTAGTATGTGACACCACGGAAGATACAGTTAGCTGTCATTGGACTGTGGGGAACTAAATGGGTCATTTATCTGATTTTGGTAAGATACTCCAAAAATAGTTGTTCATTAAACACTCAGCTTGGGTTTAATGTAGAAGGTCAGGGGCACCACCCATACATAACCTTGCACAACAGGTTCTTAGCAGTCATTTTATCATGCATTTTCATAGCATAAGTCTTGCTGAAAAATATACGTCATTTGATTTCTCTGCAAGATATTTGTGTAAAATATACAAATTTCTCACCAAGACTGAAATGGGTTCAGCTTAAAGGCCAATTTTGGACACCATGGAAACAGTAAGTTAAGTGAAATGTCAGTGATGTATACGCAAACTGGAGTAATTTCCAGGCTGAGGGAAAAGCATACTATGTCTTTAGCTAAAAAACAACAAACAAACAAGCAAACAAAAAAACTAGTGAAAGAGACACTTGGAGAAATTAGAAGTTTAAGTATTATACTATACATGTATAAGTATGTCCTGTCCTTATTTTATCTTAGTCTTTCTTCACCTTTATTAGCAGCCACTTCCGAGATTGCTAGACCTTTCTACATTTAAGGAAGTTACATCATTCACAATTTCTTTTACTGGGGCCAAATTTTCTTATGTTGTACATTGGTGCAGAGGCTAAATAATTTCACTAAAAATTGCAAAAATACTGACCACTGTAAATGCTGTTGGAATAAACTACAAATAGCATCTAACATCGTTGCATTTCATTAACCATCAGCAAGGGCCAGGTTATTCACAGTATACACATGTGATAGAAAACCAGAGCAATATGAGGAAAGATGTGGAGGTAAATGTAGTATCTTTTACTGTTAGATTGTTACTTCTTCTAACAGTAAGAATGACTTGGAAATTTAAACATGTTAGCCTACTACTTGATCTAAAACATCCCACAAATGTAAAGGAGAGTAGAATGCCTACATTACACATGCAAGCTTAACTATAAAAATAAATTTATATATATTAAATTCCCCTATATAAATCTATTCCCCAATAAATTGCCTCTATGTGCAATAGCAAAACTAATCTGGCACCAAGGGTGAAGACTATGAATTGAATGTAACATGAATTCTCCCCTAAAGGAAATGTATGGGGCTTTTACAGAACACAGCAGTCAAAATCCAGTTAGACATTCCCGAGAATCCTGCCTATAATATCATTATCTAAATCTTGCAATTATTGCCACTCAGATTATCATCAGGACTGTACTAGTGAACTGTCAGAGGCCTGTAATCAATGGGAGAACTCATATTTATTTTGTAAGTACAGAAGATGCTGTCAGAATCAGAAGTATATATAGAAAAGGTTCCTATGAAATGGTACTTCAAAGCAGAGTAGCAAGCAGAAATGAAATGTGCTCCATGTAAGAAGTGTCGCTAAATCAGAAGTGATATATCCATTAGCTGAAGTTTCTGGATATTCATAAATGAGAGACTCATATACTACATTTGCAGTAAACATCTGTCCAAACAGCTATCAGAGCAACTGAAAAATTTTAAAAGCTTCTTTATGTGACAGGGGAATGCAGTTGAACAGCCAGTGAACAGGTGTGGGGTAAGAATGCTGTCATCTTAAATTCCGTAAATAAAACCTACTTTCTTCTAAAAGTAGAAAAAGTGAGAACTCCTTTCTATTCCTCTGCAAAGACAGGACTTTTCCAGGAATCATAACCTCATGGGGAAGATGCCATCTCATGCAACTGATGAGCCTGAACACTATACACATATGCAGGCCTAGTCCTCAAATCGGGAGTGTCTGGTATTTGCTGAAAGAATTCAGAGATCGGAATTTAATACAAAGGTCCTGGTGACAAAGAATAAGTCACAGCACAGCGCTGAGGTCTGAGCCAGTTTATGTTTGGCGTTGGTTCATTACATGGGCAATAAGGACTCCTCCCACCCACAGTCAGATTCTGCCTCTTGGCTATTAAAGGGTTTGTAAAAAAGTATGGTAAATGCCACCTTTACACTAGCACCTAAAATAACTCTCTATAAACATTATAAACATAAGAATGATTCAAAAGCCATTTTAAAATGCTAGTACAACTGAATCAATTCAGTAGAGAAAAGCAAAGCCTTTAAGCACATGGATAACATTAAGCAAATACTTAAGCACTTTTATACATCAGGGCCCCTTAGAAGATTCGTGATGTTTCTATGAGATCTGATCACTAGATTTCTATTTTTATTATTTTAAATCATGTCCGCTTTATATTGTGTGAGAACATGTTACCAGTTATGGCACTTGTCCATTTAATGAAACAAATGATCATTATTATTGCCAAAACAAAGTCGTGGAAGATTTTTACTTTCAGTAGTATTTTTTATCATCAAAAGCTCACTTGACTGAAATTAGCCTTGTTTCTTACATTTACTGTGCTTTGCTGACTAGTTGTAGTTTTAGAAAGTAATTTATTTTACAATATAGTGTTGTTATGATACAGTGTAATAAAATACTAGTGTGATTAAACTGATAACTTCTTGGTAATTTTATACAGAATTGAATAATTGTCATTATTTTTCTTAGTAATTACAAATGATAATTATATTTGGAGTTACCATAAAAATGTATGTCTTGTAAATCAACAACAAACAATTTTGCATCTCTCCAGTTAGAGAATAATAGAACAATAAACTAGTTTCCTCATAGTACAACCAACTGCAAAACCTTTAAGAAGTTCAATACAGGCAATACAGTATATTTACAAATGGCACAAGTGAGATTACAGAGTGGTCTTTTTCAAATGCTCAGAACTTTTTTCTTTTGGATGTGTCTTTTTTTGTTTGTTTTGTTTCCAAGTTTTCTATGCATTACATGAGCAAGAAAAGTAAACCTTATTAAATTAGTTCTAACACTGTTAAACACGGGAAAAGCTATTTATTAATCATGAAGAATTAATCTTAGGTAACAAAAGATAAAGGAGTTTATGTTTTGAATTATATAATGGCTAACATAATGTTCTGTTTTCTATCTCATATCTGATGGGACATTTGCCTGGGAATGATGTCTGATGTACTAAAAGGTATCCATCTGCAGTATGCATACTGCAAGAGTTTTCATGGTGAGAATAATGCACTTATATTTGTGGGTAAAATACTAGCTGAAACAAAAAACTTAAATATTCTTCAAAAAAAAATATACACATGCACAGCACTAGAGAAGATTTAGGACTTAACAGATGGCTAGTTGTGCAGAGATGCTTTAGCAGATGGTTAGCATGAAGGACTGGAAAAAAAAAAAAGTTTACCAGAACTGGGAAGCTATAATCTTACTGAGCAAGACCTTTCCTCTATTCCATTGAAGCTAATGTATTTGCGCTGCTGTAAGAAAATAATATGAGTTTTTTATTTATTATTGGTAACCAAAATAACTAGCACTTTCTAAAACCCATAGATAAAACTAAAAAATAAAAATCATAAAAATCATAGTTTACATACCACTGCCATTGTTAGTTGGTTGGTTTGCTTGTTTTCCCTCAGCAAAAGCAAGTGTCTCCATTCATAAGCTTGACAATACCCTTTTTCCTCTGAACATCTGAGTCCTCATGACTGTGAAGCATGTCTGGTACTCAGAATATTAGTATCAACTCAAAAGGAACATCACATCCTTCTGAGGTGCTTTCTTAGGTGAATCCATGTTCAAAGTTGTTCCAAAGTAGAAAAGCACAGAATAATCCTTGAGATCTCTTCAGATTTTACAGCTTTAAAGTTAGATATATTGTCATCATGTAAACAAAAACAATTTCAAAAAGAGGGAGAAAATACAAAATTTGAATGAAAAATTTAGAAAGAAACAAAATGAAATGCAACATTTATACAACAATTATGGGTGCAAATAATTTCCTATAATCCTTGAAGAAAGAAAAAAGTGGAAAAGATCCATCTAATACCTAAAGGCAAAATCCATTCTGAAGTTTGCCTTACATCTGCCTTACTGGCCTTTCCCTTGACACTCAACTTGATCAGAGATACTCTACCCTTTCATCATCATCGCCCAGCATCATGGAGTCAAAGCATTCCATAACATACAGAGCTATCCTTTGTCCTCTCCTTCTCTGCCTATCTCATCTGAAGAGCCCATAACCACCTATTACAACAGTTTTTAAACACTAACTCAAACACAGTTATTTGCTGATTATGTTTCCCAGTTTTGCATGAATGAAGCAATGTTACCTTTCACTACAAGTATACCATGTGGATTTTTTTTTCCCCATCCATCAAACTTTGCATGTTCTAACGTTTTTCCTCCATTTGCATATGCCATAAACTCCAAGTAGTTTTCAGGCACTACTGGCAATGGAATCATTATGAGTGCAAGAGGTTTGAGAAATTTTAACTGACCAAGGTAAAGAGAGGTAAAGAAAAATTATGTGACAGAAGGGTGTACTGAGGAAAATGAATAGGTGAAACTCTTGCAGATTTAATGTAATGGGCAAGGCAAAAAGGACCAATTTCATCATATGATTGAAGTACAAAGATCTAGGTGAACCAAGAATTCTTTACATTCACGTGATAAAAGTTAATTATAATTATTAATTACAGTAAAATATATATTTGATACTTGATACAGCTATATTCTCACATTGCAATGTGAAATCAGTCATTCTGCAAAGTAACTGACAGTGTTAGTGTTTTCACAAAATAACGGAACATTGTATAATGGTTTTAAATGAGATACCCAAAACATGTTTATTTTGATGGAAATCTATTTTACTGTTACACATGAAATCATAAAGTGGCTGTTCATAATACTGCATGGTAATAAATACCATTAAATTGTGAAAACATTTCACAAAGAGCTGGGATATATCCACCCTGATTTTGCGTGTCTAAACCGGTTGTTGGTACAGTCCCATTTTAAACTTAGTGTTTTATGCAGATAATATGAAATGAGCTCTGAGGGTGCTCATAATTTTCATTTCATTACAGAGGAATCCTAGATCTTAGTTTAGATTAAATATGAGGGGAGTGAAGCAGACAGGAGAGAAATAAAAAAATGTGATCAGGATGAAGACCAATGGTAGGAAATAGTTTTCATGGGAGTTTTCATGGGGAAGTTTGGAAGCACTTAAAATAGAAACCTGCCTGACCAAACTGTAATTTTTAAGTATCTCAGTGTCATTTACCACCAAATCCAAAAATGCAAGCATCCAGAGGAATATTAGATTTTTACATTACAGTTCCCAGGTCTAATGTTCTCTTCAGTAGCTTCATCTCAAATACAACAATAAATAAGATTTGGAAGGAAGTTTAAGATTGTACACAGAAGTAAGGTAAAGTGAAATATATCCAATGTCACTTACAAACAGGATGATTTAAGAGTTTAAATCAAATTGTGAACATCTCAAGACTACAATAAACCAAATAAATTCAGAGCTACACTTTGACATTATTTTCGGTAAGAGCTGCTCTATTCCACCATTAGTTCCAAAGAAATTTGCACATGATTATGCTTACATTTAAGAGTATCAAAGCTTCTACTGAGTTAATAACTAAGCTTATGCTAAAGTGTCTTAGTATAAGATTGTATATTCCAATGAAAAGATACATCCTTTGATCCTTTAACTTACTGAGTTGTAAAGTCAAAGGACTTTACAAAAGGACAATATAACTTAATATGCAAATATGCTTGAGACAATATATCAACATTTTTCTACTCTGTTGATCAGTCTTGTGTATTGAATGATAAGTGTTTCATTCAACTTTCATCCCATTCTCCTTCAGTGTAGGACTCTTACACTGGTATTTTATGATCTGTGGCAGTACAAATGGTAACTAATTATAAAGCAACTATTGCTAAGGTACTGAACATCCTAAATAATTATAATGAGTAATAATAATATAACAAAAACAGTAAAAATTTACTGTTAATTCATTTCACAGAAAAAGATTGTATAGTAGTAAACCATAATGTATTTTTATGAGCAAAACCAACCACTAATGCTTCTCAAAGTTTTTTAAAATAATGATGTCAAAGCACTTCATGAACAATGAATTAAGTTTTGCAGCATGTCTCAAATGTGCATTAGGCACTGTAAAAGAATCAGTCTTTTTGTTCTTTTTTGTCAAGTCTATCAGAACTTGATTTTTGGATTAATTGTTCCCGATATTGTCTGCTATTGTAAGCAAATGCATAGCTGTTCAGCTTTCCACCTGCCAGATCTGTGGAAGAGATTTTCCCTAATGAGCCATCCTATGTACTATATGTTGCCAGCTGTTCCCTAGAGAAACACTTACAAAGTAGACTTCAGTCTTCTGTTTCATAGTTTATTTAGTTTTTCTTATTTATTTCTTGACTGACTAGAATATATTGATGTAGTTGCAGAACACAATTATAGCAGCATTGATCAAATATACAGAAGCTAATATTTTTTATTTTTTTCTGATTGAATTGACATATTTCAAATTGGAAACGTTATTCCCAAATTTCAGCAGTCCTCATTTTATTTTCCTTTCAGCATCCTAACTTTGAACACCTTACCTTGTTACGCATTAAGTTCTCTTCTACTAAGAGTACAGTACTAAGAGTATTAAAGGAGTCTAGGGCTGTGCAAATCACAGAAAATACAATTCCAGCTGCAACATACAAACCATTGTAGTAACTTCCACTACAAAGTGGAAAGATAATTTCTCCATCAAAAAATTGTGGCATTCTAACATTTGTTCCAAGGTAAAGAGACAAATTTCCTAAGAATTTCTACAAAATTAACAACTTTTACTGAAATTGCTAATCCATTAGTATTTTTGTTAAAAAATAAAAAACGGTTGAATAACATGTTCGATATATTTCTACCTAAAAGTGTACCAGATGTTATATATGCAGAAGTACGATAAAAGTTGTGCAGCACAGATGTTGGTGTTGTAGAACCATTTGCACATGTAGGCAACTACTGAAAATAGCTCTTTACAGTTCTGCGGCTCAGGTTTCTGGGTTGTTGGAAACATACAACTTGCAAATGGATGGGAAAAGAGGACTTGCTCCTGACACAATCCATTCTCCCTATTCCCCTGTGAGATGAAAGTGAAATCAAGAAAAGTAATGTGTCTTTTTTGATAATAACTTTTGCTTTTTTACTTCTTTCTACTGAGGTTGAAAGGACATTTGTCTAATATCCCACAACAAACAATTTTAATATTTTGAAATACCACTCTTCTACCAAATATCAATTTATAATTTATTAAAAGAAGGATACCAATGTAGAAATCATAAATGCTATCTTTGTGGCAGCTGTCATAGATCATAAGCATATCACAAAATAAATAAATAAATAAATAAATCACTATTCTGCAAGCTATACTTTGCATTTGAAAGGTAAATAAGGTAAATGGTGAATCATTTAAAATAGTATTTGATATCTGGCTTTCCTCATGTCTTTTCCTAACTACTTTGACTGTGATGTTTCTGAAGGTGAAAAAAGACAAAGCAGATTTTTTTAAAATATGTTTTTCTTTTTTTTTTTTTTTAATTTGATCTTTTTTTTTAATTAACACTAATGTTTTGTTAAAAGGTAGAAATTGAATTATTGTATTCATGATGCTCAGAGGACTCACAAACACTCTGAAAGAACATGCTTTCTCCCTTCAGTTAAACCAAGTGGTTGCCACCATTGACAGTACCTCAACAGCTTGCATCTTGGTCTTGTGTCAGGCTCAAGCATCATGTCATCCTCCAATTCTCTCCTGCCTGCCAAAGCAGTATTTCAGTT
Organism: Anas platyrhynchos; assembly: GCF_047663525.1. Lineage (NCBI taxonomy): Eukaryota > Metazoa > Chordata > Aves > Anseriformes > Anatidae > Anas > Anas platyrhynchos. Next base: position 77,051,274 of record NC_092589.1, read on the forward strand.
TTACAACCTCACCTTCCTGTCACTTGTACTCCCAGTATAAAATGCCAGTTCTGATCCCTTGCTACCTTAGCATGCGTCTTCTCTCATGCCAATCCTGGCAGTTACCACCAAACCACCTGCAACAAGGAGCCCATCCAGGCTGCATTCAGTTACTTGGATTGGCAACTGACTGTGTGAAGAACCTCACCCCACATTTCGTCAGAGTTCACATACTAGTAGTAGTACTACTTCACATAGTTAATGGCATTTACACAACAGTCTGGGAACTTCTTTCCTAAGAATTTAAAAACATAAAACATTTTCTCTTTGTCTTAAACAGTCTTAATTAGTCACAGAATGGTCAAATACTAATGTTTATATAGTATTGCCACTCATTTAGCGGTCTTCTTATCCATCCATATTGGAAAGTGCCATGCCAGCAATATCCTCAAAAAAGTTGTATAAGTCAGGCCAACAGTGTTTGATGCAGGAAATACACGTTTTTCACAATCATATTGGTCAAATAGCCACTGAGAAAGTCATTAGTCTAAGCTAAAGTGTTAAAAAACAAACATAAAAGAGTGATAGAATCACTTGTTATTATCACCCGCACCAAGCAATGATAGAGATGATCAGCGCAGGAGGGTAAAAACAGTGGTGTTTTTTTTATTTTGTTTTGTTTTCACACTGTGAATTCCCCACTGGACACAAAGACTGTGACTATCCATTCAGACCTACTCTTGATTTATCACAATGCCAATATATTCCTGCTGGCTAGGAAATTTTTGGATGAAAAACCATTCAGTTTTTAAATACTCAAAACAAACCTTTGCTGGAAATTCCAGATTCAGCAAATTCCTCAAGACTAACTGTTCCAGTTACTACTTTCCAACAGAAGAAACTGAAAAAGCAGGTCGTGCCACCACTATCCATGCTATTCTATCATGAGGAGAAAGGTTCAATGTATCCCACATCTTTTTCAATTCACACAATCACAATCTCAGCTTTTTTAGCTATTTAGAGGGCTGAACCTATCCTACATCTATTGAAAAAACAGGATCATACAAATGTAAGCACCTTAACCAAATATGGGTAATTTCACTATTTTTTATTTGGGAATACAACCATTTAATTTATTTTGCTTGTAAATTTGGTTCATTTTCAGCTAGAGGTTTCTGGCTTCTCTTTTTCCAGTGCTTTCACACTAATTTTCATGCAATTTAAATGAGAGACTCAAGGACCGGTCTCTTGATTAGCTTATACAAAAGCTGTATTCATCTTTCTGCATTGCTCATCTCCAGTCTAGGGAGGGAACAAAACTAAATAAATATGTACCTCTCACTGAAAATAAGTTGTATCTATTTGCAGATGAGCTGAGTATTCTCATTTACACAGTGGTAGGGGTTCACTCCACCAGCCTGATGCTATTTGGATATTTGTTTGCCAGGAATTACCAGCCGTTTCCACACACTGGAATGATAAATTTCTATGGGTCAATTTTATGCCACCTAACCAGAGAGCTTAGGTTAAAAAGCATTTAGAGAGGTTATACTCCTACAGTACCTTCAGACATGATAATTAGGACTGTGTGTGGACTTAAGCTCCCTCACTAAGGACTATTTATTGCCCAGTGATGTCTCAAGAATTAGTGGTAATTTCACTTCTAATTTAACTCCACTAGTCCTCAGTATGTCTTTACCACTATACTATTATGTCAAGACCACCACCACTACAAACTAACTAAACCAAATCAGTAAAAGTGGTGGGTTTTTTGTTTGTTTGTTTTGTTTTTAATGTAAATATGTTTCCATTTGCTGGCTTATGATAGCTCTTCTATATCAGTTCAGAAACGTACATTTTCACATCATTACTTGACCATAATTAAGATGACATGTAGTAAGCCTGTCCTGATTTGAAGGAAAAATACTCCACTAGACAGAAGTAGTTCTCTCTTAAGATGAATGATGAAATTTTCTATCAGATTTCTAAATCTCTTTTCCCAACGCTACCTATAAATTTTTGTTATGAAGCATTTCCTTGCTTTGAAGGAAATAAGATAGAAATTCCTGTCCATTCTTGTTGTCTTTTGCATTTCTAGTGCAGACTTAAGCGAAAACACAGATATACTGCCTAAAGTAATCACTTTGAAACACATGCACTCATAAATCATACTAAGAATGATTTTTCTTTCACTAAAGGATTACACAAATATCAAACCTATACTTTTGTGACAGCAGCTCCTGAAAAATGCTAAGTCACGTCAAGCAAGTACAGTCCAAAATGCACAACACATACTATCCTTTTATTTCAGAAGTGTCAATGGCTACAGAAATGGACAATAATTTATGCTATTTTAAAACAGAGTCCTTGTGTAGAACAGTCAGCCTAGAAATACATTTATTTGGCCAAAAGGAGTAACAAAACAAAGTAAATGAGTGATCTTTTAAAAGCACCCTCTGGGAATTTGTAGATCTAGCAATCTGAAAAGCCCTGACTTCCAGATATTGCATGTATCTACCTTTAAACTTGGAGCTTATAGCACAATGAAAATTATTAGAAGAGACAAAGAGTGCAACAGCCCTGCACAGTGGTAGTTCCGAAGCAAGGAGCAAGCCATGAATATCATAAAAATGCCTCAACCAAGTTAGAGTTGTCTGTATTAGTAAGAAAGTATGCTATATGACAAGCTCTCCTTCTATCCTATTCTTCTTCCCCTTTCTTTCTCACCAAACCACTCCATCCTTACCACTCTTACCCCCAGTTACCTTCTGCTTCATGTTACTGTTGTGCTTTTGGCTGGGATGGAGTCAATTTTCTTTATAGAATCTTGCATGATGTTGTGCTTTGGATTTTTTTGTGAAAATAATGGTGATGACACACTGATGTTTTAATTGTTGCAGAGCAGTGCCCACACATAGCTAAGGCCTTTCCTGCTCCTGGTGCTTCCCTGCCAGTGAGGAGGCTGGGGGTGCCCTAGGAGTTGGGAGGGGGGGACACAGCCAGGACAGCTGTCCCAGCCTGACCAAAGGGATGTCTAAAACCATGTGGTGTCATTCTCAGCAATAAAACACGAGTAAAGAAAGAGGAGGGGGAAGTGTTGAGAGTGATGGTGTTTGTCTTCCCAACAAATTGTTACCCATGGTGAGCCCTGCTCTCCTGGAGGTGGCTGAACACCTGCCTGATCATGGGAAGTAGTGAATGAATACCTTGTTTTGCTTTGTGTGCACACAGATTTTCCTTTACCTAATCAAAACCCATGTGTTCACACAGTTTTACTTTTCCAGTTAGTACATGTAAGTGGCTGTGTGGTGCTGAGCTGCCAGACAGGGTTAATCCGCAACAGCCATTGACTGTCCAACTCTAAAATAACCACCACTGAGCTGTAGAATGTTTGGCTACAAGAAGAGATAGTAAATATAGATAGGCACAGCTAGAATTGTAGAGCAGCTGCAGCTGGTAAGCTTTTGCTGTAGAAAAAGCCTCTTCAAACATATTCTTGCCCTATACTCTTCCCTTGCAAAATAGGCCAACTTTAATTTCAAAATGGATCTCAAATAAACTTGAGAATCAAGATGTAATTGTCCAAAAGCCACTTGTGTTTTTGGAGGCAGAAAAATAAGACATCCTAAAGAAATCAATGTGATGATTTGTAGCTCTGAACGATTACCTTTTGTTTGATGACAAAGTGGACAAAGTGAGTTCATTTTCTGAGTCAGATTTCCTTAAACTCCACTGATCAAAACCTCACTTCCTGAAAACTGTGAATAAATAAATCTGTAAAAAAAAAAAAAAAAAAAGGCTTAACAACAACAAACACTAGTGTATATCAGATAAGGGTCTGATCCCACATTCTCTTTGTCATTTGGCTAACCAAAAAATCTTGTTTCTACAGAAGCCCTACAAATACTTAAGCTTGTAGAAACTTAAGATTTTTACACCTCAAGGCTAGTAGCAAACTTCAATGGAGAAATGGCTCTATTTACAATGTAACCCAAATCACATAAAGAAGTGATGTCAGTTTGCAAAGATAGGAGAGGAGAGGCAAGGAGAGGCAAGGCAAGGGGAGGTGAGGCGACGCAAGGAGAGAAGAGAAATTCCATGAGGTAACAAACGTTCTCTAAAAACATACTTGGGGCATCCATCAAAGATCCAAACTGAAGTATCAGAAATGACTGAGATAAATGCTTATGCAAACTGAAAATCCTTAAAGTATATAATGAAGTTTAACACATGTCATGTGATCGAAAGGGAAGTAAGTCCTTTAAGGCAAGTAAGAGTACTCTGTATTGTGTACTCATCTACAGAATTGGAACAGTGTTAGTTTTTATATGAGATCTGATCTCAAGCAAAGTTTGGAGTCAAATGGTGCAGATACTCCACACTGCTACAAAATTATCTAGCTCCATCACAATACTCATCTAGAAGAGTGAGTCTCTGCAAAGGTTGCTACAAATGCTGACATATGGAAGCCATAATGGACTCCCTGCAGTATCTGCTAGCACGTCTCATACCTGTCACACAAGAAAAACAGGAAAACACATGCTTATTTATCACTGCCAGAGCTTTAGTCCACATCAACAAAAGATTGTGGCATATCACTGCCATGAGCACTTGACAGAATTGAAAAATGGGACTGTAGAGAACCTGGGGACAAATTCAGCCTTTATCTACGTCCCTTTTATGAACTGAGCTCATCTTATAGGTGGAACTGTTTTGACTTTGTATTTCTTAGGTGAAGAAATCAATTCAGTTAAATCTGCCCTGTGCCTCTGTTCTATCTGCCTATCTTCTTACCCCTCAGCCCTAAATTGCAATCACTTTTACAGCGTGTAGACTTAAGATCAACTGAATGTTTTTGGTGGGGTTTCTGACTTTCATGGAAATATAGGCATATTATATCTTTGCATTTAAATACCTCCAAGAGAATTCTACACAAACACTTCACATAGAGATAACGGAACATAAACTACTAAAACTGTGTCTGAGATGGGCCTCATATTGGGTCTAACTGGAAAGGGTTTGGTTGCAGGGGGGCAACAGGGGCGGCCTCTGTGAGCAGAGCCCAGAAACTGCCCATGGCAAATTAGAGCCAGCTCCAGCCGGCTACAAAAGAGATCTGCTGCTGGCCAGAGCTGAGCCAGTGATTGATGCTGGATGGGCCTCTAGGAGAGCAGATTTAAGGAAGGGGAAAAAAAATGCTGTGCAACAGCAGCTGAGAGAGAGGAGTGAGAAAATGTGAGAGAAACAACACTGCAGACCCCAAGGTTAGTGCAGCAGGAGAGCAGGAGGTGCTCCAGGTACGCAGCAGCAGTTTCTCTTCAGCCTGTGGAGAGGTCCCTGGTGGAGCAGGCTGTCCCCCTGCAGCCCATGGGTCCCACATGGAGCAGATCTCCACGCTGCAGCCCATGGAGGAGCCCCCTGTGGAGCAGGGGGATGTGGCCTGGAGGAGGCTGTGGCCCATGGAGAGCCCCTGCAGGAGCAGGCCCCGGGCCAGAGTTGCAGCCCGTGGAGAGGAGCCCATGCAGGAGCAGGGGGCCTGGGGGGAACTGCCACCCATGGGGGACCCGCACTGGAGCAGTTTGCTCCTGACAGATGGACCCTGTGGTATGGACCCATGTTGGAGCAGTTCTTGAAGAGCTGCTGCCTGTGGGCAGCCCACATAGCACGGACACCATTTTGGAGCAGGGGCAGAGAGTGACCTTGAAAGAGCCAAAATGTTACGGACTGACTGCAGCTCCCAACACCCATTTCTCTGTGCCACTTGGGGAGAAGCTAGAAGAGGATGGATGAGAAGGAACGTGTTTTTAGTTGCTTTAAGTTTCTCACTGTTGTAGTCTACCAATGATAGGCAATAAATTATATTAATCTCTCTTTTAGAAGTCTCTTTTGCCCGTGATGATAATTGTTTAGTGATCTCCCTGTCCTTAAATCAACCCTTGAGCCCTTTTCATTGTATTTTCTCCCCCTCTTCCTTTGAGGAATGGTAGTGAGAGAGTGGTTGTGGTAGAGTTCAGGTACCCAGCAGGGTAAAACCACCACAGAGCCATTCTTCTAGAATCACATCAATGCCAGTTCTCCCTAGCTCTTAATCCCCAGGATCAGATCTAGCACAAATAAGACTATTATAACACTAACACGTGAGATACTCATACAAGGCATATGCCACAGTGCTGGACTTTCTGATTTAAGACTTTGTCATATAGAATTTTGATGTTGTGGTACCTGACATGTACCTGCATCCAAATGATTGACACCAATTTACTGAATCGAGAGGAAAAGAGATGCAGAAGTGTGCATATTAATCTAAAAGAGTGAAGCATTCTAACATAATACTTTGGCGATTCATATGTAGCCTTGTATGAAAAGCACTACTAACAAGTGAGTGAGTACATCACACCCCCAGTATATTTAATTAATTCCCAAATCTCTTAAGTATTTCCTTTACCTTCTGGTCCAGCCTTGCTACTGAATCCCAGCAGTTACATTTCTATAGTTTCATAATTGTCTTTGGTGCTTTGGTAATCTTAGTGGTTCTGTTGTCACAGACAGGAATGTTCCTATCTACACTGGAAAATGGCAGTCAGCCTCAGTGGTGGCAGTTTAAACCAACATGTATTGTAACAAGGGCTCTAACCTGCTGCCTTTCACAGTCAGGTGTATTAAACTGACAAATTCAACGATGACTGACTGTAATACTCCAAGCTATGAATTCCTCCAGTTAAAGGGTTGACAACCTGATCCTTCACACTTTTACTATTACAGGGTAGTAACCTCAGGCAGAAGAGAAGGGATGAAAAGCTACAGATGATAACCTTTAACTATCAGATATAGCTATCAATCTACTCTGATGCAAGACCAGAGCTCATAAATCAAAGCCTACTTTCATGCCTAAAGTAGGAATGTTCTTGGGTTACGAGGGTACAAACTCTGTTTCTGTAATTAGGTACAGCATGTATTTCTCAAGTTTTCATTTCTAAGAGTCACATCTTATATGCTACATTGACTTGGGAAGATCCACATGAGAAATTATATTAAAATTAAAATTTTGAATTAAAAATATAATTGCAGATTTCCAATACAGGATGTGTGCTCTTAAACAGAAAGGATCACATTAAAGTTATTGGCATGTGAAAAACAAATAGAAATTCTGACTTGGCATATTTGTACATTCTTTGGAGAAAATAAATGGAAGGTTTGGGATTCTTTTCGCAGTAAATGAAATAAATGAAATAAATAGCTGATACCTGACACTACCGAGAAAAGGAAGTGTAATTTTTCCAGTCTTTTCTAGGTAAAACACATCAGTTTTCTTGACCTTTTAGAAGAAATAAAAACAAGTATGTCTCATACCTTTTTGTTGCTTTGTTTTAAACCAAAAAACCACTGGTAAAGTCCTACGTATGTCACATTGGCATGCTTACCCTATGTGCATCCTGGTCTCTCAGTGAGTTTTCATCTGACCAGTTGTCAGGGATGAAATGTGGATGTTGCTGAGTTAGCACAATTAAATCAATGCAGTTATAATAAAATAAGAAATAAACATGATATGACACAAGGATTTGCAGTATCATAAAATAGTAGTGGCTAAAGCCCTGAATTAGTCTTTGATTCACTTATTGTTAAGGTACTAATAACGTAATAACCTTCAGAAAAATGCAACTAAAAATACACAGATGTTGACATGGAAGACTAACAGAAGCATTGTGTTAATCAACCTGTATTTTATCTAAGCACAGCATGCTTAAGATTTTAATGCAAATTATGTCTTAACAAGGCTTTAATAACCCAATTATATGTGCCAATATAAAGCTTATGAATAGTTGTTCTAAGACACACTTGAACTATCAGTGATGGCTTTCTGTCACCAATGCTTTGTTGAAATATTGCCTGCCTATGTCAAGTGTTTTTGCAGGAGTCAGAGCTTAGTGTAGCTGAATGCAGTGGTCAATACGACACAAAAGTAAAGCCAATATCAAGTTGCAAGATTAGAAGAGTTGTGGTATTAACAGGCAGGTGATTTTAGGTTTTTGGGCTTTAAGTTGGGTCATCTGGAGATAAGAGAGAGATGTATATGAGAAGGATTTGGCATTTATGGATACACGGCATGAGAAATTCAAGGAATGAGGATTCTAGAATGAACTGAGAGTTCATTCATGGAGGAGTAGGCATAAAAGTATGTAAAGGAAATGAGGAAAAATATTAGAGTCCAGTGACTAAAGCCTGGTTTGGAGGGAGAGGCACAACACTGTGCTCTGTCATATTCCAGTGCGAGTAGTATGACAGCTTTCATAAATGTTTGTTCTTCTGGTGATACAAGGCAATCATGGCACAGCTACAGGCTCACAGAAAAGGACAGGAAAAATTCATTCATGCTCCTCGAAGTACCTGAATATTGCCAATGTCTGTCACTATGGTAGTCATTAAAATGGGTTAAATTACCACCTAGCCCAAAATTCTGCATTAAACTGGAGTCAAATTATTTAGCAGAAGAGAACAGGATGTTTGTAACATTTTATATTCAGAGAGAAATATTAATAATTCTTATTGGTTAAAGAATTTCTATCAAATAAAAATGTGTCTTTCCGATTTCCTTTTTTTTTTTTTTTCCTTTTGTGCTCTAAAACTGAACACACTTCCATGCACACTAGTTTTTATATTTGAAGAAAATCAAACTGAAATTTCTGGATCAAATATTTATTTTAGCTTTATGACTAGAGAGTTTCAATCTCCTTTTTTTTTTTTTTCCAAAGTCCTGTATTTTAGATAAAGATTTATTAAAGACCTGTAAACTGTGGGAAGATTTTTCTATGGGAGAGAATTAGTATACATTAATTATATTAATTAGTATATACTATACATGTATACCATATATTTATACACATACTGAGGATTTAAAATCAGGCTTCTAATAATAAAACATTATTTTTGTCTAGTAGAGTCATATTAAGAAGTAATGTAGGACATTAAACCTGCTTAACAGATAAAAAACTGCAAGAGATATGAGTGATTCTGACTATCTGGTCAGGGGTCATGTAATTTAATGGTCAGGTAAGCATCTAACTCAATATCAGTTATGCAAGGTCAAGAACAATCCAATGGCATAATCAGAAACAGAACAGACAGCTGGTACATCTTAAACATTATTTTGGCAATTAACTGCATATTAGTTGTTAAACAAACCGCTTATTGCAGCCAATAAGCTAAATGATTTTAAGCAATACACAAAAGTGTAAAATACCCTTCAAGATATTTTTTCTCAATATTTTATTCTCCTTCTAGTATTACAGCTTTGAATAAATTTATATTTTCTTTTTTTTCCTCTGATATATGGCCTATGTGGCCATTCAGTGGGACCTGGACAGGCTGGAGAGATGGCAGAGGGGAACCTCATGAGGTTCAATAGGGGCAAGTGCAGGGTCCTGCACCTGGAGAGGAACAACCCCTGACACCAGTACAGGTTGGGGGGGGCTCACCTGCTAGAGAGGGACCTGGGGGTCCTGGTGGACAACAAGTTAACCATGAGCCAGCAGTGTGCCCTTGTGGCCAAGAAGGCCAATGGGATCCTAGCATGCATCAGGAGTGTGGACAGCAAGTAGTGAGAGATGATCCTCCCCCTCTACTCAGAGGCTTGGTGAGGCCACACCTGGAATATTGTGTGCAGTTCTGGGCTCCCCAGTACAAGAGGAATGTATAACTTCTAAAGAGGGTCCAGCACAGAGCCATGAAGATGAGTAAGGGATTGGAGTATCTGTCTTATGAGCAAAGACTAAGTGAGCTGGTCCTGTTTAGCTTAGAGAAGAGGAGATTGAGAGGGGATCTGATCAACCTCTAGAAATACCTGAGGGGACAATGTAAAGAGGATGGGGCCAAACTCTTCTCAATGGTGGCTAGCAATAGGACAAGGGGTAGTGGGTATAAATTGAACCATAGGAGGTTTCATCTCCATATGAAAGAATACAATACTTCATGAGAGAATACAAAACTTCAAGTATATACAAAAATTAATACAAAAATCAAATACAAATACATACAAAAAAATACAAAACTCTCAATATATATGAGAGAACACAAAACTTTGGGTGACAGAGCACTGGAACAAGCTGCCCAGAGAGGTTGTGGAGTCTCCTTCTTTGGAGACATTCAAAACCTGCCTGGATGTGATCCTGTGTAACATGCTCTAGGTGACCCTGCATTAATAGGGGGGTTGGACTAGTTGATCTCTCGAGGTCCCTTCCAGCTTCAACTATTCTGTGATTCTGTTATATAATTATATATCCTTCAAAATCACAGAATCACAGAATGCTTGAAGATGGAAGGAATGTCTGGAAGTTATCTCATACAACATCCTGCTCAAGAAGGGACACCTAGAGCCACGTGCCCAGGACCAAGCCCAGGTTTCTTTTGAATATCTCCAAGGAAGGAGACTGCAAAACCTCTCTGGGCAACATGTGCCAGTGCTCAGTTACCCACACAGTGACGAAGTGCCTCCTGATACTCAGATGGAACCTCCTGTGTTACAGTTTGTGCCCATTGCCTCTTATCCTGGCACTGGACACTACTGAAAAGAGCCTGGCTCCATCTTCAGTGCACCCTCCCTTCAGATATTTCCTACACATTAATAAGATCTCCCTCTGAACCTTCTGTTTTCTAGGATGAGCAGACCCAGCTCTCTCAGCCTTTCCTCACAGTAGAGATGTTCCAGTCCCTTCATCATCTTTGTGGCCCTATATTGGACTCTTTCCAGTAGCCATAAATCTCCAGAACTGGACAAAGCACTCCAGGTGCAGCCTCACCAATGCTGAGTAGAGGGGAAGGATCACCTCCTTCAACCTGCTGGCAATACTTTGCCTAATGCAGCCAAGAACACTGTCAACCTTAGTGCAAGGGCACATTGCTGACTCATATACAACTTGGTGTCCACCAGGACCCCCAGACCTTCTTCTGCAAAGATGCTTTCCAGCTTTTGGCCTTCCTTGCATGTCTTAGTGGTTGTTCCTCCCAAGGTGCAGGGGATTGATTTCCTCATTAAATTAACAGAGAAGTACACACCCTTACTCTGTAATGAAATTAATGTTTTGCCAAATGTAACATTGGCTAACTCACATAGCTCTCATTTTTAGGATGTTAAAAAGCATGTCATGGTCACCAGCAACCCCTTGAAGGAACAAGAGAAAAAAAAAAGTATGATATTGTACTAAAGTTGTCTACAAACTACAGAAATTATTTCTTTTTTTGTCAGCATTATATATTGTATTGTATTCTACAGAAGATTGAGTTTTGGGCACAGATGCAGTTAGCTATTAACCACAACTGCAGAATAGGATAAAAATCAATGAGGGCTTCCTGAAAATAAAGAAATCACTGAACATGGTCCTTGTCCACAATTGCACTACAGTCATTGCTGCACCAGGTTGGCTGCAGCTGCTTTTAACAGCCGCTGTCAGCAACAGATAATTTCATAGCATCAGACAAGATGTGAAAGGGCCACCATGGAAAGAGAAACTTAATAAAGGAGAAACTTAAAACATTAAAAGCAAAACAAAACAAAACCAAAACCAAAAAACTAGCACAATGATTTGTAATGAACATTGTTATTTTAAGAGAAGCAGAACTCTATTGTGTTGTAAATATAATAAAATGCTTCCAGCTCATGTGAATCACTTGTTAATGGGACTATTGTGCCATTGTAAATTACTGTAAAGTAACATTATCACATGCATCATCCAAGCCATTTTCTAACTATTCACCAGCATTAACTGTCATTGTGGAAAGAGAATTTCCTCTGTGGAGAAGCTGCAGTCATAGATATGTACAAAAAGGAGGAATTGTAGTCACTGATCAATTCAGTTCCGATGTTTATTGTGTACCCCCTTGTCTCTACACTATTGTTGGAATTGTAATTATGTCCTAAAAGATGAACCAGGAATAAAACAGTACAGCAGACTAAACCAGTGATATCTAATAGCTTGACCTATTTCACTCCCCTTACCATCGCCTCCCCCCTCAAAAAAATTATGATGTAGTTAGTTATCAAATTGAAATATTTCTGATATTTCAAAGCCACATTCAAATCAAATATTACAAAGGTGTAAGAGCTGTGAGTGAATGGAGGACAAGGGAAATAGCATAGAAGGCAATCTTGTGTTTGTTTTTATTCTGATTTATATAAAAAAAAAAAAAAAAAAGTGAACAAATGTTCAATGACAGACATAAGAGCATTAGAAATGCCCTAACAGCATCACACAAGTGGTCTGGTCAATAGCTGCGTGACCATAGGAGATGCTGTTCATGAAAGGCAAATGAGCCTGACTACCCTCAGACCATGAGGTCAAAGTGGATATTCCCCTGGTAACCACTGCTGCTCAATTAAGGGTCTTGGGAGGTACATCACTTTCTAGCCCTTCTGTCTCTATTTATGGTGCCCAAATTGCAGTCTACAACTTCCTCGTAAGGGGGTGTCGAGAGGCAGGAGACCTTTTCTCCATTAACACCAGTGACAGGACCCGCGGGAACGGGGTTAAGCTGAGGCAGGGGAAATTTAGGCTTGACATCAGGAGGGGGTTCTTCACAGAGAGGGTGGTTGCACACTGGAACAGGCTCCCCAGGGAAGTGGTCACTGCACCGAGCCTGTCTGAATTTAAGAAGAGATTGGACTGTGCACTTAGTCACATGGTCTGAACTTGTGGGTAGACCTGTGCGGTGTCAAGAGCTGGACTTGATGATCCTTAAGGGTCCCTTCCAACTCAGGATATTCTATGATTCCATGAAATTTATTTAATCAATTTTTTTATCTGTTGGTATTGTCTACTTACAATGTTCTGGGGCAAAAAATTCCAGTATTTCACCGCTTGCTACTTAAAAAAACACATACTTTAAACAAATTTCTTTCAAACTGATCTACTAGTTTTGGCTTGTTCTTTTATAATAGTGTTTTGCTAGTAATGATTCTGCATTTACCACATCCAGCACCTTCACGATTTGGCAAAACCTCCTTTACAAACATCTTTCCAAAAGATATAAGCTCTTGCTTATGTTAAAATCAGGCATGTATAGGGAATATATTTAACCATTCTGGACAAAACCTGGTAGAAGTAAGTTTAAGTTTGTTTCAGAACAAGAATTCAAATTCTCAGGGTTCAAAAAATTTCTCTACTTCATGAGCCTCAATAAAATAGCATAACATCTGATATGTGCTCATTCTTCTGGAAGCAGATTGCAGTTCCTTCTGGAAATAAACTGCAACTCCCTATCCAAATATTTTCCCATAGGAAGCACATACTTGTGATCATTACATTTCACAGAGCTGTGTTAAATGTTTAAGAGAAGACGTTAAGAAAGACAGATGTTTTTGATGTGTTTTCACAGAAATATCAGCAAGTTAGGAAAACTGGCATTTCAATGTCAGTTAAAAGATACATTTTTTTTTTCTATATTTTTTTCCTACGTTTTATCCTATGGACGTGACATGAAGGAAAAGCTTTCTTATATCTGTCCCATGATTTTTCCACAGCACCTCCCATCACATATCCTTTTTCCTCAAGAGTAAGATGGGACAAAAGAAAATGATTAAAAAAAAAAAAAAGAGGAGGAGGAAGCAGAAGAAGAAACTAAGCATTAAAGCATCTTATAAAATAAACTTTGTATTTTTAAATTCTTGACAGAATGTAATTTTTAAGTAAAGACCATTTTGTTTTTACCTGTGAATCACTAAATAATTACATCGGTCTTCCTATTATCCCCCATTAAAATTCCGGCGTCATGCTTTTAAAACTAGCTCTGAGGGCATGTATTTTATGGCAAGATGTTCATCTTTCTTGAACTTAAAGAAAAAAAATCTACCAATCTATAAATACACGCTTTAAACATAAAATAGATTTTATTACCAGAGTAGCTATATTATTGTCATGGAAATTGAGTGTATTTTCAGCTGTGACCCACCTTAAGTTTTCAATTTGTTAACATTTTTGATTAGTGGAGTTAACATACTACTGAGAAGAAATTTCTGAGGCTCTTTATCAAATGAACGTCAAGAAAGTATGAGGTCAATGCTACATTATGTACCATATTTTTTTCAGCAAGATCAAATTCTACACTTGTACACTCAGTCTAGGCTATAAAATTATCATTGTAAGTTTTAGTTGTTAAAGAATCTTATATATATGCTATAAAAGAGAAGGATAAACAAACAGTGAAACTCGTATTTTTGATCAATTAATGTTGCTTGGTGACATTTCATTTAAAGGAAGTTACTTAGTAGGCAAACATCAAATAATTTTTCCAGAAAATTGGAATGACCAGGAAGACTCAGATGGAGTAGCAAGACAGCAAGTAAAATTTACGTTCGATAATGAATGGTCTTTAAATTAAGAAAAGAACACCATAATTTATTTATATGGCTAACACCAGAAAAGAGCAAGAAAAAGACCTGTGCTATTGCAGAAAACTTGTGAAGTTTACTTGTATGTAATTTGAGTAGTTTAGTCAAAATTTTTTAGTATAAAGTTGAAGAGTGATTTCATCTAACCAGCTCTTGTCTCTTTAACTATGATTTTAGGCTTTTAAAACTTTGTCAGTATAGGTTGTTTTTTCATATTTAACAGAATGTAATACATTTCAGTCAGACTTTTCTTTGAAATTGCCAGGCAAATTGTAGGTACTTTTGAAAATGCCATCTCCTCAAAGATAGCTTTATGAAACCACTGTCTGTATTGGCTAGATTTGTAATCTAAAATAATTCAGGCTGTACTTAACACCAGTAAATTAAACAGTGCCATGGAAAATTCCCAGGCACTAGGATAAAATCATTTAATCCGTAAAACATTTAAAACGGTCCCCAACACCATTTTGGCCTGGACCAAGTATCAGTCTCTCAGACAATTTCTGGACATGTTTTTGGTTTTAGCAAAGAACAGGTAGTTACTAATAGGTACTTCAGACATGGCCACTGTGTTTAGAAAAGTAAATAAACATTTATCATGTATGCAAGTTATCCTGTGCCAGTTAGGCTCAATACCATTGAATGATCCCGTGTATTTGCCACTATAATTTTCCAGCATAAATACTGCATCATAGAACAGAATTTTAAATTATTTGACAATATTCATGAATTTCAATGAGAATTATGTATCCAAGCATTTTTTCTGAAAGCACAAGACCTTTCAGTCACTTCAGAAGCATTTCACCAATTTTATTCATAACAGTCTGTGTGAATCACTTGATTTAAAACATCAATATATTGTACAAAAGCAAACAAAAAAAAAAAAAAGTTTTTGTTGTAAACAAAGTGGCATATTGCCATGGATTGTTTTGCTCACTTACAGCCACCCTATCCTGCTGTATGAATTTGTCCACTGGAAGCTTTCCTACATCTGTCTTTGCAGCATCTTATATGGTACATTCAGGGAGGCAGACTGCTAGAAAATATGGATTGAAATTTCTAGCCCAATCAGTATTTATGTTCCCTCTGTACCATACGTTTAGTATAACATTCATATTAGTCCCAAACCTGTATCTCAGTCTTCTCTTCTTAATATTCATATTTCATTTGTTTATACTGAAGACTTTTGAAATCTGGAAATATATTATTATAAATAAACAAATAAAAAGTAAATCTACTATACCTCTTAAAGTTATATACTTAACAGATTTTAACAGCTCCATAAAAGTAGTACAGATCATCAAGGCAATTTATGAACTAGAAGTTTCTAAAAGCAACAAAGTAGGCTGTTATACAAGAAATTAAAAATAGCTGTCATGATTTATCAGGTCCTGATTGCTTTGAGGCTGTTAGAATTCAGAGCAGAAATCAGAACTCTCTTATAAAATTTCTCATTTTGTGTTTATCTGGTGAACATGACACAATCTTTATTATTTCCTCAATAACCTACGAAGATTGTTATATACTCATTTGATAATTTAGAGCATAAGTCTGTAAACCACACAGACTACTGAAGATTTTTTTAACGAGAAGGAATATGTATTTTTTAATGTTACTTTAGGCAAAGAAACACATTTGTAATGCATACTGGTACAGAATAAACAATTTAGAGCTATGGCAGAATATCAAGAATGACACTCTCCTTAATGTGTATCATTACATCCAGATGCTGAAGAACACAATGCTTAATACCACGCACTCATCTCAGGCAAAGGAAGATTGAAAGCCTGTGCCCATAATTCCTGAGGCAAAATTTTTATTCTCTGCAAGATTACAGAGTCATGCCATATGTTTCACTGGTGTTTTTTTTTTTTCTTTTTTTTTCTTTTCCTTTGGTTCTATTGTATTTTGCTTTGTATATTATGTTAAATCAGATCTTTATGTTCTGGATATAGTTTTCCTGACTGCTATCCAGCTATAGTTGTCTTTCTATGCCTAGAAGGTACCACACACAGCTGGGATGAAAGAGGGGCATTCTTTCAGACAAATACTCTTAATGGTTGTTTTGTTCCTTAAAGCAAATGAAGAAAAAAATCTAACAGATTCATTCACTCCAATATGTTGGAGTGTATGACAGATAAAGCAAATCTTTTGGCTATCAAAAATAAAATAAAATAAAAAAATTAAAAAAAAAAAATAGAAAGGCCTGGTGCTTAAGAGAACTGAGTTGAAATTTGCTGCCTGCAGGGTGTAGGCAAATACCATGGTGTAGATGACAGCTTCCATTTTCACTTACAGCTTGCAGAAGACTGATGACAAGTGCTTTATGAAAGAAAAATTGCACTGATTCTAGATATGTGTACAGTATATCCACATATCCCCCCAAAATGTTTAACTGAGGCTGTGTGTCTACAGACATTTCTCTCTGCAGCAGTACAAGTTCAAGAACTTGTTCTCTCTCTGCATTATGCTTGTTTCCACATCTGTGCTGCTCCTTTGCTTTTCCAAATATAACTATCTGTTGGCCCACACAGTGAAAAGCAAATAAATCCAAGTTAAAATAACTGTACTGAAAATTAAATGCAGATGAGGGCTGGAGGAAGAATTTTTATCCCTGATCAGGTTCAAATACAGGGTGGAGAGCATAGGCCTAAAAGCAGGATAATAAGAAGGATAATATTGTAAAAAACATCTCAACGTATACATGACTGATAAGAAGAAGCCAATATAATTATGTTCATATTGATCAAACTAGAAACTTAATTTTTTGAGACAATTCTTTTTATGCCATGTATGTATGTTAATTACATACATGTTTTGTTAATTTCATGGAATAAGCTTTCTTAGCATGACACAGAAATTGCCTCTAAGTGATTGAGCTTAAGAAAAGGAGACATTTTATTTATGAAAGTGAATGTACCAAAGAATCCTCCTCTTTGAAAGTCTTCCTATTCTCACCCTGCCTTTCAGAGAAAATGCTTTCAAAATGATGAATAAAATGTTTACCAGCTTAGGGTTCTTGAAGAAGGAGGAGTCTAATTGCATGTCCATGTGCTGTGAGGCATGTGAAGCCATGCCTTTAAGCAGAGATACTTCTCTGCTGTGGACTCCCGCTTTATCCATTCTAGTTAATGAAGGTTGACACTAAGGAGAGAATTCTTCCAAAATAACCCTCAACCTTGCAATATGATTTTCCTATAAGCACAACTTTACAGTATAAATAAAGACAAGTATCTTTATTTTCAGAAAATTATTTTCTGTTTGTCAAAACTTTTTAAATTGACTCAACTTTCACTTTCCAAGAATTAAAAATAACCATCAACTGGGTACTTATTATAAAGGATTTCTCTGTAGAAAATCTGAACAGATTTCAGATACAGCTACTCTTTAACAGAGGGTGTTTGACTCTGAATCCTGCCAGCCTACATTCAGAATGAAATGCTATATAGCTCCTTTAACATCTGATTGTCCAGACGCCTTCCCTAAGGCTGCATTGCCACATTTCAGTTATAACCACCAAAGACTATGGCAGAGAATGCACTACACAACCTGGCAAGTATGTTTCCTGACTATGGAAATCACTCACACAGCACCAATACTGCACTGCAAGTTGATTCACTGAGTGCTCAGACCCATTTCTCAGCCACAACATGCATCTACAAAGTGCTAAAAAATGTATGAACTCCCATTGGTTGCATATTGAGAAACCTTGTGGGCTTACTATGGACAGCCCTACTCAGCTGTGTCTTGCTGGTGCCCCAAGCCAGTCCAAACTTTTTAAGTCAAACACAACAAAGTACACAGCAGTAAAACAAGATACTAAGCTGATGCATCCAGCCTGAGGCATGAGAAGACCAAACAAATAACATGTCCAACCTCTGCTACAAAAAATGGACACTTTCCTCTCAATAAGAGTTACAGTCATAAACAGGAATTACAGATAAAATTTCAATAAAACTCAATAGGTAATTTTATAGGAGTATTCCTCAAACCCTCAATATTTTTTCCTAATTATTACATTTAAAATATTTTGTAGTAATTCAATTCAAATGAATGATAGCTGTGCTCTTACAACCCCATCTAAATATGGAATGCATTTTTTTCCTTAGAAAGTTACCTACTGTAACTTTGTTGTAGGTAGTACAACTTCAATTATCAGGGCAATTTTCTATTAAATCATTTCAAACAGGTCCATCAAAGTGTTGCAAATATAAATCATTCCTTATAACCTGTTTCCAAAGTCAGAGCAATTATTATATGCCTGCAAATTTTTGAGCTAAAGTGTGGTGAGAGAGAATCATAAAAAAAATATATATATATTCCCACTATCAAATCATCAGTTAAGCACTGCTGAAAGCAAATAGCAATTTAGACGTCACTGTTAAGCAAGAGAAATTGCACCCCACTTGTTGATTTTCAGGCTTCTTCTTATAGCAGTTACATAGTGTTATCTCAATCTAGAGCAACAATAAAGCATGTCAGATACAAAAAGAGACATTGAACAGCTGTAACAGGTTCAGTCTAAAATCACAGCAACTCAGAAGATGGAGGCAGCATGAGGGCAAGGATATCTTCCATTCTGAAGAGACAGTTTACGTGTCTCTTTTATGCACAGGGGAGTCACACCCTCTGGAGTGACTGAAAAATAAATTCTTCAGAGCTGTAGGCTTGATAAAAGTTATATTGGTTGTTTGAGAAACAAGCCCATAACACGCCTCCTTCAGCTGTAATGGCTAAGGTGATTAGTCTACTGAATTCTGTAGCAGTATAAAACTTTAACAGAACAGTGTAGAACAAAGGAAGGATGGAAGAAGAGATGGGAGGATGGAAGGACAGAATGAAGGAGTATTTGCATTTCCATTGGCACTAAGCATTAAATAATGCCAATCTATTAAGTAATAAATTGTAACCAGCAACCCTGAGGCAAGTGTGTTATGAATAAAGAAGATCAATCTGACATGGTGTCGTGGTCCTGTGAGAAAAAAAATAAAACCCAGCAGTCAGCTGGTAATGACAACCTCACCCCAACACAGTCAGCAATGGAGTGCATCAACAGAGCAAGCAAATCATATTATGCCACGCACACCCCCTCGTATCCCAGGCTGCTCTGGTGAGGTAGTGAATCTCCCAAGCCATTCATTTCTGGTATGTTGACAGGTACTGCTGAAGAAGAGCCTGTAAGTTATTTCTGCTCTGTTACATAGAAACACAGGTTTGATACGTGGTTTACTGACTCCTCAAGAAGGTACAGAAATGTCAGACTAAATAAGGAAAACAGTCAGAGTCAAAATAAATGTTTACAGATTGATGCCATAGAATGACTCACGAGAATTCAAATGTAGGAGTAGCCTAACTCCTCTAAATCTGGGGAAAGGGAAAGGGAAGGGGAAGGGGAAAGAGAAAGGAAAGGGGAAGAGCAAGGGGAAGAACCTCCCCAAAAGTTATATGTATTGTTATATTTCTTGTCACATACGTATATGTCTACCAGTGGAGACATATACGAGTACATAAGAGACTTTATTTGAAAATAAGAAAACATATGGATGATTTTTGCACTTGATTGAGTTCTCAGGACAGCATTATGAAGGAATAAGAGGCAAAAGCTAGAGATTATGACAACTGGAGTCTTGATTTTGTATATAAACATATGAAGAAGAAGGAGAAGGAGAAGGAGAAGGAGAAGGAGAAGGAGAAGGAGAAGGAGAAGGAGAAGGAGAAGGAGAAGGAGAAGGAGAAGGAGAAGGAGAAGGAGAAGGAGAAGGAGAAGGAGAAGGAGAAGGAGAAGAAGAAGAAGAAGAAGAAGAAGAAGAGGAAGAAGAGGAAGAAGAGGAAGAAGAGGAAGAAAAGAAGGAGAAAGAAAGGAGGAAGAAAGGAGAAAGAGAAAGAAAGAAGGAGAAGGAGGAGGAGGAGGAGGAGGAGGAGGAGGAGGAGGAGGAGGAGGAGAAGGATCTGTCACCAAAAATATATATTTTTTTTCCAGAATTGAGCAATTAAGACTTCACTTGGTATGAATTTAGGAGTGGGCAAAAATTGAGGTCCAAAGCTGAGAAAAATGAATGTAAATTGTCAATAAAATTTCTAGGACAATATAATAAATTTACTTTGCAATTTGTTAACACAACAATTTGTCTGCTTAGTGGACAGCAGAAGTACTTTTCAATTTTGTCTTTAAGTTGCAATCACAGCTCACAGTAACAGATACAATTAGATTGAATATAAATCAGACAGTAGTCGTCTGTCCACAATAATGTTAAAGCATGAAGGAAAACAAACAAAAAAAAGGAATAGCCTATATGCCAGTAAAAAGAAAACAGCCGAGCAAAATTCCAAAACTGTAGACTTAAATTTGAAGTAATCAAAAATGGCTTATGAGCAAACTGTAGATAGCTCATGAAGAAAATTATTTAAACTATTCCACACAGGCCTTTGCAGTAGGTAGAACACCTGGAGAAGCATAGTTTGATTAAGGATAACTAGCAAGAATTCTGACAGGGAACTGTCAAGCTTATCTAGCCCGTTGGAGTTCTTTGAAGATACTGCAGCTGTAAGAGATAAGGGAAATTCAGTGCATGTAATATACACAGAATTTCAAAAGTATTTGTCAAGGTTCCAAACTAGAGATTAGTGGTTGAAGTAAAGAGTGAGGGTTAAAATAGGCTACTGGATAAAAATACTGGATGATGAGCAAAGCATAAAGTATTGCTGTAGAAGAAAACCTTTTTCAGATTGAAAAAGGGGTTGAGGTTTGCCAGTTTAATAGGCATGTTCAGAAGTCTAGAAACACATTAATTTTGTGACAGTGCCTTGTGAAATGAATTGCCAAATACCCACATCATATATTGCATACAAAGTGAATAATGATATATATATACATAAAAGCATCAAAACAAGTGAATCAAAGTGAATTTGAAAAATTTCACAAGCAAGTGAAAAAAAAGTTAAATAATTTAAATGAGACTGTTGACAACTAGGCTGAATGCTAACCAGTAAAATGATACACAGGAAAAAATCATTGTCAAGAATATGCAGCAAATAAAGGACAAAGTCACTATTACAACAGCTTGTCATATGAGCAAATTACACAGCAAACAACTCTGTGGACTTTATTCCATTACTATATAATGTACTGTTCGTGGATCTTGCAGTTATTATACAGAATGCTATGCAGATCTATGTTCAGGAATGGATTGATTGCAAAGAGCTGCCTCTGAAGCAGGTTTAGAGTTTGTGGGTAAAAATTAAAGATCAGACCAATAAAGGTCATCTTGTGGTTGCGGTCTACTACAGGCTGCCTGATCAAGGGGAGCCTGTTGATGAACCTCTTTGTTTCAACTACAAGAAGCATCACACTCACAGGCTCTCATCCTGATGGAGGTCTTCAGCCACCCACATGTCTGCTGGAAAAGCTACACAGCAGGCTGTAAGCAATCCAGGAGACTCCTGGAGTGCATTGAGGATAACTTCCTGGTCCAGGTATTAGACAAACCAACCAGAGAAGAAGCAATAATACTGGACCTGGTGCAGTATTATTATTATTACCAATGCAGATGAAGTCATTAAAGAAGTTAAGATCAGAGGAAGTCTGGGCCGCAGTGACCACACCCTTGTTGAGTTTGTGATCTCAAGTAATACGGGCCTGGCAAAGAGAAAAGTTCAGGACCCTGAACTTTCAAAGAGTGATCTTCCAGCTGTTTGAAGACCTAGTGGACAAGATCCCCTGGAACACTGTCCTTAGAGACAAAGGAGCTTATCAGAACTGTCAACTCTTTAAGGACACTTTTCTTAGAGCACAAGAACTCTCCATCCCCCTGTGTAAGAAAGCAAGCAGGAAGGGCCGGAAACCCACGTAGATGAGCAAGGACTTGCTTGTCAAATGAGGTGCATGAAGAAACACACAGGCAGTGGAAGCAGGGACATGGGGCCTGGGAAGAGTACAGGGATGCTGTCTGGATGTGCAGGGATGGAATCAGGAAAATCAAGGCACAGATGGAACCGAGCTTGGCAAGGGATGCAAAGAATAACAGGAAGGGATTCAAATTCTGAGCAATTCATTGCTCAGAAAAGAAAGGCCAAGAAGAGTGTTCCCCCTCTGATGGATGAGAAAGGTAAACTAGTAACGACAGACATGGAGAAGGCTGAGGTACTCAACAAATTCTGTGCCTCAGCCTTCACTACCAGTCAGGCTTCCCATGTCTCTTGTTTCCCAGAAGCTGAAGATAAGGGATGGGGGAGCAAAGTCCACTGTACGTGAAGAGCAGTTCAAGACCACCTGGTGAAACTGAACAGGTACAGATCTATGGGGCCTGATGACATGTATCCCAGGATCCTGAAGGACCTAGATTATGTAGTTGCCAGGTCTCTCTACATCATATTTGAAAAGTAGTCAGGCAAAGTCCCGGGTGACTAGAAAACGGTAAAAATCACTCTTATTTTTAAAAACAGTAGAAAGGAAGAACTCAGGAACTACAGACGGGTGAGCCTCACCTCTTTCCCTAAATGATCATGGAACAGATCCTCCTGGAAGCAATGTTAAGGCACATGCAAGACAAGGAGGTTATCTGAGACTGCCAGCACTGCTTCACCAAGGGCATATCATGCCTGACCAGTCTGGTGGCCTTCTGTGATTGACTGCATCAACTAACAAGGGAAGACTGACCAATGTCATCTGCCTGGACTTCTGCAAGGCCTTTGACATGACATCCTGATCTCCAAATTGGAGAAATATGGATTTGAAAGGTGGACCATTCAGTGGACAAGGAACTGGTTTGAAGGCTGCACCCAGAGAGTGGTGGTCAATGGTTCTATGTTCGAGTGGAGGCTGGTTATGAGTGGTGTCCCTCAGGGGTCTGTCCTTGGACTGGTACTATTTAATATTTCTATCAATGACATAGACAATGGGATCAAGTGCACCCTCAGCAAGTTTTGCAGATGACACCAAGCTGAGTGGTGCAGTTGATATGATAGAAGGAAGGGATGCCATTCAACGCGATGTGGATAAACTTCAGAAGTTGGCCCATGTGAACCCAATGAGGTTCAACAGGGCCAAGTGCAAGGTGCTGCACCTGGGTTGGAGCAATCCCAGATATTTACAGAATCCAGGATTCTGGGGAAAAAAAATAAAATATATATATATATATATATAAAGTTTCTGTGTAGTCAATTGAGTTATTTGGAAAATTTGCTGTAAATGTTTAAGGAACATTTAGTACTTGGTATTAACTGGAAGAGAGACAGAAGATGATACTATAAAATTATTTACAAATGTGGATTAGCAATTAGCATAGCTATATAAATGCAAACCTATACTCAGGAGACATTGTACCCATGAAAATCATCAACCAGGTTCAATTGTCTTCAGATGACTGCAAAAGTCCATAGCAGAGCTGTTAGATTGCTAACAATCCTTCTCCCTTCCGCATCAGTATATAAAAAAGCAAGGTACTTCAGCTGATCTGAAACCATTCCCAAGAATATTTCTGTCCTCTAGATTGTTTACCCTCTAACTTTCTTCCAATGTTTGCCAGGAATTTACCTGCTAAACTTTTAAGTAAGCTTTGCCTGTCTGTCTACTTTTCCCTACAGCCTGCAGTCCTAGGTGTGATTTGTTTGCACAAATAAGTTTCCTTTCTCTAAATAGAATGTGTCTAACTCCAGAGCATTCAGTGTTACAGAGAAACTCAAAGGATTTGCATTATTAGATTTCAGGTGAGAGAAACACTACAAAAATTTTTCAGATCCTCCTTTGTAGCCTCATAGTTCATCGTGGAACTCTAAAATCGTAACTCATTTCAGGTGCCATCAGATGTATTCCACAAATATAATTTAATCCAATGGCCCAGGAAGATTGCATATATGATCTTATTAGTGCTCCATAAAGCAAGGGATTTTAAATATGTAAATATAGTAAAATAAAATAAACAGAACTTCACTAGCTATTTTTTCTTATTATCATCAGTAGATACATATTGCATCTGTTTGACTTAATGGGCTTTAAATTTATTCAACTCAATCTTTGCTTCTGTAATGAATGTAGATGTTGTCTCACAAACCGAAATGCAGAAATACGTTTTGTAATATACTACCCAATGCACCCAGCTTTAGCTGTACAAAGGCTGTTTTATAACCCAATAAATACATTTTAAATAAAAACAGACCATTTTAAAAAGCACTCAGTAAAGCAGCAACATAAATAACATAGTAGGGGTCCTTTTTTCTTTCATATGAATAATTTCTCTATCCAGTTTATTCAGGTAATCAATGATTTATTTTTTTCATTTTTAAACTGACAGTAAAAAAGTTCATATTGGTTATGAGGGTAGAAAAAAAATCACAATCTTCCAGGCATTTATAATAAACTTACCATAATACAGGTGCTGAAATTAAAATTTAGTTCATCATATAACTGTGGGAAGCAGACTAGAAAGCAAATCTACCACAGCTGACTAACACACACAGACATACTTTAAATTCATCAATGATATGTTGGGTAAAGAGTATTTTTCTGATCACAAGCATTTGTCACTTTTACTAGTGTAATTGTAACATATCTATCATTTGTCCTGATGCACAGGAACATAGTTTGATGTGCTGGATTAGGTAATTGTCTCATCAGAACTCTGAAAAGTCAAAAAAAAAAACTTAAGCAATACATAGGATTTCAGAAAGTTACATATTTTTTAAATGTTCCCATATATTTGCTAATATTTGTTTTGTAGCTAAGGTAATACAGATTTTAGCTTTGGCTTTATGCACCAGTTCCTACTCCATTATGATTTTTTTTTACCATACTTCACCATGATTCAAGTACAAAAATAAAAATCCATTCCTGAATATTCAGAATGAAGGTTATCATCAGAGCTAAGGCTGAAGAAAACATTAGATTTCATTCAGAACAAAATGGTGACAAAAATCTACTGAGAGAAGGGCATTTTTGTTAAGTTTTTCATCTTTAACAGAAGCAAAAAAAAAAAAGTGATTAATTTTAGTGCTAGTATTTATTAAATAGCAAACACAATTTATTTAAGAAAAAAAGATAAAAGATGAGGAAATGTTTTATAGTTTTTTCTGCTATTGAATTCACTTTGAAGAATTGTTTCTAACTAAATAAGAGAGGTATGTCAGAGGCAAGCATGGAGAGATATTTTAATCCGAAAATGGATTTAGAACATAAAAAAAAAGAAAGATTATAATATTAAAATTATAGCAAAAATAGTAGATATAGTGTGGAAAATACTTCTATAGCTCTAATTTGTATTTTAGATAGCATCAAAATCCCCAGATGGACTATATGTCCGTCATTGATAACAAGCAAAATACAAAGTCAGGATAATGATGAAGGAAGAGAAGCTTTTGCAGTTCATGTACTGATAAAAGAAGACATTCAAGTCTTTACCTGACAGTAGGATCAGTGACTTGATCTTATAAACACAGACCATCTAGTCACAGGTATAAGATCATTTATGATGACAAGCCAAAGGTACAAAAAATGATGCCAGATATACTATACATATCTTCAAGTGTCTTATCCTTTAAATTGTCTTGTCCTTTTTATTCCTTTTTCCAAAATTCCAAATCAGAAAGCTATGTTCTTTTACTTAAAAATTTTATTACTTCCAATTCAACATTTTAAGCCAAAGCAAGACACTAATATATTGTTTATCTAATGTATAATTGCTAATTCCACTGAAGATTATACATTCTATTTTCATTAAAATACATTTTTTTCCCACTTAAACAAAGTGGGAACCTCAGCAGTTAGGACTCCATGAGCAGTTAATATGCACTCTAAAGTTCCCTTGTCCTCAAGATGTCAAAAGACTTGAAAGTGCTTTTTTTTTGCTAACAATTTCATTACTAAAATTATTAGTTGATACAGAATTGGTGGTCTCAAGCTAATAAGAAAACTTTTTTCATTTTCCCCTCAAGATATGTCAAGAGCATGTGAGAAAACAACTACATGTAGTCACTGCTTAAAAGTGTAATCTTAGGCAAATATTAAATATACATATATACATATACATATGCATACATGTAGCCATGAAGGTGTCCTCCTTTTCTCTAAATGAAGTGATTCGGATATCAGAGTAGCTCCCTCAGACTCCAGCAACAGTAAACGCCTCAGAGATATGAAAGAAATTAAGAAATGACCCTCTATACCTCTTTCCTTACCCCCATTTCCTAGCTTATTTTTTATTATTGCCAGTGCTACCTGATGTTGTGGTTGATTGGCACCACAGAAGCAGCAGGTGTCAAGAGAGGCTGGAAGAGGTTTCCCAGATCTGAAACAACTCTGGACAACCCTTTTCAATGGTATATATGCCATAATAGTACCACATGAAACTAGAAGAAATGGCTGCAGTACTGTTCATTTGAGGTTTCATCATAGCTGCTATGACTAGGTATGACAGAATGATCAAGCTTTTTAGATATACTGGAATAAGCAAGCTCAGTTCTGCCTCAAGTCAGTGCAGCCCTGAATGTCTCCACATGGGATAACTGCAATTTCTCTCACTGTCTGTTTGAGTGCTTTTGCCATTTTGTTATATACTGCATTCAAGAAAAACCTGTAATATTGTCTGATAGCTTGCTGAACACCTGTTGGAGTTAGTTTTGCCATCAAGACTATCACATAAAACTTCAATATACTAATATTTCTCTTTTTATTGTATCAATAATTCTTTAATATATAATAAAAGTTGAGCAGAAATACAATTCAAGGATGATTCACATTATTTATAAACTTATTTATAACCTCTAACAAGTTTGTGGGCTTTTTTTTTTTTAATAGCTACTATTTAGGAGCTAGTAATGTTCTAGTACAAGCACTACTGTGGTATGTTAAAAAAAAAAAAAAAGTGATGTACAAATATTTCCCAGAATTCCCCAGATGCTTCCTTTGATGTATGGCTAAGAAACACCGCTGTCCCCTACATCTCTGGTTCTATAGAAAATGGTAAGTACAATGCTTAGTAGCCACACTTCTTCTCAAATAAAGCGGGTCTAATTTCTGGTCTAGTGTCTAGGTAGAGTAGAGTAGAGTAGAGTAGAGTAGAGTAGAGTAGAGTAGAGTAGAGTAGAGTAGAGTAGAGTAGAGTAGAGTAGAGTAGAGTAGAGTAGAGTAGAGTAGAATAGAATAGAATAGAATAGAATAGAATAGAATAGAATAGAATAGAATAGAATAGAATAGAATAGAATAGAATAGAATAGAATAGAATAGAATAGAATAGTGCAGCTGGAAGGGACCTTCAAAGGTCATCTAGTCCAACTCTCTCCACAGCTAGTCCAACTCTGACCACTTCAGAGCTAAGCAAAAGTTAAAGCATGTTATTGAGGGCATTATCCAAATGTCTCTTGAATGCTGACAGGCATGGAGCATCAACCACTTCTCCAGGAAGCCTGTCGCAGTGTGTGACCATCCTCATTGCAAAAAAAAGTTTCCCTAATGTCCAGTCTGAATATCCTGTGGTGCAGCTTTGTGCCATTCCCATGCATCCTACCACTGGTTACCAGGGAGAAGCGACTGGCACCTCCCTCTCTACTTCTCCTCCTCAGGAAGCCGTAGAGAGCAATGAGTTTGCCTCTCAGCCTCCTTTTCTTCAGACTAGACAACCCAAATGTTCTTGGCCTTTCTTCGTAGGACATTACTTACAGCTCAATCCAGGTGTTAAACTATTAACAAAGATAAAAACTGAAGGAAATGAGCACTTGCATAGAATTAAATCTGGTTATGTTTTAGAAAAAATATCCAAAACAAAAAGCCAATAAAAATATTGATTAAGGGGCATGGGTAACAAATGAGAAGAATCAGAATTGTTTGTTTACATACACAAATTCAATAGAATTGGTATTGCAGCATAATCATAAAAAGTTTTTTTTTTTAACTTGAAGAATACAGTATTAGTTATTTAAAAAGGACAGAGAAAGCAAAATAGGAATTGAAGCTGCAATCCTTAACAAAACAGTGTTAGCTGCTTCTAGGCTTCTAAGCTACCCATAACTGACAAGCAAATGATCCTTAAAAAGACTGTGGATCAATATTCAAATGCATAATTAGACTTCAGAGAATATTGAAATCAACTCTTCCAGTCACCTCATAAGTAAAAGAAAAAAAAAAAAAGTGATATCACAGAAACCTTTAGTCTCAGTGAAACATGCTTTAAGTTTGGTCATCCTGATAAAAGTGATTCCATCAGAATTTATGACGCATGTCAATTTCCCATCTTAGGAACATTCTCACCCACTTAAGAGAAATTCAGAATTACTTTAGTTATAATCACAGAACTAAAATTACTCAGTTGTGAGTGTACTTGTCTTGAATACATTTGCCATGTGCAAAGAGAATAAGATAGAAAAAGGATTTATGTATGTTTGTTTAAAAAATAGTGTTTTCAAAAGTCTAAAAGTAAGTTATGAGTTGAACCATCAAATTATATGAATAGAAAAATGTGAATTCCAACTAAAATTATCACATTACATATTTCAAAAATCTATAATTAAGAAATATTAATGATTATACTGGCTTATAAAAGTTTCCAGAGGATTATAAAGAACAGAAATTAAAAATAATAAAAATTAGCATATAGCAAATGAAGGTCTGGAATTTTATATCAGTGAGAACAAATTAAAAACTAGGGAAACAGAAGGACAAAAGATAAAATATCTGACTGTTAATTTTGGAAGATGTAAGAAAATATATTCTAATAATGGCAAATGGTAAAACTGTCAACAGCAACATGAAATGCATAGAAGTATGTAATAAATATTGCTCGCTGGTATTTGGGAAATAATGTGGTGGCAAATGCATTACATAGAATAATAATTACTTTACACTTCATCAATAACTTCAGATGACACTGCACTTGCTTAATTCAATAGTTTAAAAAATTGTAGTTCAAATAATTTTAACATGAGAACTTTAAGAGTTTATCAAGTAGTTTTCTAGGCCATTAATACAGATTTTCAACAAGACTTAGACCTTTATAGGATGTTTATTTAGCATGAAACTAAGCATTTGAATTAAAAATAAATGTAAAATAATATATACCATGAACATTGGTTGAACCCAGCTATGTTCAGAGCATTATGAATTTTCAAGGCTTAGTGTCAGTCAGATTAAACTATTGTATCAAATTTGGCAAAAAGGCATTGGAAAATTTTAGAAGCAGTCTCTATCTCCAGTGCTCAGTGCTCCATCACCACAGGTCTTTGCCTTATGATAGATTTAAAGCACATAAATATATTAAAATCTTATTTTACCATTCAAAGATCTGAAAGTATAAAATCCAAAGCCTTGCACTTAGAATAAAAATGAATATTCCAAAATTATATGCTTTGTTAAATTTCATGGCCCACTAGCAAAAGTTTTCCATGAAAAGGAAACTCTAACTTGATGTGGTTTCTGTTTCCCTAAAAAGAATTTTCAATAGAAGAGAAAGTTTCTAAAATTAGCTATCAGTTGGCACATATCTAGTCTTCTTAAGAAACATCTGCCAATAATTAAAGCATACAAGTTTTAAATGAAACCTTAACTTTGGCTCTTAGTTACAGTAGAAGACTGGGTCAACCCCACAGCAGTATTTGTGATTCACAGCTGACTTTAATGGTGGCATGTTACAGTTATTGCTAGTGACTGAGGCAGCTATTTTGTCATCCTTGCCAGCAGCCTAAACTGCAAAAACTTGCCTTAACATGAAGCTGTCTTTTTGATACAAAGTTAGTTTCTCCCCACTTTTTTGTCAGACATTTTAAACTGATTGGTTTTTATTCCAGTACACAGTTATCCTCCGTGCTTACTGTCGTTCTATGTCCATATCCATGGAGGATTTGCTTAAGCTCCAGTATCTTCTACTCACTGCTCAGTCTCCTAGCTTTGTTCAGGTAGCAGGAAGTACACATATGTTTGTGCATACGATCATGCTTATGCTACAAGCAATACGCTCCGCGAATGCAAATTATTTACATCTTTTGTAACTACTTGCCGAGGCGATCGGCTCCGGGACAAACGCGTTCTGCAGAGGGGTGGGGGATCGGACAGCCAGGGCACCGAGCCCACTCGAGGGCACCTCGTGAGGGAGGTGAAGGAGGCGAGAACGAGGCGTAGGCGGAGCCAGCAGCGCCCCCTCCCCGGCCGTTCAAAAGCTGCCCCTAGGGAGCGCGGCGATCAGGACGGGCAAGCAGAGCGTGGTGCGGCGGAGGGGAGTGGCGCGGCAGTTAGCGCGGCAGGGCGAGCAGGCAGGGCAGAGCGCTCCCCCCCGCCCATAGGAACACCTCCTCTAACGGCGGGCTACCACTAGCTCCGCTGCAATAGCCTCCAGCAGGCACAGGGCGCTCTCCAGGAAGTCTGTACACACCCAGGCAGACTGCCCGCTCAAAACTGCGGCAGTTCAGGTCTCCGGGTGCAGGGAGTGCCTGAGCCTGTTGCTGCCATCGGCGAGAGGCAGAGAGACTGAGTGTGTGAGGTGCGAGCAGGTGGATGACCTGGTCCGCCTCGTGGCAGAAGTCAAGGAGGAGGTCGAGAGGTTGAAGGATATCAGGGAGCGTGAGCAGGAGCAACTTGTTGTGGAGCAACTCCCTGCATGGCCTGATGGAGAGGTACCGGGGTGAGACGCCCCAAATGGGGGTGGATCCCCTGCCCTGTTGCTGTTGGGCAATGGCAGGGGACCTAGGAGTTGAGGAATGGAGACAGGTCCCTGCTCAACATCACAGGCGATTTCCCCCCCCCCACTGGCCCCACCTTCCCAGGTGCCCTCACACAACAGGTTTGAAGCCCTGGATCTTGAGAGACCGGTAGCTGAGGAAGAGGTAGAAAGTCTACCCAGGAGGATGCCTAGGGTGAGGTAGTCAACTCCACGCCTCAGGACTGTCTCCACCAGGACAGAAAGAAGGGTGATTGTTGTGGGCAACTCCCTTCTCAGGGGAGCAGAGGGACCTATTTGTCAGCCTGACCCTACCCGTAGGGAAGTCTGCTGCCTCCCTGGGGCCAGGGTCAGGGACATTGCCAGAAAGCTTCCCAGCCTGGTTCGCCCCCCTGACTATTATCCTCTTTTAATAGTCCAGGTTGGCAGTGATGACGTTGAAGAGAGAAGCCTGAAGACCATCAAACCAGACTTTAGGGGACTGGGACGGTTAGTGGATGGAGTGGGAGTACAGGTGTTTTCATCCATTCCTACGGTGGCAGGGAGGGGTACAGAGAGGACACGGAAAGCCCACCTGATAAACACGTGGCTCAGAGGCTGGTGCCAACACCAAAATTTTGGGTTTTTTTTGACCATGGAGCACTTTACTTGGCACCCAGCCTGATGGTCATGGATGGCTCCCTATCTCTCAGGGGAAAACGGATCCGAGGCCAGGAGCTGGTGGGGCTCATTGAGAGGGCTTTAAACTAGGTGAGAAGGGGGCAGGGCTGAAACAAGGCTTGTTAGAGCTGTGCCAGGGGGAACAATGGCAAGGCTGGGTGAGAAGGCAATGGCCCAATTGAAGTGCATCTACACTAATGCATGCGGCATGGGTAACAAACAGGAGGAGCTGAAAGCCATCGTGTGGCAGGCAGGCTACAACTTGGTTGCCATCATGGAAATGTGTTGGGACCACTGTCATGACTGGAGTGCTGCAATGTCTGGCTATAGGCTCTTCAGAAGGGACAGGCAGCATGGAAGGGGTGGTGGTGTGGCTCTCTATATCAGAAAGGATTTTGATGTTGTGGAACTTGAGGCTGAGAATGATAAGGTTGAGTCCCTGTTGGTTAGGATAGGTGAGAAGGCCAATAAGGGAAGCATCCTCGTGGGGGCCTGTTATAGACAGCCAAACCAGGATGAGGAGACTGATGAGGAGTTCTACAGGCAGCTGACAAAAGTTGCAAAATTGTCAGCGCTTGTTCTTGCGGGGGACTTCAACTTCCCAGATATATCCTGGAAGCACAACACAGCCCAGAAAAAGCAGTCTAGGAGGTTTCTGGAGAGTGTGGAAGATAGCTTCCTGACGCAGCTGGTTAGTGAGCCTACCAGGGGAGGTGCCCTGCTAGACCTTCTCTTCACAAACAGGGAAGGACTGGTGGGAGATGTGGTGGTTGGAAACTGTCTTGGGCAGAGTGACCATGAAATGGTAGAGTTCTCCATTCTTGGAGAAGCCAGGAAGGGGATCAGTAAAACCGCTGTATTGGACTTCTGGAGGGCTGACTTTGAACTGTTCAGGACACTGGTTGGTAGAGTCCCTTGGGAGGCGGTTCTGAAGGGCAGAGAAATACAGAAAGGCTGGGCGCTCTTCAAGAAGGAAATCTTAATGGCACAGGAGCGGTCTGTCCCCACATGCCCAAAGACGAGACATCAGGGAAGAAGACTGGCCTGGCTGAACAGAGAATTGTGGTTTGAGCTTAGGAAAAAGAGGGTTTACAATCTTTGGAAAAGAGGGTGGGCCACTTGGGAGGACTATAAGGATGTTGCGAGGCAGTGCAGGGACAAAATTAGAAAGGCCAAAGCTCATCTGGAGCTCAATCTGGCTACTGCCATCAAAGACAACAAAAAATGTTTTTACAAATACATCAGTGCTAAATGGAGGACTAAGGAGAATCTCCAGCCTTTACTGGATGCAGGGGGGAACTCAGTTACAAAAGATGAGGAAAAGGCAGAGGTACTTAATGCCTTCTTTGCCTCAGTCTTTAGTGGCAAAAGAAGTTGCTCTCTCAGTAGTACCCAGTACCCTAAGCTGGTGGAAGGGGATGGGGAGCAGAATGTGGCCCTCACTATCCATGAGGAAATGGTTGGTGACCTGGTACGGCACTTGGATGTGCGCAAGTCGATGGGGCCGGATAGGATCCACCCGAGGATACTGAGAGAACTGGCGGAGGAGCTGGCCAAGCCACTATCCATCATTTATCAACAGTCCTGGCTACTGGGGGAGGTCCCAGTCAACTGGCAGCTAGCAAACGTGACGCCCTTCTACAAGAAGGGCCGGAGGGCAGACCCGGGAAACTATAGGCCTGTCAGTTTGACCCCAGTACCAGGGAAACTCATGGAGCAGATTATCTTGAATGTCATCATGAGGCATTTACAGGGCAACCAGGTGATCAGGCCCAGTCAGCATGGGTTTATGGAAGGCAGATCCTGCTTGACGAACCTGATCTCCTTCTATGACAAAGTGACGCGCTGGGTGGATGAGGGAACGGCTGTGGATGTGGTCTACCTTGATTTCAGCAAGGCATTTGACACCGTCTCCCACAGCATTCTCCTCAAGAAACTGGCTGCTCTTGACTTGGACTGGCGCACGCTTCGTTGGGTTAGAAACTGGCTGGATGGCCAGGCCCAAAGAGTCATGGTAAATGGAGTCAAGTCCAGTTGGAGGCCAGTCACTAGTGGCGTCCCCCAAGGCTCGGTGCTGGGGCTGGTCCTCTTTAATATCTTCATCAATGATCTGGACGAGGGCATTGAGTGCACCCTCAGGAAGTTTGCAGATGACACCAAGCTATGCGCATGTGTCGATCTGCTCGAGGGTAGGAAAGCTCTGCAGGAGGATCTGGATAGGCTGCACCGATGGGCTGAGGTCAACTGTATGAAGTTCAACAAGGCCAAGTGCCGGGTCCTGCACCTGGGGCACAATAACCCCAAGCAGAGCTACAGGCTGGGAGATGAGTGGTTGGAGAGCTACCAGGCGGAGAAGGACCTGGGAGTGATGGTGGATAGTCGGCTGAATATGAGCCAGCAGTGTGCTCAGGTGGCCAAGAAGGCCAATGGCATCCTGGCTTGTATCAGAAACAGTGTGACCAGCAGGGCTAGGGAGGTGATCGTCCCCCTGTACTTGGCTCTGGTGAGGCTGCACCTCGAGTACTGTGTTCAGTTCTGGGCCCCTCAATACTAGAAGTACATGGAGGTGCTTGAAAGAGTTCAGAGAAGGGCAATGAAGCTGGTGAGGAGTCTGGAGAACAAGTCTTAAGAGGAGCAGCTGAGGGAGCTGGGCTTGTTCAGCCTAGAGAAGAGGAGGCTCAGGGGCGACCTTATCACTCTTTATAAGTACATTAAAGGAGGCTGTAGCGAGGTGGGGGTTGGTCTGTTCTCCCACGTGCCTAGTGACAGGACGAGCGGGAATGGGCTAAAGTTGCACCAGGGGTGTGTTAGGTTGGATATTAGGAAGAACTTCTTTCCTGAGTGGGTTGTGAGGCATTGGAATGGGCTGCCCAGGGAAGTGGTGGAGTCACCATCCCTGGAGGTCTTTAGAAGATGTTTAGATGTTGAACTTAGCAATATGGTTTAGTGGAGGACTTGTTAGTTTCAGGTCAGAGGTTGGACTTGATGATCTTGAGATCTCTTCCAACCTAGACAATTCTGTGATAAATCAAAATGACTATTGTATTCTGATCTTAAACATGCAGATGTACTGGTAGTTGGAGTAGAGAAGGAGCAGCTTCCCCATAGATTTTAAGATTGAAACTTATTGTTTTGTACAATATAAAAAGGCCTTTTCAAAATAGAACATCACTTATTCCAGAATCATTAATAACTAAATCATTAGAGTAGTTCTGAGGCATGTAAGAAATGATGCACTGTCCAGTTTTGTAAGATACAGGGAAAAAAATCAACCCTAGTCTAAAAAATTACCATATTAACTACAGAATCAGTGAGCGTTTCATGTCGGAGCTCTCAGTATTCCTGGACCTCCTCTAGCTTGTATTCATTGGTCTGAAGAAGCTTGATAAAAAGAATGAAATATACCTAAACAGCAACAGATCATAGTTGGTTTGGGCAAAGATAGAAACAGGACTTTGAAAAGCAGAGATATGACATTGGTCTTCTTAATTTTAAGAGACTCCATGCCACATACATTTGTGGCCACTAGCTCTAGCAATATGCAAATCCCACTGTACTGGTATCATGGTATTTCTGAAAATACTCATTCAACAACTACACTACCATACTGAGCCATTTTTTCTTGCAAAATTATGTCCTATACTTAAACCTTATGGATAATAGCCATCTGAAACGTCAGAGACGCCCATTGAAGTGCTGAAGTACTCCATCAGTGGTTTCTGTCAATTCTTTATTAGCATCTCCTATGATGCCTCAACTCATTCCCCTCCTTGACTTCCCTGAAGTAAAAATGCATGTGGCTGAAGCTGTAGAATTTCACATGTTGACATTTTTGTTGTGGTTGTCTTTCTTTTTAAATTGGTTATGAGCCATTTCTGAGATGCCAATCAGAAAAGCAATATGCCAAGAAAATTAACATATATAAGAGAAGTGAAAACAAGAATGAATGTTTACCTTTTTTATTATATCATTAGTTGGCTCCCTAATCTTACATTACCTCTACATTAGCCTACTTCCTTACTGAGTGCTCATATCCTCAGTATTTAGATATGGTCTGTTATGATACTTGTGCACAATATTCCATCTGAATCCTTTCTTTTCTGTTCCACAAGACAGTCTACATGCACATTTTGAGATGGAGCAGGGTTTAAGTCCATTAACAAAAATGCATCATAAACCCATATAGTTAGCTACTGTGGTAGATGTAGCTACAAAAACTCAGAATTTCACCTTCTTTCTTTAATTTCAACTGATCTTAGGGTATTATATCTAACAGTTCAGTCTCTGTACTACTCTAACTGTTGTACCTAGATACTACTGTAACTTTTTCATATAGAAATTTAAACAGCAGCAACTAATTTGCATTGTGCATTGCTGTCTTCCAAAATCATGTTCAGTATGAAATATGAAGAGGAAAGAGAATAGATAAACTAAACTGCAGAGAAGATCGCCATTAAATATAATATGTATATTGTACTATGTTTGTAGGTATCACACTTCAAGAAAACCAGCATTATAAAGCAAACAAACAAAAAATAGAACAATAAGAAGCAGATAAACAATAGTAATGGCCCATGAGACACTGAAACTGAAAAATCTTGGGCAAGGTGCTTCATATCTTCATCTCTACTTTCTTTCTACAGGATATCTATCTATCTCAATCATTTTTGATCTTCTTGACAGGAATAGCCAAATAACACAGCTTATTATAATAAACAGAGCAGTGATGCTGCAATTTAATCCCACTGCTCTCATTACTCCTTTTGCTAAGAAAAAAAAATATCACACACACACTTGATTTTTTTCCAAACTGTCTGCTACCATGGAAACAGAAAATCATATTGGTAAGAAAATGCTACAATGTTTCAGCCATTGTACAGTCTGTAGCAGTAGAGATTTTGGAAAAGCTTCATCCCATGACCTGAGAGCTATTCAGTACATCCTGTGAGATAATTAATGCTCTCAATTCCTGTTCACTGCAAATCCCAAAAACGTGAAGTTTGTAATTTTACAGGAAGTACTTGGTATCTTTGGGTTGTTAGGCCTTAAAACAATATTTAAGAAACAGCTCTTATTCACTGGTAACAGCACCTTGCATGTTAATGACATGCAGTTGGTAACACTGATGAGAACAAAACAAAAGTTCAGTCCAATTTAACAATAGCTTATTCTTGTTTGTGGTTGAGAATGTATTACTTTTGGAAAGTCTGGAACAAATTGTTAACGTGAGCTGTAAATTAGTGCAAGTTAAATATTTAAAGTATTTTTTAATTGTCTTTTCTGATCATTCAGGGGAAATGGGCTTGTGGTGTTGGTAGTTTTGTTTTGTTTCATTTGTATTTCAGACTACACAAACTCAGTTTGTCTACAGCATCAAGAATGACTTTTTTTCTCCTTTTAAGAAAATACATTGATTTGTACAACAGCAAAAACAGAACAGACATCTGCTACATATTATTCAAACAATACAGGACACAGAATTATTATGTCTGCATACAAAACATAAGAATCAGATATAACTAATAAAGGCTCAGAATACTAGAAATTATGGAGTAATAGTAAAATATCAATTGTAAAATGATTACAAAGTAGAAAATAAATTTTCACACATTTAAACTATTGTTTAAAAGAAAGAACACTTCTACCAAGCAACAAATAGATCATTTTATCTCTTTTTGCCCTTAGTTTCACTGTGTAAATAGAGATAAAATCTATACATTAAGCATTTTATAGGTTTTCTGAGGAGGTGTCTGTTCTGTCTTTTTGCACAGTTTTGGATCAAAAAGAAATTTCAATTCTGGCCTCCCCTTTACTATTCTTCCTATTTTAATGAGGCTAAACTGAAAACATTTGCAATTGCAACTTTTGAAAGCTGCAGGGTTTGTCAGGCTTCCAGTATTTTACAACATCTCTCTTGGCTGCCAAGACAGGCAGATGTAAAAATTTCCTCAAGTGTGCCTTGTGTCTTAGTTCATTTATACCTTGAAACAGGCAGCTGTCAGGGGAAAGCATGATGGTAGAACTCATAATATTGCTGACAGCAATGTTAACATTGTTCCAAAAATTCAATAGAAGCCTAATTCTGCTCCCAGTAAAGTCAGTCAGAATTTGGCTCTTGACTTGACCGGATGGAGAAATAGAACTCCTGGGAGGCCATACAAACAGCTCATGGAGAACAGTTACTTTTTAGATTTTCAATATTTGGATTACTACTCATTGTAAAATTTAAAATTTCATTTTCTCTAGGTTCTACTAGATACGGATAGCAGTTTCTCACATACTGCCTTTCACAGATGAGTATGTCCGCTTTTTTGCTGAAACAAAGCTTCTCATTTCCTATTTAGTGTACATATCATATGCCAACATTTCACAGTAGAGCTGGAACCAGCTCTGCCTTCCTCCTAACCCTCTTTACCATGACAGCAATTCTCCATCTTCACACTACCCTCCTCCAGCCACCTTTGTACAATGCAAACAAGATTCCTCAATAGTGTCCGGTTACAATTACTTTCAAATTTTCTGATACTGTTTTAATCCAGGACATCTAACAAAGGTAAGCAAAACATTTCAGAGGTAACCATAAAGAAGCAGGCATTTGGAAGACAGATTGATCTTCATTACCACTTAAATGTATTATTTAGTTCCTCACAGCACATATTTGTAGATGGACAAATATTCTGACCTGGAAAAAAGCTTTAGGTTTTAGTGGGTAAAGCCATGTTACTCATGTTACTTACAAGGGATTCTCCCAGGAAGCTTCCTTCCCTAGGGTGAAGAAAGATCTATAAATAAGATCACGATACTTAGTACTTACTCTGTTAACTGTTCCTATACATGCCTGAAAGTCTCTTCAACAGAAGAAAGCACTGTCATGACACCTTCAGAAAAAAAAAAAAAAAAAAAAACTTTGTATTTAAACATCCTCCTACTGACTTTCTCCCTCTGTCTTCAGTCTCACACCAGTGACTAGTTTAAATCACAGTGGCCCTCAGCCTCCCACCAGATGAATTTTCTGTAAAGAATTTATAACCTCTCTGCTTAACAGCCAATTATATATACAGGGAGAAAAGACAGTTTTTGTTAGCAGATGTGTCCTCTTTTGCCTGTTTTTAGTGAGGGGATGTTGATTTGTTTTTAAGCTCATTGCCTGAAAGAGTTGCCTGAAATTGTTTTCAGACTTGTGTCTTTTCTATCTACATCCCACATTAGTATCTCCCCCAGACAAAGCAAATTTTTGCATGTGGTGCTTAAAATCTTCATGCCAGAAACTCAGCATGGTCTCTCCCAAACATTTCCAGTAAGTGCTCATGAGACTGAGACCAGATACATAATAGTTAAGCCAGAGGTTATTGGAAGAAATCATCTTTGACACAAAAACTAGGAGTCATCCCTAAACTTTTGAGTTTCCAGAAGAAGGAAACTCTAAGATTCCCATTTCATGGAAACTATTTCCACATTCTGTCACCAAAGATGAAGGAGCAGTACAAGTGTCATCTCTGTATATTTTTTTTCTGTAACAGCTATCCTTTCATTCTGTTTCCTTTGATTATATTGTCACCCCCATCTACCAACACATTAGAAAAGACTACTCTCAGGCACTTGCAAGACAACTTCCTAAGTCATACTTTTTAAATGTATTTATCCACAAATATGTTGTGAGTTAGGAAAACATAGGTTAGCAATGTATTAAATAGCAAACTAAGCAACAAAGGATCTATGTGAATTACTCACCCTTGACATAAGATAGTTATTTAGCAAAGAAACAAATTCATTTAGCTTGGCGATTCAGCTACTTTATGTTTCCTGTTCTTATCCAAAGTTTTAGTGTTGATGTTCCAGTTTGAAAAAAATGTCCATTATTTGCACAGCACTTGCTTACATACTGGTTAATTATAGAATAGTAACAAGCAGAGGACATTAATTTTCTGAAAGTCAGACATGAAAACATATTGCAGAGACATAAATACATTATTTATTTTCTGACCTTGACAAATATTGTATGGTACATTTTCTTTTTTTAAAATATGTTTTTAACACTTACATTTTTGCCGTCTATATATTTACAGTCTTTCACAAATAAATAGTTCTGGAAGATTCTGGCTACAACTTAGCTTGCCTACAGAGAAACATTTGGAAGAAAAGTTTCAAAATGGTGGATAATACAGACTGGGGAACTCTCTAGTTGCTGCTTTGCAAAATTTGCTCTGTCAGCAACGTGTATTGGAATAATTAAGCCAAGGTGTCACCCTGAAGCATGAAAAAATCATAATATGGAAATACACATCCATCACAGTTAGTTTGAGTCACTGATAAGGCTGAAACTGATAGCACTGACAAATTTGTTGCAATGAAACATAACATTAAATACTGATGTGACACTTGAGTTTTATTCTGCTAACTTCAGTCAGTTTGCTACTTGCTGATATTCCTTTTACAAATGTCCTTTATATTGAGCTTTCCAAGATTCCACTGAAAAATCTGTGGTGATGAACTGCAGACGAAACCCAAAATAGAATTATTTATACCATTTCATAGATTGCATGGTGAATAACACGAAAAGAGAGGTCCAATGGAATATTAGAGAGGAAATGGGAAATAAAGTGGGGTGGAAGAAACTAAAGGTGTCAGTGGCTACAGGACCATAAAAAATATATATTATTGCATATTATGTTCTTTGTATTTTCAGACATCTATGTCTGCAATATAATTTTGTAAGGTTGACCTTGGCTGGCAACCAGGTGCCCACCAAGCTGCTCTCTCACTCCCCCTCCTCAGCAGGACGGGTAGAAAATATGATGAAAAGAAAAAGCAAACCATGAATTGAGATAAAGACAAGGGGATTACTCACCAATTACCATCAAAGGCAAAATAGACTTCACTTGGGAAGATTAATTCAATTTATTGCCAATTAATAACAGACTAGAGTAGTGAGAACTTCAAACAAACTAAAAACTCTTTCCCCCTAACCCTCATCTTCCCAGGCTCTCACTTCTACCTTATCCCTGCCATGAGTGATGCAGGGGAACAGGGAATGGGGGTTAAGTTCAGTCCAAAGTGCTTTTGACTCTGCTGCTCCTTCCTCCTCACACTCTTCCCCTGCTCTACATGGGGTCCCTCCCCCGGGATGCCGTCCTTTCTGAGCTGATCCTGCATCGGCTTCCCACAGGCAGCAGCTCTTCAAGAATAGCTCTAATATGGATCCGTACCCCTGGGTTCACCATCCTTCAGGAATGGACTGCTCCAACATGGGTCCCCCACAGGCAGCAGCTCCCACCTCCTGCTCCAGGCTGCAGCTCCAGATCAAAGCCTGCCTCTGCAGGGGATTCCATGGGCCACAGCCTGCTCCAGGCTACATCCACCTGGGCTGCAGCGTAGAGATCTGCTCCATGTGGGACCTATGGGCTACGGGGGGACAGCCTGCTCCACCAGGGGCCTCTCCACAGCCCACAGGCAAACTTCTGTTCCAGTGTCTGGAGCAACTCCTGCCCTCCTTCTGCACTGACCTTGCTGTCTGCAGGGTTTATTCTCACATTTTTTCACTCCTGTCTCCGAGCTGCACAACAGGTTTTGTTTTGCTTCCTTAAATCTGCTCTCCCAGAGGCCCACCTAGCATCTCTCAAAGGCTCAGCTCTGGCCTATGGCAGGTCCCTTTTGGAGCCAACTGGAGATGGCTCTGCTCTGACATGGGGCTGCTGCTGGGCTCTGCTCACAGAGGCCATCCCTGCAGCCCCCCTGCTACCAGAATGGTGCCACGTAAATCCAATACGCTGGTACAAAGCTACAAGAAAAAATTCATCTAACGTAAGATCCATAAAACTGACCTAGCAGTAATATAATATTAGCTTATTGCAAGATGAAGCTTTATACAGCAACATAAATGTATAATGCCCCCCTGAGTCAAATGTAAGACATTTGTTTTAGACAAGTAGAAGATATTTCAGATTTCTGTGCCCAAATCCAAGAATGTGGGGAATGGAGTAAACTCTATGTGCAAAGAAAGATCTGTAGCCTAACCTGCAGGCTCAGAGAAGAAAGAGGAAAGCATACACAAAGCAATCACAAAAGATGTTCACAGTGAATGCATTCCTAAGAGAAAATGTTCTCAGTAAGTCAAACAGAAAAAGGCATTTGAGAAAAAAACAAAGGGAGTCTTGGTGAATCAAAGTGAACAAGGGCTATAGGGCAGATGACAAACCTGAAAGCTTGGTGGTAAGCTTAATGGAAGAATGATACATATCCATGTTCACACCATGCAATAAAATGCTATATATGTGATGCAGTAGAAACGCGTATCTTGAAAGTATATTATGGCACCAATACAAGTAAATCTGTGTAAATCATCTGTGTTACAGACATTGCTCTTACAATGGACAAGACAGAATTTCATCGTGATGGCACTCCACTCCTATGAAGTAGCTACAGGTGCAAAAGAGGAATCCAAAAATGGGACTATTTCTAGGACTGGAGTTAAGGAGGGTAAAAAAATAACCTTGTGAAAATATTCATAAGAGTCTGAGTCCCTTGTTAATATGAGGAGCACCCATAATTCCACTAAGCATTACTTGCCATCATGATTTGTACATGAGTAAAGTTTTTCTTAATGATGTATCACCAAAGCAGGCAACAAACATAGATGTGTTTACTTAGCTCCAGCATTACTGAATTTGAAATTCAGTTAATTAATTAATTAAAATATTTTTTTTTTTTAAAAAAAAAAAAAAAACAACATCATCCACTTTTTGACTTGGCTCTATTTGTTACTATGTGGAGGACTTGCTTGAAAACATATAGTAGGCATTTCATCATCATTGTGTTAGTTTTCCCTTGCAATATTCATTCATGCATCTATGCATAGCTTCAGCAATTATTAAAAAGGCTAGAAAAGAAAATCAGAGTTTCTGTAATTCTGATTTACAAAGTACATTCTCCAGCTGTCAAATCATTGACTGGTCACCTTACTCTTTTTTTTACGCTTTGATCATTAAAGCTCTCCCAGTGGCCTCAGGTACATGTTCAATCAGCAAGAAGACAGAATTAACCTTAAAGTTAGAAACATTCTGTGTGGAAAGAAGAGATTCTTATGCTCCAGCAAGTTTTATTGGCTAACAGTGAGTGATTTTACTCTACCTAACTCTAGACACTTGTGCTAACTAACACCAACATTTCAGTAGATTATTTTGCATGGAAGTTTCAGAGATCCCCAGCAGACTCAAAAAATATTAGCACTGACATTTCATCCTTGTCTACATCCCTGAGGATGCCATCCATCAAAATAAATGCCATCATATGTATGCCACTTACATTAAGATTAGAAGAGATATAAGATTCTGTAACATGTGAGGAGCAGTTGCATTTGACCTAAATGATCTGGAGGATAAGAGTTGAGAAGATTCTAGGACTGAAACAGGGATGAAAAACTTCTATTGATATGAGCTTTATTATCCCACTCGATTAAAAACAATTGCAAACAATTAAATGAAAAGAAATGGCAAATAAAGTTTTCAAATTCATAACTACAGATAATCTACTT
Source organism: Anas platyrhynchos (assembly GCF_047663525.1). NCBI lineage: Eukaryota > Metazoa > Chordata > Aves > Anseriformes > Anatidae > Anas > Anas platyrhynchos. The sequence continues at coordinate 77,094,454 of NC_092589.1, forward strand.
ACATTTGATATCACCATGGTAACCAACTATTGTTTTTTATAAGTTTTCTAAGAAACTAAAACAGAGAAGATCCAAACCATCATGAATACAAACCAAGCTGCTATTACAAAGCCACTATATTTAAGAAAGGGATAGCAAACAACAATAATTTTGTTCAAAATTTGTTCTGATCGTTTCTGCTATCCATATATATCCATTTGATTTTCCATTACACTTCCTCTTTTGTCAAGTGTTTTGAAATATCTTATCTGCTCCAATTACGTTGTAACCACTTCATTTCACAATGATGTGAACAACATAGCATGATGTAATGGAGCTTAAACAATTCTACAGTGTGTGACCAAACAAAGAAGTTCTATAGTATTTTTCAAAAGTGGAGCTGTAAGACTCCCAAAGTATCCATCTATTCCTTTTGTTTGCTTTTCAAATGCCATCCATCAGAGAGAGATCCTCCCCATCACCATGAAGGAGAGGACAAGACACTCTTCTCCTGCACCAAGCAGCTGTAATTTCAAAGTGGAATAGTCCTGGTTCCACCGGACTGAATTATTTAGTCATCTGAATTTAAAACAAAGAGGTTCTATAGAGATGGAAAAACACGTGGGTTGAATGACAAACAACGTATTATTTAGTGAATGTATTAAAAATTGTTTTTCCAGACACATTTCATCAAAGCAAAGCCCCATTCCTGGGAAAACATCTATATTCACAATCAAGACAGATGTACAAGTCATGTGAAGTAAGACTGCCACTGGACTGAATTATTTAGTTGTTTGCTACAGAAGATCAAATTCAGCCTTTGTGTAAACAGAGGAATTTAAATGGGACACATTTTGAGGCATTCTACATCCTGATTGAATTTGATCCTATGTGTGTATTGGATCTCTGGAAATGCCAGTTTAAGAATGTTGTTATTGCAGTGAATGTAAATTTGTATGTTTTGGATTAAATAGTCCATAAGACTCAATAGCACCATTCGGATAAATAAATAAATAAATAAATAAATAAAAATAACAGTAATCAATCATGTCTGCATGACAGATCTTGAATTTCCAGTTTGGAGAACCCTTGGAAACTCTGGCAAAGGTAGAAAACTGTATGCAGCTGCATTTTCAATAACGCTTTTTTTATTATTATTATTTCCCCTTGGGAATGTAAGAAATCCTATATAACATTAACCATATTTTAAACAGACTTTTAATTCATTGACTACATTTCAATCTGTTTTTCTAACAGATCTCTCTGAACTTTAGGAGACTTTGCCTTTTCTATTATACATGTTCATGCAGGTAATGGTAAAATATTGGAAATAATCTCTCACAGAAGGAAGGAATGCTTGAGAAGTGCAAATGTATTTTAAGATTCCCAATATCTGTGTTAATATGATACCTAAACAATATGTGAAGGATCTTTTCATATTGAATCACCACATTAGCTCTTCCAAATGAATGAATGGTTTACTGGTTTAAGGAGCCAATATTTAATATCTGTTGCAGATTTTCATTATTTTGTGTTGACAGCTGTGGTTTCTGTACTATATACTATGTAATTTTATTTGTTTATGATCAGAGCAATACCTTTTAAGTCTTTTTCTTTTTTAATACAGTTTCAGTTTTCAGCTCTTTATTACCCAGAATAGCATTAAATGCACGGAAATAAGGAGTGAAACTTAACAAAAAAATATTTTCACTTTCTCCACTTCTCCATATTAGTTCTCTTAAGATTGTTTGTACAAAGCCAAAACTATAAAGGGTTTAAATTAAAATATGACTACACAAATTTTGTATCACACTTTCAAATCAAATTCTATTATAATGGTGGAGGATGTATTTCACATTGGATTTTTTCTTGATTATAGAATATAGATATTTTATATATTCTACCACCAGTGAGACGCTACCATATAGAATGAATATCTAAAGCTATTCTGATTTTGCAGAATCTTAATAAAAATGTGGAAACTGATTACACAAAGCACAAGAACAGATGCAGGAAATTATAGCAGTTTTATGATAGCTCAAGTGAAGAAAGAATGACCAGGGTTCTCAGAAAATTAATCTGATACAATGAAAGTCAGTGATAAAAAGCTATTGGTTAAGCACAGGTGCATATGGACTACTTTATAAGTAAAGATACGTGCATTACTATGATCGTTTTCATCTTAATATCTAGTAAATCCAAGATCAGATTGTGACTGTAATTGTTGCCAAACACTATTTTTTTTCTTTTTTTTTTTTTTTTCCTCGGATAAATGTATTTGTTCTTGGACTAAAGTGAGAACCATGAATAGGTTTTTCAGTTCAAGGGAGACATATTGAGGATTAAAATTCCTGTTATTATAAAACAGCCCTCGGTTAGCAATTGTCATAGCAGATGTTAATAAATTGAACATTCAAATGACATATCTCTAAAACAACAAAAGATGACAATAAGTATCCAATCAAAAGCACTAAGTAGTGCTTGCAGTAGTACCTGTTCTAGAGATTATCTTTAGCTGTGGTGCTGGGACAAGGTCCCAACAAGTGTCCTAGTAGATCACTTGATATAGATCAGCACAACAAAACGGGGAAGTCAGCCCAGTGCCTCATCACATCAACTACAGAACAAGGAGTTCTCAAAAGAAACCAGAATATTTTGTGTACAGACTAATGCTAACAGTCTGCCAGAAGAGAAAGAACAAGGAATTGTTTGTACCCTTTTGCAAGAAACTGGATTGATATTGGATTTAGCAAACCAATGTCTGTGAAATCAGTGAAGGTTAGCATGAGAACAAGTAGAAATTATCCCAGCAGCACTCTGCAGACTTCAAGGGGCCTGAAGTCCTCAAGTCACCTAAGGGCAATACATGGATAGAAACTCTTCCCTACTTATGCTTTCCCAAAATATAAGAATGCGAACGTATCTGGGCCAGTGCTGAGAATGGGTTGTGTCTCTCCACCACTGAAACTGAGTAAATGCCCTTAGGCTGCACTAGAAAGCCTAGAGCCCACCGTCATCTCATTAGTCAAACAAGGAGCAAATATACAAAAACCAAGACAGTTTGGCCTGTCCTGAGAGATACAGTATTACATAGCCACACTTAGATTGTGTGTATAACATGAGAAAAGGCAATGGAAACTAGGTAGTATGTGTATAGCAATTTTAACCAAAATTATTCTGATTTTTTCATTATGGGAGTGTTCTTTTTGTTTGTTTGTTTGTTTTCTTTTTCTGTAATTATTAGGAATCTTAGATTAGACTCTTAAAGATTTCAGGTATACTAACAATACCTTCTCACTTTTATATAAAAAGTATATTTCCTTCTTGTCTGTAACAAGATTTTGAGTGTAACATGGTCATTTAGCCAGGTAATTCTACACTACATTCAGCCAATTCATAAAGAGTTAGCAGAAGGAGAAAATACTACTAAAGATCAACACATATCAAACAGGTGTTCCATTGCAACAGGCATTCATCACACTCTAACTATGGATACACAACATTAACTGAGATCTTGGACAATAACAGCAGAAATTCATAGGTATCTAGCTTCCAATGGAAGAAGGAATTTTCAGTAGAAGGCATGTATATAAACATCAGAAAGAACTAGATCTTAAATTCCTAATAGACACTTGTAGTGAGATCAACCCATTAGAATTGCCATTAAAAATTAAATAAGAGCGGCTGATCTACTGAAATTACCATTTAAAATTTTACAGGTCTTTTAACATTATTGAAGATGTTTTTAAATAAAATAAATGAATACAAAATGAAGCAACTAGGTTTAGAGAATCCACTAAATGACACAGAATGCAGTATTATCGTATGGCTAAATTAACTTGACACAAATTGTGTCAGAGATGCTGTAGGTGACTAGCCACTAGTGTAGCAGAAAGACGTGGTGTTTCAATTTTAACCTTTACTCCTAACAGTGACTATGTGAACCTGTCTATAGTGAAAAAAAATAGTCATTCTTTATTGGTTGGAAGTCTGAAAATCTCTGTTACTAACAGTATGTACAAATCTGCCAGCTAAAGAAGGGCATGCAATGCTTCAAAACTGAGGCTTTTCCAAAGTGCCCATTTTCTTGCCATGTAAAAGACAAATTAATACTTATTTTAAGGAAGGTATTTTGGCACTGTAAATTGTCTTTAATTGAAAGGATAAAATCTATTATGAATCTATTTATAGAAAATACCAAACACCCCCTCAAGGTCAAAATACCACTGAATATGTTAATTATTGATATACACTTAGCGACACCAGCACTATGCTTTCACTATGCTATTTAAAGACGACATTGTTATCTTTATTATTATTATTATTATTTTGTCACAAAAAAATATCCTGCTACCCTATGATCAGCACAACTGCTGGGAGTGAGAGGAATGAATGTGAAGAATACAGCATCACCTAGTTAATATTTGTCATTCTGCATTACTCCTAGCTGTGAACAAGGAAGAATGTCCTATTGAAACAATTATTTTAAAACTGCACTTAAAAAAGAGCAAGATTCTATTGTACGTATGCATTTTGGTGTCATTAGTAGATAGTATAAAATTACAGATGTAGCCTTTGTTCTTCTCTCATCTAGTTTTAAACATCCAATACATGTGGCTTCCTTTAGAATCTACTCTAAAGCCAAAAAGCAGTAAATATTTAAACTTTAATACTCCAGTCTACAGCAATAAATATCTTTTAAAAAACTTTTCTAAATTACAATTATTTTTATGAAAAAGAAAAAAAAAGTAAGAAATGTAGGTTGTTTTAAACAGACTAATTACCAACAATAATTTCATTTCTCTTTCTTTAAACTTACTACTATCTCCATTTCACAGTCAAGTAGGGGTTAGTTATTGTATTATGTAGCTCAAATCACAGCACCTGCAATTTTAAATAATCTTTAAAGCATATTACCAGTGGCATTACATTTAATATGCCATATCATTTCTCTTTACACCTACTTGTACATTTTCTTTGCTAAACAATGAATGTTGTTTTTTCCACTGTTTATACTCTTTGGAATACACTTAAATGGTGAGGTTTACAAAACATCACCTGACACTGAACATCTCTTCATAAAGCTCAAAGAGAGGTCCATTACAGGGAGGATTGGTTTTTACTTTCCTATCTACTCTCTTTAGTTTCATGCCTTCACACGCAAACAAAACATGTAAACAGAGCCAGCTTTCACTGATGAATCACAAGTTCTATATTGCTGGGGGGAGCTTAAGAGGATGTACTTATGATAAGGCAAGGAATCCAATGGCATTTGCACTTAAATTACTTAATACTACCTAAGGGTGTTTTATGCTATCTTAGAGAATCAGATCAATGCACACAGACTTAAAAACTGTGTTGCAAAGTGGCATAACACTGCTTTACACCTCTTCTTAATCTGCATCACCGAAAATACAGAGAAACAAAATCAAACAGTTACTTTATCTTAATAGTAGTTTCTTTCATGTAAGAATTTTAATTAGATTTACCAGGTGGTAAGAGCAATGAACTTTGTTTTCCATTTGTGAAAACTGAGAAAACTAAATTAGATGTCATTCTGCTCTTATCTCAAACTTTCCATAAATGAGAAGAAGGAAGACAAGAAAGCATTAGCATAAAATGAGATTAAGTGACAGGCCTTAATTTCCCCATTTCAACCTTAATAGTGGAAGAGCAAAACTCTCACTAAAAAAAAAAAAAAAAAAAAAAAAAGGCCCCACTAAATTTAACTCTAAATTTAACTAACCAGTAGAGCATTTCAAACCTTCTTATTGTACAATAGTAGTGTGGCATAACAACTAGGATTTAGCCTACTTTGCTCTCGTTTTGCCCAGTCAGGATGTGAGAAATTGTAAGTATTATGGTCTGCGAAGATATTCAGGTTTCAATTGCTCCTTGGCAGGGTAAACTCTTTGCCAGTTGTTTCCTAAGACTGTTTCTTTCCTTTTTGCAGATCATCTATTTAAATGAAATTAAAAAGAAAGTTGGAAGGATCACTAAATCTCTCACTAAAAACCCCTATTGTCTTTTGGTGCCCATCCTTAAAAACAAGAGAAAGCCATGAGGTAAAAATGAAAACTATGTTCATGTAGAAAAATGTAGAGAGATATCTAAAATTACTCTAAATAACTTTAAAAGGTGAAAAGCTAATGAATTATTTTTAATTACTAAATGCTTGAGTCTATGGTTCTGTCTATATTAGAAAGTAGTGTAGAGTAATGGTAGTGGATCTGCAAACAGCTGTTGATTAGAGTTACTCCAGCAGGTGATTACAAATTAGATGCTGAAATACTCACTGCTGCAGTACTTAAATCATTTTATTAATCCTTAGATGCTAACCTTAGATGTTAACTTCAGGTGCTATTTATTCTTAAAGGCTGCAAATTAAGTAAATACTATACACATTTAATATTAGTGTCCACCTCCATCTCATAATCCCAGCACACTGAAAGGAAAATTTTTCAACAGATCATAAATAACAATCATGAGATACATTACACACAATTCTATAGTTGTGGTATCTATAAAAAGCTATTTTTACATATATTAAATAAAATTCATATATGTGAGTTTAATTTCTATAAACACATTTACTTCAGATAATATAGAAGTTTTAAAGTAACACTGACACAAACCTATGAAATACCATAACAAAAAGAGTCATAGTAAATCAGGAGACTGAATACATTTGGAACTCGATTCTGTCATGTCAAGGCTCCCACTCATTTTTACTATCTCTCTAAAAGTATGTCCATTAACTCAAACAGTAAACAGGACCAATGCAATGAAAAGATGGCAAGTAGATATACCCTGATGCCTAAAATAAATCATTAACTCTGCACTATTAGTGATAAAAAAAAAGTGTTTAGGAGATTGTTGAAACTGCCAGACTTTGTCCTTATGCCTATACTTGGAAGCTGTTTCTGATTGGACTGCTCCAGTAGCATAAAGGGACATTAAAACAGATGCAGAATCCGTAACTCTAAAATCTAGCTAGGTCTAAGCATGATAGGAGTCCACATCTGGATTTCCAGTTAAGGAAGTAGATGCAAACTTCATAGTTGTGTTGTTCTGTATCAAATCAGCAATTTTACTTGCTATGTAAATTACACTAAAAGGTAAAACCTTTAGTTTTATATTTCTCATTTATAAAGAATTTGAGGAAATCATAATAAAAAATCCTACTCTTGTAAATGAATATTTAATAATAAGTTGAGAAATCATTTACTAAAACCATACTATTTCAAATAATTCACTTAGAAATTAGAATAAAAAGCTGAAAAGAGTAAGTGAATTATCTGAGCTATTGTTTATGTGGTATTTTGAGGATGTGCCATTTTACAGAAATTTAAATTATTGAGACTGCAATTAGTTATACTGTAATTCCACAGTCAAACACTTTGTACCAGTTAGTGGATATTGTATTACTTTCGGGACAGCAAGAATGGATGTAACCTTCCAGGAAGCTATTTTTATGACAAAGATTATAAACACTGTGTTGTGTCAATTCTTGGATAGTACTTCTGTAGTTATCTTTATAATGCTGTGTTTTACCTATGAATTAAAATTTTATGGGTGGAAAAATGTGAATTTTCAAACACGTACAAAATCAGTCACACACATATACACACACACACACAAAACAGGACTATGACCTTGAACAAGTCATAGGCTTCTCTCATGTTTACGAGAGAAGCATATTGAGGCTATCAATTTTGTGTTACCTATGCATAAACTGAGCAGGTGGACTGCTGTCATATCTTATTTACTTGTAATTTGCTGTAATTCATTATGCATGGGCCCTTACCTAGACAAAATATAAAATTTGTAAGGAGGAAAAAGAATGCAATAAACATCAGTCTATGCTCATTATCAGTACGTAAAAATCAAAAGCACTAAAACCACACAAAGTTCACTTTCCTTGTTAGAGGAACAAAGTGAACATAAAAATGATATATTCCATGTTAAAATTGATATTCTTAATACTTCCATTTTCTAGTTTTAACTAAGCACATTTACACATATGCGGTAAAATACTTCAATATTTTGTCATGTACCACTACAGTAAACTCTTAATGAAAACTCAGTCTTTTGTAGTATGTTTGAGGTTGATTATAACTTCAGAATATCCACATTATTTGACCTTCTTCTAAACTACTAAACTGTTTAATACTGCCTTTAAAGTGTAATATTTGTGAAGTTTTAACCAAGGTATACATAAGTGTTGCAGATTATATCATAAGAGTAGAACTACTTATGTTTAATACTTGTAGTATTCATTCAAGATTCAACAATCATTTGAATGTTATTATTATTATTATTATTTGTAGAGGTGACATATTAATGATTACCAATTAAATCTAGTTGTGAATTAAAACTACTGACAGTGCCTGATAGTGTTTTTGAGGCAATAATCCTTATCAGTATTATAGAGTAATAACTATGTTTATTTGTGAGATCCATAAAACTTCCTGAATTTCTCTTTAAGAAAAAAACAAAAAAAAACAAACACTATTTTTAAAAGGTAACAAGGTAACAACACTAACATTAGAAACATAATATCTACAACACATTCTACTACATTAAATATAGTATATAGTATATTTTACATAGCCATGTAAAAAATCATTCAAAACACACAAAATATTAAATAATAAAAGATATTTTTTCATATTTAGGAAGATATTAATTTCATTTTTTCATTATTCATTTTGATTTTTAGGTATTATTATTTTTTAAAATAATATCACACAATATTAAGTATGTGGGATGTCCTTGCAGCAGCATTATGATGCTTTTTTTCCCTCCACAAAGATCTTCATCAGAACAGCGATGGAGTGCCTCAGAGCCATTTAGTTCATACGCGTTATTTACCATTGCTGCAAGACAAAATACTTCATGTCAAAAAGTTTCACGAAGGAACGCAGTATTTATTTTTATCAAATACAGAAAATCATTGTGGTTTTTTTTTTTTTTGGTTGGTTGTTTATTTCCCCTGCTTTGATTTCAAAGCAACAAATAGATGAAAGATGGCTATATATACCGTAAATATGCAACAGCATGTAATGGAATCTTTTACAGTGCTATTGCCACATGGAAATAGGTCACTTAGCATGTCACTGTTTCAACAAGACTTGACTACATCTTATTCAAAACCTATCTTGGTGTATGATGTATCATTCAGTTGTGGTGGTTTTACTCAGCTGGACAGCTGAGCTCTACCACAACTGCTCTCACACTCCCCATCCTCAAAGGGAAATGGGGGGAAAATATGATGGAAAGGGTTCAAGGGTTGAGATAAGGAAGATCACTCAACAACTACCATTTTGGGAAAAACAGCCTCAGCATAAGGAAGACTAGTGTAATTTATTACTTATTGCTAGCAAGCTAGAGCAGAGAGAAACAAACAAACAAAATAATAAAAGTAAAAACACCTTCCCCTTACCCACTCGCTTCCACCTCCTTCCCCCAAGCAGTGCAGAGGAATGGGGAATGGGGTCTTCAGTCAGTCCCGAACGCTCTGTCTCCACCACTCCTTCACGGTCCCTTTCTGCCCCTGCTCCACGTGGGGTCTTTCCCATGGGATGCCATCCTTCCTGAACTGAGCCGGCAGGGGCTGCCCATAGGCAGAAGCTCTTCAAGAACTGCTCCAACATGGGTCCATACCACAGGGTCCATCCGTCAGGAGCAAACTGCTCCATCGCGGGTCCCCCACGGGCGGCAGCTCCCCCAGACCCCCTGCTCCTGCTTGGACTCCACTCCACGGGCTGCAGCTTTGGCCCGGGGCCTGCAGCGTGGAGAGCCCCCTGCAGGGGCTCTCCATGGGCTGCAGCCTCCTCCGGGCCACATCCACCTGCTCCACCGGGGGCTCCTCCACGGGCTGCAGCGTGGAGATCTGCTCCATGTGGGACCCATGGGCTGCAGGGGGACAGCCTGCTCCACCAGGGGCCTCTCCCTGCACAGGCCACGTGGGAACTTCTGCTGTGTGCTTGGAGCACCTCCTGCTCTCCTGCTGCACTGACCTTGGGGTCTGCAGAGTTAGTTCTCACTCCCAGCTCTCCTAGCTGCTGTTGCACAGCAGTTTTTTGTTCTTTTGTTTGTTTGTTTGTTTTGTTTTTATTTTGTTTTTATCCCCGTTCTTAAATCTGCTCTCCCAGAAGCCTAACCAGTATTGTTCACTGGCTTGGCTCTGGCCAGCAGTGGGTCGCTTTTGTAGCTGGCTGAAACTGGCCCTTATGTAACATGGGGCAGCTTCTGAATTCTTCTCAGAGAGCCCACCTCTGCAGCCCCCTACTCCCAAAACCTTGCCATGTAAACCCAGTACATCAGTATGCTATGCACCGATGCTATGTACGGCAGCTAACACACTGGGACTCCAAGTGAGACCTCTGCAGCCCAGTGCTACTTGTATAATAGCCTAGACTCAAATCAGGCACTATCAACTAAACAGAAAGATGCCTGTACCTCTTACAACATTTTGAAAAAAAGTTATTCCTTTCCAAAATTAATTCTTTTCCATTTGTATCCATCCTCAAATTTTTCCAAGGCAAAATTGGTCTGTTCTCCCACGTGCCTGGTGACAGAACGAGGGGGAATGGGCTTAAGTTGCACCAGGGGAGTTTTAGGTTGGATCTTAGGAAGAACTTCTTTACCGAAAGGCTTGTTAGACATTGGAACAGACTGCCTAGGAAATGGTGGAGTCACCATCACTGGAAGTCTTCAAAAGACATTTAGATGTAGAGCTTAGGGATATGGTTTAGTGGGGACTGTTAGTGTTAGGTCAGAGGTTGGACTCGATGGTCTTGAGGTCTCTTCCAACCTAGAAATTCTGTGTGATTCTGTGAAAATGCTGGCTGAAGAAAGTGGAGCTTATGAGTTGTCCTAACTGAATAAAAAGAAGTCTAGTTGACATCCATTAGTCCTGCAGCCAGCCTAACCCTACAAAAACACTGTACCTCATATTTTGCTTTTCAGGATTTCCTTAGTTTTCTCTGATGTGGAATTTTGGTCCAAATCCCAAACTGTACAGCTTTCTCTATAGGAAGAAAAACGAAATCTCTTTCCAGAATATGAATTTGAGTGGAAAAATTATAACCATACCGTTAATATTTCTTGCAGTATTTTTAAGATCAAAATCTTATTTATAGGAAAAGAGGGAATGGTCTCTATATTTAATATTTATATATAATATCTACATATAATCTATATATAATATTTAAACTAAGAAATTGTCATTGGTACAGTTGAAATCTTAGCAGTTCAAGAATAATTATTAGTCCAGATCTAACCTAGAAAAAGAATACTTATATACAGGAAAACAAACAAACAAACAAACAAAAAACCACTTAATAGTAATATTACTTTCAAAATAAACCCACTTCCTAGTTTCTGTCCCTTCTTGTGGTGTTATGCACACCCTCCCCTGCTCCTCTGGGTGCTGAGGTCAGTGGTTTCAATCCAGTATTTGGGGAGAGCAAAGATGGGGAATTTCCAGCATGTGGAGTTCTTCACTGGAAAGAATATGATGTTTATGTTGATGGATGATCCACTTGGGATCATTTGTACAAATTTACTAACATTCTTTTACGCCTTGTTCATTCCTCTTTTAAGAAGGTCAAGAGCATCCCAGGCTACGTTAGGATAGCCATTGCCAGGAGATAAAGGAGCTGATCCTTCCCTTCTACTTGGTCCTTGTGAGACACATCTGGAGTTCTGGGTCCAGGCCTGGGCTCCCCAGGACAAAAGAGGCAGGGACATACTGAAGAAAATCCAGTAAAGTGCCACAAAGATGATGAAGGGATTGGAGTATGTTGTAAGAAGAGGCTGGGAGAGCTAGGATTGTTCAGCATGGAGAAGAGAAGGCATACACATATCAATGCGTATAAATGTGCACCTGAAGGGGGAAAGCTCTTTTCACAGGTATCCCATGACAGGAAAAAAGTCAATGGCTACAAATTGAAATACAAGAAATAACATTTAAAGTTAAGAAAAAGATTTTTTACTGTAAGGTGGTCAAACACTTTGCTACGAGGTCAAACAGGTTGCTACGAGAGGCTGCGAAGTTCCTGGAGACACACCAAACCCTTACAGGCAAGCCACTCTAAATGACTGTGTTTGAGCATGGGCATTGGACTGGATGATCTCCAGAGCTGCCTTACCACCTCAACTGTTCCACAATTCTGCGATACACAAGTTTACAACTCCACATTACATCTGATCATACTATGTATACTGCTTTCCACATGTTACATATTATTTCTTTGTTCTTTTTGTTTCTCCTGAAAGCATTTTTGTTCAGCTCGAAGTCTAACAGCTTGTTTCTGAGTTAACAGTGAGGTGTCCAGTGCCTAGTCTGTGCCCCATCTCTTGGCATGCCATGCCTGTACACCTCTGTTTTGCCTGCTGTATTTCCACTTCTCAATGCTATCATAACAGGCCAGCATTACTTTATTATAATACATCATTATTTTAGAGTACTGAATATCTCACTCTACAAAATGTAACTGCTTGATACTGTTACCTACACAAATCTATGGCTGTATTATACAGAAATAAGTGAAGCAAAGTAGGCATCACCAAAAGAAAATCTGCTGTTACAACCAGATCATGCAAAACAGAGCTCCAGAAATGTCAAGAAATGTTTAGATAAAACAAGCCTGACAGGCCTCAGTCCTGAGGCCTTCCAAACTTCATAAAAAGCCTGTGGCCTGTTACTAGCAGTGACAAAACTGTACTACAAGCCTACAGGCTTAGACTTTGGAAAAATAGGTGAAATATGTAAGTATTGAAGAATAGCGATGACTGATTAAAGGCAGACATAAGGAAGAGTGAATAACTCTGATGTAAAATTTTATACTAATAATAATTAAAAAAACAAACAAACAAACAAAAAACTGTATCATAGGTCTAAGGATTTGCATTGAAATAGGTTATTTGAAAAGTTTCAATTTCAAAGACCACTTACCACATGATGAAGAGGAAAAATAGGATAAATTGAACACTTCTAATCAAACACAGACCATAATCAGCATGAATGTCAGCAGTCTACTGGCAAGCTAGGCACTGAGATGACTTGCCAGACTTCCCTGGTTAAACAAGCAGGCAAACAATGACTATACTTTTATGATTGCCTACAATAACTTCATCTGTCAAAACATATATTTTCTATATATTTATGTCCCTTATATGTGTTCCACTTTCTGATGTATTCTTGATTTTGCTGAATCTAAGTTATTCAGCTTCCACAAGTACTTGTGACATGAGGAAAAGCAGACTTGATCCTCAACAGTGTTAGAGAGTGAGAGGCATTTTATAGAGTAAAATATGTTCCCTGCCTGAAGCATTGATATGAGCAGAAAGAAATACCACCAAGTAAAGCGTAACAGAGCCAAACTGTATACCAAAGTTAACAAGCTCTAGATCTGATCTTTCTCTGTCATGTGGACACTTCTCATATGGCAGGGAAATCTTGCGCATTACTGTATCAGCTGCATTGAGTTTGCTCAGGGGAATACACAAAGGCTTTGCCATTTCTTGCAACTAGTCATCTCCAACTCCAAGACAAGTATCTTGAGTCTGCCCACCTCAAAGCAACATATGGCATAAGCAATGTAACTATTAATAAACACATACATAGCGAGTTCATAAACAGATGTTACATAACGAGTACTACAGAACAGATATATACCAGATGCTAAGCCTTCAAAGGCTTAGCCACTGAGTAAGGACGATATGCATAGCATATAGCACATCTACCCAAATAATTTACAAGTTCACTTGCCAGGTTTGAGGATAGGGCAGCTATTGAACTGGTTACACCTATCCAGCAATAAAATTACATGTATACCTCGATCTACACAGAGAACAAATAAAATGCTACCATGTTAATCACAGAAACACCTACACTGCTAACTACTTGTACTTCAAGAACATTCACAGAAGATTGACCAGAGTGCTAATCATTAAGGAATAAATTAATGTCCAGTCTAACACCATCACAGGCAGAGAAGTTGTCACAAAGTTATCAAAACAGATAAATCTGGCCATGCATTAAAATGCTCATTACTGTAATTATGTTTTTTCTTTCTACAAATTCATTGAGAATGATCTGATCAAAATTACTCTACAGTTGATTACAACTCATGAATTTACATTATCATCAGCAGGAATATTCAGAGCCAGTTAACAACATGTAAGTGATTACATTGAAAAGATTTAAAAAAAAAAAAAAGTAATTGGGTGTACAATATGGAGTGTATCAGATTTAAGAAAGTTTGCGTTGTTTTTCTTATTTATAAAGTGTGTGAGAAATACATGCATTTTTCATAAGACAAACACATTTTTTCATTACTGCTGAGGTCCTTAACTATATGTCAAAAATATTCTTGCATGACTCTAGCTGCTTTTATATAAACAGACTCAAAGAAGTCAATCAATATTCAGAAAATGAGTATTAAAAGTTCTAAGTGGGTAAGTTGATTCTTCACAATCTGTCCAAATCTGGTGGCCAATGGCTCTACGCCCATGTGGAGGCTGGTGACAAGTAGTGTCCCTCAGGGGTCTGTCCTTGGACTGGTACGGTTTAATATTTTCCTCAACGACATAAATGGTGGGATTGAGTGCACCCTCAGCCAATTTGCAGATGACTCCAAGATGAATGGTGTGGTTGATATGACAGAAGGATGGGATGCCATCCAAAGGGACCTGGATAGGCTTGAGAAGTGGGCCCATGTGAACCTAATGAGGTTCAACAAGTCCAAGTGCAAGGTGCTGCACCTAGGTCAGGGCAATCCCAGACATGAATAGACTAGGAGAACTCATTGAGACCATTGAGACCAGCCCTGCAAAGAAGGACTTGAGGGCTCTGGTGGAGGAAAACCTCAACATGAGTCAACAGTGCATGCTTGCAGCCCAGAAGGCCAACTGCATCCTGGGCTGCATTAAAAGAGTCCAGCAGTCCAAGGGAGGTGATTGTCCCCCTCTACTCAGCTCTTCTGAGGCCCCATCTGGAGTACTGCATCCAGGCCTGGAGGCCCCAGCACAAGAAGCATGTGGAGCTGTTAGAGCAGGTCCAGAGGAGGGCCACAAAGATGATCAAGGGTCTGGAGCACCCCTCCTATGTATATAGGCTTATCATATTATTCTATGCTAAGTCTGTTACTAGAAATAAGCTACTTCCCCAACTCTAGAAGTTACCTATTAAAGTAACTAGTAAGTAATTTCCTCAACTATAAAGATTTATTAGAACACTCCACAAAAAATTAATATCATATCAGCATGATCCTCAGCATCTCTCAGTGAAGTACATTATTTAGTCATTATTTCTTTTAATTGTTCCTTATTTCACTCAACGGAAGAAGTTCAGTCCTATCTCATGCAGGTTCTCACTATTATAATAGCTACGTTTCTTTCTAAAGTTTAATGAGCTGTATGACTATACTTGTTACCTGTCTTCTCTTTTCTTCCCTCATATGGAACATTTTTTGTTTGTTTTGCTTACTTATGATGTGCTATGATATAGTTACTGAGAAAAGTGAAGTTGAGGAGTTACTTTTTACAGCTACAGAAGAAGGAAAAAAAAAAAAAAGATTTTTCGTATTTCACTTTTAGGGAAAGTGCCTTGTGCTGCACAATTCAAAGAAAGTTCTGCATTTGCTTTTGCCTTAATTTTGGTTTCAAATTCAGATCTCAAGTATTCCTGTAATTTAGGGATGAAGATACTGGAGACAGCTTGAAGTTCAGCACTCAATCTCATGAAACCCTAATATGAGCTGTAGAAATGAACAGATTCACATCCAACCTCTCCAAAACACACAAGCGGTTCCTGTTCATCCCTCCTAACTTCAGATAGGTCAGTCTGAAAATTAGATATATCAGTCCAGTTTTTGCATGTAGTGGTGATAGGATTGTTCACCAAAAGAAAGGTTGTCTTTTCTCTTTTCCTTTAAATTCTGTACGTCTTCTCACTTTTTGTTAGAATGAGTAAGATTCACCAAGTCTGACTGCTACAGTTAATAAATAATACCTGCATCTTCATGACAGATCTTAGAAAATTAGATATCTGTACAGTTTCCAATAACTTTGAAAGTATAAACCTCTAATCCTCTTAATCTCTACTACAAGGAGCTATAGAACAAGGAATCAAACAGACTTCCAGCCTTCGCTTTCTTATTTTCTTGAAATCACTTGTATCAATTCCTTATTTTTCCAAGAGTTGTATGTTTCTATAAACAATACCAGAAAAAAAGAAATCAAATTAAACCATTAAATGAATAACCAAAACAAAAAAACCACAGTTCTTAGATCTTTAGAGGCAGCCACCAAAACCCTTTCTTCTTATCAGAATGTCCATTGGGTTTCAGCCCTCTAAATCCACACATCAGAAACTTTCAGTGGCTATGTAATATTTACAAAGTTAAAGCAGTGGCATCAAAAGGTTTATAGCATGCTACAGATTTAATCAGACATATGAAATTAATGAGAATACTAGGTATTCTTATGCATTATGCAGCTGAGCTGCAACAACCTACACAAATTAAGATTGTCTTGCAGGAAACCTTATTCAGTGCACTGAATACACAGCAAAACACCATGGACACTTTGACATTTACGATTATAGCTTGTGCTAGTTGTGTGTCTGCATCATCAGCTGTAATGCCGATGACATAATGCTAATACGTTGTAGTAACCAAAACTTATCTATCCAATGAATTCCATGAGTAACTTAAATCCATTTATTAAAGCCTACTAATCAGTCACAAACCTACCAATATCAGTTGTCAGTGAACTCCTACTATTGTCAGCAACGTATGATTATCTCCACATGTGTATTAAAAGCAGAACAAAACTAGAGTGTTTTTTTTTTTATTTGATTACCTCTACATCTGTAATAAGGAAAGACAGAACAAAAGTTTTTTAATAGAGTCTTAAAAGATAAATGGGGTGACTGAGCTTCTTTTGTTGTTGTTGCCATATTTTTGATGTATGCATGAAGTTTGATACATGATTTTGACCTCATTAACAAGGTATCTTAGTTGCTAATATAAAAACAAAACTATGAAGTACGCACCTAATAAATCATCTGATTATATACATGTGCATTACAAATTTAATAAAAAGAAGTAAATATCCACCTGTAACCCTGCTTCTCTATAAATACCACATTCACTGGATTCCTAATCTTGAATGAGGATCATGACAGAACACAGCATAAAAATTTTGGTCCTTTAATATTTTGTATTTCCATTCCATTCCGGAAAAAGACAAGTATCAATGCTGTTCTCTCCTCTCTCCAATGACTTTCAACTGGAATGCCTCAACGAGCAGGAAACGGGGGTCTTCAGACTTTAACTGTTGTCCAATTAATGTTTGTAAAATAAAGCTTTTCCAGAAAAGTCAGTCTTGAAAAATGTTATTGACACAAAGAGAATACTGTACTAAGTGCACCCAAAACAAAATGAATAGTATAAATACGTATGGTCACAGCCATTACCATGACAAAATGCTGTCCAGTGGAATGTAGTAATTCTTTGTGGCAGCCAAAAATTAACCGTTCAGTGATTTTCATGAGTTAATAAATCCTTGCTCTATTTTTTTACCTTGTGCTCTGAAACAAGTTGCATTCTTGTTGTAAAATTAAGAGAAAGAAACACAGAAAACCTCACAACACAAAACCTTCCTCCATTCTTCATCTTGAAAAAGTGCTCCAATGTTAAGATTATTCAAGTGCTCCAAAGAGCTCCAATGTCAAGATTATTCAAGACCATATTCTATCTACATCCTATCCTTCAAAAATACCTCTAGTGTAGGATATAAAGGTTATTGTATATAAGCCTGTAACAAATACAGTTGCAAGATACTGACTTTAAACTGCCTGCAGAGACTACATGGTGTCTCCCACACCTGCAGAGGTACAGAACAACACTGTATATTAGCTCCAGTCCCAATGACACTTAACCTCGCCCTACACACATGCACATACACAGACATACACGTGCATACTCGCGTGCACACACAGAGAGACAAAATTTTGATAGGCAGGAAATAAGATTAAAGGATATAGCAAAACTGGCCTTGAGAACAAAATGGCCAATATGAATAAAAATACCCAGTTAACCTATTCTAAGAGGGTAGCTATCTATGTGCATGTTTTAAAGGATCAGAAGATTAGGTAAGAGGAATCTGACTTATTTTCCTGATTCGTTTCTTTGAAGAGAGGCAGAACTGCAAGCAGTTAATTACCTTTTTTTTTTTTTTTTTCTATTTTTTAATTTTTTAAAAACACTTATATGATTAGCAGAAGAATCCAGGACTTCATGCAAAGATCAGGAGGGCAAGCTGAGGTTTTAGACTAACTGACTGAAATAAAAAGGTTGAATTGATGTGGTTTATTGTAACTAGTGTGATTTAATACAAGTTGTACAAGTTTTAATACAACACTGGGAAATAAAGAAAATATTACATCAAAGTTAAGTTACTATTAATACTAATGACGTGGGTACAGTGTTCCTGTCTTGGTACAGGGTGATGAACTAGATGACCTTTTGAAGTCCCTTGCAGCCCTACTCTCTATAAATATTAAATTAAACTAGAAATACATCAGAGCAGTGACTCTCAGTATTGAATTGGTGCTAAATCAAATTAACTACCAATAATAATCAATCCTTATTTAGTTTAAGGAATTGTCTGTCTCTCCAATTATAAATCTCAGCTAAAGAATTCTACCAACGCCAATAAAAGCTGGAGTTTGAATAGGTAAGTAAATTAATAATGGAACCAAATCACTTAATGTCTAGAGCTAATTACAAAGTTCCCTTTTTATGCCCTGATCAGTTTTCACAGGTGCATCTTTCCTTCTCTCTTTAAGGCAGAAGCTTAATATCTTTTCTTCACAAGAAAGTCATATTTCATAATGATCAGAGATTTAGGGCTTCAGCAAGTATTATTACAAAGTGACATGTAGGAAAAAATGCATCTAGATAATTTTTTGTTTTCTCTATTAATTCTACAAAGCAGATAGATAAAGTAATCAAGGGGGAAAATCTGACGTTATTGTGGATATCTACCTTTGATTCTTTCCATGATTTCAAAGCACTTTTTCTATTTCTGAACATCAACAGAAAATCATACTCTGTGGAGGAATGGTTAAGTGAGGCAGGACATGTGGATGTTGAGCTGTTGGGAGACAATGGGCTAGTGAAGCACCATACTCAACTCACATGAGCCTTGGCAGGTATGCAGCTGGCTGAGAGCCAATCAGGCTCAAGGACACGATGCCCTTGGGCGATCGGGAAAGTCCCTAAGGCGGGACAGGTAGCCAAAAGAAGGAGGACCAGACTGAAAAGCCCGGGAAGTGTTAACCAATCCTGAGCTTAGTTTCTGCAATATGTATGAGTTGATTATGTTCAAACTAGACAAAAGGCGACTGAGCTATCCATTAAAGTTGAAGTTCACTGTTCACTCATATTGAGCGTCTGGGTCTTCCTTCCGTCGGCAACAATACTCCACAAAATGAAGACTGAATAAATTTTCTCTCTAGAAAAAGTTACCTAGTGCTTCTACATACTATAGTTTACGGTACGAATTTATATGTATATAATATCATTTGTAGATTATATCTTAATTTGTAATTCATATTCTAAAACATGTTTCCCACAAAGGTGCAATTTTGCTACTGAAATTTAGCACCACTTAGCCTTAGCAAGCTCATCCCTGTTTTTCCTCCTTTCATTGTTATTAAAATTATCTTCACCTGTACAGCTGTTGCACTAATTCTGTCTATCAGCTACAACAGATTAGTTCTGCTGCCACACTGTTTCCATTTTAGAAGCAGCCAAAGGATTCACAGACATTTTTTTTTCAACTATTTCCATAACATTAATTAAATTGCCACTATGGTTTTGCAGCCCTTCTCTGAAATCAATTTTAAGAGCAGTTCTAATGGGCTGCTTTTATGTCAGCAGATGGACAACTAGTCTGAGGAACAGATGTATCATCATTCATGTCTTGAAATTTTCCTTTTTTCAAAGTCACTCTTCCAGGTAGAGATGTAAGGCTGCAGTTCTATACTGGGATCAGGATCTGCCTTGAAAAGGCACCTTGCAGGCACCCCAGAGAGAGAACAGCCCAACCTCAGGAAAATCTTTTTCAGAGCACTCTGGAAGTATGGAGTGAATCTATTTCCTCAAGTAACCTAAAGTGAAGCCTGCTGGACAGAATAACATAGTAAAATAATCTTCTTTTCCTAGAATCAGGTTTTGTTCAAACTCCAGACATAGAAGCTGTAGAGTAACACACCCTACATGTATGTTATGTTTGAAAGGAATCAGGAACTTACACCTACACAGAAGACATTTTCAAGTCTTGTGTCAAGACCACTGACAAGTGTGGAGGACAGCAGAAAAACTGAATGACTGTGTCCATATAAAATGTCAGCACTGAGAACATTGGCTGAGGTCAGTGATCTACAGTGCTGTGGTTTTGGGGACAAATATAAGAAGTAGTTCAATTTTTCCATTGAAAGTTTCAGATGAGACTGACAGCCCCAGAAAATAAAGGGCAGAAAAAGTAAACCAGTTGAAAAGAGATGTACAAAACCAAAGCAAAATTCAAGGAGGCAGTGAGATATGGAACCCAGCTCTGGAAGTCAGAACTCCAAATATATTGCTACTATCCTAAAGGGGTACAGGGAGAAGCTGTGAAGCACTGGCAAATGATTTTACAATGGTGCTTCAAATGACCACAATTTTGAAGAGCTGAGGGACTTTTGTTCTGACTCACACAAAAGTATCTGATATAAAAGAACTTGTATCCAGGCAATATCATGTCTTTAGAAAGAGACATCGAGCAATAACAACATTTTTCTTTGAACTGTACCAAGAGCTTTCTTCCCAGTACAGTTTTTATGGGAATAACTGACTGCAATTTCAGATAAACTTCTTACAAGCACTGAGTTATGGTATGGAGAAATCCAGGGCGGGGGAATGTTTTTATTTTGGGGGGAAGGGAGAAAGGTAATGAATAACTAAAAGCAAACAAACTAACTAAAAAAGATACCTAAAAAAAAATCATATAAGCATCTGCCTTTGGTTTTATTTCAGTCACCATGTGTTCAATTTATTTCCACAGGATAAAGAGAATACTATGTATAAAAAATATGAAATATTTGTCTTCCATTCACTGTCTGTGATTTAAGGATAAATCAATATGCAATAGGACTAAATAGGAAAATGGTTACCAGTACCTTCTCCAAAATTCTTCTAAAGTTTTGAACATCAACACTAAGCTGTTCATAACACTTGCAGAACTTCCAGTACCCTCTACCACATCATATTTATTCATAGGATGTTGAGCCATTTTGAATAATTTCACACATATCAACGTCCATAATTGTTTCAGGAAATCCAATAGCACATGCTTCATTACTGTGTGTTAATCCAGAGAGGTCGTTTGTTGTCAACACTCCCTCCACAGAAAATAGTTATGAGCTGCATTGCGTATTTTTGTTATTTCTCTCTTCGCTGACTCTACCTTTTAAAAGCATATTGATATTTTAAGCTAAGCAGGCTAATAGTAACTCTATAGCATTGTTTAAAGGCAGTATGCTGTTTGTTAGCATACAATGTTATCGCAGTGGATAACAACCACACTGCTCTGTATATTTTTCCCTTTCTGACAGAAGATATTTGAGGAAACAAATGAACTTGGCTACTAACATCACTAATGGCCTTGCAGAACTGCTTCTGTATAGTAAGAGTCAGAAAGGCCAATTTGATGCAGATTTGATGTTCCCTTGATGCCACTCTTGCTTGATAGAAAAGAGAGCATTGAAACAGAAGAGTTCAAAACTGGAACCTATTTAAACATTTTAGTTTATTCTGTCTTCCACAATGTAGTAATACAGAATATGACACTTATCCAGATGAGAGACAGTATTTCTCATTTCAGTTATTCCATCCTGTCATATGAAGAGTATTTGGTTAACTCCTAGATTCCTTCTCTTTATCATTCCTTCTGGATGCCCTTGTTTTTTGATCTGGTGACAAAGAATCCTACACATACGACCACATCACTAACATCTGTTTGGCAGAAGGCAAAAGCACGTAATACACTGTGCACTTAAAGTCTCAGTACACCAGAGCCTTAACAAAACCCTATAATATACATATTACTACATACTATGCATGCTGGGTAATCTCACATTTAGGACCAGAAGGAATGGCCTCAAGTAGTGCCAGGGAAGGTTTAGGTTGGAAAGAAGGAGACATTTCTTCTCAGAAAGAGTAGTCAGGCATTGTAACAGGTTGCTCAGGGAGGTGGTGGAATCACTGTCTCTGGGGGTGTTTAAGGAAAGGTTGGATCTGGTGCTTAGGGACATGGCTTAGTGGGTGCTATCAGTGCTAGGGGGATGGTTGGACCAGATGATCTTGGAGGTGTCTTTTCCAATATTAATGATTCTGTGATTCTATGAATCCAGCACAAGCATTACTGTGTTTCTGAGTATCCTATTTACACACACTGTAAACAGGATGAGCTTTGACCTTGCCCAGTTTTATGTTCAATAGTCATCAACCAGCTATGAAATTCATGAATCTGATTTAAAAAAAAAAAAAAAAGACATGATTGGCCTAGAAATATAAGCTTCTTTTTATACTTTCAGCTGTGACTTTCTGTGGCATTTCTACTTGAGCATTTTCCCACAGAAACGAAGTCTTTAAAAAAAGTTAAAATACGAAGTTTAGTGAACTGCAGTAGACACAACTTACTGAAAGAAGTCTAAACCTGGCAGCACATATCTCCCTAAAAGATAATTTGATCTGGAGAGCTTCGTACAGATACAATTCTTCATGTATCCTAACAAGTTTATCTTGCACGTCCTTTCACTACACAGCTGTCAATAGCATAAGTATCCTTTTGTCATAAGGATCAGGGATTTTAAATAAACTAATAAATGCCAGATGTCAATCACAAAAGTTTGCAAAACTGTTACTGCCTGCATAGTAACATCTGTGTGAAAAAGAGACATTTTCCCTTCTTTCTCATCCTATTCTTAACCTGTTCTGTGTTTTGACTGTTTGTTGGTGGTGCTTTTTTTTTCCTTTTTTTTTTTTTTCCTGGGGTTGTTCATATTGTAATGACAAACCTGGTATCACTAAAGTATCCAGGCATGCTAAACACAGATTGAATTGATGCAACAACATACAAAATGAATCAGAAATCTGTTCTCACGCCTACAAAGCATCAGTGGATCTTCTATCTTAATGAAGCCTTGGTTTTCAGTCAAGAGGAATAAGAAAAGGCATATAGGGAACCTTTGTGTATCATTAGGAATAAAAAAATGTCATTAGAGCACAGCTCATCGGTGTTTAAAAGCAGTCATTTCAGTATACTGTCAGCTCTTCCTGTTCTTTTTCTTTTCATGCTGACAACTGTCAACTTTTGCTCCATACACAAAAAGGCTGACAGGTGGAGCAGCAGCTGAGCAGCTGCAGGCATTTGGCTGCCTGTAGCTTGCTGCTGGTGGCCGAGAACTTTCCCTTCACTCTGGTGTTCATCTTTCTTCAGGATCTGGAAGTTAACCACACGAAGCAAAGTCTTTTGTACTGCGACTGTACCAATACCACAAAAGAAGCTAAAAAGGTTTGAAGGACTTCGTCTGTCCCCTTTTATTTCCAAAATACTTATATGCATGTACTCTTCCTGAATTAGACAGAGGACAGAGAAGACCCTCATGCCTCTGAGTAGTTTGACAAGAGAGGAAATGTGTTGAAAATCCATGCCAATCACTGGTTTCACAAAAACAACAAAAACAAACAAACAAACAAAGGCATTCCTGGTGGAGAGTAGGTACATATGACAGCATCTAAATGTACTGTCAACAGTTGTTACAAGGTACATGGATGTGGAGACCAAAAAGCAGTCTGTGCCTTGCATCTGAGCCACCTTCAATACCTTTTCTCTCAACTCGTATTACAATCCTCCTGGACAGTTATCCTTTCAAGCGTCTATGACATACATCTGCTTATTCAGCTTGCAAATGCGTGATACTGACATAAATAACTGTCAAAATATTTACTTTCAAAATGAATTTCAAAAAATGTGTATCCAAGCTTTGTGTTAAAAGTGTGTGATACATGATTTAATGTTCCTGAACATAAATCTTCTACTCAAATCAGGGAAATAAGCATAGGGCTGGAGGACCAGCACACAGACTAGGGCACTCCAAGATGAGTGACCACATCCTTTAAACCAATCCCCTGAGGAAGCCCTGCCCTTCCCAGCAATCACACCTCTTTCTTGCCCTTCATTCAGCCACATTGTCTATTTACTCCACCCCTTTTTGCCTTTGGGAGCCACCATTCAATGCAATGTCATACCTCTGCATGTCTATAGGCCCTGTCACTGGCCAGCAGCACCAGCTGCTCCTTGCAGTTTACGCAGAAGTACCTCACAACAGGTAGTCCTTTCCCACTATGCACGCAGGGCTGCCATTTTCTTTCAGATGCAGGTTTATGGTTGGGAGACGCTATTTCACAATAAGTCATAGCCATTGTGGTTTTATGCCTTTTATGTGGTTTTATGCTTGGCTGTCAGTCCCCACATCAGTCTCATGGCCAGGAGAGGGGCAGGTCAGGAAGCAGGGGCAGCCAGCAGCCCTTTACCTTGGCAGTAATGGGGCACAGCTCTCCAGTGGGCAGCAGCTCCTCCTACCCTGTTCTCCGCACACCGTGGCACTAAAATACATGTTTTGGTGTTCTAATTACTTCCCTACATTTAGATATCTAAAGTTAATTTTATACAACCTGACACTGGAGGACACCTGGGGAGATTCAGTTCTGTGCTCTGGTGGTTACAATTCATCTGAACTTTTTCAGAGGACTGTGTCAGGGTGGGATGAACCCAGGCCTAGAAATGCTGGTTTTCTTTTGTACTTCAGTACAAAATAAATGTGCTTTTCACATTCAGAGATGACCCATTATTTTGACAAACGGGGCATTTCATCTCATGTGTAACAATAATATAAATGAAAGTGAAATTGCTTATTGTAGTATACATAGCTTTTCTGAACTCCTTAAAAACATAATGGCTGCCAAATTAATCTGTAGGAAATGATTTTGTAATACTGGAGCAACAATGTAGTTCAATAACATCTCTCTGAGGAAGTAGAGATTAATTTATGTTAAATCACAACTGATTGATTCATAATCTTATGCCCACAAGCACCAAGATGCATGTAAGTAGTCTGCCAAGCATTCAGGTCCAAAGACACTTGTATCCAGGTAGTCTGTCCAGGATTGCTTGCACAGAGGGCAACGGACATCAGTTTTCAAGCCTCTTCCCACATTTCCTGATTTCTTCTTAGGAATGTGCTGGGTTTGGGAGCTTCAGGAGTTGGACATGATCAGTCTCTGTATTCAGTCCCAACTCCGCAATTCATCAGGATTTACTCACTGCCTCTCTCTTAGATCTGGTTGTCCTGAGAAATTGCAAGTAGATGTATCCTAGGGTCTTGATGACTTGCTGCTGTGGTTGTCAGCAACATACGTGATTTTTATAGCCTATCTCCTGCTGGTGTTTTCACATATGTGTTTTATATTCACTCTCCTTTCATATAAATATAGATGTCTTTAACAATTTTCCATAGCCCTAGAAGATTTCTGGGTTTCTATTTTCTAATACATTGTAGGCATTTTGGCACCTGCTGGCAATAAAATGACAGCTGCCTTTTATGATTCATGTAGTTTCCTCTGAAAAGTCTCCCAAAACTCTGGTACTGCTACTCAACATTTCAGCTTTATATTATGGTAAACTTCCCACTTTCCTAGTCCAGAATTATAAAAGAAAATTAAAATTCACTTCTTTCTATGCCTTGTTTTGACTATAAATTCTAATCTTATCCAATCTTTGTATTATCTCTCTATTTTATTGG
Organism: Anas platyrhynchos; assembly: GCF_047663525.1. Lineage (NCBI taxonomy): Eukaryota > Metazoa > Chordata > Aves > Anseriformes > Anatidae > Anas > Anas platyrhynchos. The sequence goes on from NC_092589.1 coordinate 77,120,360, forward strand.
ATTCCGGTGCCTTCCCCCATTCTCAGCTTCCATTATTCACATTACATTATCCCTTCTTTTCCATGATAAATTGGAAAAAAATTTGAGAGGAAGGAGAAGGCACACTTGCCACCGATAGGACAGACAGAAAGAAATCTGTTGAGTAATCAAAAAAAAAAATTAAGTATTTTTTTCACTATTAAATAACATTATAAGTACACCTTCTGTGAATTTCTTTAATATCCCTTCACTGACTCTCTTGCTACATATTTATTAACAGCTACATTATTGGCTAATCAGAACTTTTTTTGGTTGTAATAGACACATCATTTGACATTAAATGAAGATCTTGATCCAGATTCTATAGCATTCATAGTCAGGAGTAGCAGCTTGCTCTCTCCTCAGATTAGCAGCACAGTCATCAATGACAGACAGTAAATATGAAGTGCAGTTCACAGATTCCTGTTATGAGAAAATTGAGATGTTGAAAGGAAAACAGCTTTGCAAGAATCAGACATTTTTAATGAGTTCATATTAATAAGAAAAAGCTTATTTTCTGCATGATTCCATCACAGAGGATGTTTCATACAATATTAAACATTGAAATATAACTTCAAAAAGAACCCATGGTTTGTATTTTCAGTGTTACATTGTTAGTACTGTTCAGCTGGAAAATAAATATTTCATAAGAGGAAAAAAAAAATCAAATACCTTATCATCAGGCCATTATGATAATTATGATAATTTAGAAAGTTGTTTCAGAACCATTAGTATGATCATCAAAATCTACTGATAGAAGTGTAAGAATCTAAGCCTTCAAAGACAGATAGATTAAATCACTAAGGAGTGATTGAGCAGCCTCTCTGACACTGTGCATTGCTTAGGATTGTTCTCTCAATGTGTCATCTAGTTCTAGATACGATAGTTCACACAAAGGTAATATAAATATATAGTTAAAATGTTTTCTGTGAACTTCTGCATGTCTCTAATACATCTCTTGTACCCTTACAGCCTAGAAGAAAGCTTAAGAACAGAGATGTTTGCTAGACAAATAAGGAAATTCATTTTTGGAGAATCATTGCTTCTTAATATAATCTCACGAATCAAGTACGCAGATAAAGGGAAGTGTCAGTCTAAGGCAGACACACCAATGTAGCAGAACTAACGTAAAAGCTCTCATTTCCATCGTGTCTTTGGTCACACCCCCATCTTCTACCAGGCACAATATCCTTGTTCACTGAGGATAGAGATTAGTATTTCATTACTAGCTGTAGAACACAAATTTCTAAAGAGATAAAAACAATAATAAAGTGCTTAGCAACTGAAATATCATATAGGAAGTTTAAACCATTTAATAGTTTGGAAGTTTATTCAAATATGGTGTCCTTCTCCTGAAGTGAATACTATGAAAGTAAAGAATAATCTGTACTTGGTTTAGTACTACAGGTTCTAATAACTGTTTTCATCAGAATAGTAAAGTTATAATTAGGTACAGGTTTCAACATAAACCTTCTAAGCCCAAATCCCTTTAAATAAATCTTATAACACAATAAAAATATTCACTGATAATGTTTATACATGTAAACAGTGACATGTTTATGGGATCACAAAATATAAACAAGCAAAATGGAAAATAATCATATTACTTAAATAATTTGTTTCCATAGTTTTAAATATATGAATATGTGTATATATAATATACGTACATGGAGAATAATTCAATGTTTTATTCAGCTCTAGTCTTGTTCCTTCTTAAATGTTTTGTTGCTCTGTCATGTATGTTGTAAGCATCCTGGTGTGTAAGCCAGGTTGCCAATTGACTTCTGTTTAGACCAGCAATTTGCGATTTATACTCAAATTAAATGGCTTCCCATCTTCCCAAAAGCATAGTGAATTTTTAACAGAAGTACTGGCATAGAGAGTTTTACCACAACGCCGCTACTACACACACGTAAGAAATGAAACACTGGACTATCAATTTAAGTCATGCTCAGAGAAAACTTTACAGGATATGAGGGGAGCTGGTTGCTCACCAAGCTTCTTCAGCCTTTTGACACTTTTTCCTCAGACGCCTCTGTTCCTTCTAAGTCTGTTCTCCTTTCTTTGACTGCCGCAGGCCCAGACAGGAAGGCAAACAGACCACAACACTCATCTGTCTTCTGACGCGTCACTCACTGAGCTTGAGTTCATGAAACTTTCTATAAGGTCACTGACTTAAGGACAAGGAAACACAGATAGTGTTGTGCTGGATCCTGCACTTTGGCCACAACAACCACATTCAGCGCTACAGGCTTGAGGCAAAGTGGCTTGAAAGCTGTGCAGAGGAAAAGGATCTGGGTGTGCTGATGGATGCTCACCTGAACATGAGCCAGCAGTATGCCCAGGTGGCCAAGAAGGCCAACAGCAACCTGGCTTGTATCAGGAATAGTGTAGCCAGCCGGACCAGGGAGGTGATCATCCCCATGTATGCAGCTCTGGTGAGGCCTCACCTCAAGTACTGTGTTCAGTCTTGGGCCCCTCACTACAAGGAGGACATCGAGGCCCTGGAACGTGTCCAGAGAAGGGCTACAAAGCTGGTGAAGGGTCTGGATCCTATGAGGAGTGACTGAGGGAACTGGGGTTGTTTAGTCTGGGGAAGAGGAGGCTCAGGGGAGACCATAATGCTCTCTATAGCTACCTGAAAGGAAGTTGTGGGGAGATGGGGGTCAACCATCTATCACAGGTAAACAGTGTTAGGACTAAAGAGAATGGCCTTAAGTTGTGCCAGGAGAGATTTAGGTTGGAAATGAGGAGACATTTCTTCTCAGAAAGAGTAGTCAGGCACTGGAATGGGTTGCCCAGTGAGGTGGTGGAGTCACTGTCCCTAGGGGTGTTTAAGGAAAGAGGTTGGATATGGTACTCAGGGACATGGTCTAATGGGTGATAGTGGTGCTAGGGTTATGGTTGGACCAGATGATCTTGGAGGTCTTTTACAACCTTAATGATTCTATGATTCTATGATATTCAAAACAAACCTAAAAATCTACAAAAAGATTTTAAATATAATTATTTGCTGTAATAACAGAACTTATGCCAGTCCCATCTGTAGTTGGGTCAGCTAATATTCACATTGGACTAGCCATTATCAGCTGTTGCCTCCACAAGGAAAAGGCAATACTGATTTCTGTTTTGAAGCACTATGTTTGTGATCATTTATTTCCTGATTATATCTGTGAAGCTATAAAGTTATGCATTTATTTTAATACACAAATACTCTTTCAGTGTAAAGCACTGTGCTTACATGCTCACAAACAGTGAGCAAAAGTGTCTTTATAATATGTGATTTTATAACTGCTGTGTTTTCTACCCCTATTACCTACTTAGAGGCCTCATTGTGTTTTCCTCACTTCAAAGCAAAGCTGCAAAAAGCATTCTTTGAAAACAATGGAAATTCCTTAGATTCACATGGCACTTCAGAAAGTTTAACTTGATGATATGACATTGTTGGGAGCCTTTGATCAAAGAATTTCACAACCCTAAGCCTGTAAAATATTCAAACCAATCTTTCTACTGTGCTTTCATGAAATAGTCTGCTAGCAGTGTTTGAATCTGACATTTTTTGAATGTTCTATTTAAAAATAATAATAAAAATATTTTTTAGGACATCATAGTTACAGCAAGCACAGAAAGACTGAAATTGAAAAAAAAAAAAAAAACACAATTTGTATCATCCATATTGCAAGGTTTGACAATAACTAATAATTCATTTAAAAGGCATAAAACCTTGCTTTTATATTTCTCAGTTTTCTGGAAATCCTTCTGGAGTGGAATTTTCCATGTTCTTGGTTAAATTGGTTTTGTTTGGAAATTTTCCCATAAAATGTATTTTTCATTGGGCATATATATCAAAGATGTATATACGAATTTTCCTTAGTGTGTGCCTATTAAAGTGGTTAAACCAGAAACATCTCATCTAAGCAAATTGGTGAAATACTCGCCCAACAGGAAAAGCAATGTGAAATGGAGAAAACATAGAAGGTATTTTTAATATTACAAATTGCCTGTAGGTAAATGTTCACTATAGGTCTAGCCCAACAAATTGGAAAAAAAAAAATCTCCCAGATTAAATTGTTTAATCAGTAATAATAATTAGCAGAAAGTATACCTAAGAAAGGAAATTGCAAAAAAGCTTCTGGCCATGGAGAAATTAATTTCTAGGGTAGTTTTCAAACTAAGTAGCACGAAAAAAAAAAAAAAAAAAAAAAAAAAATCTAAAATGCTTTAGAAGTATGTTTGGGTAGCATGTAGAAAGATCTGCATGACAAAATTGAAATTCCAAGAAACATAAAATTGACTTAATTAGTTATTATATTTATGTATCAGTGCAGCCTGTCTGCACTGTCAGTATCACCAAACTTTATCAAGATGTATAGTAATAGGATGCAAGATTTTTTTATTATTATTTTCTGTCTTTCTGTCAGTGGCACAACATGGTTATGGATTTTTGTTTTTATCATCAGCCCTAATTTAGTAAAATATTTCTGGGGACCATTATATGACCCTGGCAGGGTGGCACCACATGAAACAGATAATATAAAGTGATTCAATACCTAAAGGGAGCCTACAGAAAAGGTGGAGAGGGACTCTTTGTTGGGGAGTACAGTGACAGGACAAGAAGTAATGACTTTAAACTAAAAGGGGGTAGGTTTAGATTAGATATAAGGAAGAAACTCTTTACTGTGAGGGTGGTGAGGCACTGGAACAGATTGCCCAGAGAAGCTGTGGTTGTCCCATCCCTGGAAATGTTCAAGGCCAGGCTGGATGGGTGTGCTCTCACTAGGTGGAGAAAAAGTACCTGCCAACAAGGTGGATGACCTGGTAAAGAAGAGCTGGAGGGCTTTAAACTCTCCAAAAGAGAGAGAGAACAAAGGAGGAGTCAGAGTTACCAGTAGCCCTGCCAGGGAGTGATAGCAACAGGCAACAGGCCGGGATTATACGAATAAATGTGAACACAAAATCAATGTAAGAGAGCCTAACTTCCTCTCTGATGCTCCTTCCTCATTTTTTCTCCTACTCCAGTGTGGGTCCTCTCCATGAGCTGCACTCCTTCAGAACAAACATACTCCAGCATGGATCCTCTGTGGGCTGCATTTCCTGCAAGGAACCTGCTGCAGTTTGAGCTCTCCACAGGCTGTAGCTTCCTTCAGGGCATATTGTGGGTATTGTCTACCTTGATTTCAGTAAGGTTTTCAATGTTGTTACCAATAAGGTCAATGGTTCTTCACACAATATAGTTATATTAGATGTAGTATGTAGAATTTATATCACAGTATCCTATAAATGCAAAATTTCCATGGCAGGCGTACCTGGGCTGGACAAGATCAGGAGTAAGCCACCAGAGGTTACTAAATATATACAAACAATTTCTTCTGATAAAAATTGCTGGGGAATGTGAGAAAACTCCAGAGAAAGATCCTATACACTTTTCCTATTCTCTGCTGTGGACAGCCAATGTTGACCACTGCTGGAGACAGGATAGGTGAGCTAGACCGACCTTTAGTCTGACACAATTATTGTTTCTAGCAGATGTGCACACATTCACAAGCAAATTGCAGTCTTATACATTGACATAATACAGTAATAATCTCTGCTTGGTTCTTTATCCTTAATAAATCATAGAACCAATGACATCTCAATTACCACATTTCATTACAACCCTCAAATAATTTTTCTTTTTTCCAAATGAGTTCAAAATATGGCTTAAAGCACTCCTAATAAAGAAATAAAATCTTTTTTTTCTTTTTTTCTTTTTTCCACAGTAGGATGGCTCAAGGGATTGTTTGAGATCCAGTTAAGAAACTAGTTGTTCATATCAAATGTTTTAATTAAGTAAGGTCTGCTTCTTTTGTTTCCCTCTTACTATTGTTATGTTCTTCCATATTATAAGCTTTTATTAGGACAAGCACACCTCTCAAATCCTTGCAGATAAAACAAGGTCAGAACATGGACAGTTGTAACATCTGCATGAGTTAGCACTCAGGGCTCTGGGATGTGTGAATTGCTTAATGGGTTGTTAACTCAGATGTGCATTGATAATAACTGAAAGATCAACTTGTCAACATTACTTATTTGGCTACTGATCAAAGCACTATAAGAGGATGAGGGAGATAATACGAAGGTCAGAATAATTTTCTGTTGGGATTTCACTTTGGCACATGAATGTCATTACTCCACAATAGTTTACTGAAAGGAGGAAAAAAAAAAAAAAAAAAAAAAAAAAAGTTAAGAAACCCAGCATGAGCCAATATCACTGAATCAGTCATGAAACACCAATCCAAGCAGGGAATCAGTCTGAGACCGTGCTGCATTTAAAACTTACTGATGAGCCCAAGGTGTCAAAACACAGGAGAAAATCTTGTTCAGAACTCTGAACAGATCCTCATTTTGTGTGAATATGTGTGAAACTTAATTCACAATTCCTAGAGTTTCCTTGGGTTCTAAACCTACTATTCTAGTAACATTCAACAGAGAAGTCCCTATGGCCTAGTTATGCAAGGAATTCTGCAATAGGATAAAACAATGGCTGCCCTGGAGTATTTCACCTAATATAATACCTAATATGTTGAAGATAGGCATGAAACCAAGAAGAAAGTTTTCATTCGGATCCAGTATCCCAATGAAATGGCTTAAGTGTTACCAGCTCAATGTTTCCAGCTCAAAGTCCTTGTTTCACTAGGTAAGTTCCTGTTTTCATAGTTGATTTTTCTATTTTTATTTTTTATTTTAAGTAGAATTTTGTTTTGAGAAGAACTTAATGAAAAGAAAATAGAAGAAGGCAGACTGTGATGCACCAACCTTGGGGCAAAATCATCCACAAGAATCTATGAATTGGATGTGACAAGGACTGAAACAGGCACAACATTTGCATAAAACAGTTAAGTCTCCTGCAAGCTCTTCACTGTTATTTTATTAACAGAAAGTTTCAATTCTTAAAGTGAAAAAGATCATAAGTGCACAGTTTTGCCTAGGGGCTATTAACACCCAAGTGTGCCCTTTTAATTCTCTTCCAGTAAAGGAGAACAGAAAATAAAAGCCACTATATTACCAACAACAAAATGTGTGTGTGTGGGGGGGGGGGGAGGCGGGGCGGCGGGAGAGGGAGGGGGCGCGGGCGCGGGGGGGCGGTGCAGTGCAGTGCAGTGCAGTGCAGTGCAGTGTGTGGGGATGTGTAAGTTTTTCATCAGTGTATCAGTGGATTCTGTCAGTTACCTTTAAGGAAAGGAGAAAACAAGTCACATGCCTTTGACACCAGCTTATCTGTCAAGGAAGTGTTGTATTGTATGTATTCCATTTTTCTACTTGGAGAAATATGTTATTTTTCCTGTATTAGTGGGTTTCCTTCTCTGAGATGCTAGAGATACTGCTACTCTGCTGGAGTATATGATATCAAGTCTATTTTTGGAAAGACAAAACTGATATATACAATATTGTAACAATTATTTATACGCTATAACTAAGCAAGTATAAGTTTTAGAAGTTTCAAGAAAAACCCAGGGTATGTGGTATTGACTTGTATCTGTCACCATGAATCCCTGTAGCATCAGGAATGTTAAAACAAAGCTCCTGTACTACCATGTTATAGGCTCAGACATACCTGAACAAATAAATCTCTGTAATGCAGAAAAGGCTGTACAAAACACAGTTGTCACCTACTGACATTTATTAAGCAAAAAACTGGCAGCAAAAATATGTGAAGCTGATGCTGGTCATTAGTAATATGCAACTATTTATATTTTAAAAAGCACTATTGTCACAACAGAAAATGCAGTGTGATCGGGTATCTTACTGCCTGTTACAGTTAAAGGAATATGATGTTTCCCACCTGTAAGGGGAAACTGTTTTTAAGCAGTGGAATCACAAGGTGTGGTTTGATCATCAGAAGTTTTCTTTTGAGTTAAGAGTAGACTACTGAGAAAGGGAAAACAAATCCTCCACGTTTCAGAAGGACACCAAATTATTCATATTGAAAATGCTTTTTCAGGAAAGAAAGAGAGAAAGAGAGAAAGAAAGAGAGAGAGAGGGGGAGAGAGAGGGAGGGAGAGAGGGAGAGAGGGAGAGAGAGAAAGAAAGGAGAGAGATCAGTCTAAAACACTGGCCAACCCACCCTTCTGTTATCACCTAGAAGCACAACCTGGTGAATGCTACCACTGGAGTGGTAATGAAAATATTCAGAGTAATCTTACAGTGTCATTTTATTTCAGAAAATTAGTGCCTTTTGTTGTGAATTTCTGATCATCCCGGCTTACATTCACACTGTGGAGCAGTCTTGGAGCAGACAAGTTGTATTGTTTCAAATGAAACTCAAACAGAAGTTGTTCCCAGAGTGACATACACCTACTGCATTCAAACCAACAACCAGCAATGAGTGCATGAGACCAAAGCAGAGCTAGTCTGAAGTAACACAACCCCCTGAAAATGAATTCGGTGTGGATATCGAGTCCTTGTCATCACCTTTTTTGGTTAGAGATCAACTCCAATTGCACTATGTGCTCTTGTGTATGTTCTTTCAGTTAGATGAAATAGAGGTAGACAGACTTACCTGCTTCATTTCTTATGCTCTTGCAGGGCTCTAAAACAATGTTGCAATAAATTATGTAACAATAAATCACAAGTGTAACCCCTTACTTGTACATTTAACAAGCTTAATAAAAATGCCAGTACACTGCAAGTTTATAAAGCAAAAGCTTTAATAGCATGATAGGATAGAAAGCCTATCTCCTAATGCACTCACTTTTTTGAACAGCAATAATGATACTGGAATGACCTATTTAATATCATCAGGTCTTTAGAAAGATGGAATTGTAATATTTTCCATAGCTTAAACATCCTAAAGTATTTTACAGACAAACCTAGAAGAAATTGATTTCTTTCAATATGAAGAAAACCTGAGAAGATTCTTGTATAGGAATGACATTTGAATAGACGTGCTCCTGGAGGATACAGCAGTGCTGTCATCCTGCCTCAGTTTCCCCACAGGACTCACTAGAGGTAGGAATTATCCCGTCACTTTTAGATGTTTAAGGCTCCTCCCAGAGGGACAGTGCTGGCCAAAACCAAAATCCTTGATCAAAATGTTGGCCCATAAACCTCTCAGTAACGGAGAAGCCAATTGCTGTAGTCCACAGACTTGCTATTCCTGAAGAATACTAAAATCAATTATTGAAGCCACACCTAAATCCTCTTAGCAATGAGGCCAAAGTTCCAAAATGTGTGAATTCAAAGACAGTATCTTCACCCTTTGGTAGTCAGTTTTCCATTCTTTTAAGCCTTCTACCCAGCCCAAATGCAGCAAATATAATCTAGCCCAGTTCTACACTTTTAATTCATGGTTGATCATAAAAGGCTTGAAAAATGCTACAGCTTATGGGGAAAAAAAAAAAAAGGAAGAAAAAAAAAAAAAGGACTTCCACATTACCAATTTATTCTGAATATTGCTTGGAAAACACAAGCAGTAAGGATGTTGAGGATCACGAATATCCCCCCCAAGTACTTAATACAGAACTCTTGAAATAGATGCTTGGGATTTAATTTAGCAAGGATTCAAAAGTAAGAGTGCCACCTAGTGCGTCACTATTTAGCATTCCCTGTGGGTTATTGAATTAATGGGAATTCTCCCACCTATATCTAAACTGGCAGAGAGTGTTTAGGAGGTCTTTTTTATTATTATTTTTATTTTTGCTGCGGTGTATAGCACAGACATAAGTTAGGATCTTAATGCAGAAATCGCTGGGAGGAGATTCTGTAGGCTATGTTACTCATAGAGCAGGCCAAGTAACCACAAATGATCATTGTCCTTAAAATCTATTAAGGTAATTCATTTCAGCTGGCAAGTTCTAACAGTCTGGAGAAAAGGGATATTCAGCAGTGAGGTTAACATATATTCTGTTTCTCTTATACGTGTGCTTGTGTTACTTCATCTTGTGAAATTCAAATAGTCCTTGAGGACAGGCTTCATCTTTCTCCATAAATGTGCAGGTCCTGGCTGGTAAGTCATTCATTCGGAGCACAGATGGGAACAGCTCCGAGGCTCTCTGGTCTAACACAATAATAAAATTCCTGTTGAACCTCAGTAATGTTCAACATGTAAACCTCTGTGAAGTGCAGTTCATTATTCATCAGATAACAATTGGTAAGGTGTAATACTCCAAGGTCTGACTAATATTTTTAAAGAGAAAGTATGAGACGACAGTATTTAAAGAAAAAAAAAAAAAAAAGAGATGACTGTTCCTGAGGGACAATATAGTCCTTGATCTATTACACACTTCTCTTAATTTTTATTATTAATATTTTTCATTTAGTTCTACATATTAATATATAATTCTCACATCATGTCTTGAGATGTCTCAAGGCTTTTCAGCCAGAAGGCAAAATCTTACAATAACAGGTCAGGTCACAGGGGTTAAATAGAGGGGCAGCCTTGGTCAGCCCACAGGGTTCCCTGTCCTTCCCTGCTCTGCGGACATCACCTCCCTTGCCATTCTCTTCCTCATGCAGCAACTTCTCCTAAACAATTTGCAAGAAGCAACCCATTCCTACCCCTTTAAGGTATCCTGCTGTGCCTTCTGGGTGCCCTGCAGAGACAGGTCAAGGCTGTGCTGTGCTGTAATGTGGATGCACTGGAAGGCACGACTTTGCCTTTATGAAGGAGGTAAAGGCAATTAATTGCTGAGGGAAGAGTAGTCTCTAATGATACTTTTCATCCTGTCCCTCAGCAGGGATTCCAGCCTGTAAAGGCAGTAGGTGGCCCCTCCAATCTCCATCTGAAGAAGGGCAGTCTGCTAATCTCTGCCTGTTGCCACCCTAGACATCTGATTTTTCTTACACCTCCTGTAAGCTCTGAGTTTTCCTTTCCCACAGCTACATACTTTGTTCAGACCAGTTCTAATAAGCCAATACCACACTCATTCTTCTACTAGAAATAGTTACTTGCATTTTCTGTGTGGTTATGTGCATTTATGCCTCTACCATCCTTTTGGATTTATTCCCAGAGCTGCTTCTCATTTGACGGCCATTGTTTTATGTAATTTTTATGCCTTGTACCTGTGTTTATGGGAATGGTATTTTGTTCTGTCATATGCCCAGAAGGATCATTTACAAGAGAAGAAAAATATCGTTATCTTTGCTAAACAGCTAGTGAGACTCAGACACAGAGGCTAAGTGACTTACCAAACAGAAGTCATTGGCAAAGCTGTAAATAACTGAGTTATCTTCCCTCTTTGAATATACTGCCTTCTGGATGGAAAATAATAATAGTATATATAAAAAAAAATTCTCTGCTGATTGCTGAGGAAGAGATAGAATGATAAATATCACTGATTCCAGTTCTATTACACTATTAAGTAAATCTTCACTTGTCAGGTAAAGCCATTGGTAACTCACTGTCATTAGTTTCAGCTCACTGCTTGTAGCCTGTAGAAACAAAGGCACTACATTGAACATCCATTTAGAAAGCAATTCCATAACTTTAAAATGCCACTGGTTTGCCATCACTGCTTTTGTAATTATTTCAAATCATTTCATAATATTTAGGGAAAGCTGTCTAAAAGTAATTGTATTACATCCAAGTTCATTTGTGAAAAACAACTACCTAACCCTGAAGCTGTTTTTTCTATACTGAGATGGCTCTTTTACATCTAATTTTTATTAAACTCTAGCAATGAGACAGATATTCAACATAAATTCAGAAGCTAAACATTAAAAAAAAATGCTTGGTGCAGTAAAGGCTACAAATCTCAAAGCAATCCAAGCAGAGAATGAAAAATGACAGGTCTGGTGGTTACATTAGCTGCTCACACAGTATATAAGTAATATTAATAGTGTTGTAGATTTTAAAATATGTTCTTAGAATAAAAAGCCCCTTCAACAAACTGACCAGATAAAAATCCTAACTCTAAGTCTGAAAGCCACTCCTGGAATATCATGAAAAAGGCAATTTTAGAATCTAATGACATTTTTTGACCTTTAGTACCAGATGTCCCCAAAAGGACATTTAGGCATTTGGAAGAGGATCCCATAACCACATGTCCTTTCCAGCTTTTGTGTTTGTTTTTTGCCCAACACCTTACCTGTAAAAACTGGAGATGTCCATCTTCTATTATATAAATTCAAGTGGTCTCCTGTTGGAAAGGATGCCTGGCGGTAATCACTGGACAAGAATATATATTACTGAAATATTATATATATATTGCCCAATTTATATTACTGAAACATTACACTGCAAAGAAATGAACAAAGAGTTATTCCCACATATTTTCTTAAATTACTGGTTAGAAGCCTGTTCACTTCCCCTAATCTGTGCTAGACCTGAAGTTTTCTGTAAAATACAAAATATAGCAAAAAAAAAGCATACCAAAGCTATGTTAATTCCACTGAAAATATCCAAGAAAAATCACCTCTAAGGTGAAGTGGAGGGAAACTTGCCCTGGTAATAGAATACATTTCCACAAATTAATGATACATCTGATACTTGCTCAGAAACACAGGAAGGGGAAGATTAAATCAATGGAAATTGGAGGTTTCCTACCCTAAGATTATAGAGGAAATCTCGGTGAGGAATATATAATGGAAACCAAATCAAGACAAAAATTCCTATTGTATTTTTTGGAAGGAAAACTTTTATTATTAATGATGATTATGTTGAAGAAATTTATATTTTCAGAAAGAAAACAAATGTAAACTGGTATTGTCAGATAGAAAACCTGATTTAAAAAAAATATTTATAGATTTATTTGTTATTGCACTTTGTTATTGCACTATTACTATATAATCTAACAAATTATTTCATAATGCTAGAAATATATATGAAACAAAACAATCACACTTCATAAATTCTTTAAGGTACTGAATTGGAATTATCATTTTCTAATGTAGAAACTTTTTAGAATTTAAAAATTTTTCACATTACTAGTACTGTATTTATTATAAACAGTTAAATGAGGATTTCATAAATTATTTAAGTCCTTTTCAGCAAGCTAGGACTGATAAAAATCAAGACTTTCCTTCCAGGGTGGTAACCATAACTTGATGCACTTACTAATGGACAGCACAAGAAAGAAAATTTTTTCCCATGATAAACATAGTTTCTTTCCTCTGAAGGAGGAAGGATTTTTTTTCCCCTAGGTGATTAGTGTTACCTAGTAAGTGACTCATCCATAAATTTTGACACGGGAGAAAACTGACTTTTGAAGAAGAGTACTGAGTCACTGACTGGAAAAAAAAAAATAAATAATAAAGAAGGGGGAGCGGGGTAAGTTATAAATTTCATATGATACTTATAAGCTTGGCAAATCTAAGGTCAAGCTGAATGCAGGGCAAAAAGGAACAAAATTCCTTACAATATAAAAAGTGCGTGATTCAGCTAGGCTTTGTTTAAAGCTAGCTATCTACAAATTTACTATGAAATTATACATTTCCTATTACAAATTCTGTAATAGGATTCTTGCAGTAATATTCAGTTCCAGCTTCAGACATCTATCAAACTTATGTGCCAACATGTGAGACGTGGTGTGAGACATCTATGCCTTATGCAATCTTATGTCTATCCAGAGCAAATGTGGATCTAGTCTATGTAGTCACTGGCATCTCAGGAGAACTCAAGGACAGCAGAATCCAGTTTCCTAAAAGAGTGACTACAGTCATCTGAAATGTTCTAGCAGATCCAAAATACATCAGTGGAGTATTCTCCTGGGACTTAGAGAAGACTTGCATCCTTTGGACTTGCATCCATCAGCAGCTGGATGACTAACAGAATATTTAAAGGCATGCTTAGTAATGCTAGAAGGTTTTGATGAGTGTTTCTTAAGTCATAGAATCATAGAATATTCTGAGTTTGAAGGGACCCATGAGGATCACCAAATCCATCTCTTGACTCCGTAATGGATAAACTAAGGCTTAAACCATATATCTAAGAATATTGTCCAAATCCTTCTTGAACACTGATAGGCTTGGAGCCATGACCACTTCCCTGTGAAGCCTGTTCCCATGCTTGACCACCCTCTCAGTGAAGACTTTTTTGTAATATGCAGTCTGAAGTCCCCAGATGCACCTTTAATCCATTCCCTTGCATCCAATCTCTGATTACCAGAGAGGAAAGATTAGCACCTCTGTCTCCACTCCCTCTCATGAGGAAGTTGTAGGCAGCAATGAGGTCACCCTCGTTGCTCACCGTCATTAGTGTCTAAGTTAAAAAAAACAAGTGACCTCAGCCGCACCTAAGCCATGCCCTCTAGTCCTTTCACCTTCTGTGTTGCCCTCCTTTGGACACATTCTAATATTTTTCTATCCTGCTTATATTGTAGAGCCCAAGTAAATCCTCACCAGATTGTCAACTGAGAGACATTCTTCCAGTTCTGTGTGCCTGGATCTGCCTGTAGTAGACATACAAGGTGTTGCTCAGTCCAAAATCCTAGGGAACGTCTATAAAGGTTTCTTCACTTTTCTAAGCAAGTTGTCATGCTCCTTCCTGACCCAAAGCCTACCACAAATAAAGAACCTGTTATCCTGTTTATTTGTTTGTTTGTTTCTGTAGGTACACCAGCTACATCCTAGTGTACTGACAGTTCTTCCTGCCTGAACTCATGCAGACCTTGCTGGCTGTGGATTGGAGAAGTGCAGAACCATGGTTGGAAATGTGAAGTATTCCAGCATGGGTGGGCCTTGAATGTGTCCTACACCTTAAGCATTGTGCAAAGTCAAAGGAAAGCCACAGAGAGGATGTGTTGTTGGGGCAGAGGGGAAAGAAAAGAAAAGGGGAGTCTGCAGCTGGTATTTCACCGGCTTCATGCCATGCAAGCATGACAAACTGCAGTCCTGCCAGAGCAATTTCAGATAATACCCAGGCAGTGGACTGCATTCATCGTATGCAGTGTAACATTTGCTTGTCAAAACTGTAGCTGCTTTCAACAGGGGGAAGGGGAGGAGGCCATGTGCATGCTCTGATAAAGATATCTAGGAAGCACAAGCTTCTTCATGTGGCACATGTTCACTTCTTGCACAAAATTATGATCATTTATGTATCGAATACACAGCAGCCTCATAATTTTTTTTGCTAGCAGCTGGAACTTTTGGAAACAATAGCAGCAACAGAGAACAGTCTGCTAACTAAAACCATAAACATATTTGCCTGTCATATCTTACAAAAACTTCTACTTTTATATATTCTAAATTAGTAAAATATTTACTGATTTGGCCTTGATCCTTTAAAAATAACTTACCTTCCTGGAGGATTCTCCTTAGTCTTTCATTTCTAGAAATCTCTGTGAAATAAAGGTATTTATTAACATTTTTAGAGCTAATAAGTGAAATAAGATCTATTTTAATTTGTCAAAATCACTTGTAAAAATATCCTGATATATAAATATTGTATATTTTTAAATATTATGCATGCTTTTTAACATGAGCAACTACAGTTAAAACATGGAATCCTGTACAAGATAAATATGCAGACAATGAGGCTTTGTACTAATTGCTATGAAAAGTGCAGACAGAAGGGGAAAGCTTTAGTCCCACAGAATAGATATTAGTCTAGGATTCTGGACTGGTATATCTGATAGAAGAATGCAAGGATGGTTTCAGATTCCCATCTGCTGGCAAACTCTGTACTCAAGCATATCAATACACAGACCAACTTTGTATGCATGGTGACTAATGGGCAGAAAAAAACATGGCAGAACTACCAAGATAGGAGCAGCAAATAAATATTTTCTTGACTGCTGTTATGTAGAATTACAAATATATATATATATATACAAGAGTTCATAGCAACCTTTTGCATCATGGAATAAATAAACTGTGAATAAAATGTCAAAATTTGGTAGATATGGAGCTAAAAATATTTAGATAGATATTTGAGAGAGATGAAGCTACTATACAAAGTTCAGCAAAGGGCCATGAAAACATCTTCCAAATGAAGAAGGGTTGAAAGAACTGGGACTTCTCAGACTGGAGAACAGAAGGCTCAGGAAGAATCTTATCAATGTGGATAATTACCTGAAGGGAGGGTGCAAAGAAGTTTGAGCCAGGCTCTTTTCAGTGGTGCCCAGTGGCACCAGAGGCAATGGGCACAAATGGAAACACAGGAGACTCCATCTGAACTACAGGTAACATTTCTTCACTGTGAAGGTGATGAACCTGGAACAGGTTGCTTGGATGATCTCCTTCCTTGGAGCTATTCAAAGCTCTCTGGACATGATCTTGGGCAACCTACTCTACATGGCCCTGCCTGATCAGGGACGATTGGACCAGATGACCTGCAGAAGTCTCTTTCAACCTCAACCATTCGTTTTGCAAAAATTTCTTGCAAGAAGATTTTTTCATCCCTCTCCAACTAGATTTTTAACTCTTAAACAGAAACAGCCTATACTAAAAATGAGCTATGTTGCAAACATCTTGAAGTTACAAAACAAATAGCTTGAGCTGGAAAGGGTGAAATTAATTTTGCTTTATTTCCTGCATTACATTTGCATTCTGATTTAACCTTTTAGGTGTAAAAATATATTTTGTTTTGTTTTGTTTTCTCTGCAGGTTTAATACCTCAAGAATACGTTGCTTGGATAGTGTGCAGTGAATGGAGTGGTGTTAAAGGCAGTAAAGATGAATTTCAAGCGGAACACATCATCTGTCTTGGCTCGCTATGCAATGCGCTGTCCTATAGAATTTCCTTTAAATACACAATGGGTTTGTAGAGAAAACATATTTTTCTCCTGTATTGTTCACTCCTTTTTACTTGGAAAAGTTAATTAAGCAGACTAGGACAACAAAATTTCTTCTAAGGAGATAAAACAAAAACAAAAACAAACAAACAAACAAACAAAAACAAACAAACAAACATCATCAACAAAAAAACACACAAAAAAAAGAGCAGAGGGCTAAGTCCTTCAACTTGCATACATCTAAAATTAATTAGAAAAACTTGTATCTAAATCTACAAGTGCATTTGTTTCTATCCTAGTGCTTTTGAGGTCTGAAATGTGGGGATACATTTTATATGCAAGTACAAAATATGTGGTTCAAAATTTTCCTTTTTTAACTGTAATGGGAGTTTTTTATAATCTTGCACATTATTTCAAATGCATGAATTCCATTCAATAAAAAAAAAAAAAATCCTCTCTATTGGAACTGTTCTAATCTAAAGCATAAAACAACCCTTATACATATGAAATACTTGTTATTAAACTGCTAAAATGTAGCTGTTTTGTGTAGAGCATACACAGAAACAGAATTCATTGGTGGTAGCAAAACTAGAGGGCATTTCTATTTTAGCTGATCAGCATCTATCTCCTTGTGACATAGACAAAACTAAATTAAAATTAACAACATCTGAGAAGAAATGGATAAACTTTGAACCTACTTCTGGATATTCTCAACATGCAGACCATCAGTTGAGCCAAATGAATATTCTGTACAGAGCAGATTTATAGGGCTTGGTACTTTCAGTTTTAGAGAGCTCACAAAAAAAAAAGATAAAATAGCCTCTTTCCAAGAATTTCCAAACCAAATACAATTCTGTTTGTATTCCATATTATTTTATTCTGTTCCAAGCAATGTGATTGTACCTTGAGCATGTACCTTGAAAGACAAGGGTGCATTCAGAAAGAACATTGTTTTATTCAAACAGAATTTTCCTTTTCTTCATTGTACTGCTGTCATTTCTAATCAGTTGCATGTACCACGCCTAAGGAAAGAAAGAAAGGTCCTGTAAAATTCTACCTTTGCTTGCAAGGTGTTGAGCTAATAATACTCAGCATTTTTTTTGCAGCAGTACCTAGAAACCAACATCTGCTGAGAATATCTCAGATACCTTGAAGTCTTCATGCAGTGCTCAAATACATTATAAATATGCAACCTCTTAGTCATGACTCATGTCAGTTGCTGTTGTCTTCTCTGTTTTATTGGTCTTTGCACAAACATCTTCACTCGGTTAACAAGTAGTTTTCCAGAACCACAATGCCCAGAAAATTATCTGTAATGTTCCAGGGTTTCATGTAAGCCCCACTTCATTTAGCTGAGTAATGTGATGATTAAAATTTGACAGATTTCCACTCTAGTTTGTGCTATTAAAAATAATAATAATAATAATTAAAAAAAAAAAAAAAAGAAAAAAATGGGGTTTGCAGGCAGGGATCCACTGTGGAATGAAGAACATCAGGTATTTGCATGACTGTCCAATTAGTCAGTGAGTCTCTAATACAGTGTCTTGACAGCGCAGGGGCACTGACTTGTCAGGAATAGCAAGCACACTGTTCAACCTGCAAGAAGGAAATATTGACAGCAGTAGCTGTGACATCTACTCCTTGCATAGACAGATATACTGAAGTCAAGACCAGATAAAGTGAATTAGAATTACATATCACCTGGAAGAAGGAAGAGGGGGAAAAACAGTTTCTACATTATAGCCATAAACTAAATGGGAATAGAAGTCTACAGAGAGAAGAATTAAAGAGGTTCCATTGAGAGGCATGATGGAGAACGTCTTTATAGTGAAATACTGCTAAGATTTTATTATAGATAGATGAATGCCATCACAAGATTGAAATGAGGAAGATTTAAATAGCATATAAATAAATAAAAAAGGTGGATAGAGCATTTGTCTCACATGCTGAACAGATGATTTTTATCATTTTGAGAGGAACAGTGTCAGTTTCTCTACATTCATAATTTTTGTTAACACATGTCCTTGGGAAAAATTAAAGCAGTCATAAATCATATGGACATAAGACCCTCTGATCTAAAATAAAATTATTGATAAAAATGATAAATGCAATATAAATTTTGAATGACTAAATGTTATCTGATTGATTCCAAAAGCAACTTGGGGACTGGCTTTTAGTCTTTTTATACCATCTACTTGCTCTTGAACATTAGAAGAAGAAACTCACTCTAGTGGTCATCTGTTCAGAGACTTAATTTTGCATTTGTGGTGTCTCTGTGGATTGAAATACAGTGTTATGGGCATCTCTGGCCTCCACAATTAGCTTGCATTTGCATTGCCTCCGGGCTGTAGGCATGTGGCACACAGTGAAGCACAAGTCTACAGTGAAATCAGATCTTGCCATTAAGTGAGCCCCACAAATCTTAACGCTTTACTTTGTGTCAGCTCACTGCAGCGCTACAGTGCAGAGAGACAAGGACAAAGTGACATAGCTGTTTCCATCACTGAACAAAATAAATAGAGACACCTGTATTACAGATTCAGTTGAGCAAAAGTGGCTCAAGCACTTGGAAAAAACAGAAAACATTTCCAAATGCCCCCCAAGTGACCTTGTACCAATTCCCATTTATTCTTCCAGAAAAAACTATAAATGAAAAGTAGGTAGATATAGTTGGTTCTGGTCAAAGTGGAAAGGGGAAAAATAACATTTGTCATCCATAGCTGATGACCCACATGCTAAGATGATATTGACAAATTACGTGGAAGAAAATAATATTTTCTTAAATCATATATGATGAAGTTATGCACTGTATCTTGACCCCAACATATGATCATCCAGTCCTACTATAAGTGATCAATAGGAAAAAGTCTATGTATGAATGCTCAGAGTTTCCAGAGAGGCTGGAATGTGGAAGTAGAGGCTCTGATATTCCCTATCAGAGGATGTGCTGTAATGCAATATCACATCTAACACCTGAAAACAGGGGCTATCCCCTTCCAGGAAGTTAAATATACTTAGAAGGACATGTAAATTGAAGGGGATTACCTGCTCAAAAGTGTATGAGAGCTGACCACAGCATCAATATAAAAGTAATTGCATGAGTTAATTATGTTTTTCTCTTTGGAAAGTAAAGAAAATAGTAAAGAAAATAGGTTCTAGTAAAGAAAATAGGTTCTCAACATACAGGGTAAGATGTAGTTCTTGATTTAAACAAATCCAGTGAGTTTTCTGAAGGCATGTGAGCTGGCTAGGCCCCCATTACAATTGAAAATATATAGGAGTGTGATTCAGCAGGTATGATGTTAGGCAACTGCCTTTTACATCACCAAAGTGCCCTTTGGGTTTCATTAATGACATCTTCATTAATTCACTGGAATCTGAGCAGGAGTTAACACCTACATTTTAAATACAAACTGAATCTCATGCCAATAATAGCCTTTTCACCAGATATTTATGCCATGTAGCATAGGTTCCATTTCCCTACACAACTACAGATAGCTCTTTTTATGAGGGAAAAAGAGGAAAACAGGAATGGCTTATCTAGTAAGTTTACACAGAAGAAAAAAAAAAATAAATCAGGACACTAAGGAATTTGGGCAATTCTACAAATTTAGATAATAATTCTTTAGGTCTTTGTGAGCCCATCAGACATTCTCCATGGCCTCAATGACAGACAGAAGATATCCAGAAGAGGTTATCCTCTACCTAGGGAGAAAAGTTTGGCCAGACCTTGATCCAGTGTGGTCCAGCCTAATGCATCAATATGTTGCCAGATCTGCAGCTGTCATCACCCACTAGATCTAAAACAGCAGCTCAAAAGTTCTGTAATTATAGAGACCATGAAAGTTATATGCTGAGAAAAAGAGAGGCGTTCCTTTCCATTATCATGATGATAAGAGAGTACAAAAATTGTGGGGAATTCATCGGCAGTGAAAGAAAAATTCAGAGAGTTCCAGCTAAATCACGGAGCTGGTGCTCTGACTGTTCTTTTCTAATAAAGAAAACATGAAAATCCTTATGATGAGAGGATAAAATGATGAAATGAGTCATTACCACTGATTTGGCTAGCTCTCTAGTCAAGAACATATCTACACCATTTCTTAACTCTGAACTGACTGCTTGTAATGTCAAATTCATTATGTTGACTCGTTGTCCATCCTCAGCTGCTTCTGTCAAAACTTGCAATCATATTTAGGACACGCTGTAATGCAGGAAGAATCAGTACCCTAGCTAATATCTGAAAATAGGGACTGAGAGAATATAAACATGTGTGTATCCTACTTTGAACCTTATCAGTGTCACGCTGAGCCAACACGTTTTTTTCTGTACACTTATCAGGTTGGTGTCTTTAAACCTGAAGTTTATACAAGCTCCCCCTGTGCGCAAAATACTAGATACAATGCCAGTGGTATGTAAAATTTCAAGTTAATACTAAATCACATTTCAATATTTTTCCACATAGCATCGATAAAGAGGGTGATAACAATTAAAGGACAAGGATCATAGGGAGTTTATATCACTGGAAAATTGTTTGTACCTTCAGTACGTATATTCACATTAAGCTATTATTCCTGTTAGCACCGATAAACTCAGAATATGTCATCATCTGGTAATAATGCTCAATTCTGCATCAAAAGGAGGCAGGAAGACTGAAAAGATTAGCATTTCAGTGAAATACTATCACTGCTCCTTAATTATATTAATACCACTGTTAAATCTCATCCAGAGATTAAGAGGTTGAAATTAATAGTACCAGCTTTATGAGTGTCCAGTAAAAATAAACTGTGTGAGATGAGAAACTGTACCTTTTTTCTTCTTCTTCTTCTTTTTCTTCTTCTTCTTCTTCTTCCCTCCCCCCCATCCCCCCCCCAAAAAAAAAATCCAGCTCATTCAAACTGAGAATCACAGGAATTGCCACCAGTGCCCCTTAGGACCTTCCAGGGCAGTATGAAAATAAAGAGCAGAGACTCCCACTAGGCAGATGATCAACATCTCCTTTGACAGAAAATTGATCACTCATCCTAAAACATGCTGGAGTCTGTCTAGGCCTGAATAAATCTTTACCAGACACTAGCAACTTCATCAAGTACTGCCAGCATCTAATCTTCTGTAAGCAAGCTAATCAAGGAACAAGCAATCAGTGCTGCCTGTCACCTGTCAGTATTGTGGATAGACATCAGGAACGCTACAGGCCAGAGGAACAGCACTCTTTGCTTTGATAGCTCATCTCCTCCAAGTCAGAAAAAGAGATAATCATTCTGCACCGTTCGATAACACTGATTTTTGAGAAAGTTCACTGCTCCTCTGAGGAGATGCAAGAATCATAGATATTCCTCAAAATACCTGGATGAATCTTTCATCCAGATTCATAGTCAATTTTATTGTTTATTCTTCTTCAGAAAAACTAAATGTGGAAAATATTGTCAGAAACTCTTTTTTGTGTGTGTGTGTGTGTTTATGTCCAATAAATAGGTATGGATAAAACTGCATCAATTTTTCCCTTTGTACTCACTCACTACTTCGTCTATGACCAAGCTGTTTCTAACACTACAAGTCTGCATCCACCTTCCTTTTTTCCCCAAGTATGAAATTCTGCTTCCTCGTTAAGTAGTCCCATCTCCCAGTTTAGTTTTACATTTGCATAAATCTTGAAGTACTCTCTTTTTAAAGTCTTGTATCCTCCTTTTCTTTCAATTGGAAAAGCAGAATCTAGTCCAGTGACATACAGAGACACTTACCTCCAGCCTTGAAAGATTCCAGGGTATTGTGCTTGCAATTGTGATATTAGCAGCAAGACAAAATTAGTTCAAACCATCCATAACGGTAATTTTCAGTTGGTTAAATTGTATTGACTATAACTCTTCAGTCCCAGGAGACCTGGAAGAGCTGGGGTCATGAAAACAAAAACAGAATGACAGGAAGATAATAAGAATCATCTGAGGAAAAGAATCAAAGTTTAAACGGAGATTGTTATATTTTGTAAGTGAAAATAGTAATCAATCTGGAAAACAAAAGGTAAAAACAGTTGTTTAAGTCTGTTCTTTTCCCCTTTCCCCAAGACAGACTCAGTTGGAATGGGGGTGCTCAGACACCTGATTTTGCTTTCCTTGTGTTTGATGAGGAGACTTTTCATAGGAGGTAAGAGGTGTGTAGGGAGAGACAAGAAACAAGAGACAGTAAAGGAGGAATTGGAACATTCCCAGTAGGAAACTAGGAATGGGAACAGTAAAGGTGCAATAGCACATAATAATAGCATTATTGTTATTGTTATTTTTATTGTTATTATTATTATTGTTGTTGTTATTATCATTACTATTATTGTTATTATTAAAAGGTAAACAAGTTATTAGTTTTACCTTTCAGTAAACCTAATTTAAATCTACACGGTGGTGATCACACTGCTCCAGACTTCTTCTAGAGAAGCTGTAAAAGATTTTTAACCGCCTAACAGTACAGCAAACCTATTATTTACATATTAACTGAATTAATATGTACATTTAAATTTATTGTCTTGAAATTGTTTCAGAATCAGCAAAGTCAGTCTAAAGAGCTAAAGAATGCCAGATCTTCTTTGCAGAATGTCTGCTTAGCTTGCCATAGTTTCTAGGGTTTTTGTCTACATCCATACCTACAATGACTTTTGGTTCAAAGAAGATATATAAGACATTTGTATTTGTAGTTTAGAAAAAGATAGGGCAATGGAAATCATAACCTTTTTGAAGACTGAAAGAGCTGTAGTTCCTCCTGATTTCCTCCTGGAAATTTATATTACTAGTGAATTCGAAGAATCTTTATTTACATGCAATTAAACAGAGCTTGATTTACTGATATAACTGCACTCAATTCAGTAGAACATACCATCACTTAATTGAAAGATGTTTATCCTTTTCTATTGTCCTATGAAAACGGACATATTCTTCTTCTATTTATTCCAGTGAAATTTGTATGAATTTTTACAGTAAAAATGTGTTTGTAAGAAAACATACCTGTATATATGTGTGTATAATATTTTATATTTTACATAACAGGAAGAAAATATTGATGAGATAGTAAATGGGTTCCATTAATTGTTTGAAATTTTTATTACAGAATATTGAGAATCTTTCTAAATGAGGTAAACGTTAAAATTCCTGCTGATTTCTGCAGGCATGGTCACAAAGACAAAACTTCCTAAATACTATAAATGAGATGCTATTTCAGAAGGGTTGCAGGTATAGACTTTATGCACCTCATTTATTTCTCACAATTCTCAAAATATTCAATTTGTTATGCTGTTCTTATATTGAAAGAAATTCCATGTCCAGGAACCACTGTACAGAATTTTGCTTATTAATATTAAAAAAAAAAAAAAAAAAAAAGAAAAGGAAGGAGGCATTAGATCACTCAAAGTGAATTTCTTTCTAAATTGCAGATAGCAATGACATATTTATATGAACCATTTCTATCACTTCCAAAAATAAAGGTATTTGATTTCCTAACAAATACATGAAAGTCTGGAAAAAAAAAAAAAAAAAAAAAAAAAAAAAAAAAGGCTATTTACTGACTATTTTTGATATAACAGAAGTTGTTGTCAACAGTTATGTAATGATTAATACAACTGTCTCCTAAAAGGAGTAATTTGGGATATCATTTTGTATAGTGACTGCCGAAAGAGTTAATCTTTCTCATGTTGTGCTCCTTTTAGTTGCTGTTTTCTAACTTGTATTGGGCTTAAAGATTGGAATTGGATGATCCTTTCCAACACAACCCATTCTATGATTAAAGATCAAATTTTTGCTCCCACTATCCAGCCATCTATAAACAGATGTTAGGGATCTTTGAGGAAGGAATGCTATCTTTACAATGACTAGGAGTATCTTTCCCGAGCCCTATTCCTCCAGATAAGCTCTGTTTTCAACTATTTGCTTCCTACTTCTCTTTGCACACACATTTCATGGTAGAAAAGAGAAAAAATCAAAATATATTGAAGAGTATCATGCCTACAGATAAATCGTCTGTGAATTTAAAATAAGAGACAGTGAAAAAAAAAAGCTGTAGAAATATGCCCTGGAAATGATTTTCTCACTTATTCTTATCACACAACAGAATAAAAATTTAGGCACCCTCCCTGAATTACAACAGAAATAAGCTTCCTTTGTTTAAAAAATCCAGCAATATTTATAAAAGAATGACACACTGGTGACATCAGAGACCTACACTGCTATTGCTTTTCAGGCTCAGACATGAGTGACATGAGATGGTGGCAGAAAGTTTTCCATAACCTATTTTTTTTTAAGCTTCTGCATTTTAAATTCCCTAAGAGCAAAGACTTAGATGTTGTAGCTAGGAAACATGGAAGAAGGTATACAAATTAAACCTTGGGTGAAGAATATACAAAAAAAAATCTTCTGGGAATTTACTTGTGACACTGATGCTTGACAAAAATGATCCTAGAAAGAAAACTAAAATGTTTGATTTTAAGACTGTGATCTGCTCAGATGGTCTTTAAAGTCCTGTCCCATTTAGGTTGCAGTACTAATCCAGGGAAACTGTTGTGTCTCTGTGTACAAAGAGATCCCAACACAGCAAGGCAAAAAAAAGGTAGCTTCAGAAAACCTATTATAGTGCTTTCTCCGCTGACCAGTCTCAGATTGCCTGTGTTGTTAGAACCTCATACTTTAATTCATTGTGTTTTTAATATTCCTAGCACAAAGGTAAGTTCAGTGCCCCCACATTTTTCAAGCATTAGGAAAGATTCTTTCTTGCTACAACACACATATAGGAATCTGAAGCTGGATGGTTGCAAATGGGCTGCTTGATTTCCAGAGAAAAGTGTGGGAGGGAAAGGATTTTGCCCTTGGATGAAGATGACAGCGATACACAGGGCATTGACATCTTGAACTGCCGTCAGTTGTCTTCACATTGCCAGTATTTCCAGTATTACTGCCAGGTCTTCACATATTCCTGAGGCTGAAGAACAAGAAATGAGTGGGCAGTTCAGCAAATGAGTGCCAGAAGGACAAACTGTAATACACTGAATGATAACACCATCTTATACTAGAAATGTTAAAAAAAAAAAAAAGTGCAATAAATAATTAAATAAAAGACAGAGCTTGATGACATTTCTTTTCCAGACATAAAAAGAAAAGAGATGCTACAGAAGTTGGAATTAATTTTGTAAAACTTAGAAGTAAATTAATTTTCTATTTCCCTGTTCCTAAACACAAAGCAACATATTTATTTTAATTTTATGTGACCTCTAAAAACTTCTACCTTTTCAGTGTTAGGCTAAATAAGGCACCAAAAAGTCAAATAGTCAATTCTACCAACAGCAGTAGGAAGCCGAATGTATCCATTAATTATTTTTATGACCTGATGAGTATAGATATCAGCACTGATTAGCTGATCACCTCATGAGCACTTGCTACGTTCATAATGAAGCAAATCAAATAATGCAGTTTGTATTTGGGAAGATGGAAAAGCTGAGCCAAATAGCCACTGACACAAGCTGGCAAAAATAGACATTGCTAAATTTGCACTTCTATCCATAAGTGGCAGTAGGTTTCATTTGGTTAAAGCCAATTAGAGGAGTTAAACAGTTATACTGCAGCAATGAAAGCAAAAATCAGAACTTGCTGATTTTTAAAGTTATGCTGGATTTCACAAATCGCTGTGTAGAGTCAGCATCAAGAATGCACGCAACAGGGAAGATAATCATGTTTCCAGTGCTTCTGACTGACAAGCACCAGACTACAGTAAGGAGTTTTGTTACTTAGATGTCAACAACCATTTTAAAGGATATTGCTATGCTGAGTTCTGTCATGTTTAAAAGTTTATGTTGACAGCTTAGTTGCTGTGCAGGAAAATGAGATGGCGTAGTATGGTAGAAGCAAAGCAAGAATAACGAACATCTGTATCTGTTAAATCAATAAGTATAATGATGGTGATCTGTGATTCTAATGATGATCATGATGCTATTGAACGTGAAAATGTACGTAGCCATTTAATCCCCATAATTAATGAAACAGGTGAAGAGAACTATGTCTCTGAGGAACTCTGATGAAAATTAACAATGAAAAGGAATGTGAGCTGTAGAAACAAAAAGGTATACTTGTAAGGAAAAAAAAAAAAAAAACAGAAAGTAATGATTGATGAACATACATAAGATTACATGAGCATATGATTATATATACACCAAAGAAAAGATTTCTGAATGACAATACAAAATGAAATGATCTAATTTATCATATAACAAGGTAAATAAAAGTTAAAACCTCCCAATATTCAGAAACATTTAAAGATTGATAGAGATAGTATCTCACCTTAAAGACTTTATTCTTTAAGAAAATTTGCATGAAAATGAAATTCTTATGTGTTCTTCCCTCTGCTGACCCCGTATGTGGTAAATAAAGAAAGTTCTAAAAATTGCATAGAATCTGAACACATAGTAAAACCCAAAGGATTTTTTGTCTTCAAAACAAAACAAAGTTAATTCTGATTTTTTTTTTGCTTTATTTTATACTCTAACAAAATTGTGTTTTGCATTTTTTAACTTGCCCAGTTTTATAATTTGTTTTCATTGTTGGATGATGTTCAAGTACAGTCCTTAATGGTCATTTCATTTCTAGAGTTGCTGCTGAAAGCTTGGTTTGTTACTACTCAGCAATATGCATTTTTCCCCAGACCTCCAGAAGATGCTTGTACTAGATCATCTCTTAGAAGTCAAATGTACCAGGTATACAGTCTAAAACTAATAATTGACACACTGCCTCTTCACACAGCATTCCTAGATATAAGTTTGGTTGCCTAGATCAGGCAAGCAAACTGGAGAATGACTTCCAGACCTAAGGAAAATTTTCAAACACTGCTTTTCCACCACTCAAACCTGAGAGTTTTTAACTATTGCTTATCTAACAAGGTATTACAGCATAAAAGATGTGACAGATGAGGCTACTGCACCTTGAAGAACCAGGTATGTTCTGGACAGACCTAACACCTTGACCTCACACAGACACAAACAGATCCTTATGATATGTTGCCTCTGTGTCAAATAATAACAATAACAATAATAATAGTTTGGATCTTCTCTGTTTCAGAAATATCCATGCAATCACAGACAACTGATTTTGAGACACATCTCTTTTGACAACTTTAAATCATGACATACTAACATAAACCAACTCACTAGCTTTGTGTTTTGTTTTGTTTTGTTTTCATGGAACTAAACTTAATGAGTGTTTTTTAATGTTGCTATGGCAATATTAGAAAATGAATTCAAGGAATCTTATACCATTTTTGTTTGTTTGCTTGATTGCTTTTTGCAGAAGAAAAAATTCCATCACAAAAGAAAAGAGTATCTCAATCTATTGAGAAACAAAGTCTCTCCATTAAATTTGCTCATCCTATTGAAGAAACAAAGTACGTAATTGAAAAATACGCTTTATTTTGACTCAGTCAAACAGAACCTAGTCTGAAATATGGAAATGCTACTGAATATAGACTCTAATATTGAATTCTCATTAAATTTCCCCCATAACTTCTAGCACAACATTGTAGCCTTGTAGCCCAGCAAATACAGATCTGCCATTGCTTGTAGCAAACATATAGAAATGGCCCTGAGTGTATCCTAGATGAGGCAGAAGACCTCACCATCATAATATTCATCATACTCCTCCCAGTGAGGGACTTACAAAGCTGATGACTTTCTGTACACCCTTGCCCTAGACTGTAAGATCCAGAGGGACAGCAGAATGGTAAGCATAACATCAACATCAAAGAAAGGGGTAGATATTAGAAACTTTGTGTATGTATTTGTTAACTGCATATAACCTGAACCATGTCTTATGCATTTATAGCTTTCATGTTTGGTTGCATTTAAACTACTGTGTTCCACTGAATGTATCTTACCAAAAAAAAATGTATGTCATATGGTATAATTCTCAACTCTCATTACTTAACATTCTGGCAAATTTACATTTTCAGAGGAGTGATGAAAATGTCCCATAGTGCTGGGCCCAATCCCAACCCTTGAAAAACATCACCCCTCACGGGGGATGATTTTCTGTCGATAATTGTTTATTCGTAGATGGTTCATTAGACAGTTCATTAGTCCACTAAATGGACTTCATTGATGTTATGTAGTGCTGATTTTGTCATCAAGATGTGATGTGAGACACAGTCAATGCCTTATAAAAATAAGCATACATTAAATCCAAGCTGTTACTCTTAGCAATCAAATCTGTAATCGTAACAGGAATGAAATCAAGTTTGTTTGACATGACCTACTTTCCATAAGCCCATGTTAATAAAGATTACTTTGTTTTTAAATAGTTCACTATTAAAGCAGCTCTTTATGACTTTTTATTTCAAGGATAAAACCTCTTACTTATTCATGTAACAAGATACCCACTTGCCCAGTCTGCTGGAATTTATCCAATATTCCAAGATTTGTTCAGAATTAAGATCTGATGGTCACACATTCATTCAATCATTTCTTCTCACACTCTGTCCAGAGCTGGTGAGTTAAGAATCATTTGTCAAAACAGATGTTTTAACCTCCTTACTTACTAATGGAAAGTCACTCCACTGTGTGGCAAGCCCTATACCATACTTCTTTCAAAACACAGAAGAGAAATATTCAATGACAATCACCAATTAGCATATTCCTGCTGCTTGAGTATTTGTTCATATCCTAAAAAAAAAAAAAAACAAACAAAAAAACAAAACCACCACCAACAAAAAAAAACAACACTGTTTTAGCTAGTATGGCCATCAGGGATCTTTTCCCAAAGCTATTTCCTTCAGCTTCTTTTTTTTTCCCCAAAAAAATCTAACAGAAAGTATTTGGTATCTACTCACTATTTCGTGTATTGTAGACTGCATTGTATTTCTAACTTTCACTTTACAACTGAGCCAAAGTGGGGTTGCCTTGACTGTAGGATCAAGTGGTTTTGGTCCTCTGTTAAATTTTCATCAGTTATTTCTTATTAAGAGATTATTTCCTTTAATTTCACCAGTATTCCTTACCTTTAAACAGTCTTTTTGTAAGCTTCAGAAAAACAGTCCTTTGTTGCCAGCCTGAATATAATCATAATGATCAGCCCAGGTGATTAATTCACCTCTATCTACTTTAATGTGGAGCAAAACAGAGATACAGCATGTTGCGGGCACTATCTTTCACATTAGGAAATAGTCACTTATAATATTCAAAAGAACCAAAAGATGCTTTTCTAAGGGCTATATGAGACCTCCAATACATCTTGTAAAATAGTACTATTACTGACAATAACCTACTTTTCCTCAATCTTCTGGACTATGCTGGTTAGCACAGTGATATTTCTTCAGTATACCCTATTACCTCTTATAACTATATTGTTTTCACTAAGTGAGTAATAACCACTGATTTTAATGTTCTTATCATGCAGATCAACTCAACAGCCTTTAGGAATACTAGTTAGACCAAATTTCTTCTAATCAATGAGATTACCACCTTGTTCTGCTTATTGTCTTCAAAGAATAGCATATAGCTATTGAAAAAATACATTCCTTCCATATCTGTTGAACTTGAACACAACATACTGAGTTTGTTTTATACAACATTTGCATTCCTATTGTTTCCTTTTTTTGTTTTTGTGTTAATAACCTCACAGTTGCTGCAGGTAATTTCCAGTTGAGGAGATTTTCATGTTTATTTATTTATTTATTTATCTGTGAGAAGCATGCTGCCATGTTTATAAATACAACCATCTCTCAGGACAAACGTTCTGCAAACCAGAACCTTCAAAACAGCCATGCAAGCAGTGGTCCCCTCTAGAATCTCCTGCCTTTTCAATTAGTATTACTCAAATACTTGAATATCTAGGAAGTTTATGTGGGCTTTAGTCTTCAGCCTCCCTTCAAGGTATCTGTAGCTTCCTGAAGTACTTAGCTAGCTCCATACAAGAGTCTTGTAACTAAGTTCAATGTGTTAGTCCTTACTAAATTCTCATAAACTTCTGTTGCCTTCTCTGTCCTCTCTTTTCAACACAAAGTTGTCAGTGATGATTGCTTGCACTCCTGGGGTAATTGAACGCTTTCAGTAGCTGCTTACCTCATGCCAAAAGAATACTAAAACACTCAAGTGGATTTTGTTCTGTTATTATAGAAACAAGGGGTGAGTTGCTGATTATCTAATGGTTTGACACTTTTAGAGGAAAGTGAATGTCTTTCTACTTAAGGAAGCACCATATGTGCAACATTAACACCTCTTACACTACAATGCAAACTATAATCATGACTTCAGAAGAATTATTTATCACTGACATATGCATTCATATAAAAAAAAAAGTGAAGTATTTCATTTGTAGAAAAAAAAATACTATAGTTAAGGAATTACATTGAGTGTTGGGGCGATTAAGGCATAAACTGTTTATCTCCTGGAGGCATAAGAACACGTGCATCCTCTAGTATTTATTTATTTATTTATTTTATTCACCTAGCTGATCTTGGGCCGATAAACATTTATGGCACAGTACTAGTTAGAACCTAACATAACCATGTGAGGTTTTCATTGTACATTTCGAATAGACAGGCCACACAGTCTAAAGGAAATGGTACTCCAATGTAACAAATTAATGGACCTCCATCACTCTTGGTCTACCCTGCCTTACCCTTAGTTAGTTTGTAAGTCTGATGTGATAACAGAAGGGTAGCTTGTTAGGCATAGAAAACAGCGAAGAGAATTATTTGTAATTTATACAGCATGTTTTCAATTCTATTTACCTCAAATACTCAGATAAGTAAGTATAACACTGTGCCAGTGTAACAGAATGAAAAAGATAAATTTGGCATCACAGCTTTTGAAGAAGCTTTGTCACCACTGTGATCCATAATTGCTCATTGTTCTGTGATTAAAATATAAAAACTGTTTGATCAGATGACAGAATAAGTGATGTCATCAGTAAACCTTGTGAGAAGTATAGAGACTACACCCATGCCTGTTGTTTCAAAGGAAATTGAATAAGAAACCAAGGGGGGAGCGGGGAGGGCAAATCCAGTGGCCTGACAGAGATGAAACTGCTGTGGATCCATGCCCCCAGGTCCAACCATCAGCAAGGCTGAGCACATATTCCCAGTAGGCACATGCATGCAGAGCTGGCAGGCAGACACATGAGCCCCCGGAGCAGCAGCCCCACTACAGTTGCTGGTGGAGACCCCTCACTCACACACACACGATATACACACATGTACAGCCACACACTGGTGTCACCCTGGCCTGTGTGGATGACACTCTTTTGGGATGCCCTGGGATTGGACTGGACAGGGTCTCCTCTGAGTCCTCAGTCCAGGTAACCCTTATATGCCACTGTCCCTCTGTCCTCCCTTTTGTGTGTGCAGGCAAGTTTCTTACCATGTAATCTAACAGAAAGATATCAGCTATGTGACAAAGAAGCATATTTATTTTCATACCACTCCAATCAAACTAAATATTAACATTTTAAATAAGACCTCTCTGTCAAATGGTCTTTTCTGTTCAGTTCACGTGACAACTGTCTCTAATACAAGTACTTGGTTCCCTGAATAGTCTTCAAAAGTGAAAAGGGACATGATGATCACATCAAAAAGATAATCATACTTATTATGTGCATTAGAGGACACCTGGACAATTCTTATAAATCCTTTACAAGGTACAAAGAAATAATCTCAGCAGGAACATCTCAGCATCTTTTTCAATAGTACTTTTTAAAGTCTTTTGGCTAATACAATTCCCTTGAATAAATAGGTGAAAAACTATGGTGTTTCAGTAATACAAAAAGACTTATTATTCAAAACTCTATTTATTGATTACCTTCTGCCAACAGTCCTAAGTCACAAGTGAGCACACCAGCTCCAGCAATTTACAAAACACGAGTTACTTTTCTCTGACGGGATGGCCTAGTGTCTTTAATGTCCTCAGGCAGCACTCTTCTATGTATCTCCCAGCTTCCCTCTGTTTTTCCTTTTCATTGACAATTCCCTTCCCTAAATGGGGCAAATGTTGATGTCTGTGTCAGATTGGATATATTTGAATCTCTCTCTCACACACTTTTTTTTTTTTCCTCCGCTTTTGAAATTATTTGCCTGAAGTAATTCTCCTTGTAAGTGAACAAGCTGGACTTAGAAAGCCCTAGCTAGAAAGCTGCTCCTTCCTGCCCCTGGTGCTTCTGCTTTGTTCCTAGTAGATATGGCCTTCTCCTCCCCTTCAATATATGTGAGAAGAACCCCGATAGCATTAACCTGTCTTGTGCTATCACAGCTTTCAATAGCAGCATTTTAGTTTTATTCACATGCTTCAAAGGCCTCTGAGAACCCCCCTGATGTAAACAAACAGGCAACAATAATCTGGATACAATGCAAAGCTAGCTTAAAATATATATATAAAATTCTAAGAGTTTCTTTGTCTCTCTTTGTCCAGATATACATATACATGCATGCACGTCAGCAGCTTGTATAAGCAGTGAACTGTCAAGCTACAGCAGGCACTTGCCAGATCTCACAGCTACCAATCCCTTTCACATATTCATTTCTAAAACAAACCCAATGATCAAAATCTAACCTCCCTTTTTTACTGAGCTATGCTCAGTGACATGAGCCAGAACAGCAAACATCTATCAGCATGACTGACAACAGTATATCGCCTGGCATTTAAAAAGATGTTCCACTTTCACTAGGAATCACAGCAGTATCCTTGCAGTCTTGCAGTGAGGACATGGGGCTTGGAAGAAGCAAGCAGAAAACTGAGTTCAGATGACATGACTTCAGCTGAAGGAGTGAATTCTTACTATGTCCCAGTTTCAGGATCTCATGAGAATTGTGTTGTTCTTTTTGCCATTTGATCACTCAAATCTCACTTTGAAAGATTGATTATCAGTTAAAATGAGAAATGGATTTTTCCATCTGTGTAAGGCCAGAAGAGTGACTTTTCCTTTTTTTCCTGTTGCCTGCATTTTGAGGTGAGTATAGATGAGTATTATCATCTGGTCTAAACAAGTACCACCTTCAGAGCGCTAGAACTAGAATGCAACCTGCTTATCTTCGAGCAAGGCTTCATATTGGAAACATATAATGCTTGAATTCTGAGATAAGCAATGACAAAGACTGCATCTCAGTTGCTGTAATGAACCTATCTTCAGATTCTTGGCTTGAAACGAAGAAGTTTTACTGATATTAGGCGGGGGGGGGGGGGGGGGGGGAGGGGGAGGGCTTGATGTTGCTTTTTCAATTTTTATTTTTTTTTCTCAAAAAAAATGTGCCAATCACTTACAATTATCTTTCTTCATCATTATCCAGTCTTTAGAGATGAGATATTGATACTATTTTTTTTTTTCCCAGTAAACTATTTTCTTTGGTCACACTCCTTTGAGAAACTTATTAAAGGAAACTTTGAAAGTATGAATCATTGTAATCATTGTAATAATATACTTCAGATCAAGTACTAGTTCTACTATTTTTTTTTTTTTTTTTGTATATGCCACCAGGGCATACACAAATATAGATAAAGATCAAAGAAATCATAAAACTGGTAAAGTCCACCCAGCAGGTTCCAAATCTGTCTCTATGATATTAGCAATCCATAACAGTCTAAACAGGTGTGAAGTGAAGCCAGCTTATTGACAACAGCAACGCAACATTTCAGCGCAGTCCACTCCAACACCATTCTCAATTTATATATACAGTACAATTGTTTTATCATGCAGTCTCGATGAATGGTTCAAAATCACTTGCAAAAGAATGAGGAAGAAAAACAAGAAATAGAATACCATATACCTCAGTTCAACACCCTTTTTTTTGTTGTTGCTTGTATTTCTGAGCAGGTTCCATCCCTGACCATGTTTAGTTCTTATGCATAATTAAATAATCTAACAAAGTATGAAACATAAGATTCAGTTCTAGACTTCTAGACTTTGTGCTTAACTGTTCTTACAGCTATACTTTTGTGACTGTTTACCCAACACATTTTCCAGAAAATCATCTGCCTCCACCAAGATACTGTTGTATTAAAGCTTAGGTAACTTGGAAGTTCTTGAACCTGTGAATATATCTCACCAAGGCAACAAGGTGGCTGTGTCAAACCTACATTCCCATTTTCTTACAAATCTTTACTCTATACCTGAGTAATTTTAAGGAGCTGTATATAGCAATTTTCATAAAAGAAAGTGTTTATTTTTTTTTCTTAATCTTCACAATGATGTGCTGATGAAGCAAAATGATGTTTCCATTTGTTTTTCTCTCTTTCTTTCTTTCTTTCTTTCTTTCTTTCTTTCTTTCTTTCTTTCTTTCTTTCTTTCTTTCTTTCTTTCTTTCTTTCTTTCTTCATTGCCTTTTGATACAGAGCTGGAAAATATGTCAGTGCAAATTCAGGAAACATGACACACAGTGCAGTCATCTTGAAATGCTAGCATGGATTAGACTAGAAACATGACAGAGGTACAGAAACACTATGGATAAAGAAGACACTTAAAACTCATTCTCTAAATCAATACTAGTAAATCTTTAAAAATATTTTTGATGTTATTTAAGTTCAGGCTCATTTTCCGTTAACCTGATTTAAAAAGCAAATGGAAGGTCATAGCTTTCTGAAGGGGAGGGAGAGAGTAAGAGAGAGAGATGATAATGTGGTCTTGA
Organism: Anas platyrhynchos; assembly: GCF_047663525.1. Lineage (NCBI taxonomy): Eukaryota > Metazoa > Chordata > Aves > Anseriformes > Anatidae > Anas > Anas platyrhynchos. The sequence continues at coordinate 77,155,648 of NC_092589.1, forward strand.
TTCAACTGTTGTGTAAGGGAAGTCACTTATGATGAGATGATTACCTCTGTTAGCACTAACATAATTGTAGCAGTGGGAATTATTTGGAAATTTGGAACTCATTAAACTTAGGCTGAACAACTGAAAGAAAACCTGTCCATTATCACTCTAGAATACTGTTAAATTATGAAAATGTGTGTGATGTTTCTATACTTTTTATTCTTACCTGTGAAGCAGTTAATACTCCTGCACTTGAAAATAAATTTAAGAATTTTTACAGATAATTGTTAATAGAGACTAACAAGAAACATACTTTCTATTATAGCTACATTTATATTCACTAGCACAGAAAGAAGAATATCATGCTGCTTAATTAACCTTAAAGACTCAGGACAAAATAGAAGATTGCTCTGAAAATTCACTATGATAAAGAAGAGCAAATGAGTGTTAAGCCAAGATACATTCATATCCGGTGGAAGATAATATCATTAGATTGAAGCCAGAGAGCAATGCAGAAAAAACAGTAATAACTGAGATAATATATACCCTTTATGTTGCCTGCATTACATTAAAAAAAGCTCTGGTCTCCAAGAACAAATTTGAATTATGAATTTTTATGTAGCAGTGGCTACTACAGCAGTATTTTCTTATGTTGCATTGTGTATTAAGATTTAAGAACCTACAGATGATTCACAATGTCTGTGTGACTTTTAAATGAAGTATTAAAAGCCACGGGGAAAAGATGACGGTAAAGAATTGTAGCTCATTTGAATGACAGTGTCTCTGACACACCAACTTTTGCTAGCATTGCAGTTGTGGCTGCGCACAATGATTACTTTGTAATCACAGGCAATAGAGATTCTGGATGTGCTCTGAGGAAGCTGCATTATCTCCACATAATAACATTGATTTAAAATTCTCCCAATTTTGGTAACAGTGGCATCTGCAGAGAGCAGTTGAGTTTTGAATGCGTGATACTCTCATCACAGCAGAGATCAACAACAAGTCAAGTACGTCCATCAGGTTTGTCCTACAACTTCAGCAAAGGATGAATTTGTTGAAATTTTTGGACTTAACGAAGTTTTCTCATCTCAAAGTAAGACAAAGTCATTCTAAAGACTAGCCTATGTCTTTCCTGAATCTGAAGTACACTTCAAACAGCTGCAAAATTCATGGTTCACATTTAACATTAGTTTTATTTTAGTCATTAAAAACAAAAGAGTCATTTGAATAGCCCTTATATTACAATGCTTTTTGTAGATAGCAATTCAAGTGTCACCAGCTGGCAGCGTTCACAGTGACCTTAAACCAGGTCTTGTGAGTATCCATTGTTTTGTCAATAACCCTTGTTTAGCTCCAAATGCAGTATTGCTTGGTTAATAAACACATAAAATTAGAAATACAGAATACAGCAGTGAATTAACTCCTGCAAATTTGGCAAACAAAATTGGATGTTTCCTGCTTCCCATACTGTAATTTCAGACCTAGTTCAGCAAAACCTTATTCTAAAATTTAAGTTTGAACTTGTCACATGGCCATGCTGAAAGGATTTGATGCAAAAGACAGAGAGAGTTTTTTAGGTCTTTTTATTGGTCCCGCAAAAGGCGTAACAAACAAAGGAGAGGATGTTGTGAACTGTATTTCTATATACTACAGAATATTGAAATGCTGCCAAAGATTAGGCACAATACAAAAGGGAATAAACAAGGAATTAGTTAAGGTGCGGACATCAAAAGAATAATTTAAGAAGAAATGACAAGGAAAATGTTTATTTTCCTGAAGAGCAAATTCTTCCTACTTTCACCTCATAATTTACATTTCTGTCCAAATTAGTTTGTAAAGAGGATGAAATTGTACTCTTCTTGTATAACTCCCTTTAGCTAACTTCAGACACTATATTAATATATAAATATCTACTTGTGAGCTGGTCATTTGATGTTCCCTTTGCATTGGGAACAACTGAGGAGCACAGGCACTCATACAGTGTGATTCATCTGATTTTCGGATGAGATGGACAGAACCTTATATGCTTCCACTGATTTGCAAGCAAATGTAAAATATGAGCTGAGACACAGAATTCTGTATAGCAAGCATATATTTTTTTAAAGATGAAGTCCTCTCTATGATGTTTTTTTCCATCATTTTTTATATACTATATGCTTTCAAAAAAAAAAAAAAGTAGTAGTTTGTACTGAAGAAAATCAGATTATTTTTCTTGGAGTACTTGAGCAGTAAGTCTATTTTAAGTCAGCTGCATTTAATAAAATGAATTCCATGCAGTATCTGGACCTTCCAGGTCACAAAAAAATCTAGCAGATAAGAGCTTTATTGTAAAACATCACCTTATTGATACATTCAGTATTAATACAACTGAGGGCGTAGGCTACTTAATTAAAATACTTGTTTAAAAAGTGATTTTAAATTTGGAACAGTTGTAGAACTTAGTATGTACAACCTTTTCTACATTTAAGGTCTGTGAAAGCTAGGTCATAGTAAGGCCCGTAGCAAGGTTTATGCATGCATATTCTGCATGCAATGTCTGCTGGAGAGTGAATGTCAAAAAAAAACAACAACAAACCAAATCAAATCAAAACCAAAGAGCAACAAAAATGTAAATTTTCAGTATTTTCCAAGATGTGGAACAAATGTAAGCTAGTAAATGTGATTTATTATTATTGTTATTATTATTATTATTATTATATATTCCCATTAGTACAAGACCTCAATCTTTGTATTGACCTGAAATTGCAGGGTCTCAGAATTTGTCCATGCTTGCCTTAGTCTGAGCTTTATCTTGCTTTAACAGTTTAGTCAAATGACTAACATACGACCTGTTTAATCCTACACTCAGTAAATACTACATACTGTAGATGTCTGACAAATTATGGCAGTTGTTGACTACAAAATAATAGTCATTTCTGTCAGTCTGAGCTGGGAATGCTGCTGTGCTACTCAGATGAGCTGGGAGCCAGTGAGAAGGAAGTAATTTGTGTTATGAAAATGTATAAACACAACCAGAGTACAAGACAGGGTTGGAAGAAACCATCAACATCACTCTCCTGGCAGAGAAGCCCCCACTGGGAACATGATCCTGAAGGACTTTACTGTGAGGGTGACAGAGCACTGGCACAGGTTCTCCAGAGAGGCTGTGGAGTCTCCATCCCTGGAGGTATTCAAAACCTGCATGAATGTGATCCTCTGCCATGTGCTCAAGGTGACCCAGATTGGCAGGAGGGTTGGACTAGGTGATCTCCAGAGGTCCCTTCCAACCTCAGCCATTCTGTAATTCTGTGACTTCATGATGCTGACAACACCTTGTAAACCCTTCCTGCATTCTTCTTGAGAGGAACAGCCTTAGGATCCATGGGAACATTTGAAAGGTGACCGTAACACAAAAGAAAAGGGCAGGTACTAGGAAGGTTTTAGCTGCATTATAAAAGAGAGAGACTTTTCTCTAGTACGTAATTTGGACTGTTATACTCTTTAAACAATAATTGGATTGAAAGTCAATTCTTGGTGATGTATATATAAGGAGTTCTCTTTTGCCTACAGATAAGATCTTGTGCAACACAGATAAAGCCTGTGAATTTATGAGATCCATGGGTAACATGAGCTTGCAAAGCTAAGGTACACCTTTGCAAATTTGAGCTTTGTAGAATACATCCTAAAGGAAACTTAATGGTACCCTGCACTACTAAGTATCTCTATATCACTATTTCTATTACAAAACCATACTTTTTTTTTGCAATCTACAAGTGGAAGTATTATCATGTGGAAAAGTATTATCATGTTGCCTCAGTTCCCCCTCTGATAAGAATAAACAACTTGGTTTCTTTAGGTTGGAAGGTTGCTGTTATGTGATGTGTCATGTGTGATGTGAAGTCAGGAAAGAAGAGTGGATCTGGAGTATTTGGCAAGTGACAGCTTTGACTCACAAGTTTTTGATGGAATTTCCCCTGCTACCTTTGGGAAAACAATATGCAGATGACAAGGCCTTAGTCTACAAAGAAGAGCTGGGCTCAGAAAGAGTATAAGAGCATTCCTTAAAAATATAAACAGCTTATTTGAAGAATTCATGAGTATTTTGAAGATGCTCATTTTTAATTACATATAACTTTAGCTTATAAATCCACACACTAGAAATGTAAAATACTGTATTTATACAACATACATATTCACTTTGAGAACATGGTTGTAAAAAATATCCTACAAAAAATGAAACCCTTTAAGTATTCAGCATCTACTCACAAAGGACTAATTATAATACTTTTTCTTTGCTAGTCCTGCATAGTTTCACTATGAAGTTGTTTTATAACATGACGACCAAATAGAACTGGTAAAAATTGGGAAACTCCAGTGCTTTTATTAGCGAATCACTAAAAGCATTCTAAAAACTCTACAGCCTGTTCCGTGCAGCCACCTACCAAACACGAGATATTTAAGATTCCTCTAAGCTTTGTGTAATTTTCAGCAAGGGCCAGAGTATGTCACTGTCTTTTTGGTGAGTGTGTTTTTGAATACCCTCAACTGTACAAATAAACACAGACATATACTTTTTGTTTGTTTTTTAATGAAAAGAGTACTTCATCATACACATATGACTGCAGTTGTGATCTTAGAATAAACTGGTGTCATATGCTTCATATGAACAGAAAAGGTACTTAAGAATTCTTAATAAATTATCTGAATGCTAAAAATGATCCAGTTGGAAGCCTCTTGGAGCCCATTAGAACTTGCAGAGGCATCCAAGCACTTCAGAGTGAGCATCTTTTTCCCCCTCAGTGTAGTTTGGCCCTAAAATGACACGTTCCTCGCTCTTCTTTCTCCCTCTGTCTGCACAGCCTGCTCTTCAGCTTCCTTTCACCACAGCGCCTTGGGATCACCCCGCTCCCCAGGAGCACGGGAGAGGGAACGAGGCAAGCGCGCAGCGACGTGAAAAAAAGCAATGAAGAGGGAAACCTCCACCCACGGCAACCTGCACCGCGGTGAGGTACGGAGCAGACCACGCTGTGAGCGAGGGCCAAGCGCCATGAGCGGAGCTCCTCGCCCCGCCCGCTCGCTTTACGGCAGCGCCGCGCCACGCCGGCTCTTTGCGGCAGCGGGACGGGCCGGCCGTCAGGCAGGTGCGCGGCCGGGGGTCGGGCGGCGGCGGCGGCGGCGGGCGGGGGCTGGCGGGCGGCGGCGGGCGGCGGACCCGGGCCTCGACGCCGGGCCTCGGGTGGGGACAGGCGGCTTCGGGGCGGTGGGGCCGGGGCCGGGGCCGGTGCTGGGCCTTGTCCCGACACCGCGGAGCTGACGGGCGCGGCGCGGTGCCCTGGCCCGGCAGCGGCGTGGCGGTGGAAGGCAAACGCCGGCCCCTCCTGCTCCGCTCCGCGCCCCGTCGGTGCTAACCCGGGTGCGGCCGTTGGAGGGGCAGTAACGGGCGTGCTGTCAAGTGGGAAGCGGTGCTGGCCGTGTTGGGTGGCTTCGGTACTGAGTACTGGGGTTAATAAACGCAGAGCGCTGCGAACAAATAAAACCGAGCCGTGTGGGGTGTTTTTTTTTTTTTTTTTTTTTTTAAAATTTATTTATTCACTGTGGTTTATTCAGCCTAGAAGAGAGGGATCTGGGGGTCGTGGTAGACAGCAAGTTGAATATGAGCCAGCAGTGTGCCCTGGCAGCCAGGAGGGCCAACCGTGTCCTGGGGTGCATCAAGCACGGCATCGCTAGCAGGTCGAGGGAGGTGATTGTCCCGCTCTACTCTGCGCTGGTGCAGCCTCACCTTGAGTACTGTGTGCAGTTCTGGGCACCACAGTATAAAAAGGACATGAAACTGTTGGAGAGTGTCCAGAGGAGGGCTACGAAGATGGTGAAAGGCCTGGAGGGGAAGACGTACGAGGAACGGCTGAGGGCACTGGGCCTGTTCAGCCTGGAGAAGAGGAGGCTGAGGGGAGACCTCATCGCAGTCTACAACTTCCTCATAAGGGGGTGTCGAGAGGCAGGAGACCTTTTCTCCATTAACACCAGCGACAGGACCCGCGGGAACGGGGTTAAGCTGAGGCAGGGGAAGTTTAGGCTGGACATCAGGAAGGGGTTCTTCACAGAGAGAGTGGTTGCACACTGGAACAGGCTCCCCAGGGAAGTGGTCACTGCACCGAGCCTGACTGAATTTAAGAAGAGATTGGACTGTGCGCTTAGTCACATGGTCTGAACTTTTGGGTAGACCTGTGCGGTGTCAAGAGTTGGACTTGATGATCCTTAAGGGTCCCTTCCAACTCAGGATATTCTATGATTCTATGATTCTATTTATTCATCGTGGTTGGTAGTGGTAGGCTGATGGCTTGGCTTGTAAAACGTGCGGCTGTCAGTGGTGTCCTACAGCTGACCGCTCAGGTGCTTCAGGAGTGCCTGTTGTGGTGGAATCCACAGAACCTTCTTGTTTGAGAGCTTTTATCGCTTTTGAATCTTGTTTTCCACATACTTACATTTGCACAGACCCCTTTCGATCTTTTTTTCAAGGACTGACTGAAATAGTACTGTTGGAATGGAACCAGTAATCTGCAGAGTTCTGAAGATGCTTATTGCAGGTGGTTTTACTTTTTTGTTACCTTTACTTTTTGAGCCCATTTGGACTCAAGCTTAGACTTTACTTGATGTTTTACTGTAGTAGAAAAAAGTTAAAAATTCCATTTCTGGAGGAGATGCGCTAAGACATCCATGGGGTAGGTTACAGATACTTGTTGTTAGGAAAAATGAACTAACTCCCTGTCAGTTTGGATACAAATTGGCTTTGATCAGAAGACCACATTGTATACATGAGCTTCTGAGTTAAAGTAAACATATTCTGCTCTTCAGCAGACACCATAATAAAACAATTTACTTTGTATCTGACTTGTTTCTGGACATAGTAGAGTGACCTTGTAGTGTCCTGGATCTAGGTGTGCAAGTATATGGAGGAACTCTTTTCCCCTTTGTGTAGAATGCTGACACGATCCCATCTAGGTCATCAGTGCTTTGTTGTGGGACCTTTATGAATTGTGTAAATTACACAGTAGACCTGATCGGTCTTCTTGAGAAGTTAGCTTGCCTTTTGGAAGAGATCGGAGCACTATTACATGCTTTTCCACTAAATTAGAGAGAAGGTGAGAATTAAATTGTCAAACAACAGTATTTTGTTCAGCATTTCTATGTTTATGGAGTTGTTTTCTTTTGAAGCTAAAGCTGAAGTGGTACTTACGTAAGTTACCTGTTTTTAAATTGAGAAGAGGAATGCACACTTTTATGTTCTTGTTCCTTCCTTTTTCCAGCCATTGCATATGCGTTTGAAAGCTATCAGCGTTTCTTTTCCCAGTAACTTAATTAACTCACTTTCGTTAAATCTTTCCTAGTAGCTAATGTTGTCTCGTGTTGTCTTGTGGCTGGTCGTTATTGTTATCCTCCACTGCATCTTTCTAAATTGATGTTTCTTTCTAGAATCTGCGAGCATAACAAAGATAAACGCTACAAGACTTGATACAGACTCATGGAAGGAAATTTTCCTAGTAGAGTGTTTTAGTAACAGTTGGTGAAGTTGGTTTTGGGCACTTTTTAGTCTCTACAGTATTTATTAAACAAAATTATGCTTTGATGTGTAGAGGAAGAATTAAAACCAAACTCTACTCTGTAGTTTGGATATACTCACCTGATTAAAATCCATTTAACAAAAGATCTGTAATGGGTTGTTAGAAATGTGATAGATGAAGTCTGAGCTAAGAAGAGAAGGAACCAATGGTTGGACCCACAGTTTGAGAGTCGTGGGGTTACTAAATCTGAAATTAAAATCCTTAGAATCTCTGTTGTCATCTGACCCCAGACCTCCCAACTTTCAAACAAAGTATTTGTCTACCATGGAGTTCTGCCTTCTCTAGTGGTCAGTAGCAGGTGCTTAGATGTGCTGGGGGAAAAAAAAAGAAAACATACAGTGCATTCATACTGTCCTTCAGCAGTCAGTGCTTTAAATATCTGATGAGCTGCCTCTAAGTCATCTGGTTCAATATCTACGAAGTTATGAGTTCCACTAATTCATCTAATCCTTTCTTGAGCATGCTTGAACTTCAAGTCTTTTTGGCATGTTGTGACGATGAATTCCCAGATTTAATTATGCTCTGCATAGGAAAGGCTTTCCATTTGATACTGTTTTCAACCTAACATTCAATTTTATTGTGTACCTCCTTATTCTTACATGTGTATAAGAATATATACGTATGTAAATGTTCTTACAATAGTTAGGCATTCTGTATTTACTCATTCTTGCTTTTAAAACACCTTATCACACTATAGACATGAGCAATTTCATGTTTGTTGCAAGCACAGCCCATACAGGGATCTACTGTCAGAGCATTCTTTACGCTCACCTCTCCCTGAGGAGTTTGATCTTTGTTTGCACAAAGGATCTGGCTCGGCTGGAGTTAACTTTCGTCATAGCCATAACACGTTGGATTTATGGCTAAAGCGGTGTTGATAATGCACAAATGTTTTGGCTGCTGCTGAGCAGTGCTTGCACAGCGTCAAGGCTTTCTTTTTCCCACTCTGCCTGCCCAGTGAGTAGGCTCGGCAAGAGGCTGGGTGACGTGTAGTGTCAAGTTCAGCATGAAAGCTGAGGTTGAGGAGGAAAGAAGAGGAGGGAGTTTGGGTCCTAAGGTGTCTCCAGTTTGCAGATTGGCAGGGAATATTCTGCCTGTGGGACACTGTGGTTTCTTTTTTTTGCTTTTTTTTTTTTTTTTGTGTATGTCTATCTTTTGCCTGTTAAACTGTCCATAACCCAGCCATCGTGAGCTTCTCATTTTTGTTCTATGTACTTTCTCCCCTATCCCACTGAGGGGGTGAGCAAGCGGCTGTGTGGGTGCTTGGCTGCTGGCTGTGGCAACCCAGTACAATACTTTGTGCAGATTTTCAAAGATGTGATGGAGGTTGTGATCTTTGGTTCTGTGGTAACAGTGCTTACTGAAGTAATCAGTGGTGGGGAAGATTCCTGTGCCCTCTGTTCCTTGAGGTAATTGTATTGAAATGGCATAGAATATTCCACTGGGAACTTGTGTACAACTTTGCATAATTTATTGAAAATCCATTAGGCTAGAGAGAAAGGGAAGACTTAAGCAACAGTGTTCTGGGCTGCTTGGGCGTTTTGTTTGTCTTTGAAAGGGCAGTTGATGTCTTCTGTGTAGTATGGTAAAGCATGGACTAGAGTTTGGTGGCCAGCTTCTAGCTGAGCACATCTTTCTGAGATGTGAAGAGAATCTTGTGCTCTTTTTTCGGTTTTTTGAATCTTCCTAATGCTAGAGAACATGTCTAAGAGGCAAATGGAGAACTATTATATTTGATGTATTCTAGGGAGGGATAAGTTGCTGGCTTTCTCCTTTCCTTGTATACAGAACTTAGGATCATGGCTTAGGGATATGGGCTACACACCTCCCTCATCTTTTTTCTCATCTTTTATTCTCTGGCATGCATTTTCTCTGAGCCATCTGTTACTCTTGCTTGCCCAAAGTCATATTGAAAGTTTGACCTGAAAAAGAAACTGAATCTCATATTACAGGCCTGAGTATTAGTCGTAGGCTGGTCATAAAGTAAGAACAGATAATCACGGACTGATGAGTCAATGACTGAAGAGTTTAGCAGGTGATCTGTGGAGTAAATTTCAGTTTTCCATTTGTAAATCAGATTTTGAGGAAACTATGAAAATAAGTAGATGAATTTGCACAATAGTGACTGTGATGAACTCAAATATTTCGTAAGACTTAAGGACAAACTATGTCAACTCAACCACTTTTTTGAAACTGATAAGGAATGCTGAACAGAATTGTTTTATGAGTCTGTATTTGGAAACTTGATTCTGATTAATGTATTAAAGAAATATGAATATTCTTAGTCCCAGCTGTAGGGGGGAGCAATTTGTCTTTGAAAGTACAAAAAAGTAGAGAGAATCTATGAAGAATTTACTTTTCCATTTCTTTCAAGAAATCAGTTATTAATTATGAGTTGACCATGGCTAGCAACCAAGCACCCACCCAGCTTCTTGTGCACTCCCCTCTCCTGTGGGATGGGAAGTAAATAGAAGGAAAGCAAGAAGACTGGTGGATCAAGGTAATGGCACTTTAATAAGGAAGGCAAATGCTTTGTGCCCAAGAAAAGCAAAGAGATAAATTAATTCACTGCTTCCTATTGTCAAGCACCTGCCTGACACTTTAGGGCAAGTAGTGCCTCAGCACGTGTAATGGTTGCTTGGAAAGACATGCCATAACCATGACTGTTCCCCCCCCAGTCCTGTACCTCCTTTGCCTGAGTTTTTATTGCTGAGCATGAGATCATAGGGTACAGAATATCCCTTTGGATAGCTTGCTTCAGCTGTCCTGTCTGTGTCTGCTCCTAAAGTTGCTGGGGAGGGTGGGGAGAGAAGGTTTGATGCTGTGCAAGCACTGTGCAGCAGTAGCCAGAGCATGGGCGTGTTGCCATTGCTGTTTTATGAAAAGCACAGCACCCAAATGAAAAGCACAGCACCATTTGGGCTGCTATGAAGGCTTATCTCCACCCCAGCCAGACCACACACGCTACTGTGAAATTCTGACGGGGGGCTGATTGTGTAAGGAAGGGAAAATAACTAGGCAGGAGGGAGACAGAATGTTGTCAGTAACTCTGAAAAAGATAATACACAGTGGGGAGTACAAACTTGGTGATGTACAGCTCTAATGTTTTGAATTTTTACGGCTCTGGAAAAGTTAGAGTGAAGAACTTACCTCCTCAGGTACCACTGCCCCTGCTAAAAATTGCAGGCAGAAAACTGCTTGGCCCATTGACAGGTCTCAGAGCTGCTGCCTCTGAAGCATGAGCATAAATATAACGCTTGGTTATGTCATTTTCTTGTTGTTATGACATTTTTTTGTTTATTTGTTTTTAAGGAGTCTTTAGAAGTTAATTCTTTAAATCTGAACGCAGTTTGTATATCTGGCATGCTAAATGTTCATGAAAGTTCGAAAGCTTTTAATCATGAAATAGGTGGATCTTGGCTCATGTGGATATTTCTTACAGTACAATTTGTCTAAAACATTTTAAGGAATTTTTCATAATTTGACTACATGTAACTATTTCAAAAACTTCCCAACTGGAAACAAATCTTTAGCCTTACCATATTGCTAGAGATAAACCGGAGTTATTTTCCTCCTCAGTTTATCAGCCAAGAACAGTAACACTGTGCATCAATTTTATTTCTTCTGCCTGTGTTCTCATGGAACAAACATACATTTCTTATGTTCACAAGACATGTGAAGAGAGAGTTCAGTCTTACCACTACAGGAAACCATACAGGTGGCTTTCTCAGAGTAGCCTCTTGCAACGCTTGCAAGCCCTTCAGGCGGATAGCCCAGGAAGAGTGGGCAGCGCAGCTGTTTGTTTCAATTTTAGCTTGCAAGCACTGTAATATTACAGGACCGTAGCACTTATTATTTTTCTTAGTTCTTATTTTAAAGTGTAATAATAAATTTTCAAATAGGAAGCTACCATTTTCTGGTCATAAAATAGCTGAGGTGCTGTTTGAAGTTCCCGTTTAGTATTTGCGTGCTCAGAGGAAGGCAATGGATTCTCTCTGACACTATTTCATTACAATATGTACCTACTCAATAGGTGAACGTTTATGTTTATTTATGTATTGTAAAAGCCTACCTTATAAAGAAGTACTCATGCTTTCAGGCTATATAGATATGCTTAAAAGGGTGCTTCTTGCATTTTTTCATATATTTTTAGCCTAAATTTTTGACCGTTTTTTTTTTCTGCATCTTAAAGACATTAAATTATTTAAATATGGGGTTCTTTGTGATAAATAAATATAATCATTTTTTATTCAAGCCAAATAAAAAAATAAACAGGTATCCCTCCTTGGGTCAGCTTCTGGTATGTTTGATACAACCTTGGGTTTCCCTAAAACTTTGTTCCCAGGGCAGCAGTGTGTTCCTGCTGTACAGGAGGAGGAAGATCTGAAGAGGGAGGCAGCCCTGAAGGTGACTTAATTGCTGAGGTTGTTTGGGCCAGGCTTTCAGCTCTTCCTCAACTGGAAAAGTTTGTCTTGATATGGTGATTTTCAGAATCTGTATGCATCTTGCCCTTCGCTTCAGTATTTGACCTTATTATGTCAAACAGCAAGCTCCATTTTGAATGTGAGTGTCTTCCTGATAGGAAAGGCAAACTTCCATGTTTCTGACCTCCAAATTGGACTGGGGAAAGTTATCGTGATTTTTGTTTCATTCCCAGGTAGGTTTGTTAACAAGCATGGGATTCCGTGTATGCTTAAATCATGACGTTTTTCAGGAACATTAGAAATTACTGGGAACTGCAAATCTTTGGCAGTTGGATACATCGGTAACAAAAGCTGATGGAGACTTCAGGAGGAATATTAGACGGAGGGTAATATAGTGCTAAAATCTACTCAATCCTGAGAAAACTTACATATGTATGTTTGAGGTATTGAAACAGGATTTAAGACACAGTAGCTCTGTGAGTAATGTTCAAGGGATGCTTATCTGGTCTGTGACGTTTACGTAGTCTTCTGAGCACATTCAAAATTAGAACAGTTGTTAAGGAAGTGAACTGGGAAAAATGCACAGCTTTCAGCTCTCAGTTGCTGTGTATCATTAGGAAAGCATTTACTGTATCTTTGTAATGAAACATGTATGCAGTTATTGTGTCCTGATGACAATTACATGTTAATAAGAAAAGTTGCCCTACTCAAATATACTCAACTGTCTGGGGAAGATTATTGATGTTGCTATCTAGGAGAGTTTTACTCAAACTCTGTCATAATTTTCTGCCTCTTCTCAAAAACTGTAACAAGTTTCAATCAGGGTGCTGAATGGTAGAGAAAGTAAATAATTTTTTTTCTGTGTGTGTGTTTTTTGTTTTGTTTTTAAGAAAAATGTTATAGACATAAATGAATGTAATAAATCCAAATGTTGCTAACTATAGCAAACAAGTTACACAATATTACTTGCATCATTGTAATGAAATTAATACGTTTGTGTGCGCAATTTGGTTATTTTTATTTACATGTAATGGATCATTTTCTAAATATTTCTGTATTCTTCATTACTATCATTGATGAAAATTCTGACTCTCACAAAAGGTGCTGGAAATAGGATGAACATATTTATAGCTGATAATTCTGGGAATTATTCATTTAGTGATAGCCAAAGTTGGCCAGAACTTGTTTCCGTTGAGAGTCAGTTCTGTATTTTTAGTACACGACAATGAAATTAGTTTTCTTGTACATTACTTAGCAGTACTGTAGAATCTATAACTTCTTTCTGAAGTGGTCTAAAAATCTGCATATTTCTGTTTTGAAAAATAATTGCAGTTTGTTCTGAAGTACTTGCTTCCCCCCCCCCCCCCCCCAGATTGTGCCAGCATTACCTGTATTATTACCAGTTTTATTGAAGAAATCACTGGACACAAAAATGTTTTAATATTCTCTGTAAATGAGAAGTCCTGCTTTGGTGCTTTCGTAGAACAATTGTTCTTAAAGATCAAATGTGAATCTTGGTTTCAGTTGTGCTGTGCTTGTACTAGTACAATGAGTTGCTTGCAAGGTGCAATGATTTTTATTAACCATAACTAATTACTACAGAAGCCCTTGACAAGGCCTCTTGATATATGTTAAGACAGTTAATTCAAAATTGACATCCTGTCTTTCCAAGCGATACAAACTTCCAATGACTTTCTGTGAAAATGAAGAGTTCATTTTACACCATGCATGAATTTTGTGATCCATTTCTCATGTAACTAATGATACCTGCCACTTTACCTATAAGTCAGTGCAATTCTTGGACATCTTTTTTTTTTTTTTTTTTTTTTTTGGATGATGAATTCAGCAGTGTATAAAGTAGCAATGTCATAAAGCACCAGAGAGAATGTTATTCAACCAACTTGTTCATTGTGATTTTGGTGGTGCAAACAGTGACACAACTCCTCCAGTCAAAGTTAGAAACAAAAACCATTGTCCAATGATTAATCATTTTCCGATGGTTAATGTGGCGTTTGTCAATTGAGTCTCAGAAATATATCTTCCAAGACTGATGTACGTGGACTTGTCCACATATGCAGATTTTTTTTTGTCTGTTAAGATCAGTTTATCAAAATCACGTGTGATACCAAACAAACATGTGCAATAACATGGCTGGCTATATGTGCTGTAGTGTGTTTGCAGCTTCTGGGTGCTAAGGCTACTAATACTGGTTCTCTTATTTTTGTGCAGTGGCGCGTTAGCTGTGAGGCCACTCAGTTTCTAGGACTGGGAAGAAGGTCAGTGCTTCAAGGACACCTGCATTAGATGTTTGGTTTATTGTTTCATAGGAGCATAGCTTTCTTAAAGTTGATGGCAACTAGTGGGTGGTTATATGCCACTTAAAAACTATTTTCTAGGTCATCCCATAATACTGTTTTGATTTTAGTTTCTGAAAGAAGTCAGAGCTTTCTCAAGGTTATTTTTGGAATCTTACAGCTTAGGATAATGTGCAGTAAGAGAGCGATCGTACTCATACCACCTCTCCATTGTGTCCTGAATAATAGTGTACAGTCAGGGTCTTGAGTAATAGTGTACTTGGCTTGGTCTTTTGTTTTACTGTACTGAGATGCTTCTAAAATAATAAAATACCTGTACTTTTCTTAAAAGGAAAGCTTTGTATTTTCTTCAGAAACATCTGGGGGAGATGCTCCAGATTCAGAATCATTCAATTCCAACCTTGAGGCCTATTGAAAATGTATTTTGAAGTAGATTAGAGTTAATTATGAAGGATAATAATGGCATTGAGTGGATAATAAACTTCTAGTTCCTTAGAACTGGAAGTTTATACAGTATTCTGGGCATTTGTTTAATTGTCTGTAAATCTGATAAGTGATTCAGGTGCTTAAATAAACACCTATTGCTGATTTTAAAACCTCATAGTATTTCATATCCTGCACCTGTTTGTGAGGGCATAGACACTTCCCAAGTCATGCATCATATTAACTGGCCATGCAGGTATCTTAGGTATTGCAAAGGGTCTCAAATGACAGTAGGTACTATGCTCAGGGACTAAATCTCATCCAGGTTCCTGTCATAAGATAAGCTTGAATCTTCCAGTATGATTCAGGCACAGATTTTCAAAAACCTTTTCACACCTAGGTGGTTTCACATAGAAGAATGTTGTTAGATATGTTAGAAAGAAGCAGCTTTGTGTGGTACTTCTCTGTAAGTGTTCTAATGTCATCTTATATGTGTGTTGTAAACATAACTGCAGTAGACATGTGAGGTACTCTAATAATAATAAAGTACATATGTACGAGTCCAGAGTATCACATAAAGCTCTTTGGGGCAGTATTCCAAATGAGAATTTCCCTGTACAGATTCATGATTTCATAACTGGGATGCTTGTTGGGGATTCAAGATGAGGACAGTAGATCTTCTAACAAAGAATTTGTCAAACTTTGTCTGTAATGGAGCTGAAGACTGTTTCTGCTTTCCAGTCTTGTTTCTGATTGCTTAGGAGCTTCGCCTCAGACCTGCCTAGAAGCAGAGTTCAGTTTGATTATTATTTGAGATTAATCTAGACAGGTAGGCAGACTTTGGGAGTATGTGTAGGGTTTGTACCTTGCTTGGGGTATGTGGCAAGGTTTTGGTAGGAGGGGGACTGCAGGGGTGGCCCCTGTGAGCAGAGCCCAACAGCTGGTCCATGTCAGATCAGAACCAGCTCCAGACTGCTCCAAAGGGACCTGCTGCTGGCCAGAGCCGAGTGAGTTGGGGTGGGGGGAGGAGAGGGGACACAGGGACAGGAAACTGTTGTGTGACAGTAGCTGGGAGAGAGAAGTGAGGAAAATGTGAGAGAAGGAGCCTTGCAGACCTGAAGGGCAGTGCAGGAGAGCAGGAGGAGCTCCAGGCATGGAGCAGAAGTTCCCCTGTGGCCTGTGGAGAGGTCCCTGGTGGAGCAGGCTGTCCCCCTGCAGCCCATGGGTCCTGCATGGAGCAGATCTCCATGCTGCAGCCCATGGAGGAGCCCCCAGTGGAGCAGGTGAATGTGGCCTGGAGGACGCTGCGGCCCATGGAGAGCACCCACAGGAGCAGGGCATGAGAGAGTGGCTATGGTAGAGTTCAGCTGCCCACCAGGATAAAAACACCACATACCTCCAGTTATGTTTAGGGGCCAGTATTAGAAACCAGTGGTTCCTGGCAGTTGTCTATGTTCATGCAAAATTTTCTGTTATGCACACGAAATGTACATAATTGCACAGTGAAGTTGATTCTATTGATAATTCTTTGTGTTAATTTGTCTGGTTGCGTAAAGGTGCTCACTTGTTTTTGTATAGAAAGTGTTTAACAAATCTTTCTAGAAGAGATGGAATATTAAAACTCTTACCTGTTGCAATTACGATGTTCCATTTAGAGGCTTCTTGTGCAATGCCACTAGCTTTATTTGCACAAGAACATTGTCTGGTATGATTACTTTCTGGTTCTTGTTTTTCTCTTTGGGGTATTGAAGGATTTTTTGGTGTGTAGATATATCTATTCTTTCCCTTTATATAATATAAGGTCACTTCACCCTTCCAGATCTGTTTCACTAATGTTTTGAAGTAAAGTGTTATAAGAGAACACCTTTTGATATCCTGAAAGGAGTAATGTGCATACCTGAAAGCCCTTCTAATGGGAGAAGGGGAGGGGTGGATGGCATACGGAGGCACAATTCTGCTTCTTTGTTGTGCTGAAGCATTTGTTTCAATTCCAGCATTGACTGAGATGAATGCCATGTATCAAGCAGCCACGCTTTCTTCCTGAGTACATATCCCTTAGTCTTGACATTTCCCTTTCAAAAACTGACCAGGTCTTGAGTGGAGATCAGCAATGTTCAATCCAAACAACTTAAAAGAATTCCATTATGATATTTGTTCCTTCTACAGAAAACTAGATGTCTGAAAGTATACAATTTTTAATACATGATATAGCACAGCTTCTGTAGGTGCAAAATAAAAAATTGGAAAATATTACTGCTGTAGTATTTTGCATTGTCCTGCCATTTACAATTAATTTCCTAGATCCCATTAAACGATCGTTTTCCATAGCTATCAGTTTTATTGCTAGGTGCTGTATTTGCACTGTTTACATCAAACATGCTTGGATAAGAAGTTTAAGTGAAGTGAATATAATACAAATGTCCTCATTGTTTTAAAATCCTTTTTTTTTTTTTTTTTCAACTATCATTTGTCTTTTCAGCTTCCTTTTCATCTGAAATTATTCCACTCTGACAAGTGGAAGTGAAAATGTCATTTCATTCACCTACTATTTGGTCCACAGAAACCTGTTAATATTTGCTGGTGCCTTTTTTCTTCAAAAAAGAAGCCTCCATTTTTCTTTATAGTGTTCTTTGATTAGTTTAGAAACCAATAGTAACAACTTCTGGTTTTATAAATGGAAAAGTTTACAGAGACAGCAAAGAACTTGCTAATAATTTAAACTTATAGGCAGTGTAGGCAAAAACTTGGTAAAATGGCTTAACATTCCTTAAATAGTTTAAATAAAATGACTGCTGTGAGGTTTTAAGAGACATAACGAGCTACTTGAGGATACAGCAGCTGGTGCTTCAGGATAGCCTAACTGCTCATTTTACCTGTAATTCTTTTAATGTTATGTTATTCCCTCATTTGTAAGCAAAGATTTTGTTAAACTTGGTAAATGAAGTATGGCATCTAAGTCTTAACCCTACCTGGAGGCTGGCTTGCTTTGTTAGAGTGTTGGAATTAAAACAAATGTTTAAATCTCTTTGACCATAATCACTGTAACATTTCAGTGGAGAAGACTGAAATGCTTCCATTATTTGCTTACAGAAAAAAATAGGAAGGCCAGGAGTGGTAGTAAAACTTAAATGGTGAAAATATAAATTGGAAAACTTCTCCAGTAATATTAGTTAGATCTGTAATAGTGATAACAATGTTTTTAGATTTTTAATTTAACGTGGAAAAACAAAACAAAAAAACACCTGCTGAGATCCATGTTTACTGTTAGGTTTATCTTCAAACAATAAAATTTGAATGGTTTCTTGAATTACATTTTTAGTTGAGTGTAATCTGTTTTTATCTTTTATTTTTCCACATAAAAAGTTTAAAAGTTAAAATCATATTTATTTTAAAAAGAAGTAAAATAAAGTTTAAAAGATATTGCCTCTCATCTTTACAGTGGTTTACAAAGGTGGATATTGCTTTTTCTGCTTTACAAACAGAACTTTAGTGGAAAGATAAGTTTGTTTTAAAAAAGAGAGGAAATCTGAGATAGCACTAGGTGTCTTTGAACTTCTGTTCCTTTTTTCTTAAAAAAAAAAAAAAGCAATAATGGCAGAATGTGTCTGAATAGCAAAACCCAATATTTTTACCACGTAAGTTTATACTGGTCTCAATGTTGAATTCCCATATTACTTGTCACTCTACAAACATATAAAAAGGTGACTTTTTTGTAGGGAATAGTCAGGGGCATGGTAGTTCATCTTGCATCTCTATATATGGGCCCTGGCAAATAGGATTTAATTGCTGCTACCTTTTAGGTCCTTGTTCCAAACCCAGCAGGATCATTTGGTAGTACAGATGTTTCAGATCAAGCTGTAGGCAAATATATTCACTTCTGTCAAATCAGGAGGATTTTGTTAGTCTTAAGGTGGCTGTGGAAGATGAAGGAGTAGCTGATACAGTCTAAAGGTAGGTATATCTATCAGGAAGCTTTATGTGAAAACAGCAAACCTATTATTTTTATTTTATTTTTTTTGTTTTAAGAAAATGTAAATTGTAGGTGAGCATAAAGCAGAATTTATTAATGTGGACTCAACTATGGGGCTTCTGGGCTGTATTTGACTGTTTGACTGAGTCTGTGCTCAGGGAGGTATGCCCTTACTCATTCTCTAAGGTACCAGGTATTTTATTTCAGAAAGTATTAATTAATTAATAAATCAGGAAGAAACACTCCTTTAAAAATTGGTTTCCTAGCAAATGGGCCTGCTGGAGAAATTTTAAATCTCTTGAAAATCAGTCTGAAATGTGAACTTTTTTTTAAACTGGATTCTGACTTTCATAAATTACTGTGCATGTTATTTCAAAAAGGGTAATTTCAGTAATGTACAATCATATAATTGTAGTTTTCTTATTGTAAAGGACCATAATTCTATAGAAAAAGGTATTTGTGTTTAGGTATAAAATAAATAGGCGATATGTCATTTTTAGCAGCTAATGGCAATGATGTTGTTGGAGCAGTATGAGTGATTTCCCTTTTTTGTTGGGTAGGACTAGATTCCCTTGAATTTTGGACACTAGTTCTCTGCTGTGTTGATAATGATGACTGTGTTTTCACTAGGAGCTATGCTGGCATGATGTGACATGTCATATATCCACTGAATGTCTTTTTTTTTAAAAATAAAAAAATAAAAAAAATGCTTGGCTCTGTCTGCTTCTAGGCTTGAATTTAAACGTATCCTCTTTATCCCCTTCAAAAGGCTGTTGTTTTATTTTAATGCTACATTTTCACATTCTGTAGCTCCATATTATAGCACCTGTCTCCAGAATATCAGCTGTTGTGATAGCTTTTTAGAAAAAGCAACTTAATGTTAGGTCAGAAAGCAAAGATGCATGGCAAGTCAGTGACATTTCTCTGTCTGTGACTGGAACGCTGCGTCTGGATTTGCTTTTGTGCTGTATTGCAAAGTTGATAGCTAAAATACAAATGGGGTCATTAGATGAAGAAAAATGTTAAAGATAATTGGATTAAAGCAGGGAGTTGAGTGCAGTGTGTGAACGTTCAAAAATCTTTTTAGCAATTCTTTTTTTTTTTTTTTCAAAGTTATTTAATTTCTGGATGGCTGATGGTCTTCAGGCATGCTAAGAATGCTGCAGATCATTAGGTTTGTAATGGTATCATTAATTGTTTCAAGAATAATATAAATCTGTATCTTTCTGCTACCACCAGAAATTGTAGCTATGCATTAGAGTTCATTAAACTATTCAGCTATGGGCACCTTTCAAAATGAAGGAACTTTGAGAGTAGTTTCTGTAAAAGGCTTGGAACAAATGCAAGTTGAGATGGACAACAGCTGTGTTTTGCTGTAAGCCTGTTTCTTGTAAGAAATAAGAATGTGCAGAGGTGGGCTGTAGTCCTGTAGAGTACAGTGCTGTGTGCGTGCTTACCTGCGAGATGAAAACATCCTGAGGCATTCTCTTCCAGGTTTTCTGGTGGCACTTCTTTTCTTTTTCTCTTGTTCAGTGATACATGTATTATGATCCTTTTTTTTTTCCTTGATTTTCTTTGTTTTTCTATTTAAAAAATTGTTAAGCAGTCCTCAAAAACGATGTCCCTTCATCAGCGCTGGAGGCTGTTAACGACCTGAAAACCACCAGTGCATTCTGGTTCAGAGGAGACCTTCACATAGGTGGTAATCACTTACTGCTGCTTGGAGCCAAAGTTCAATTACCTAGATTTCATTACCGTACTCTAGTGCTGGTAGTGTTAAAGGAATAATTGCCACTGTGCCTCATTGCTGATAACTTTAGGGAATAGGGAGTAGAACATGCTGAGAGTAACCACCTTGCGTCTGTGCCTGTCATGTCCCTTCTCTTGAATCTTGCTTGTAAACGTTTTTGAGAGACGTTTTTTACTTCTTTAGTCATGATTCCAGCCAAGTTTTGTTTGCTTAAAAAGGTTTTTCAAGTTTCTGATGTGAAATTGTATTTGTAGCATTAACAAAGCCATGCTATTTCTTTTTGTTCCCATCTAGGTGCTTGAACAGGGATTTAATTTCTTGTTCTATGGATCACTGAGTGAGTAACAGATGGCCTTGCCTCGGCTTACAGGCGCTCTACGCTCCTTTTCAAATGTCACTAAACATGATGATTACAATGAAGAATTAGCTGACTTAACGGTAAATATTTATTTCTTTTTCAAAGTATAATTATAAATTATTAGTGTATATAGTAAGAATTGCATGGTGTTTAGAATAAAGTTAGTGATGCTGAATTTAGGTACTTTTTATTTTTGAAAAAATATTGCATTGAAGTAATATATGCATTGTGGGAATATGTGAAATGAACTTGAAATCCAGGGAATTGAAAATGGAGGTTTTCTGGAGGAAAGTAAATGTCACTCTTATATTGAAGAAGAGCAAGAAAAAGGATCCAGGGAGCTAGAAGCTGGTCAGCCTCACCTCAGTCTCTGGGAAGGTGATGGAACTGCTTGGCCTGGAAATCATATCCAGGTACATGAAGGAGAAGAAAATCTTCACGAGTAGTCAGCATGGAGGAGAGGTCATGCCTGGCCAACCTGATAAGCTTCTTTAATGAAATCACCAGCCTGATGGATGAGATCAGGGGATGTTGTCTTCCTGGACTTCAGTAAGGCCTTTGACACTGTCACGTGTAAGATCCCAATAGTGAAGCTGTTGAAGTATGGGCTGGGAGAGCAGACAGGATTGAAAACTGGCAGAATGGCTGGGCCCAGAGGGCAGTAGTTGGTGGTACAAAGTCTAGTTGGAGGCCAGTAATGAGAGGAGTACACACAGGAGTCACTACATCTGTTTAACATCTTCGTTGATGATCTGGGTGATGGAGAGAGTGCACACTCAGTAAATCTGTGGATGACACAAAACTGTGGGGGGAGTGGCTGTCTCACCAGAGAGACATGCAGACATTCCTCTGGGTGGAGAGGTGGGCTGACAAGTATCTCCTGAAGTTCAATACAGAGAAATGCAAAGTCCTGCATGTGGGGAGGAACAGTTTCAGGCACCAAGACATGCTGGGGGCAAGAAGACCTGCTGGAAAGGTCTTCTTTCCAGAAAAGGACCTGGGAGTCCCGGTGAACATCAAGTTGACTTTGAGCCAACAATGCAACCTAGCTGCTATGAAGGCAAAGCAGCTTGGCAGCATTAGGCAAAGTATCATCAGCAGGTCACGAGAGGTGGATTGCTGTGTGCAGTTCTGGACCCCCCAGTGCATGGACATAGTGAAGAGAATACAATGTAGGGCCACCAAGATGGTCAAGGGACTGGAGCATGAGGACAGGCTGAGAGTGCTGGGACTGTTCAGCCTGGAGAAGAGAAGGATCAAGGGGGGCTTAGCCATGTCTAGCTGAAGGGAGGATGTAAAGAGGACATAGCGAGGTTCTTTTCAGTGGTGCCCAGTGCCAGCATAAGAGATGGGGCACAAACGCAAGAAGTTCTTTCAAAACATCAGAAAGCACTTATTCACTGTGCAAGTAATGGAAAACTGTAACAGATTGCCCAGAGATGTTGTGGAGTCCCCCTTCTTGGAGATCTTCAAAAGCTGCCTTGATGTGGTCAAGGGCAATATGCACTGTGTCCCTGCTTCGGCTTGTGGCAGATGAGCTCCAGAGGTCCCTTCCAACCTCAACCGTTCTGTGAGATCTCTATAGAGTTTTCAGGAGTTTGGCTTTCTGGAGAGTTTTCATTGGAGCCAGTAAAGTAATTTGTGTGTATCTTCCTCCTTGCATATTCTCAGGAAAGAGATAAAAGAACAGGTAATAGAGAAGCTCTTTGCAATTGTTACAAAACGCTGAATGCAATTGGAAAGCTTTGTTTATCTATTTTTTTTAAGGTAACTTCCATATACCAATTTGTAATAATAAAAAAAAAATTCAAATCTTTTCTATTTTCAGGCAAAAAGATTAAAACTACACGAACAATTGTTGAAGTCTGATCTTACTTGGAAGAAGATAATAAAGTTTGTTGACGACAATTTAGACAAAAAAGAATACCAAACTGTAAATGGTGATTTGAAAACTATACTACAAGCTGCAAAACAAATAGGTAGGTTTTGTTTCTCTAATTGTCTAACAACAGTGTGTTTTTTTTTAAGCTGCTGTCTGCTTGCATACTTGTGTACTGTTGCAGTTTCAGTTCTACCTTGACTGTAGTCTTGCTCTGATATATCTTTGAAGCTCCAGTTAATCTGACAACTATATGCATAATGTGGTTTTCTATTTTATTTTAAAATATGATTGTTTATATGCATGTTTTTGATAGCATTGTTGTGTGGCGTGGTTTGTGATCCACCTTAAATAAGCAAAAGCAACAGCTTCTTTTGGCATGGCTGTACATGCAGGAAAGGACAATCTTGGTGTTACGTGCTTTAATTTCATAGGATAGGTATCCTGAAAAATTGGGTGCGATGAAAGAGTTTTTTGCTTTAGCAAGTCATCAGAAGAAAAATTTTAAGTATCTCTTAAATCACTGACAAACAAATTTTAAATTAATCTGAAGATGTATGTATTCTAAACTTCATCTGCTTTGTGGTTCTTTTTTTTTTTTCCATGTCATAAGCATGGTGATCTGTTAGTTTTACAAATTTACACTTAATTTTTTTTAAAACGCTTTTGCTAATACAACAGTAATGCTTGTGCTCGTAACAAAATTTAACCTCTTCAGGCCAGTAGTTAAGCATGTGGCTGCCTGTCTTTCTTTAGAGACTATCTATCTATCCAGGACTGCCCATCTTTAGAGACACCTCTAGGATGGGCCACCTCTGCTTCAACACGGGTACCTCTCTTTTGGTGCATGTCTTTCAGCTGACACTGGTGATACATAAGGTTTTGGGGAAAGCCATGCAAGGTATGGTATGAGCCATCTTTGGGGCTTAGAAAAAACAATCTAATGAGGTTTAGGCAGAGAAGAAGTAACTTATTAATGATGAAATACCTACCTTTAGGTGTCCAACTAGACTCCTACTCCCTCAAGGGTAGCAGTAAGCTCCCAGTTCAGTGTTTTGTCTCCTGTTTGTGCAAAATATTTGTGCTTCACTGTGCCCTAACTCCTGAATGCGTTTGCCCATTTTTTTTTTTGGCTATGGTGACGATGGCTTCCCTGGGATGAAATGTGTTCAGGGAGGTAGCTACAGTATTCTAAAAAATAAATAAATAAATCAGACATCAGATCACGTTGGATGCATGGGACACTTTGGTGTGCATCTGCTCCATAGTCTAAATGTAGTTTTTCCTGGTTTGCATCAACTGTTTATGTTTAATGTTAGTATGGAAAAGATGCCATCTGTATTGATAATTAATGTTATCTTTTTAACTTTTTTTTTCCTTTAGAGAATGTTGACACAGTTCATGCTCTTTTACTAGCTCTTAAGAAATTTTATTGCTGTGCTGAGATAATAAATGCAGGTTTCAGACACAGCTGTGTTGGTAAGGAGAATCCTGTGATTATAGCACTAATATAGCTATTAAGATAATTCTTTTCAAAAAATTGTTTTGTGCATATGGACTAGAAATGTCTGATCAACACATGTAGGAATATAGAAAGGCTAATGAGATTTTTCTCAGCACTCCATTTTAATAGCATGCTACTGATGTCATTTTTAAGCGATGCTCTCTTTTGCTGACTTCTCTTCCATGAATTGATCAATTCAGATGTGGTTTTTTTTTTTTTTTAGAATGACATTAGCATGTTAGAAAGATATCAGCATCACCAGACTGGAAACAGACACTGACATGGTCTTATGGGGTGCTTGACCAATCTGTCCCACATGTCCCCTTGCTAGCATGTAAAGGTAGCCAACTCCTCAGCCCCTACTCCTCCTTACCACGGTAGCAGGTTTGAAATGTAATATGGTCAGACAAACACATTGTGTCATTGTTCTGCTTCAGCTTGTGGTGGTCAGTTGCAGGACTGCCTAACGATTACCCCTGCAGTGTTCAAATTACAAGATTAGAATGCTTTGTTCCCCTTTTCTCATCTCTTTCCACTCCATTTTTCTGCCCTTTTTACCTCGCAAATAAAGAATTTATCTGTAATTAGTTTTTCCCAGTTGGTTTCCAGTTTTCATAGAATCACAGAATCATAGAATGGTTAGAGTTGGAAAGTGTCTTAAATACAATCCAGTTCCAACCTTCTGCTATGGGCAGGGATACCTCCCACTAGATCAGGTTGCTCAGGGCCTCATCTAATCTGGTCCTGGGGCACTCACAGCTTCTCTGGGCAACCTGTGCCAGTGCCTTATCACTCCCTGAGCGAAGAATTTCTTCCTTATATCTAATCTAAATCTTTCCTGTTACAGTTTAAAACTGCTACCCCTTGTCCTATTGTTTTGCTACAAATGTACTCAACCTAACATCATCCTTGTAGCTTGAGGGTTGACGTTTTTTTTTGATGACAGACAGAAATAGGACAGTTTCCAACAACAAAAATAACTTCATTATAAATTGTCACAAATATGATTAAAAGCCTTGAAGTCTATTATAGAAACATAATTTGTTACTATATGCAAAATATTTTATCTTGGTGAATCTGAACTTCAAATGCATTTCCCTTCAGGTGACTCATACAACTCTTCTATAGTGGCTTTTTTTACTTAGCCAGCAAAATTGATTGACATGTGGCTTATGAGAAGCTCGCCATGAGCTGGCAATAAGCACTTGCAGCCCAGAAAGCCAACTACGTCCTGGGCCACATCAAAAGCAATATGGCCAGTGGGGTGAGAGAGGTGATTCTCCCCTTCTGCTCTGCTCTCATGAGACCCCACGTGGAGCACTGCATTCAGCTCTGGTACCCCCAGCACAAGAAGGACATGGACCTATTAGAACAAATCTATAAGAGGGCGACAAGGATGATCAAGGTGCCAGAGTACCTCTCCTGTGAAGAGAGGCTGAGGGAGTTGGGTTTGTTCAGCCTGGAGAACAGAAGGCTCTGAGGAGAGCTTATAGTAACCTTTCAGTACCTAAAGCAGGCCTACAGGAAAGCTGCGGAGGAACTCTTCATCAAAGAGTGTCGTGGTAGGACTAGGGGTAATGGTTTTAAACTGAAAGAGGGTAAATTTAGATTAGACATCAGAAAGAAACTCTTTACTTAGAGGGTGGTGAGGCCCTGGCACAGGTTGCCCAGAGGAGCTGTGGATGCCCGGTCCCTGGAGGTGCTCAAGGCCAGGCTGGATGGAGCTTTGAGCAACGTGGTCTGGTGGAAGGTGTCCCTGCCCATGGTTGGGGGGTTGAAAGTGGGTGGTCTTTAAGATCACTTTCAACCCAAACTGTTCTATGAATCTATGATCACATGATTAGTTTACTTATTTGTCTTCGTTTTAGATATTATGGTATTTTTTTTGTAAGTAATGTAATCTGCTACTCAGTGTGTATGTTTGAAGAAATATTGCTCATCTGGAAAACATTTCAAGATGCACTTTGTACATAAACGTGAGACTCAGGTGATGAAAACTGAAGTTTAAATAAGGATCTGGTTCAAGTACCAATCAGGCACAGCAAACTGTGTAAATCAGAGCTGCAGAGAGATTTGGCAGTGTCATTTTCCTTTAATCTGAATATTTATATCTATAACAAGCAATTTAGAACAGGGGGAGGAGATCTTCACAGTTGTTTTAAATATCCACTGGTTATAATTTAATCAAAGAGGTACTACAGAAAAATATTGGCTAAGTTAGGGCTGACATACCTAATGATGACCATAAAGTTTGCAACAGAAAAGGTAAAACCATAGGTAGTATAGCGAGTAGGACAAAATGTCTGATGGTAGAAAAAAGTTTCTAAGCAAAATGAGTATCTGACCTTCACAGCTGTCAGTGTTATTCATGAAAATAATTTGGCAGACTTAACGTTTTCTGTGTTTTTCTGTCTTTCTTGACAGAAACAAGTATTTGTTGTATGATTTTTTTTATTTCCAGTTTGATGGAAGAACATTATTTTTTGGCAAGAGCATTATTTTTTCCAAACTTCAATGGTAGGTACAGTGTGGTAGAGCAAATTTAAAGACTTTAAAGAAATAGCAGTAAGTTTTTGTGTGATGGAGTGGAAAGGAAAAAACAGATGAAAACAAATGCATGATTATTTAGTTTGACTTAATTAGAAAGAAACCATCAACTCAGATGCTTCTCAATAAAAATACATAATGTTATGGTGACACAAGCCAGAAGAACAGAATACGGTGACTGAGACACAGACTGAGCGGACAGTAATGTTCCCATCATCGTCATCAGAAATGTACTATTGGAAAAGTAATGTATGCTATTTGAACATAATTTGAAGGAAATAAATTCTCAGCCTAGGCTATGGATGCTGTAATATTGATTTACTTGATGGGGAAAACGTCAGTTACTGAAATGATGTGATTGGCAAAAAAAGAAAAGAGTAGCATTCCTTGCCATCTTTGCTGGCTCATTATATTTGGAGGGGAGGGAGAATACTTTCCTGGGAGATGTTTCCACAAATAGAAGGCACTGGTAATTAAGAGTTAGCACCTAATAAACCAAAGAGACTTCTCTAGAATCTTTCAGTATTAGCACTCTTTTAGTTTAATACTGTCTACTTCTGTTGCAACACTAACAACATTGTGAATAACAATGTTTTTGCACATTAGGAATGTAAGTGTGGTTTGTGCAGCCAAATTTAAGTCTGCAAATTTTCAGACTTTTTCCTTTGATTCCTATGTAGTTAATGCTGAGATGCTGAACCACCTTTTTTTTCTGTTAAGATGTATTTACGCATATCTTGTGTGTGTGTGTGTACTTATCTTTATGTAGCTTATCTTCCATATGTAATTATCTAGGCATATATTTATCATGTAAATGCAGCAAGAAACATCTCACCTTTTCAAAGTTCACCACAGAGAAGTTCAAAAATAGTGAATGTATATGTTAGGTTTCTAGTTACTCAGCTTTGTTCCATCTGCTTTATGCTCAATTTCTTCTCTTTTTTTTTTTTTCCTGTTACCATGTGGGGGTAAAAAAACATTGCTTTTGTTTAGGGTTGAGCCTAACTTGCATTGAATCGAGTCATGTCAAAGTAGTTAATAATCGTCCAATTGGTTCATGAGATTTACAGACAGAAAGGAGGGCCATAGCAGAGGAAATTCATAGGACCATAACAGGATTGCAGAGTTATACAGAGGCAGGCACGTTACAGTTTTGAATACTGAAAAGAAAATAGCCACATTTATTGTGTCAAAAGTGCCTTTTTTTTTTTTTTTAATAGATAATACTGTTTCTTTTAAAATTCGTAGTTTGCTTTAACAGTTATTTTGAATTAGCCATACTGGAGGTGTTATCACCACTGTTACCACTTGAATCATACCATTTTCTGTTGGAGTTCCACCAATCAATCCTGATGTAACCGAAGAATTGAAGAGATACAGACATTCTGAATATATAAGTTTGTAATCCTTCACATGGAGCTTTTCAAGCTTTTAAGCTTTTAAAAAATCATGAAATCTTCTAAGAAATTATATTACAGTAACCTGCCTGACTTTTTAGAACGAATTTGTGAGGCTTACTAAAAGTTGCATGTTTTTTGTATATTGGAGCGGGGAAGGAAGAATAAAGAAAGAAAAGTATGCTGGCTGTCCTTGTTTATTTTATGCATGATGACTTTTTTCATTTTGTTTAGTAGTGACATTTTGGTTCGTCATACGGTGTGTTTGCTTGTGTTCTCATTAAGTACTTCTGAGAATGTGTAAGAAGTAAATTCATTTTTTTTTCTCTAATCATATAGTTGTTGATTTGCACAACATGATTTTCTGTAGGCAGCCTACAAATATAAATTCCTGCATTTATTTATTATAACTTCTTTGGGCAATTTTTCTAATGCATACATTCAGTAGTACCAAAAGCAGGAATATAGTAATTCCCAGCTGAATTCTGTATGTTTAGTCTGTTATGAATATTCAGATTAGGCAGCATATAAACACTGATATAAAGTGGAGTTTTGTTACCTTTAAAACACTCATAAATATACTACTGTGAATTTAAGACCTCAGGCATGTTTTTCCTTTTACTTGTAAAAATAAGAAAGCATGGGTAATCCTTAATATGAATTTCTAGTGAGTAGAACGATAATGAAGACAGATGCTTTATTATTGTATACCTTTTATAATTCAGTACCTTGCAACAATTGCTACTTGTTATGGTCTTCATTTCATATTTTTGTTGATGAGACGCAGTGAGAAATTGAATACAGTTATGTTGTAGGCAATGAAAAAGAATTAGTTTGAAGTGTATAAAGTACATTTGTTTTTGTTTTTGTTAACAGTTGGAGCTGAAAATGGACAAGAAGCAATTGAAAGTGGAGCTGTTTTTCTCTTTAAGACATTTCACAAGAAAGAATGTGTTGGTCATGATGAGACGAAGGCTATCAAGCAGATGTTTGGGCCATTTCCATCATCATCTGCTACTGCAGCTTGTAATGCCACATGTCGGATTGCTTCTCACTTCACTGAAGAACAGCTTACAGCCCTCATACAGATGGCTGAAGAGCAAAATGGTGGTAACAGAGTGCTCTTCGGTAAAAATATAGTGTTTTCATTTGACATGCATGATTTAGATCATTCTGAGGAGATGCCTGTAAATGGTGAGGCTGATGCACAAAGAATTATAAGCTTAGATTACAAGAAATTTCTGAATAACCAGCTGGATCACTTGAAGAATTACTGTGATGAGAAATCTGATCTCAAGTCTTTGGAAAAAATAGATGATTCTTTTCTGTGGTCTGAAGTTGGAAAGTACCTGAATGAATCTCAGGGGGCAACCCCTGGAGGACCAACAACAGAGGATCTCTGCTGTACTTTGTATGAGATGCTTGCTTCTGCCAAAAGTGGTGATGAACTTCAAAATGAGGTACGGTAGAGTATTAACCATGCTGTATGTATTTGGATGTTGCACAAAATCAAAACTATTTCATATTGGATTATGCCAAAATACTTTACTGAAGTATTATCTATGCTTTCTTTGTCTTAAGGAAAATTGCACGGCAGCATCATCTCAATATGCTGGCCAAAAGATAGATACAGCATGGATTTCATGTGAATAGTCCATCTTTCCCCCATAAGAGACAAGTTATTTTTTAGCCATTTGTTCACCTTTTCTGTACTTCCTTTTAAACAGTAGCTATTCAGAAGTGTGGAAACTTGCAAAGCCACACCAAAGGTAACTATACTGGGCAGGTTTCAGAGCCTTCCTGTGGCTGGAAGGGAAAGGAAGTGGAAGGAAAGTTGGAGGACAGTGCAGGTGGTGCTACTTTAAAACTTTGTCATGTCACTTTTTTTTTTTTTTAATAAGGAAATGGGGAGGGTTTATCACAAGAAGGGCAGAGAAAACTTGAGTAGCTCAGAAGCTGAAGCTGGTAGATAAATATAATGGTACAAAGGGGAAGACGATTAAAGACTAGCAAAGAGGCTTTGAAGCCATGTGAAGGGGAGATGAATGGAGGGGAATAGAGCACTGTGTTTGAATGGGGGTGGCAAAAAAATCCTGCAATTTGCTAATCACTTCTGACAAATTTTCTGTCTTAGAGGCTTTATGAGAGTTTGATTATGATAATATAAAAAAATGTGCACTCTCTGTCAATGTATACGTATCTTTTTGAAGATTATTTAGCAGGGATTTAACTCCTTTTCTTTGCCTTTTCTAGAGAGAGAAAAATAGGCTGAAATCTGTATCTTGTGTTGGATTTTTTAAGAATACTTAGTAATAAAATTCTCCCTGTTCTGGTAATCTCTGCTCCCCCACCCAACCTATACCTCTCTGGAACCCTGAAGATATTTTTATTTGTTGTGAGTGCAAACACTGCATGGTTAGTGTGTTGCCTTTCTTTGCAACAACCTCATTAATTCATTGTTCACTGCATGATGTGGAGGTGGCGTGTGAGAGGACATAAGCCTAATTCACCTTTTGTTAAAAGCTAGATGGCATTTGTGTTTTGCTGTCTGTTAGAGCAGTCATGGCTTGAAAGTTTTTTCTGGGCTTTAGATTTTGCTTTCACTTAGAGTTTTTTGTTTTGTTTTTATTATATCAATTTTGCTGGTGGCAGCATTATGAGCAGATGGTGCTCTTAAACCTGAAGATAACCCATTTCTAGAAATAGGTCATACATTTGCCATATGAGATGGTATAACAAGTATGTGTTTGTGCATACTGAAAATCTTACATTAATTGGGGTGCCACATACATGCTAAAGTCTCTAAGTTCTACAAAATTCTTTTCTTTATAAGCCAGGAATAAAGAGCTATTCATATGAAAGGCTAACTATTTGTAAATTAAAATCCAGATCTGTAAAACATACTTGCATATTTTAAAACATTTTTGTTTTCTGTTCTTCTGTTTAGGAAGATACCACATAGCCTGTTTATCACGAAAAAAGAAAAGAATGTGTTGGTGGTGAGAATATCAAGGAGGCATAAAATCATAGAACAGCTTGGGTTGGAAGGGACCTTAAAGATCATCTGGTTCCAACTCCCTGACATGGGCAGGGATGCCACAAGTTGACTTGAGTCAGTCAACTTGAGGAGTCAATGAAAATTTTATTTGATCCTTAAGCGAAGTTTATTAAGATTGCAGATCACATTAAGAGTATCAGCATGTTTAGATCATTTCAGGGGTAACACGCTGCTTTTTGTGGTGTGTGGAAAGACACAAATGTATGTTATTTAGCTTTATATCTACTTAATGAACTCTACAAGTAGTTGGAATGATCTTCCTTTTCCATCAGTGTGTAGCTTGTATTTAAAGTGATTGGTGAATTGGTGAAGTACAAGAAGTACCTTGTTCTTTGTTTTCATGTTTAAGAACATTCCACACTTCCTTTGGGACAGCTTGTTTATCTAAAACATCACTGGTGACTATTAATTAGAGGAAAATTGATTCTTCTGCTTGGAGTGATATGGAAGTTGTAACACTCTCCAAGTATTTAGGACACTTGGTTTTCATTGGGGATGCAGTCTTGTAAAACTAAATGATGGATCCTGGAGTGTGCTTTTCTCCTTGTATGTCATATTCTGTTGATGAGTATGAAATGGTAATGATGCGGTAGTAGACCATTATTTAAAAACAGGAAGAAAGAGCTCATGAAAAACTGTAGAGCTCAGCCTAATAACCATCACTTTTTTTTTTTTTTAATTAAAAGTTAGTATTGAGTATATTCTTCAGTTCTTGTTGCCAGTTTCTACTATTGGATGCTTTCAGAATGAAGACTTGAGTCATCTGAGAGTGATTCAGCAACTTTGCCCCTGACCCCTTCCAGGCTAACTTGGAAGAAGCTTGAGTAGTTTGGTGCCTCTGTTGTTACACTGCTTATTTTCAGTGGCTGTTTCTCTTTTTCCTGTGAACTCTTGTCATAATTTATCTACAAAATATCTCTGAATGTTATTTTGGAAATACCTATCTATTTTTTTACTCTGCACAGGTGCATTATCCCTTTATGGGAAGAAAACAGGGAGAAATACTGTATGGAGATGAAATAACTAGAGAAAGAAGGCCTCAGTGGAATCAAAATAAAGATCTAGTTTATACTGCATAGAATATGAAAAAATGTCCAATTTATTCATCTCAGGATAAGGAAAGAACTTTGCCCAAATCAAATTAAGGATCATTGATGTCATTCAGTGTATTAGATTACAACATTTCCCAGACAAAATAATGTTAAATGCACTACAAATGACTAGAAGAACACTGGGCTATGACAGGAAACAGCAGAACTATAATACACAAGAAAATTGCAAATAGTCTTTCGTTTATTATGTGAATAGGACATGTGTTTACTTCTCTGTATATAGGGTACAATTGTTTGCCTATAAAGTAATACTCAAATTTTATTGCTTAAGCTTCTTTTGTCTGCTTTATATTTGTGTGTATGCCTGGCTCTTTGCATTAAAAGGCAGCATATGCAAGTACTTCAGCTACTGTACCAAACTCTTACAGGGGAAATAAATGTTCCTCTTCATTTAATTTCTAAGAATATTTTTTATCATTCCTGCAGAAAGAGTGAGAGTTGGTTTCTGCCTTCTCACAAACACCTGAGAGCATGCAGGTGGTGAAACTGCAATAAGAGACCAAAATGTGGTGATGGGGAGTTTGGAGGTGCTGATGCTTTCTTTTAAGAGTCAAAAGCATTCACCTCAAAGCAAAGTAAACCTGAAGTCAAGAAAGTACAGGGCATAAAATATAGGTTTTATATCATCAAAAGAAAGTAGTCAAAGTTGGGCAGGACCTCTTCCTATGAGTGGATGAACCGTTCCCCCCATGCAGAACCTATCCATTAATATAGTTGTCATCAGAGCCAGGAAGTTATAGCTTTATTATTAAAACCCAGTATTTTTATGCACATTTCAGAATGGAAGTTAATAGATTATTTTTCTGCTTCATTAAATCTGGGGTGTTGTGTTGTTGTGTTTTTTTATCTTCTGGTGTAGTATTTTTGCTTCTCTGAATGCTTGATGCAGCAATAGGCTTTTAGACTGCTTTCCCCATGCTCCTCTATGCAGAGCTCTGTTGTCTCTGAGACTTTTGCCTGTAATGTTTCTTTAGCTGCCTTTGCACGAGTGGTAATATAATGATTTTTTTTTATTATTCTTTTTCTGCTTGAGTTCCTCTGTGTTGTTTCTGTTGCCCTATCCCATCATGAGTGTCTGCCAATAAGCTTTGTTGGTCTAACCTCTAAATGTTCTTGGGATCAAGAGCAAGGGGAACTTAACTAATTTGTTAATTCAACCAACTGGCAGGAAGCTCCTCTGTGTCTGCCAGCAGCCTTTCTGAAAGAGAAGCAGAGTGAAGGAAAGCAAACTTTCACTGAATCTGGAGGGGACTTTGCCTGTCAGTGATACAGTACCTTAAGTGAAGGAAGACTCATTAATCCAAGAGTGTGGAAAGCTTTGTCCCAACCTCTCCCCTCCAGACTGTTTCAGAATCTTGTTGCACAGATGTTTAAAATGAACCCTTATTATGTTCTGTCTAGCTTTATTAAAGGCTGTTTCTATGATAACATTTTCTGTGCTATAGTTCTTTTTTTTTAAAAAAACACTTTAAGAATTACTCCTGAAGAACTTGTTTTTTCCAGACGATGCTACTATGCCTTTTCAATGTTGCCTTTCCTTTCATTTACCCTTCTGGCAGTTCTTTGCCAACTTTTCATTTTTGTATTAGCGCTTGTTTCCATGAATTTAGTAAGTCCCCATGTAGAGTGCTGCAGTGTTTTAAATGAAGTTCAGATGTGACACAAATGGTATTTATTAATTTTATAGGTTAATGAATTGTTAGACCAGTTGATGTATCTCTAGTAAGCCCATGCTACATTTAAACTGTTTTTGATATACCTGCTCTCTGATTTTTTCCATTAAACTCTTTTTAACTTTTTCCTAGTCATATATATATATATATATATTATTCACAGTGTTATTACACTTGTAGATGTGTGCTTCCTGACCTACAATTTCATGTGTCAGTTTTTGAAGATTTATGAAAGATTGTCTTGCACTCAGGCTGCAAGAACAGGGAACTCTTTGGTTTCTAGCTTTGATATCTGTACACTTTTATATCTGTACTCCTTCCTCTTCTATCCAAAGTCAAATATTTTTCTTTAACCAGAAGTGAATTGTAATTGTAAATTTCAATTAAAATCAGTGAAACAAGGTTGGTAATTAAGACCTGGAAGGTGGTAATTAGGAGTCAAAATTTGTCTTTCAAAACGGAAATCTGTGCTATGGTAAGGGACCCAGTTAGTGAAGTCAGCCGGTCTGTGGAGCTCAGAATCGTAAGCAGGTCCGGATACTTTTAAAAGAAAAGACACTAAAGTTGTTCTCTGTGGGGATATGAGCCTATAAATAAAAGAAACATAGCAGGGGATGATATCGCTTTTTTTTTCTTTTTCTCCTCTGTAATAATCTTTTAAGGTGTCTACAGTCTACCCAGTTAAATCTTGTATAGCATCACTGTCTTCTGGAAACATACACCATTCCTCCTAAGTAGGAAATTTGTATGTAAAACTATTATTAAATGATGACTGCTGTTAAATAAGAAAATAAAAAAGTATTCACAACTATAGGTTATAGAGTCTTTTCTGGAGATAGACAAACTTGGATTTAAATGTGTTTGTCCCCTCCTGCATTTCAAAGGCAGTGCTTAGAGAAAATCTAATTGTGTTACTTCTCCAATGCTATCCTTGAGACTAGGAAATAACTTGTATTTCTAAAACGGTGCACACTTCAGCCTGCAGTGGTCAGTCTTTTTAGAATTTCTTCATATCTAAATGAAAATACAATAGATTTGGCATAAGAAGCAGTAACCTTACAATTTGCAGCTTGCAAATCACAGGGCACGCTGTCCACGGTAAACCATGACTGGTCAGTGTAGCTAATTCTGGTCAGAATGGAAGCTATAGAGTTCAATAGGCAACAGATATTTTTATTTATTTATTTATTTATTTTTCTCTAGGAGCCCTTTAGTTTCAGCTGTTTGTTTTTTGGTCCTGTCCTGAGCTCCTCAAACTATGAAAAGATGTATTTTTTTTTAAGCAGAGAAGGCCTGTGTTAGATTTGTCATTTGTTTTAATATTGAATGCTAAATTAATTTCAGATACGTGTATTCTATAAACTAGTTGGTTGAGAAAGGAGGTGAGACTTTAAATTTCCCCAGATAATCTTCATTGTTGTGTTTACTGGATTTTTGAGGGGAAAAACTGCCTCACAGCGCTGCAAGAAAGGAACGTTTTGAGAGGCTGGCTAAATTTCACCTTCAGCTATCATGATGAACTTAAAGCCCCATAGTTCTTGGGTTACTATCACTTCCTTTACCTGATGCAGCCCCCTCTTATTTGAACGAAGCTTCCTTCCCCTTGCCAAGTTGGGAGGCTTTTTTTCCTGATGGATTTATTGCATTAAAGTCCTAGAACTTAAGTACAAATTCTTTCATTTGCTAGTATGTTCTTTTTTAAGTTCAGAAACTTGTTTTGTTGCAGGTTCCTTCTCAGTAGAATCTCGTAAAAATAAGTGGAATGAGCCATTGAAGTACTTAAAATTTAACCTTATGAGCAATTTAATGAATTATCGTGTGTAGGAAATAAATACTCCTTGTGTTTCAAGTATTCTTGATTATGTTGTAAAGTGACCTTGATTTCAGATGTGTTAAATTGGTCTCCTAAAATTAAGTATCTCTAAATTATGGGTGTTTGTTATTCAGGGAAATCATTCATTTCGTTTCCTTCAATAAGCAGGAATCTGTAATGGTCATTTTTCTCTTAAGAGAAAATGAATACAGTCTTAATTTATATGACCAAATTTCTAATATCCTTTAAAAGCCTAACATTATTTATATGAACATGTCAATTTTTTTCAATTTGCAAGCTAAGACAAATGTAACAATTTGAAAGGACATTGAAATACAGTTCAACAAGAGTGTATTTAAGAGTTTATAATGCAAACCAGCTACAAAAGGAATTTTGAATTCCTGCAGACTACAGACACTTATTCACTCCTTCGCTTAAGTGAATGGAAGTGCATATACAGCTTTGTACATAATCACGGTATTTCAGAATAAGACTAAGCCGGTGTATAAATTTTTATTTCCTACCAGTGATTTAGCGTGCATTTTGTCAGTAGCACACACTGCAGATACTGTTCTCTGTATTTGCTGATTTCTTGCTCATTCTGAAACACTTGCTTTCAAGGGTAGTCAGAATTTTAGTGTTAAATTTTATATATAAAAACCATATGTTCTGGTTGTTAGTATCGGGGGGGGGAAAAAAGTGACCTGAGAGAGACTCAACTCTTATTTCTAAACCTGAATTCAGATTAATAATTCTCAGGTCTGTTCTGCGAGTGCTCCCTGAGCAGCATGAATATGTAATTCATGTTAAGAGCTCTGAACTCTTCACAGCTCATGGGATAATACTGACTGTGAAAAATGCCTTGGCATTTCATTTGTTGCAGACTGGTGTGACACTTAGGTGCTGGCTCTGAGATCCCACTTCTGACATACCGTGCAGGCTCCAAGAGAGATGCTTTAGAGAAAAAGGCTGTGTTAGCCACATTCAGCACTGTCTGCTCACACTCAGTCCTTGGCTGATGCTTTTGGTTGGCTTGGGGTGCAAGTGGAGCTGGTTTGCACGTGCTCCCCTGGTTACAAACTGACATCGGTGTACTCGTGAGTGCTTCTGTGCACCCAGAAGCTTCTCTGTTCCCTGTCAAAGCCACAGCTTGGCTTTTCTGTGTAAGCTGCCTCTCTTTTCTTCTGGATTGGGACTCCCCCCCGCCCCCACAGCTCTCCTCACTTGTCCCAGGCAGAGCTGAAGGTGCTCTGAGAGTTCAGATCGTGGCTGCTGTTCTCCCAGGTACGCTCCATGTCAAAAGGAGGCTGGGCAGAACTTGGGGCTGATGGAAATAGTTTTAGTAAGCAACCTGTAGAAAATTTAGGGGAAAACACTTTTTGAAACACAATGCATAGAATAATACACTAAGGCGTAAGTAAGTAGCACAGCTTGTTAGTGGATGGGGACGTTATATGAAGCTGTAGTTGGTGGTGAGGTGGCTGACTTGGCTGTCCAAAGGGGAGGAAACAGGAGAGGTGAGTGTGTTTTGAAAACTGATTTAGGCTTTAGAGTGATGAATGCTAATCATTCAATATGCATAATTGCAAAGACAAAACCTCTAGAATAAAAAATTCTGGAATAAAATCCTAGCATAATTAAAATAAGCTGGATGTTTGTCCTCAGTTTTGAAACAGTTTTGATTTTACTAATTGTGTTAGTCTGTACCTATGATTTTAACGTAATCTACAGAGTAGATTTCTGAACTGTGTGTATAGCTGATATTTTACATGCACAGCCAGCAAAGTAACACCAGTAGAAAATTAGAATTGCATTTGTGTTTGCCTTTGCATTTTTATGAGACTTGCCCACAGAGGAATTGGATATCTGGATGTAGACTCACTGGTTTGGTCTTTACTGATTTTTAACTATTAACACAATAAAACTCACTGGATTAAACTAAAGTAGTCTTGTGCAACTGATGCAGCAAGTGTAACAATAAATACATAAAACATTTAACAAAAATGAAGAGGGTAATGCTACTACATCATTTTTGTTCAAGATGGAAAGGAGATAACATTATGATTTCTTTGTTGTAAAAACTTGGAATAAAAAGCTTGTTCTAGATGGAGCAGTTGTAGACATTAACTTTTATAAGCTTTCATATTTATTACAAGTTATTTATCATAGGACATAAAAGATGTTGTGAAAGAGCTTTCAAGTGTATGTATGTATATATTATAAACACACACATATATAGTGTGTATATATGTATAAAGCACACCTTTAGTACTATCTTGTATTACTCCTTGCAGTTTATTAAAGTCCTGAGCTTATTAGGTTTGTGAAGGCTACCTGTAGAAATGGCAAATAAAAGTCATGGTACATTGTTTTGTTATGTAGAAGTCATTATTAAATCTTTTGTTATTAATGTTAAATTTAAGTTCATTTAAGAACAAAATTGTAGAAGTTAGCTGCTTGAAGGTATTTGCAGGAGGAGTTTTGTCCTCCTGACTCTTCTCATTTAAAGTACCTGAAATAAATATTTAATATCCTGCCCCTATTGGAAAATGTTTTATTGGCTGATTATATTTCAAACATGTCAACACCTGTAAGTTTATGTCCCATTGTAAAGACATTCGTTGTAAGCACTGCCAGATATTTTCAGTGTTACAACTGCATTTCATTTTTGATCTTAGGTGGAGAATGTGTTAATAAGAGCCCCTGTTGGTAGGGAAAGCAGTTTGAGCAGATGACTTCAACATAGCTATGTATAGAAGGTGCTAAAAAATAATTGGAAAAGTGTTCACAGGAGGTGAATCACATAGAAGGTAGCATGTGAAATAAAGCATGAAAAACTGAGGAAACGAAATATGAAAAAATAATTGTCAGACTGACTTGTTGCAAAGTAACAATAGTACAGACATATTTAGTG
This sequence comes from Anas platyrhynchos, assembly GCF_047663525.1. Lineage (NCBI taxonomy): Eukaryota > Metazoa > Chordata > Aves > Anseriformes > Anatidae > Anas > Anas platyrhynchos. Next base: position 77,194,365 of record NC_092589.1, read on the forward strand.
TGGGAGTAATGCATCAATGGACTGTGGCTTGCAGGAAAAGGCACTCAGATAGAGGGGAGGGGACAGCAAAAGACTGGCAGCAAAATGCAAATGTTTTGTAAATACCGATTGTTCTTATTAGTGAGGAAAAATCTCACCAAGAGTTTTGGTTAGCTTTGAGATTCTAAAAATTTTTCCATCACTGTCATAGCTTTTGCAATAGCTCAGTAATTTTATTTATTAACAAATGAACATTAGCTCTCAGAACTATTGCACAGAGCAATTGTATACTCCTTGTGAGGCACTCTTCAAATCCCAAACTGTAAAGCTTGATTATATTCTCAGTTAGTATTATGACCTGTTTGATGTTTAAAAATTGTTGCGTTAATACACTGGCTTTCTAAATACTGCACAGTTTTCAGATACTGTAAATTTTCTGCTCACTTTGGACATGGGAGTTCAGTTACCTATGAGGACTTTAAGCAATGACTGAGAATCAGGAGTAGATTATTATTTCAATAAATACTCAATACTAATTTTTATGGATTAATAATTTTATAGCTAGACTCCCAGTACTGTTTAGTAATGGGAATTGACTTGTTGCACATTGGTACAAGTTTTTCATTGTTATTGAATCATTCACCTCTTAATTTAGTAGTGTTTGTAGTATTTTTTGTTTTTGTTTTCCAATATCAAAAAAATCTGAAGTGATGGTTAAAATGTTGTCTAAAAGCTGCATAAGGCATTTCAGAGGTTATAGATAGTTTACTTACGGTGACAGAAGGAAATGGCAGTACTTACCTGACTTCTAGAGATGTTCATCTTTTGCTCCTGGAGACTTTGTCAACCAGCCTTAATAGTGATCATAAAGTTTAGGATCCTATCTAGGGTTCTTGCGTGGGTGTTTACAACTGGTTATGAATCCCAAGCTTTTGTATCACAGTTAAGAAGTTTGTTAGAAAACATGGAGTAATATCTAGTAATTTTTCCTAGTCCCTTTGTACTTGGGACATCGTAAAGAACAGGAATTAATCATAGACAGAATAGTTTTTTTTAACAGCTCAGATTCCTACTGCTTTCTCTTATTTCATTATGTCCCCACAGAATTTACTCAAATCTCATCTCCTTTGTCATCTTTGGAGAAGGTAAAAGACTTTTGTCAGGGAACTTTACTGAGGACAATCTAAATTTTTTTTGTCACTATATTACTTTCATGTAAATGTTTACTAAAAGTTAATTTGTTAGGTTTGTCTCTTAAAAATTATCACACAGAACTTTACAATAGGAATTTGTTCACATCGTAGAAAATAATCAAAATTCTTGCTGTCTTTCTTAGAAATTTTCTTAGTTAATATCAATAAATAAAAGCGGTAATTCAATCGTGAGGTCATTTCAGGACAACAGTTGTTGATCTTTAACCTCCATTTTGACTTAACAGCTAATTTAAACGTTCATTGATATTTATGAACAACACCACGTGAAAACTTTGGATATGATACTATGTTGTAGTAACTTGATCTGCATTTTCCTTAAAGAATCACTAAGCTATAACGTTATCTTTTAATTTAGTCTGTGCATGTACTCTTGCATCCAAGATATTTTTGAGTCAGAGCAATGTGTCTCATAAAACATATTTGCTTTTAAGCATCAGAGTGACTCTTCATTTTGTTAGGGCTAGAATGTTCTTTTACTGAACAAATTAACATATCACAAAGCTTATTCCCTGTTACCTAGTTCATAGAGAGCAGTACCCATTATGGGAAAGTACAGATATATATGGATCACCCCTGTGGTGTTTCATCTTTATCTTATCGTCAAAGCTTCTAACTTGGTATGACTCTGGCTTTTCAAGCTCAAAATCTTCTTTGTAATTTTATTAAAATTACTAAGAATTTTATACTCAAACAATACAAAGCTTAGGTCTCATTATTCTTAACCATAAAGCTTATCTGTTCACCTTTCAAATAGAGAAAATAATCTAGTTATTTTTGATACAGTTTTCTCCTTTTCCAGCTTTGGCCTTCGTTTTGAAATCAGAGTCTGTAGTACACAGATCTGTTGATGTCCAAGGAGTGTTGAAACAGCAAGGATGACAGAAATCTTTGAATTTTTATGAAAACAGAGCCATGCTGTTTCCCTTCATAAGAAAGCAAATTGAATGGAGTTTGAGTGCTGGTTTTTGAGGATAGGACTTAAGATATGATGAAAGAGCCACAGTGAGAGCCAAGAGATGGCTAGGGTTCATCCTGGTGCTAAGAGCTGGTTGATCTCCTTCCTGTCAGTAACTTTTCCTCTTTCCTGTCGACTTCTTCAGTTTTGTACTGAGAGAGAGCTTGTATCTTTGAGGTGGCATAAGGCTTGATCTATTCATGGGAACTTTTGAATCAGCTCAAATATATCATTAAACTTAATGAGATTTTTTTCTAGAGCGAGACAGTCTGTAGTTGATAGAGTTCTTGCCTTTTTATTTTCATCCTAAGAAGTAATTTCCAAATCCAAATGAAGACATAAGGAATCACGAGATCTGCAAGATGCGATCAGATGGCACCTGAAAGATTAAGGGTGACTAAGTTAACTAAACACAAAATCATATCCTTCCAAATCATTTTAGGTTGGGGGGGGGGGAACAAACCCAACTCCTGGCACCATGTAGTTCTACCCAAAAATTCAGACCATGTGACTAAGTGCACAGTCCAAACACTTCTTAAACTGTGTGTCTGCTTCCCTGGGGACCCTGCAAATTGTCGGGTTTTGGAATTGTTTTCCTCTAACAGTATCTACAGGTTCTTCTTTTGCAGAGAAGATTTCCATTCCAACTGTGGCCATTTTGTAAGTAAATCCCAAGCACTAGGAAAAAAATATGTTTTGGATGGTTGAGTCTAATACAAACCCTGCATATTAATGCATCTTTCTGTGAGTTAAAGTCAGGTTTTCTTATTTCTTATCCAATTCAATTGTTCTCAATACAGAATGAAAAAGGCATCTGCTGTCTCCTTTTAAAAATGTCTAAAAACAGCATAACTTTTCCTCCCTCTGGGAGAATTTGGATTTGTATTACTGCAGTAGTGATGCAGGCATCTGTGTAGTATCTTTACAAATAATCATTCAGTAATTCCAAGTGGGCCTATAGCTTTTGCAAGGATGGCACCTGCTCCGTGTGCTTAGAAAAGTGGCAAGTGAAGCAATTAGCTAATTTTAGGATACTTTTTTTTTTCAAAATTCATAAACAGATGATCCCAGAATACTTCTGAAGATAAATACTAGTTTAAGGAATCTTATAACAGTAAGTTTTTCCTACACTTAAATTAGTCTTCAGGGCTTGTTTTTTTAAAAGGCACATTAGTGTAGTCTGCTGTTTGTAGCTGGGTTTGACGTATTTCTAATTGCCTGAGTCTTTAGGCTAAATGAGCTGGTGGAAATACCCATGTAGTTCCGTGTTTCAAATTTTCAAAATTAGTGCATCTGTGTGAGTTCCTAATTAGTCAGTGTTAAACACCGATAGCAGTAGTAATCTCTGCACTCTATTTACTTTGGCTTAAAAATATTATGAAAACTTGCTTAGGTGCTTTGTGTTTTTGCTTTTGTCAAGTGTGGTTGGCAGTTTTAGACACACAAGGAGCTGGAGAAGGCTTTCTATCAAATATGTTAGAATTATGCTGTGACAAATTATATATAATATTTTTTGATGTAAGAACACTAAGGTGATATATATGATAAAAACTGTCAGGAAACTAAGTAGGTAAGAAGATTGTTTTAGGCCTATTTAGCTATATTGACATACAGTATCAATCTGATAATGTGTTTTTTTTTTTAATTCTTTTTTTTATGATAAAAATTATTACCTTTCTTTTTTCCCTGTAACTGATCAGTTTCAGTGTTTTAGCTTGAGTTTAGACTTGAGTTTGATTTAAAAGAAATCTCATACTCTTAATGGCTGGTACCTGTAGGCTGTGAAATTAATTTTCATGTTTTAATATTCATTTTGGAATTCTTCTTTCATGCATTTTTACAAGTGTATAGTTGAAGTGAAATTGCATCATGTTCTGTGGAAAAAGAAATACAGAAATAGAGAGTAATGCCAGCTTGCTGAGGAGAGGCAGTACTACAAAAAGTAATTGGCTCTATCTTTATTTATGCTTTGAACTTGTACTGCTGGACTAAAAATGTTTCCCATGATCAAGACCAAATTTCCATCAGTTCTTGTTGCTCTGCAAATGTACTAACTGAAAAAGTAACTGAAGGTTAAGTGTTGTGTGAGAATTTGTTATGAAGCCATTATGTTTTTGTATGTCTCTCACAAAGACAGTGTTATATGAAAAGCTTCCCATCAGCTTCTTGCTCAGCCTTGTTCTGTCTTTCAAGTAACAAAAACTTTCACCTTTCTTTTAAGGGAATTCCTAGAACTTTGCTGCTGCTTTTTATGTAGTTTCTAACTTTGTATTTATTTTGATTGCCCTCTGAAGGTGAAATGCAAAAATTCCAAGCTAACTCCTTTCATGCAGAGACATTTAAGACCTCTCTGATGACAAGTTGTAACTTTTTGTTCATCTTCATGAAGCTGGTACTTTATTGCTCGAGGCTGTCTGAGGACCAGGTGCTCATTGTCCTGTGAGCATGCCTGCCTATAGGCTTGTCGTTCTGTCATACTCGATCCCAGTGATGCCCGGTATTGCAGTGTAAGAACCCTGTAGCTGAAGAAATGTGTTCCGTATGCAAGTAGTCTGTCAGCAACCCGTCTTCAGAGGGCTGGAAGTGCCCATCTACTGTTCACCTTTGAGGTAAGCACAATTAGTCTGAGCTTGCTCAGACTGTGCAAGTCTCCCAGGTAGAAAGGCTTGCCAGCAGTGGAAGATAATTTCTATGGAGGTGCAATTAGCATGCTGGGCTGTGCATTCCGAAATTAACTCTTTGGTTACTTCATCCAGTAGGACTATAGTCCAAGAAATATGTTATGTTTTCTCTATTATTTTTTGAGGTAAAGAATTTCAGTTACTCAATAGCTCACTTGAGTACTACTCAACAGAAGAAACTTGAGACCATGCTATAGAGAGGATTTTTGCAAGGCTGTCTGAAAACTGTGCTTTCTGAAGTAAAATCATTTGGATACAAGCCATAAAGAGCAGGCATAGCAATTAGTTGCGTAGGTGGTGCTGTGTAACCTTGGCCAGCTGTTAGGCTCTAAAGGTAGGGAGATGGAGGAGCAGCACTGCTTGGCCAAATTATGTTCTCTTTCATTTAGTGCCACAGAACCATATAGTGCTGAGGCTCAAGGAGGACACAAGGACCATTCTTAGTCTGTTGTTGTTTTCATTTGAAGAACAAAATATTTTGTGAAACTTTTAGGATTTGTCCCCACTTCACAGAAGATGCAGAAATCAAGAAAATGCTCTTGTGTGGGAGATAGTTTGATGTAAGAGTAATGTTCACAGTTCTCTACCTCAGATTTAAGTTCAAGGTAAGGAGATGATTATTCTAAGGCCCCTTCTAAATTGTGCCTTGTGAAATTGCAAAGTGAATATTAACTATTGTAATATTCCAAGTAAAATCTTATTGGAGTCTTGAACTGTTCAACAGCAAGGCTGTACTTTTTATGGCTGAGCCTGACTGGAAGGTATTTCCTATGCTGTGCATCTCATTGGAGTTCAGCTTCGTGCTTGTTCCGTGCTCTGGCAGATAGACTGCTGTCTGTCTGCAGGACTGCTGTCTCTGTCTCCTTACCTTTTCTGTATAGCTAGCATATATTGAGTAGAAATTATTAGCATGGGGACCTTGTCTCACCATTCTAATGCAGTGTGACACATCTTGTCCTTTGGTTCCTAGATTTATTACTTATTACACTTTCTTCCAGATATTAAGGCTATGCACATAAAATGAAATTTAAAAATCATTCAGACAAATGTGAGTGACCATATATCACACTCATTTGTGTCTTTATGGTCACTGAGTAGTAGCTGAAGTCATGTGGGACCTTTGTTATTGAAGACATTCAGGGGTGTCTTTTGGGCACAATCTGTTACTGCTTCAAGGAACGTAGTAGTTTGGCTGCTTTTCAAGAAACTGCCGATTGACACGCAGCCTCTCCAACTGTTCCTGCTGTCTACTTTATCTCATAATAACTTAATAAAAAGGTAGCTAAGAACATTCTCTAAATTCCTGTGCCTGCCCTCAGGCTCTTGGATATTGACATTTAAGGACAGAATAATATATAATAATGTATATGATCTGGCCTGTCAGCACCAACGTTGACAATAGAATCATACCATTTTGTGTCACTTCCATCAGAACCATCCTAGTTTTTGCTAACAAGCTTACACAGGTGTTTTACAGGTGGTTTTTTTTCTTTTATCAGACTGGCCTGAAAGGGCCATGGGTCTGAGTTACTATGGTCGGAGATGATACATACACGCTTTCTTTTTTTTGAACTAGCAGTGTTGCACGTTGTTTCATCTTTTGCCGTCAGCCATGTCAAGCTATTAACAGCATTCAGGTTACAGGCTTACGTGCCAGAAACATGTGTCCACTATTCAAAACTGCAGCATCTTTTATTTTTACACTTTGGATATGTGGTAGAAGTGAATATATTAGAAATAAGAATGATGCTAGGAAAGAACTGGAAATGTTTCAGAGAAAACTTGCTTTTACTTTGATAATTTCCATATAAATCTATTTAAAAGTCTATTAAAAGCTACCACTGTGCTGTCACCAACGTGGTCCCCAGGTTTACTGCCCTTTAAGATGAATTTCTTCTAGTTGGTCTTTGAATGCTAGAAATTTCATCCTGTGGACTACTACAGTGGATATGACCCTGCTGACTTCTGGGTTTGATTAACTGAAAGCATTTCCTTTGGAATGAAACATAATAATTAGCTTCTTAAGCTACATAAATTGCTAGGTGTGGATCACAATTTCTCAATTTGTCTTTTATTCTTCACTATTATTCTAGAATCAAAACATTGTGTCCAAAATTCTTTTCTCAATAGTAACTTCTCTTTAGAGGCAAGCAACAGATTTCAAGAGGAATATTCAGCTTTTTCAGTTGGTCTGTAACTTATTTTTTTCCTTTCTTCAGAATAAAATTTAAGTTCAGTACTATGAATGATTTTATCAGCAAGAATAAAATAAGCCTGTTGTATGGGAGAGACTTCACGGTATTTATTTTCTGAAATATTAAAATTCACTGTAAACACTTATCTTGCTCCTGTATGCCTGAGCACGAAGATGTTCTGGGCAGAGCATAAGGAAGCAACAGTTATGTGTGAAAGAACAATGAAAGGATCCTGATTTGGTGAATTTGTGTTTCTTGGCCTTCAAAACAAGCTAATAAAACCCCTAAAAGCTTAGTCTCTGTAGTTTGTTGAGAGTATCCCCCAGCATTAAAGAGCTGGAAATCTGGGAGGTAGCAAGCCTCCTTGAGAAAGGAAGAGAGAAGAGGAAATGTCAGGGCTCAAGCTTGTGTTGAGTATCTCCTAGCTCTGCAGGCTGCAGTCAGTCGTGACAATAATCTGTCTGTTTGCTGTCCTGCTCCTTGTGACAGTGACAGAGCGAGTGCTTCTAGTTTCTCCTTTGTGCTGCAAAAGGATTAATTTTACAACTGGAATGGGGTAAGTGTTATTGTATCAGACGGACATCAATTCTGGAAGAGGGAAGGGGGCTAAGGAAAAGCTTCTGGTTGGAATCACTTGTTTTCTTTTTCTTTCCATTAAGTTCTAGCAGTTAATTTTTATTTTTTTATGTTTTAATTAGGATGTTGAGAAAACAGTGAGTTATAAAAACTTGTCTTATTTGATTATTTTTAACATTTTCAGCTCTTTGTCTTTTTAGACCTCTAAGTAAGTTACCTGTCTTCTCCTATCTGTGGTATCTGATCACATAGCAGCTGGTAGTTTACAGCTGAGCAGAAAATAATCATTTTTAATTTCAGAGCACAGAATATTATTTTTTTCTGTGCTGTAGACCACAGAGGAAAAAACAGTATTCAGCTTATATGTAGTAATGTTCATTATGTTTAAAAAAAAAAAAAAAGATATAAATACAAATATTGCTGCTATATTGTGTGTTGAGAGGACCATATGCTGAGAGCATGGATGAGTGAACGTGGGAAGGCCTGGAGAACAAGAGTAATGATCCTTTATTTAAGTACTACAAATGGAATGAATAAGAAGTGTTTTTGCTGTAAAAATAGATTGTATCAGGAATTAAATATTGCTAAGTAACATTATTGAGAAAAGATATCAAAATGCTGTGAATAAATGTGTTAATGAAATGCAGAAAGGAAAATGTGTTAGTAGCAATGCTTTTCTTGGAAATTACATAGGTTTTATGATTTAAAAGAAACTGTGGGGAAGTTTTTATTTTCTGTAGTGAATATTAGGAATTTCTGTGCAGCTTATGCTAGATATTTGTCCAGAGGATCAATGCAGTTGGTCAGAGGTAGGATCTTTATCACTTTGAGAGGCTTAACAGTAGATAGGATTCACAGCTTTCTTAAGCTTTCCATTTTACAGAAATTGTTGCTTCATTTTTCTTTGGCTGCTATTTGTGCTGGTTGATTCTTTACGGACTTATTCAGCACAGTTGCAGGGCAGTCACCCTGAATAGCATCATGAGGAAAGCAGACCTGTGTGTTAGAAAATGCTGCAGCCTCCTGCGAAAAGTACTACGCTTGTATTTTGTAAATCAACATTGCAAAGCAACTATTGTAAGTGCTCACTCCACCACTGTGCCCCCAACTGAATGGCCAGACTTAAGACTGAACTGTGGTGCTCAGGACTGTGTTTGCATTCACTAAGTACTGGAGGTGTTGTGGATTTTGCTCCTTAACAGCTGCTTCAGCTGTTCCAATCTACGTCAATTATTTCAATTTATAGCATCAAAAGATAAAATTACTGTCAAAAGGAAGTGTTCTGGCAGAAGAAAGCCACTTTGTTTCTTGATCAGTTGCTTTCTGTGCTGGGGGGCTTCTTTCCTCTTACTAGACAGAAGCCAGTTTTCAATCAACACAGTCCTAATTTTCTCTTTCCTGCTCTCTGATTTATACAGTCAACCTGTTGCTGTGAAGTGTAAGATTGATAGCAGCAGTGAGGTGGTTACTTTGTACAAACTTTGACACCTCTTTCTCTTTTGAACAAGATAAATCGTATGTTTTTCTAAAAACTCTTGTTTACTCTTCAGACTTCGATCAGGATTATTTGAGTAGTGTGACTATTAAAAAGGAAGGCAAATTTTGTGCTTTGTTTGAAGATGCCAGGCTGATAATCAAGGCCAGGCATTATCTTGATTGAAGTTGGACCCCAAGAAGGAGCGGTGTTTTCTCTCCAGCTCATAAATCAGTTTTCGTAAGGCACCTTTGGGTCTGGTTGCTGGTTAGATCATTAATGATGTCTATCATCACGGAAGTTCAGGTTGTTTTTTAATTAGTGTATTGCTTTAGGAATTAGGTTTAAAGATTCCAGAAAACATAAAAAGCGTTTCTGAAATGGTAAAAAGCCTTGTGAATGGACCCTGATGTGTTCTTGAAAGCCTAAGAAAATGAGAAGATGGAGAACTGCACTTTGAAATGACATGATTCTGGATAAATCTGTCGATGAATAAAATATAGGTCTTACAGAGAAGCCTTCAAGGTGTTTTCTTCTGCTCTTTGCCATCTTTTTTCTGCCAATGTCACCATTTCTGCCATCAGTGGTAGATGGCGACAGGTCTTGCAGTTTAACTTATTCTCCATTTCCTAGCACTTACATTTATGTCTTGGTTTGGCTCTCAATGGTTATTTTCCACCTGTGATCTCTGGCAGCTTTCCAGTGGGTTTGGGAGACAACTTGTCAGTGAGAACAGGTCATTGTTGCTGGTCCTGTACTGTTTCACTTCTGTGTCTTGAACAATGAGCTCACTCTGTGTTAGCTGTTTAAAATGTTCTCATAGCCTCCTTCTCTTTCAGACAGCAGCATGGTTACTTGGATTCTGCAGACAGTTCTCAAACTGCTGGTAGCAAGTTAATACTACGCTCTGTCCATGAATCAAGAAGGCAAAATGGAGTGACTCACACTGCATGAGCTTGTTGTGTGTAATACCATACGTTTGGTGCTCTTTGACTGGCAGGTTGTCTGGAGAGTAGGATGTTATCTTTTCACCTTGGTGCTCCTCCACTGAGCCCCAACCTGACTAGGGATTAAGTGAGAAATGCTGTCTTATGGTAGTATCTGCCTCTGGCATGGACATAGAATGTCATGTAACTTTACTATTTTTTTTGTACAACTCTACTGTTCTGATAAGTTGAAATATAGATTTGATATGGATTTTTTTTTGATTGAGAGTATACTGGGAAAACAGGAATGGAAAAACATTTTCATGTTCTAAAACTGTTACCTGTACCATCAAAACCCATCTTTTCTGATTAAACCTTGTCAAGCTTGCTTCCAGTGAGAGTGATGCTTTGGAGTCCTTTGCAGAGCTGAAAGTATACAGTGGATGTTTTAGGAATAACATGTTGATTACCTTTTCCTTTTTTTCTTTGTTTTGGCAACATTGTAAGTCTGAATATGCATATACTGTGTATGCTGCAGTGAATAAAGCCGTGTTATGTCTTTAGATAATATTGGTTAAAATGTAGCAGTAAAGTGACAGTGAATAGCTATGCAAAAGACAAGAATTAATGATGATTGTTAGAGAAGGCTGGATAAAAAGAAATCCATTATAGCTTCAGATCCTTGTCAACAAAATTAATGTCTAGCCAGCAGTTTACTGTCCTGTATTTCTGCAGTTTGATGCTCTTATTTGAGTGTAGGATTTTGTTTGTCCACATTTATTGCATTCTTTTTTTTACTCAGATTGCTTCTCCAATTTGCTGTCAGTGGTTACTTTAATAAAAGAAATGCAAAAGTTTATATGTTTCGTGGTCTCTGCAAATGCTGACATCACTGAACTAATGGATACACCTTACGTTTTTCTCAGAAACCCGGGGGGTTAAGGAGTAACACTTTCTACTTCTTTTGTATTATTTATTAAATGCAAGTTTACCTTATGAAGTACAGCCTGGCCTGAAAAAAAGGATCATTATTCTGATGCCCTTCACACTGTTTGAAATTTACACAAGCAGACAGCGATAGGACAAGGAGGAACAATTTTAAACTAAAAGATTTACATTAGAATGTAGGAGGAAGTTTGTCATGCAGAGGATGGTAAAGCACTGTCACAGGTTGTTCAGAGAAGCTGTGGGTACCCCATCCTTGGAGGTGTTCAAGGCTGGGTTGGATGGGGCTTTGAGCAACCTGGTCTAGTGGGAAGGGTCCCTGCCCATGGCAGGGGGTTGGAACTCAATGATCTTTATGGCCCCTTCCAACCCAAACCATTCTATGGTTCCATGGCTTTTGTAAATATAAGCATCATAACACTATTGCCCAGTGGGCAGAGACAACCGCAGCAAAACTCCCTACTAAGAAGCTGGCAAATTAAATACAGGATAGTAAGAGAACTCTCCTTTTCATAGTTGGAACAGAAATATTTGAATCCTGCAGTGGCCAAATTTTACTCATTCACAGGACTTTACATGAAAACACACCATAACAATTATTCTTACCTGATACCTGAAGTTGAGTGAATACTTTTAGAAGCAAACTTAGAAAGCACTAAGGAGAAATCGTCCTATTTGCCTTTTTATAAAATGAAAAAATGAGGGGGAAAAATGTTAGAAATTCAGAACAGTTTCTGAGTAGCTTACTGCTCTGCTGTACTGCATTGAATTTTTCCAAAATAATTATGGGTAAGATGGATAGGAAGTGCTTCTCTTGATTATTTCCTCAAATCTTGCTCTCTTCCACATTTATGACCTTTTTGTAGGATATTAATGTGAAAATGCTGTAGGAAATTTCTCTTATTCACTGGAATGTAAATAACTTCCTATTTATCTGACATCTATAAGAAAGCACCAGTTCTCTTTATTTATCTGGTTATATTATGGAGGAAAAAGTTTGTCGCAGAGTTTATATAAGTAACTATTTAAAAAAAAATGTAAAGTTTGGTCTTGAGAAGAATTAAATTTTATACAAGAATCTCAAAAATGAATGTTTTATTTAACAGACAAGATTTACAGTTTAAATCTTTCCTACTGAAAACTTTCAATACTTTTCCCTTTTAATAACATAGAATCTGGATAAATGCTAGCAATGATACCTCTTGGGCTGAATCACTTAGATTTGAAATTCTTTAAACTTGTTAACAGACATGCTATTACCAAGGATGGAAATATTGCAGTCCTATTTGTAATTTTATGCTAATTTGAACAATGACTTAGGACTTTCTTTTCTTTCTAGTTATTTGAACTACTAGGCCCTGAAGGTTTTGAACTTATAGAGAAGCTCCTACAGAACAGATCTCTGATTGTGGAAAGATCTTTGACTTGTGCAAATGATAACAAGTTTCAGGCATTGCAAGGTATGTGACTACAAAATTGTTATTCCAAATCAGATAAAATTAAGTTTTCTAACTGTTCAATTACATTTCAAGCAGTTCTGGCTATGCACATTTAAAAAGAAAGCCAAAAAAGAAAAAAAGTGGTGGCGATGGAGGGTGCTTATATTAGTGTAAATAAAGAAATTGTGGTTTGATTACAAAAATGAAATAAATGCCTGTTGTATATTTACTTTTCAACTGTATATGTGCGCGTGTAATTTTAAAAGAAATGTGTTAACATTTGTATCTATTTCAATCAATTACCATTCAAATAACTTCATCTTGAGGTATTCCTCATCTGCTATCCCATTTCCTGTTTCAGTGTTAACATCAAATGGATGTCTTGTTGAGAAAAAGCACAGTAACAAGCACTTCTGGGGAAAAAAAAAAAAAATTTAAACTGAAGGATTGATAAGTGAGAAGAATAAAGGGGGCCAGGTTTTATACTCTCATTTTCTTTTTTATAAGATACATTGCATACACAGAGTAATAGTTTTAAAATCTGTTTTGCAAATCGCTGCTTAAAAACAAGTGTTCCTACTTTATTTCCTTACAAAAAATAAATCTGATTGTGAATAGGTTGCAGTGTGGGATAAAACTTGCATTGGCATAACACCATACAGCCCATTGCGTGTTTACAACTCTTGGAGTTAGAAAAAAGTTGGTTAGAGCTGATATTGCTGGACTTAGGTATCCTCACAATATTTTTTAAATGCAAACAAACCGTACTTAATATGCATGTTGTAAAATGTTATTTATGCAAGTGTTTGGAAATTCAGCTTCTGCTATGCTGATGGTTAATCTAAAGTCATCAGAGCAATCATTAGTTTTATCTATTACCGATTTCAAAGCACAAACTATCAGTATAACAAGTTTTTTTGTTGTTGTTGTGGTTTTTTTACTTTCTCATATAACCAAAAGAAAAAAAATAAAATATATGCGCAAACAATTATGTTTTTTCTTCAACGTGCAACATTTTCTTTTCATTTAGAAGTAGTAGTATTTTGAAAGCTATTATAAACTTATTCTTCAGCATGCCATCAGTAAATAATTATGCTAGAATGTGGAGAGAGAATATTTTCAACATTGTGCTTTTCGATAAGGGTGTTACTGGTTTTATGTTTTTGTTTTTTTTTCCTTGTTGTTTCACTTTTTTTTTTTTTTTTACTGATGACAGTTCTTTCACTGTAGTATAGAAGTCAGTGATATTTGAGTATCTTCTCCAAGACTGCAGATGCTCTGCCCCAAGTTCAATTTAATCATTTTAGTAAAACTTTTTCCTTTTAAGTTGATCAAAGTAATATTCCTCATGGGGGCTGAGGTTTTAGCTTTCCAGAATTGTATTTGCGTATGGAATCATTTGTGTCTGGATGAATTTAGTTGTTTGGTAACTTTGAGTTGTTTGTGTTCTGAGAAATAAGCACAAGACAAGGAACTATACATTTACTGAATGTTTTTAGAATGCTGTATTATTTGACTGTTATTATAGAATTTAATTCCACAGCCATAAAGGTGATTGTTGTGTTTATCAGACAAATGAAGTAGCAGTTCTTTGTCCTAGTATGTTTGGTCTGAATTAAATGTAGGCAGGAAATTGCAACCTTTGTTTTTCCCTTTAACTGTGATAGAGAGCTAAAACTACAAATGTGATAGTATTACTGTGGGCATTTTGTCAGTTTATTAGAATTTTTTCAATAATTGACAAGTTATAGTCACTTTATTTAGTGTGCATGCTGCAAGAGTTTCAGTGTTATGGTAGGTTAAAAATTAAATGGCACAAATTGTTCAGAAGATTTGAGAAGAAGTTTCCAATTTTCAGGTTCAGGGCTAGACTGAAAAAATACATTCGAAACATACATGTAATTAATTATATGATGGTTAAACCCATATAAGCTAATAATCTGTTTGCTGAATTTTGAAAGTAGAGGTTTAAAAACACTGATGAAGTTAAAAACAAACAAAATCTGTCTACCCTGTTGTATATAAAAGATTTAATTGTGTCTTTGTTTTCAATCTGCAGTAAAGAACAGTAGTGGCCTAGGAAAGGCAAATGACTTTATTAGGTTCCCAGCTGCCCTGCAATTGTTGTGTATTGTAACTCTTCTGTGGTTCTGATTTTTTTTTGTTGTTGTTGTTGTTCAATCCTGATGCTTATCCACATAAAAGGAAGGAGTCTGGTTGTACAGAATAAGATTACTTTTCTCACTTGTTAAAGGAAATTAAACTGTTGGTATGCTTTCTATACAGTCATGTTATCAAGTAAATATACAGTAACTGTTACAGGAAGAAGCTGTTTAAAAAAATATATTATTTAATCTATTTTCACAGCTTTTTTTTTTTTTTTTTCCTTACTAGTATATTCATATAAGAGAACAGAAAAGAGGCTTTTCCAGTGTTGATGAAGTTATTGTAAATCCCCCAAAGAAAGCCCCTCCTTTTACTGCTAGTTTGCAGTACTCCCCCTCTTACTTTGGGATAAAGAGCTTTTGATGTGTGGATACTTTAAATGTATTGCCTTTAAGAGCTGTTACTTCCTTTAGTTTCTTGAGGCCAACTTTTGCATAATCTGCCTAATACACGTATTAAAGAAAACAGGAATAAAAAGGATAGAATCCAGTACTTATGGAGGGGCATACCTGTTTTCGCGTTGCAGAACAGTGCAGGAAGTTGATAGGAGAAAATACTAAACCCAATTATGGCTGTCAAGTTACAATTCAGTCTGAACAAGAAAAGCTGTTGATGAAACAATATCGTCGTGAAGAAAAACGAAATGCCAGAAAAGAAAAACAAGCAGGGGAAGATGGAGAAAGTTCAGGCGAAGGACTAATGTGCTTTGATCCCAAAGAGCTGCGAATGCAAAGGTAATAAATGCCAAAAGTTGAAAAATGCTTGTGTTGTAATTGCTACTTCAACATATCATAAACGTTTATTTTCTTTTAGTTTGCTTTGGAAATTAGATGATTCTGACTTCAGGTCACGTTTTATTACAAGTGTGGATTTTATTTTTTTTTTATATGAAAACCTAATTTTCAGGGAAAGAAAGCAGTGATCTGCTTAATGAGAATCTTCTTGGTCTCATCTATGTGGGCTGGAGATGCAGATTAGAGAAGTAGGCTATCTTTCTTAGTTCCTGTGTGCAGACTACTTGCTTAAGATTTATGAAGTCTGTACTAAATCTAGCAGAACTATCTTTCTTTTTTTTTTCTCTACAGATTAACGGGTGCTATTTTCCATGTTGTCAACTAAAGGTAGTGGGAGGAATAAGGGAGGGAGAGAATAAGGAGCAAATAAGGTGTTGCATTTCATATTGAGAAGAATATACTGGGACTGGTATTTAACTGTGAATGCTTGTTGCTGTATTGTGTAAAAAGAGGCAAAATTCTATTAGGAAAGCCTTGCACTGGTTGGATTGATTTTTATCTATGTTGTTTGCAATAAGGACTTAGTCTAACTGATGCCAGTGAATAACACAGTAAAATTCTTTTGTTAATCATTTCATAAACTTCTATTTTCCTTACATTTCTCCAACTTTTTCTCTGACTTTAATACTATGTCCACTTTTTGTGATGGCTGCTTACAATTGGCAGAATTATTGCAGCTATTTTTCTGCTTATAGGGAACTAGCGCTTTTGAATGCTCGAAGTATGCCTGTCCTAGGTAGACAGAGAGAGATGGACTTTGAAAGAATTCATTATCCACATGTTTACGATTCCCGAGCTGAAGCTATGAAAACATCAGCATTCATCGGGGGTGCAAAGGTACGTCTTCAGCAATACAACTATCCCAGTGAGTAATGTGCAGCAGATTTCCCTTTGTTCCCTTGGAGATTCTCCTACTAATCGGAGTCCTGTGCATGAAGCGGTGTTTCTTTTCAGAGGGTTTTAAATGCTTACATATTTTGTTTTAATTTTGTCCCTAGAAGAAACAATCTCACTCTCAACTAATGTATTTGTTTTTATTTCTAGGGTCAGTTAAGTCATTAAAATACTATTTTTCTCCTTCTATCTTTTGGAAAACATTGAATTAGACTTTAACAAAATGAATGCTTTATGAAATTCTAGACTTAATGGCTTTTGAAATTTAATAAAGGGGAGTTATCTGTTTTTTTGTCTTTTTGAAACCGTTTTCTGAGTAGTAAAACTGATTATTTTCCATTTAGGGGGTTCTGTGCTATCTATAAAATGAATCAGGGAGAATTGTTTTTATTTGGGATTCATTTTTATGAAGGAAAGTGATGAAAAATTGCTTCAAGTGGGCTATAAAGTAATGAAACTTTCTGTTTTCATATTTTCAATTAATTTTCCTGTAATACCATTTTAGGTGTTCTTACCAGAGGCAGTTCAGAGAGAAAACAACAAAATGTATGAAGAGGTGAAGATCCCCCATAGTGAACCAATGCCTATTGGTATTGAAGAAAAAATTGTGTACATTAAAGACTTAGATGAGGTGAGTAAACCATTTCAGAGATATTAAATTAGTTTTTACTTTGCTGTTACAAAAATTTCAGTGAATAATATGTACAAATGTGATTTGTGATGTGCAAATAGAGCCAGTTAATTTCTTCACTTCTAATTTGTTGGGGGATGTTATTTTAGTGATATAATTCTGTTCATGATGACTCTGATCAAAGAAATTCCTCCTCTAAATTACTACTTTGTGAACTGCAGTTTTCAGTTCCTGTGGCATTACGTATTCAGCTACATATGGTTGAGCTGTGAGCTGGAACACTAAAATGTTCCTTAAAAAAAAAAAAAAAGAAATGAGAAAATAATCATAGAATCACCAAGGTTGGAAAAGACTTCCAACCATTCCCCTACCACCAATATTACCCCCCTAAACCATATCCCTTTTGGTAAACACCCCCCAGGGACGGTGACTCCACCACCTCCCTAGTCAACCCGTTCCAATGCCTGACCACATTTTCTGAGAAGAAATGTCTCCTAATTTCCAACCTGAATCTCTCCTCATGCAGCTTGAGGCCATTCCCTCTTGTCCTATCGCTAGTGAGAGGAAGCTGACTACCGGCTCCCCACACCTTCCTTTCAGTGAACTGTAGACAGAGCAATAAGGCCTCCTCTTCTCCAGACTTACACTTCCCTCCAGAATTCTCCAGAATTCTCCAGAATTCCACTTCCCTCAGTTGCTTCTCACAGTACTTGTGTTCCAGGCCTTTCACCAGCTTTGCAGTCATTCTCCCGCAATGTTCCAGGGCCTCAATGCCTTTCTTGTAGTGAAGGGCCCAAAACTGAACACAGTACTTGAGGTACAGCCTCACCAGAGCTGAGTACAGAGGGATGATCACCTCCCTAGTCCTGCTGGTTGCACTATTGCTGATACAAGCCAGGATGCCGTTGGCCTTCTTGGCCACCTGGGCACACTGCTGGCTCATGTTCAGGTGAGCATCCATTAGCACCCCCAGATCCTTTTCCTCTGCACAGCTTTCCAGCCACTCTGCCCCAAGCCTGTTGTGCTGCATGCACAACAGTTGTTGTGACCAAAGTGCAGGACCTGGCACTTAGCCATGTTGAACCTCATCCTGTTGGCCTCTGCTCATTGATCCATCCTGTCCAGATCCTTCTGCAGGACCTTCTTACCCCGCGGCATATTGATGGTACCCCCTAACTTGGTGTCATCTGCATACTTACTGAGTGTGTACTCAGTTCCCTCATCCAAACCATCAACAAAGTTGTTAAAGATATTATAGCCATTCTGTGCTTTTTATGGAGGAGTGAACCTTGGGTTCTGTATCTTAACTTCTGAAGATTGGCTGGTGATGGCACAGCACTGTTATGCCGTCCTTGGGACTGCATGATAGTGGTACAAGGTATTGAGTTATGGTGCCATATACTGCATATGGTGCAAAAGCTGGAATGGTGCTCTGGAATAGCAGAGGGTGGTAAATTATTATTAGTAAAACTTTGATGATAGAAAATGAAGAGCAGTGAGGAAAAAATGCAAGTGAAACAAAGGTTAACATTTTAAAGTTTATTGATTTTAAAATGATTAAAAAGCTGAAGCAAGGGAAGAAGAAACTAGCATTAAATCTGCAGTAAGTATTCACAGTCGAGAACTTGAAGTACCTTATCACATCTACCTGCTTGCTCCTTGCTGTATTTGTCAAACCTGTTGATGAATGGTAGATTTGCTATTGATTTCAAGGGGAACATAAAGAGCAAGTCATATGTGCGTGTGAAGAAGGCTTTATGTTTCTTAGCTCTTGAACCACATACAACATGGAAAAATGTTCCACTTTTTTTTCCCTGTGGAAAAACAGGATATGAGAATATAAATTTAATATGGTCACCCAGAGAACTTTTTTGGGGTTTTTAGTAAAGTTTGTCTTACATAAAGATTTAACTCTTAAAACAGAAGACAGTATAATTTTAGAATCTGAATCTATTCTTTTGTGCTTGGGTGACAGTACCTACTGTCATGTTTATGAAGTGACTGACAGCTTAACTAGATAGAAAAGTTGAGCCACTGCAGCTGTAAAATGTGACATTTTATATGACAACTTGAAGCATGACAGCTTTTTGCAATGAAATGTCTTTTCCCCTAAGCACAGAGCTAAATATTACCTATTAATCTGTAGTTTTGCCAGAAATACCAATGTTTCAGGAGACAGCTACTCCTCAGAAAAATGTAGTTCAGATAGAAAAATTTCAGACAGAGATGGTTTACAGATATTTACATTTACAGTGTTTAAAATAAAGGTAGAATGCATCAATTATACAAATTTCATAAATATTTCATCTCTTTTGTAGCCTATGTATCATCAAGAGGTATACTTTTCAGTTTTAAAGTGACATTTTGAAATAGAAGCAATCTTTAAATCTTTACTCTTCCATATGCTTCCTATTTACAGGAAACAAGGTGTCAACAGCAATGACAGTCTTTAATGTATGAATACTTGTGTATTTAATCCGCCCCCCCCCAACCCCTACTTTTCAGATTCCTGTTTCTTTGAGTGGGACTCTTAGATTTGAATCTTACTGAACAGCACCTTTTTCTTAACTAGGTAAAGCAATTGAAATTTCCAATGTGTGCATTGTTTAAGATACCTTGGTTAAGGCAAAAGTTATTTTCTGTATGTCTGTTTTAGATCTTTCATCTCTTAAAATCTTGGTGCTTAAAATTTTTGCTGATAAACTCGAGCCAATTTAGAGGGCAAAAAGTTTTCCTGTCAATATATTCTTTTTGGTGAAATAGTGTTAATGAAAAGCAGCAAAATAAACTTGCTTAGCGTTCTCTATGTAGTATATATAAGAACATGTAAGATAACTATCATTTCTCTGTATTGATATGTTTGCAAGATTATATAAAGTAAAAACAGATGGGCAGGAAAGATTGGTGACAGTACATGTAACTGTAAATAGTTTGTAGTGGTATCTAAAGGCGGCATGAGGAAGCTGGGAGTTTTGCTGTTACTATTATGAGATGCCATTGTTACTACATTTTTTATGAAAGCCATTGAGATGGTCTGAACATACAGATTAAGGTATTCATTCTGTGATCAAAGTGTTTAACGAGTCAATGTACATGCCGCCCATAATAATAAAGTTCTCCAGGGGAGGGAGAAAAAAAAAAAGCATAGAACAGCTAAACCAGCTATTGCGTCCATTACAAGCATATTTATCACAAAGCTGTCCAGGTACTTGTTGATGTATAGAGAAATCTTGATGTATTCAAAAATGATAAATATTTTCCTTCCTTTGAGGCTTTTCTTTCTGTTTTTGTCTGTTCTCTGTTTCAACGGTCCCATTTCTGTTACATTTTTTTTGTGAGTTTCTTGCCTTGCCATTTGACTGTTCTGGCTATATCCAAGCTGATGCTCCAGATGATTCTTTCCTTTTGCCTTCGGTATCAAGATGTTTTTGTCCAGGTATTAAAAAAAAATAAAAATAAAATAAGAAAATAATAATAAATTGGCTTCTAAGATGTTTCTTCTTTTAAAATTATCATTTTAAGTCCAGAAAATAGATCACTTTAAAAATGTTACTTGAAAAGTAGAACTGATTAACTTTCAGGCTTAAGCTCCGAAGTTATTTTCCACAGAGGCAGAGCTCAGGAGGGAGCAGATTGGGATTCAGTGTAGCGTGTTTGGGAGTCCTTGCAGAGCTCCTAAAGCTGTGTGATTTCAACCTGGTGGGAAGAGGCCAGCTGTTATATACTGCTGGCAACCTCCCTGGAGACACTTTCTCTACAAGATAATGGTAGACAATTACCAATAGTAATCTTCATTTGCTGTATGCTTTCTTCTGTAAGGTCTAGCTTTCTTTTCCTCATTTTGACAAGCTATGATATGGTGACAACAGTAAAAAATGGTTTTGCACTACAGAAGACCATAGAACCATGGAATATTCCAAGTTGGAAGGGACCACACAGATTGAGTCCAACTCCTGGCTCCAAACAGGGTCCAAAAAAATCAAACTGTATTTCTGAGAGCCTTGTCCATATGCTTCCTGAACTCCAGCAAGCAAAAAGGATTGTATACTGCTGTTCTAGTGAAAAAAGTTCAAAAAGAAAGGCAATTTCTTTGCTGAGCTTCCCCCTTTCCATTTAAATGTGTGCCACCTTTAAAACCTTAGAGACGCTTGTAGGATATACTAGGAATTGTTTCAAGCACAGAATAGTACAAATTTTGTACTGTAAGACAGTTTCTTGTGCCACTTTCTGAACTCTTCTTGACTTGTTAACTCCTTTGCCCAAGTGTGTAGAGGGCCAATAGCATACTGACTGGTATCAGAAATAGTGTAGCCAACAGGACTAGGGAAGTGATTGTCCCTCTGTACTCAGCTCTAGTGAGGTTGCACCTCACGTACTGTGTTCAGTTTTGGGCCCTCCACTACAAGAAAGACATCGAGGTGCTGGAGCATGTCTAGAGAAGGGCAACAAAGCTGATGAAGGGCTTGGAATAAAAGTCCTATGAGGAGCAGCTTGAGGAAATGGGATTACTTAGACTAGAGAAAAGGAGGCTCAGGGGGAGACCTTATCGCTCTGTAGAATTGTCTCAAAGGAGGTTGTAGCGGAGTGGGGATCACTGTCTTCTCCCAAGTAACAAGTGATAGGACAAGTGGAAATGGCTTCAAGTTATTCAGGGGAGGTTTAAGTTGGATATTAGGAAAAAATTCTTCACTTGAAAGGATTGCAAAACATTGGCTGCCCAGGGAAGTGGCTGAGTCACCGTCCCTGGAGTTATTCAGAAGATGTGTAGATGTAGTGCTTAAGGAACATTGTTCAGTGGTAGACTTGGAAGTGCTGGTTTTAACAGTTGGACTTGGTGATCTTAGAGGTGTTTTCAAACCTGAATGATTCTCTGATTTAGTTTGGAAAAGACCCATAAGATCACCAAGTCCAATACAGGTTCAACAACGTCAGATAGTTATACCTAACACAGTCCAGGTTATATGCTTTTGACATTATAAAGAATCCTACTTTTTGATTTGAAAATTTCCAGTGGTATCTCCATTCATTCAAGGTTAAAAACCTGCACTGCATCTATTTTCCCAAAGGACTGGAAAGAACTAAACCCGACTCTGAAGTGTGACCAATAAAAAAGTACATGAGAAGGAAAGTGGCAATATAAAATAAAATTTAGTACTTAATGATGTCTATTAGGTATGTTGGCAAGTGTTGATCTGGAAACATACCTACAGAAGCTTCACTGTGTGGCAGAGTGCATGCATCTCAAGAAGTTAATATGTTTATACAGTGTAGTAGTGTAAAATTCAAGTGGGTAGCAGAGGTGCCAGTTGGTGGTGTAGAGGCTAAGGAGAGGGGGGAAAAATCAACATTCAACTTAATATTCAGATTACCTGGCACATGAAAATTCTGTTACTTGGTTACTCTGTCATCTCTGTCTTTAAGGGACAAAAAAAATCCTCAGGGAGTCCTTGAGGTGTAAACATAACATAATGCTGGTAATTAAGCTAAATTATCAGAAAGTTTAATTTACCTTTAAGTTTCCTTTCAATAAGGAGAACATAAGAATTAGTCTAAGAAAGAGCTAGATCTTTGAAAAATATTTCACTTTCAACTGAATATTTATGCAAGAATTTTTATCTTATAGGCTTTTGTCTCAAAGGAGCTTTGGTTCTTTTCAGTCTGTATGTTTGCATTTGTACAAGAGTACTTTTAAGTATGATATATATTTCTCTTCAGTTATGTGATTTTGGTTACATTGTCAGCAGTTTGGGTGCAGTCTTCGACGATGCACCATGCACGTTGCAAAATGCTCTGTTAAGTTTAATCTTCACAGTTCTTAAGGTTAGGACTGAGTTCATAATGAGGAGTTCATTTATGTTTTGAACTTCTCGCCAAAAGCTAAGCCTCTGGATCATGTAAGCTGAAATAACATTTTAAATGTTTTAAGTATTATTTGCATTTTTGTTACTTCCTTAGGTTGGCATAAACGTAGGCTAAGAAGATGAGAAATATATTCCTCTAAATAACAATTCTAACAAATCCATTTTAATGAAATTGAAGACTTTTTTAAATTACCTTTTTTGGTACAAATATAAGGCAGAATGGCGAAACTGAACCAACACCAAAGGGAGAAACCATGACTTGAACTAGCACAGGCCTTAACAGGAAGCTCTTATTTTGGCAGTGTAATCAGGATGTATCTTCAGCTGCACCCTAGAATGAAGAAATAACATATTTGTATCAATACAGTATATTTAGGTTTGGCAAATTATTATCTGAAACTATATGGCTAGAACAGAGATGCTAAGATGAAACTTATGATTGAAACTGGCAAAAATCCAAATTCTTGCAGCTACTATTCCTACTTAATTCCTTTATGTACTGCAAATATGAGATCAAATGGCCAGCCTTTCACAATTTAGCAGCCATAAAGTATAAGGTATCATCTGTCATAAACTGCTGGCAATAGGAACAGTTTTGATACCCCTACTTTTCTACACTATTAGAAATATTATTATATTTCTAATTATTATATGTGTTTATTATGTTGTATTTTCTGTGCTGCTTCACCTCCTGCCACAGTCTAACAACTCCATAGGTGTCATTTTCTTTTTTTCCTACCCGTGTTGAGTGGGGAGCAGCAACTAGTGCTTTGCACGGAGAATGCCACACTGCTGCTCAGGAGCATCTCCGGTGTCATCAATGGCAGTGGGGCACCCCACGTCCTGCTGGAAGAGTCATGCAAGGGAAGGAAGTGTTCTTGCTTACTGCAAGGCAGTAAATTCCAACCCCAACTCAATTTGTAGATAACTATTATTCTTGGCATTTACTGGTATTTGGAGAGTTGTGTTTTCATCATAGTATGAGTCCATGTGGCTTGTAAGTAAGTTGGTCACACCAGTTAAATCTGAGGAATTACAGTACTATTACTTACAAAAAGGGCATGTTAGCTGGGTTGTTTCAATAACAAGAACTTAAAAAAATTGACTAAGTGTAAGTATAGATTTATTAGCTTTGGGTGCTTGACATGCAGCTTGACCATTACTGAAATATATTTTTGTACTTACTATAAAGGTGTTCTCATGCCAGCCTTTTTGCCAAATAAATGTACCTCTAAAGTCATAAACTCAGGTCAGACAGAGTTCCTCTTAAACCTGTTTTCACAATCTTGTATCTAACAAATTGCTGTTGGTGAAAAATGACTTCAGGGTATTACCTAAAGTGGGTATTCAGTGTAGGATTTATTTCTTTGTTTCATGCTATAGCCATTTCCTTTTACTAACACTACTTAATGGCCTAAATAAGTTTTTTTTTTTTCCTCTGCATTATGTGAAGGAATTATTACAAAATCAATATTCCCTTTTTCTGTAATGTTTTCTTGCTTTTTGAGTTATTCAAGCAAGCGTATTGAATAAAAGTACAGAAGTTCTTTGCATAAATTACATTTTTCAAAATTACATTTTTCACATCCAGAATGTTTGACCATTTATTCCAAAGTTGATATTGGAGTCTATTTCATTTCCATATTTTTCAAATAGCAATTGACGATTGGACTGTTTATTTAAAAAAAAAAAAAACAAAAAAAAAAACTAGTTTTATTGATATTTTGTTATTTATCCAATGAAAGTATACTTTAGAATTGCTCTGAAGAAAGCTTACAAGTTCCATAATTATTAGTCCCAACTTAAGAAAAAAAAAATGTAGGTCTTGCTACAATGTTTTAAAACAGGCTCCCCAGGGAAGTGGTCACTGCACCGAGCCTGTCTGAATTTAAGAAGAGATTGGACTGTGCGCTTAGTCACATGGTCTGAACTTTTGGGTAGACCTGTGCAGTGTCAAGAGTTGGACTTGATGATCCTTAAGGGTCCCTTCCAACTCAGGATATTCTATGATTCTATGAAAGAGATGGTAATGTATATTAGGAGTTGTTGTCTGTCTTCACCTTTCATGAATGAGGGTTCCAAGAAGGTTAAATGTGCAATAAAAGGTTAACAAGAAATAACAGGTTAACAAGAATATTGTAGTTAAGATTTACATTAATCTTAAAGCCTTCTGGCTTCATTTTATTCAGCATATGATTTAATTAGTATTTTAGAATGCTCATTAGAATTCATACTTTGGAATTCCAATGTCAGTATTTACAATTTCTGTGTCAAATCATATGAATATCTAACTTTAAGTTATCTGAGGCTTTTATGTGTTGTTCTGTTTATATTATCTGAGAAAGTATGATTTCTGTGCCTGAAAGCACACAAAAAGACATACTTCATGCCGAATCAGCAGTCTGTGGTCTGTATTCTGTAAAATTACATCTTTTGCATCAGGAAAGTCCTGTTTCATACTAGAAGTAGTTTATTACTTCATCACCAAAGTGATGAGGTAATACCATCGTCCATCACGATCTGTTGCCATGACATGCAACCTGTAAAGTGGAATTCTGGTCTCAAAAATAGTTTGTAATCCAAAGTTGGAGAAAGGCAGAACAGGGGTCTGTTGCATTGTGACTTCTGACTTCTCAACAGTGTCAAGTGGCTGGCCACTAATTCATGACTGGAAGACACTCACTATACTTGAATTCAGCTCATAGAATGTAATTGTTTTTAAAATGTGCTTCACTTTTAGCTTTCCTGATTTTAGATATCACTATAGGATTTCCTGAATGCTAATAGTTCTTTTCCTTTCAGCAATAGAAAACATCTGTCCATCATGACAAATATTTGAAAAAATATTTTCAAAAATATTCTCATGTTATAGATATAGACTTTAATATTAAAAATGATACCATAGTATTTTTCTGGATTAGTAAATTTTTTTCTGTTAGTTTAAAACGTCTTTTTCTAATAGGATGCTCTTTTTTTGGTCAACAGAATCAATGATTTTATTGCCTTCCAGATCATTCATCTGATTTATTTTAATACATTTTAAAACAAAACTTATCTAAATTTTTTTTTAAAAAAAGACTGAAGTAGACTTGAGATGATATTGAAATATGTATACAGTACAGTGATAGCAAGGCTTTGAATGCTGTAGTACAACTTTGAAATAATTATGGAATGAAATGTGATTTTCTTAATTTATTGATTTAACATGACGTGTACAGTTCCAGCAAGGCACAGTTCTTGGGAGCAAAGCCTGGAAGGATGAGTGATTACAAAGAGTTGCCAACAGCCATGAGTTAGAGAAGTTAAAAACTAACATTATAATGAAAGTTTAGGAAAGAAGTAGATATATAATCAAATACAAATATGTAATTGATAAATATTTTACAGATGGAAGATTTTGTCTGATAATCTGATACTGCCATAATAAATATGGTTCTACCTATATTTGTCTCCTGAAATGAGGGTATTCTTGCATCTCTGAAATCTGTATCACAATATATAAAGTAGGTTTCCTAAAACATCAGAATAATAGCTTTATGCTATTAATGCTTATGCTGAAAGGAGAGAGAAAAGAATGAATTATCTCAAAAGATGTTGGCTGATAATAAAGATTTTCTTTTTTAGGGTAATGATAGTAAAACAGAAGAAAGGAAAATGTTTAATAACTAGGATAATAACTGGGATGGTGATATCAAGGCTTTCTAAGAATAAGAAATCAAGAAAGAAATTGACTGTTTTTGCAAAAACTCATAACTTTTTTTTTTGCTTATTCTGAGATACACATCTCACGTGTGTGCTAGCTCGTAACAGTTGAATGAAATATTGGATGTGTTCATTTCTTAGCCATTTCATGAGGTTCCTCTAGTGCACTGTATTTTGTAACTTGCAGTTATTTTTAAAACATTTTGGAATTCTGTGTACCTGTCAGTAAGGATTGCGGTACACTGTTAACATTCAAAAACTGTGATTTTTGACTTGGCATAGAGATACCTTTTGACACTATTGTAATCTTTTTTTTTTTTTTTTTTTTTTTTTTTTTGAATTGAAACTGTTCTGAAACATCACTGCATTAGGTAAGTGTGGCATGACTGGCATCATTATCATAATCCATGATGTTTCCTCCATTCTCAGTACAAGATTATAGATGTATAAAAACAAAAGCAACCATACATAAAATGTATATATTTATTATATGTATATATGCAACACATACAACACACATGGTGTGCATGTGTGTATTCCTATTTGCTATTAATCCATAGGTGATTTTCGAAGTTAAGGATGCTTTTTACCAGATCTGTCACCACTGGCACTATTTTATATATCATCTTCCTCTATCTCCCAAAGCTCCCCAGAGTTTTAGTTTTTTTATTTTTCAGGAGAAAAAAAGACCTGCGTATAAAAAAAAAAAAAAAGAGAGATGAGTAGGTAGGCAAAAAAAAAATATGTGTCCCTTATAGAGACGTATGTGGGATGCAGAAAAGAGAGGAAGATTGTGAATAATTGGGGAGGGACAAGAACTGACGTATCATCTTGTCAGATTTTATGAAGAACAAAAAGCAGCTTTCCATGGAGCAGCAGACCATACATTCTAAAATAATCTGTGTCAATCCACCATTGTGGAAATAATGCTTATCTCTTTTGGGATGAGGAAGAATGAACAATGAGCATAAAGAGGATGCTTCCCGCTGGGTTCTGCATTTGTGATATCGCGAAGAGGCTACCAAGCCTGGTAAAGCCAGAGAACTACCAAAAATTCCTACTTTTTCCTGTAAGGTCAAATGAGGCTGTGACAAGGAGACTCAGAAATAACAAAAGGGACTTTATGTCCCTTGGAAAGATGTTGAAGGGGTTGGGAATGCAGGTAGTATTCTTCCCTATCTTCTGAGGCTGGGGCCCAAGAAGGGGATGAATGGATGCAGTGAATGACTGGCTGCATGGCTGCTGCCATGCTCAGTGTTTTTGGTTCTATGATCTTGGACACACCTTTGATAGACTGAGTATGTGGATGTTGTAGACATCCATTTACATCCACGTTTTCAGATTGTAGAGTGTCTCCCTGATTAAAAAATTAATGCACAGTATTAATTATTATTATTATAATGCACTCATTACACACATTATAATAATAATGCACATTATTATAATGCACTCCCCAGGGAAGTGGTCACTGCACCGAGCCTGACTGAATTTAAGAAGAGATTGGACTGTGCACTTAGTCACATGGTCTGAACTTTTGGGTAGACCTGTGCGGTGTCAAGAGTTGGACTTGATGATCCTTAAGGGTCCCTTCCAACTCAGGATATTCTATGATTCTATGATTAAATGTTTTTAAAAGGTTTTGGAATAGGGGAGCCACTTCTTATCTGAAGGACTATGCATATTAGATTTGCAATTTCCATTGCAATTTCCAAACCTCAAGATCACATGGTAACTGCTACCAGTGGAAGCTGAAAATTTTTAAAAGAGTAGCTGTTGTCTGCAGAACAGCAGGGAGCAGTAAGTAATATCTAATCTCTTAGAGAAAAATGGATTTTCTAACAGATTTTTCTGTGGTTTTGTATCTTACTAAACAATATATTTATCTAACAAAACACTTTTTCAGAATTCTAATTGGATAATTGTAATTATCCTACCAATTACTCTTTCAGTTAGAATATTGGAAGTGAACACATCAGATAAGAGTGGAGTTTTTTTCTTTTCATGTGAATAAATCGGTGCATTTTGTACAACAAATAATAATTTTACTAATGAAAAGAATTTCTATCCTCTGTAGCATGCTGGAAATCAATCTGGAGAATGGAAATAGGAACTTTTCATTTACAGTAAACAAAGTATAAAGGGAGAAGTTCTTTAGCCATTCACAGGAATTACTTGTCATTGTGTATAATGTAATGAAGGAAACTTCTGTGCACGTATTCCTCCTTCTCAGCTTTTGTTCCCTGAATATGAAATAGGATGGAAATATTCCTGAGTCATCTGAGACTATTTAGGAGTTAATTTCCTGTGTTCTTGGTTTTTGCTTTTCCTCAAACCTCTAAAACTTTGTCCTTCTGGACCTCTTAAGCATGAGACTGCTTCCCTGCAATGCATACCCCTTAGGTGGAATCTTTTTTGGCTTACTTGTTATCAAATGTATCTTTAAGCTAAGCAAGAATGCCTCTATCAAGTTTTGCATCAGTAATTTGCCTACATCAGGAAAGAGTGTTTTGCATACCAATAGCTACTATAGCAGTAAAGTCAATTTAACAAGAAGTCAGAAACAGTTGTAACTTGCAGCATATATTCCTTTCAAAGTATATGCAATAGTTCTCTTAAAACTGTAGTGCTACTTGCAGTGCAAGGAATATTTTTTCATCAACTTTTCAGTTGGCAACTTCATAGTTTTCAGCGACTTAATTTTCCATGCTTCTAAACTCTGAGACTCACTGAATGGAAATGCTTGGAGACAACCCTTTAGAAGATTTTGTGTCTCTGTCCCTGACCTGTGCCTCGATCGCTCATAGGGTCCATAGGATGGTCTAAATTTTGATCCCTTTCATCTGATGTCTTTGCCTTATGGTTACCATTTTCCAGATTTGGACAAAGACGAGCTGCTGTTTTCTTTCAGTACTGCCCTTCCCTACTAGATTCTCAGGTTACCTGGCCAGGCTAGTTGCAGCAGCCAACTTTCAAAAAGTAGTTTGTGTGTACTTTCGTATCACATCTTACAATCTGTTTGAGAAAAGGTAGCAAAAGACATTAAGCCATTTTATATTGGTTGCATAAAAATACTTAAATGTTTATTGTGTTAGTAACATTTTCCTCACCAATGAACCAAATTGATGTAATTCCTTTCATGATGTCCTCAGTCTCTTTGTTTATTTATTTGGGCAGTGTCTGTATTCTTGAACAAGGAGTAAAAGGTTTTCTGTCTTAACTCTTTGATTTCTTCCCCTTTTGTTACAGTTGAGACAGTTTGCCTCAAACAATGATTTTCTCTTCCCTTGTAAAGAGATTCACTGAGGTTTCCCAGGGGCATAAATAAAAGGAGAGATAAGCTATCAGCAGACCCAAGAGTATCTTTTAGTTGTATACAAACTTAGGAAGTTATCAGACTGTTTTCTCAATACATCAGTTTCATCACAGCTCCATCTCCATCTAGAACAGTCAGGGAGATAGTGGTAGCTGATGCCTTAATACACAGAAACCCAGGTGGAACCTTGGTGTTAAGGATACCAGTATTTTAAAAGCTTTAAACCTCATGGTGATTTTTGTATTTCCTTCTTCCACGTGCTTAGCTTCGTGTATTGCATAAAGTTATTTTTAAATTGCAAAGAAATGAAACTATCTTTGTGATACCTTTAAATCTGATTAAATGTCAGCAAATTGAACTCAAGTTCTCCTATCCTCATAAAATTTTAGCTTTTGATGTTATTAGGAAATGCCACAACTGTTGCCAATTTTCCTTTTGCTTTTTCCCTGTTAGCTGCATATTTCAGGGTAACTTTTGTGCATAATTTATAAATGACATCAGAAAGCTCTAACAGGAAGCTGTATTTCTATCTATATTTTGTTACTATAATCTGGAATAATTATCTTTGACATCAGAAAGTGTAACTCAAAAGTGTAACCGAAATCAAATTTTGAATACTAATTTTAAGTACCTTTGCAGTGATGTAGAAATAGTTGGTTTTATGGATGAATCTTTCTGAAACACTTTGCTATCCATTTCCTCAAATCAAATCACCAAAATTATCAAATCATTCTGTCTATAATGTTTTGTCATATTATAACTAGCCTGAAGAATACAACGATTCACCCAGTGAGGGAAGGGTTTTTCAGTGTTTTCTCTCAGAATTGTGAAAACCTTGCCTGAAGGGCTTTCACATCACTTCTATCAGTTTATATATGCAAAGTTTATATATGCAAAGGTTTTTGGTTTTATCTGTACATTGAACAAAAAACTATTAGTATTAATTAGTGGTCAACTAATTCAGGTAACTACAGAAAATGTGTGACTGTTATATGTATAGCATAGCTCATCAAGAGAATAGTTTAGATAATGTTACCGGTAATGCATCTGTTGACTTACACGATTTTTGTCCTGATTATTTATGGCGTGCTAACTTTTAGCTGTCATGTACAAAGTTAAATATTTTTCCAGAAACTCTTTGCTTTCATACAGATCTTTTTTCTTTCTTCAAGAGAACAGATGGTAGAACTGATTATTTTTCCTTAAATAAACATGTATTTTTTGTATTTTTGGTGGTGGTGGTGTTCCAAGGAGTGCCTAGGAGGAGTCCAATAAACGACTAGATTTCCATGCAATTCGTTTTTTAATGGAACTGTTCTGGAAGGAGATTGATTCTTCTTTAATGAAAGTTTGATTGTTGAAGAGCAGTGGTACAAGCTGTCTAGAATTTTCATGTTTCTGGGAAGTGAATACATTTGTTAGAGAAATAACAGTTTCAGAATCTTGGCAAACAAACTCTGAAAGCGTGGAGTAGAAATATTTAATCAAAATTTAAAAAGAGCATTACAAATTAAAAATGTAATAATTTTCATAGTTTGTGTGCTATAATTTCCTTCCTAATATCAGACAGGATTTCTCAAGTATTATCCCAGAGTCAACTAAGAAGAGGTTATCCTTTTGTATATAACGAACACATGTATATTTATATATATTTTTCTCTAGATACGTATTTTTGTGTACTCTGTTAGAATTCAGGAAGACTATTCCGTGTTTCATTTTAAATTAATGACACCAGTATTACTTAAAGGCATGAAAGCTTCCCCAGTTTTTCATTGCTATTTTGACTTAAAAATTTAATGTATTATACAGTGGTTGTGATGACAATTTTAAAAATCAACACTACATAGTTTTTTTTCTAAAAGATAATTAAATTCAAATTAAAAATAAATTTGTGAAAGTCTCATGGTTTTTGTTTTATAGGAGATCAGATTATTTTTTACCCTTGTGGCTCATTATCTGTCATTTCTAGGAATTTCTTCTGGCTCCTTAATCTAATTAAGGGACTGAAGCATCTTTCACACGAGGCATGGCTGAGAGTGCTGGAGAAGAGGTTCAGGGGGGAATCTTACTAATTTATATAAATACACAATGTGAGAGAATTATTAACAAAAAGGAATCCAGACTCTCCTCAGTGGCACAGTGGTGCTCAGTGACAGGAAAAGAGGCAGTGGGCATAAAGTAAAACATGATATTCCATCTGAACACTAGCTTTTTTACTGTGAGGTGGTGAAACACTGCAACAGGTTGCCCAGAGAGGCTGTGGAGTCTGCAAGCTTGGAGATATTGAAAACCCTATTGGAAAGAGTCCTGAGCCAA
The DNA here is from genome assembly GCF_047663525.1 of Anas platyrhynchos. Taxonomy (NCBI): domain Eukaryota; kingdom Metazoa; phylum Chordata; class Aves; order Anseriformes; family Anatidae; genus Anas; species Anas platyrhynchos. Next base: position 77,226,426 of record NC_092589.1, read on the forward strand.
CTGCTCCTAGATACCCCTGGTTTGAGCAGGGTGTTGGACTAGATCATCTTCAGAGATTCCTTCCAACCTAAATGATTCTGTGTGATCACTGTTAATAGTGACTTGAATAGCCATATCATGTAAGATTTGCTCTTATTTTCTAGTCCACATACTTCTAGCATGTAAAGCTTTGAAAACAGCTTCTGTTTGTGTTGTGCCCTTTGTCATTTACATCTGTCTGATGTTTTTTACCGCAAGCTTCCATTACAGCACATAAATCCACAACTACTGCACATTGGATGAGACATAATTTGTACTCACTTGAAGCAATTGTAAAGCTGATGATGGCCCAAAGTCAATCCTAAACTTTAGTTGGTACATTTATATAACTTTTGTATCTTTATTTATGCCACTTGTTCCTAAATAAATAAATAAATAATAATAAATAATAATAAATAAATAAATAAATGTCTCCCCTAAGTCCAAGTAAATCTCATGGCTATGGATTGGTGCTAAATGGAGCTGATCAAACAATTAAGAAACGTCATGCAGTTTTTCTCTTAAATCTTGGGAGTTTTTGCTTAAAATCTTTATCTGTACTTTGAAGGAGTATTTCCCTCTTCAGAGCAGGTAGGAAATTGTGCTCTCAAATATCACAATAATTTATCCCACGTGCCTGGTGACAGGACGAGGGGGAATGGGCTAAAGTTGTGCCAGGGGAGGTTTAGGTTGGATATTAGGAAGAACTTCTTTACTGAGAGGGTTGTGAGGCATTGGAACAGGCTGCCCAGGGAAGTGGTGGAGTCACCATCCCTGGAGGTCTTGAAAAGATGTTTAGATGTAGAGCTTAGTGATATGGTTTAGTGGAGAACTTGTTAGTGTTAGGTCAGAGATTGGACTCAGTGATCTTGGAGGTCTCTTCCAACCTAGATGATTCTGTGATTCTGTAACCTTTGTGGTATATATATTAGTGTTTCTGAATCTCATGAGCTACCACCTCCATCAGAGTAAAATATGGTAAGTATGATCAGGAGAGGGCAGTCATGGAAGTCCTCAAGTGTACTTTGAGTAATTAAGTAGTATTTACACTAGCACAAAAGTGCTATGAGTATATAAATGCGTAATTAGAAGGTAAGGGGACCACTGAATGTTCATAATTTGGAATGATAGTATAACTGTTTATAAAAATGGATGTGTGTGTGTGTATATCTGTGTTTATGAGCATGCAGCATAGATACACGATTTTACTAACACTCTAAAGTACTGTAAAGGAGAAGTGTGACCTTGAGATTATGTACATGTCAGGTTGAGGGACATATTTTCTGAGGTTCATATATTTTCTGTAAAACATGAATTAGTCACATTATTTTTGAATTGGAAAAACAATAAAATGACTGACTGCAGTATGGGGCTTGTTGCATCTGAAATACATGATATTAAGGTATATTAAAAATGAACCAAATAGTAGAGAAAATACTAGAATTTCAAATTTGGTGTATAAGTGCAGTAGATAATCTTCATGATAAATGGGTAGTACAACAGAAATCATCATTATAGAAAATATATTTTTGATTGGTTTATGCTATGGAAATTAGGACTAAATGTCTAACACTTCTTTGTTTCATACTATGAAAAAGATTTGTATTATGTGAAAACTGGAAAAAAAAAGAATGTGTACAAGACAAAATTTCCTTTAGAATGAAGAATACTAGAGTAATGTCCTGTAGATAAATCCTGAAAATATGTTAATTCTGAGGGATATAATATCAAAACACTTTTTCTGGATTAATTAAATATGTTATAGTTTTTTCTTTTTCTTTAGTAATGCTCTAGGTAGATTAGGTAGGACACCTTTTGTCTGTGCACATCAGGATTGAATGTAAAGCTGCTAGTAAAATGCTATCATTGTACCTTGAAGTTGGCTTAAAAGCACACTGGGCCACTAAGTGAAAAATCATGATACAAAGATTAAAGAGATCCTGAGGATTAACAGATGATCTAATTTTTTTTAACAGAATTGGTATGTCTTTTGTTCTGCTTGAGAGAGAGAGCGCTATGAGAGTGCATGAGAGAGATGCTCATCAAGAAAAGATGAGCATCTTCTTTTGTCATAGAGTCAGGATCACGGAATGGCTCAGGTTGGAAGAGACCTCAAAGATCATCTAGTTCCAACCCCCCTGCCAGGGATTGCAGGGATGCAATCAACTAGATCAGGTTGCCCAGGACCTCATCCAGTCTGGTCTTCAGGGAAGGAGGATTCACAGCCTCTCTGGGCAACCTGTTCCAGCTCCTCACCACCCTCTGAGTGAAGAATTTCCTCCTAACCTCTAATCTAAATCTCCCCCTCTTTTAGTTTAAAACCATTCCCCCTCATCCTGTCAGTATCTGATTGAGCAAAACATTGCTCTGCATCTATTTTATAAGCCCTCTTTAAGTATTGAAAAGCTGCCATAAGGTCACCCCAGAGCCTTCTCTTCTTTAGGCTGAACAGTCCCATCTCCCTCAGCCTTTCTCCATAGGAGAGGTGCTCCAGCCCTCTCATCAAGTTCATGCCTTCCCTGCTCCCTCTCCAGACCCATTCTAACACATCAACATCCTTCTTGTGCTGGGGACCCATATTCATTAAATGTCATATTCGTATCATATCATATTCATTAAATTCTGTAGAAGGAACTACGAACATGGAGTTGGTCTGGCTAATGAATTGCATGTCTAAAGCTGTGCCTATGAAGTTCTGATGGCCTGTGTTATTTACAACAGCCGGTGGGTGTTACTACTGTGTTGTTCAAGCAGTTGTTTGTGAGCTGTAGGTTGCCTGCTGACTGAATCATATGGACTCATTCATAAATTTTACTTCAATGACTCAAATAATTTTTCACTTTAGTTACTTATTTTTGGATTGCCTATGGAGCACCAGCATGCAAAGATCTTTTTAATAAAATGACAAATTTGGAATATATTCATTAAGTGTACTAAGTGTACTCTTATTTTCTAAACAATGCATTGGTTGTTAAAATAAGGAAAGATATTTGACATTCATATGCAGCCTTGAGTAGCTCTTGGAATGAGTTGCTTCTTACCGGTCTTTTACATAGTTTTTACATTAGCATGAATCAATCTTATGCAAAAAAAAAAAAAAAAAGAAAAAAAAAGTAAATCTTGTTGGCTTGTCAAACCATGGATTTCTGTGCACACTATTGGATGTCTTTCCATACTGCCTATTTTCCTTAGTTATTTTTAGGAGTTGAACTGCTATTTCTGGATTATACACTTAGCTGTACTTACTGTTTGGAATAAACTGAGATTTTGGGGAAGGGTAATCTGTTACATTTTTTTCAACTAAATATAGAGGTAATCTAAAGAAGTCTTAAGATAACTATTTTCTCTGGAAGTCCTTTCTCTTACAGCTTTTCCAGTCCTTCATATGTTCATGCAGAGTCATCTTTGAAAACTGTGTTGATTGTATATTGCAGTTACGGCTATTGTGCATTGATTTCTAAGTGTGCCTTTTTTCATTTGAGTTTCTTGAAAATTAATTAGTATGTTGAATTAAAGTCTAGATTCTGGTTTAAATATTGTTATGAACAAAATACTTCTAGTTATTAACCAGGCTTTTATGAGTTTTGTTTTTTCTTAGTAATTATTCTGCTCTCAAAGTTCCTTTAAAAATAAATAAATAAAATTTGAATGCTTTTTCTAACTTTCTAATCTTCCACTGGACTTTCTGTAGAAAATTTACTGTTCCTTACCAAGTCTTTTGTAATCCACAGTGTTACTATTTTACAACAGGAAAATAGACAGGAAATTGTTTTTATTTAACCATATAGATAGATGTATTTTGTTAACAATTACATGTCCCAGGTCTGTGGTATATGTATTTTTTTTCCAAATGTAGTGATGAAATATGTCTTAAATTGCCTGTTTATAGAAGCTGGAACAATGTATGTAGGCAGCAGTTTTGGAAAACACTTAAAGAAATACTTTAAATAAAGGTATTAAGTCTCCTTACACAATTGTAAGGAGACTTGTATGTGTAAAGCTATGCATGTTCAATTATGTGATTATGAAAGAAAAATGCTGTAGTTCTTTTCTGAAGATACTTAGCTGCCTAAATGAAGTCAGATTTATGGTTCTGCTTTAATTCAAAAGCCGCTTCTTTAATACATATATTGCACTATGTAGAATTTTGTTAATTCAATTATGCAATTGCCAAACTTGTGTTTGAGTTTCCCGTCATATATCATTTATTATAAACACTATAAAGTGTTAATAAATAGCTTCTAAAACCAAACGAGTGGAATGGAATAGAAAAGAAAATATACAACTCTTTTCAAAGACTTGACAAGAAATTTCAAAATTAAGCAGCCAGGCAAATTACAAACTTAAAATCACCAAAGAGGCTGTAAAAACAGTCAGTTGAACCCTGATATCTCCAATGTTATCAGCAGGTCTCCAGGAAGCCCATTAACACTTTAAATAGTCTCATTCATAATGATGAAATAAAATTTGAAGAAAATACACCAAGTAAACATTATTTATATAAAACAATGCAAAGCAAATAAGATTTCCCCTGCAATCTTGCAAGCAAATTAGTCTGTAAAAGAATACTAGTTGTAAAGACTGTTTTAATCCTGAAATTCATCTACCAAAAGAATTAAAGAAACTTGATGAAAAGTCATAGAAGTATTGTATGTATTACGTACAATTTTTTCTTCAACAAAAACAACAGTTTAGAATAGGTATTTGAAAATATTTTAGATATGCATAGATATCTCAGTCTTAGAAATACAACTGCAAACCTTGATTTGAGTGAAACTTGTTTTTTCCGTCTTTTGTGAGTTTTCCACCTGAAAGTTTTGCTAAGACAATAGTACTGCTAAATTTAAATTTAAAAGTACCCCAGTTAAATAGAATATGTTGTTGCAGTGTTTTCATTGAGTTTTATATCAATTAAGGTTGCTTTTTTTTTTTTTTTTTTTAAGTTCTCTAGAGTAAAACTGTAATGGGCCAATCAGCAAATTTGTCATTCCTCCACATCTATAAGTAGAGCTTTATCATGTACTCTGAAAATGGTGTGTTAGAGTAAATTTGGAATTTGTATCTCAGCTTCTCACAATGCTAATACTAAGAAGTTGAAGCAAAATGGTAGACCTACTTTTTTGTACAATTAAATAAAATGGTTAATATAAATAGCAAAAAAAGCCCTCATTGCTAAGCTTACATTACTTGAGGTAGTAAGAAACTGGGTCTTGCTCAGATGATTTATTTTCTTCTGTAAAATAGTATTTGAAAGAATATTACTTACCATAGCAGATGTCTGTACATTGGCTGAAGAGCCTGTAATAACAGAAAGAGATCTTCAGAAGGTGCTTTCAGGACCGTTCCTTACAGTAATTCTGTACTTTTGTGGTTTCCTGCAATTAAAATAAAAACAGTAATTTTCAAAAATATCAGTAGTTTAATGTTTATTAGTAACAGCTATGCAGGTAATGAAATCTGTGGAAGAATGGAAATAATTCTGTTCTGCACTATCTTCCAAGTGTCTGTAAAAAGTAAATAAAAATGCAAATTTATTAGCAAATTAATATTTATCTCTTAAGGACCTTTGCTTCTGTTTCAAATGTTTTTAAGATCTTGAAATACAGGAATTGTACCTGTCCACAGCAGTTTTTTCTTAGCAAAAATCTTTTTTCAGAGAGACAAGAGGAACAAAGCAAATAATTTTTAAACTGAGTTTTCAATTTATAAGATTTAAATATGTACTAGACTGTAATGACTATAATCACCTATATTAACTAAATTTTTAATTTTTCAAAACATGCCTAAAGCTTATTTTGTATGTACAAGTTTTAAGTTCTCTACGGAGGATGTGATTTTATTTTTATTTTTTGTGCTATTGATTTAAACAGTTAAGATAGTAAGATGGATATTTCTTCAGAATCAGAGGAGGTCATTACTGTTTTTTTTGTCTGTCTGTATTTATATAATAAAATCTATTGCACAAAATTAATCACAAGCCATTTTAAAGACCATCTGTTCCTTCAGCAGGTTCCTGTGTATCACTGACTCCTTCTGTTGGAGTGGTCATAGTTTATCACCTTAGATTTAAAGACATATATTCTGTTACACTGACTATTGCTGCTTTCCTGATGTTTAATTATTAATAGTTAATTATTTTAATGTATATTAGTTTTGGTCCCAGACTTTTTATTAAGAATAAGTGAAATGATGAAATAGCATGTGAATGAAGATTTTAGTTCAATTTAAGAGAGATTTTCCTGCTACGTTTTGTTATTCTTAAAGATACAGAACTTGCAGAACTTGAGAACTGGAAGTGGTAGCCTCAGAATAAAAGGCTTGGAATAATAAAACTTGAGTTTGTTACCATGTGTTCTGTTTCTTATAATTACTACACATACATATGAAAAATACAAAAATAAATGTATTGATTGTTTTTAACAGATTGGACAGCTTGCTTTTAAAGGCATGAAAAGACTAAACCGAATCCAATCTATAGTTTTTGAGACTGCCTACAACACAAATGAGAACATGCTAATCTGTGCGCCCACTGGAGCTGGGAAGACCAACATTGCTATGCTGACAGTCCTTCATGAAATTCGCCAGCATGTTCAGCATGGTGTTATCAAAAAGGATGAGTTTAAGGTAAGAATTTAACGAACCAAATAACTGCTTCTTAACTTGTGAAGTAAAACCCATTATATGCAACATGAAATTGGGAATTTTCAAGAATATTATATTTTTCGAAGTTGAAGATAAGGCTAATTTTGATTTACTTCATTACTCTTAAAGCTTTTCTTTTTTCTGTTCTAAAAATCTTATTATGCAAGGCAGAAAGCTATGAAAATGTATTTAGCTTTGATGCAGAACCAATTTTCAAAGTGATGAGGCTATGTAAACAAAATCCATTGTTCTTTCAGCTGCCGCATGCTCATCCAACAAAGATAACTGCTTTTCATATATCACTATTAACGTTTTTCACTGTAAGTGCCTGGCATCATACTTCACAATAAGTTGTGATTTGTAATAGTTGCCATGAAACAAACGACATTGTGGGGTTTGCTCGTTTATCAAGTGAGTGTCCCTTTGGTTACAGATTGTGTATGTTGCTCCTATGAAGGCTTTGGCAGCTGAAATGACAAATTACTTCAGCAAGCGTCTTGAACCACTAGGTATTACTGTGAAAGAGTTGACTGGTGATATGCAACTGTCAAAAGGTGAAATTCTGCGAACACAGGTATGCTTAATATTTGAAAATATTGTTCTTCATACTTTCGTATTTTTCATAGATACGCCAGTGTTTTTCTTTAACTGTCATTATGAAAGTATTAGTGAAGCAACTGAAACATAATTACTGCATCTAATTATGTTGGTTATGTTCTAAAATGTAACATTTGAGAAGCAATTCAGAGCAATTAAAATGCTGATACATTTGAAATATCTTAAGCAATATGCTCATCAAACTTTGGGGGTTCTCCCATTTAGTTACACAGCTATGCCTTGAAATAGACCCTAGTGAGCCACTTCTGTATAAACTTTGAACATCATACCTGATTTCCAGCTTGTGAGCATTAGTGGATTATGCCTACCCTTTCAGAATTGTAAGACAAGAGTTGCATTTGCAAGAACATGACCTTCCTAAACTCAGATTTGGTGTTCTTTAATAACAGTATTTGAGAAGTTAAAAGTCTGGTTGGAAATGATAAGTTGAAAATACCTTAATAACACCTTAATAATATCATTGCAAATATATATGTGATACATACTTTCTTTAAAAAATAAAATTAAAAAAATGATAGGTTGCTGTAAATGGCTAATCTTACTTTTCCTCATTTGTTCATAAAAGGAAAAGTAAAAGGTATTACTAGGCTAAACCTTTGATCATTCATAGAAATTAATGAATTTTGAATTTTTAGCTTTGTAAATAGTATTGTCTAGCTGGAGATTTTTATATTTTAGCCGACATTTCTTGTCATATTAATTTTAGGCAAATGCTATCTGTGTCTGTGAAATATAACTTCCCCAAAATGCTAACTTTTTATCCGTTCTTAAATAGATAAAATGTCTTTGGTAGTTACTATCCTTCATTAAGACTAGAAAAATCTCTTTACATAGCAAGTAGATATATTTGTTTGTAGTTATTAATCAAGAGGGTTACTGCAGTAATCTACTTTGAAGTCCTGAATAACAGTCTTCGTCATTAGAATATCAATATGCATGCATATTGATGCATGAGGACAAAACAATGTGATAACCAATAAATAACAAACCCATATCTCTAAGTAAGAGCAATGTCGGAATTACTTTGAAACACCACCTGCCCAAAATTTATTTACATTTATTTATTTACAAGATGAAAAAGTTTTCAATAAAGACTTTTTAATAAATTAAAATATTTACCAAATTATAATTTCAAATTACTTCTGGTTCTTTTTTCCACAGTAGTTTTTGACTAGGGCACACAATCCAAAGATTTTAACAGTAGAAAGAGAGTATGTATAATCACTAGTAAAACTGAAGTGACCATAGAAAACCCTGCTCTGAACTACAATGATCTAAGAAGGGAATGAACATAGAACAGAAAAGTGCTGTTTTCCTAGTTTGCATCATAATTCATGAAACCTCACTGCATTACTCAAAATTGTGCTTACAACCAATAAAGAAGTAAGGAAAAGAAAAAGAATAGTAATTTCAGGTGTCATTAAGAAATATGGATGGAAAATGGTTCACAAAGTGAAAATGTTATTTATTACTTTAGCAATGGGAAAATATATTAATATATAAACAAAGTATTAATTTAGAGCATAGTTACATAGTAATTTAAGTTTAGCAAGAGACTGTTTCATCATGCTTTCCTATTTTAATCCAAAATACCACCCACTAATAGTATAAATATTAATTTTCTTTGGAGGAAGAGGTTAAATTAGATATTTGTACAAAAGTCTTGAAGAAATTGCAAGTTTTTTTTTTTTACCAAGTAAAAATCTTTTATTTTTTCATGCTACAGACAGATCCCATTGCTTTGAAATTCATCTTTTTCTGTGAAATTTATTCATCTTCTAATAGTTCCACGCTCTTTTTGTAGAAATAGGGATAGATACTATTCTGAAGTGTAGTGTGTAGTTTCAAGACTTGTTTTAGGAATTGAAATGGAAGATAAATGGTCTCCATAAGAGGAAGAATTTGGAAACTAGTATATTATTTGTGACAGATTTCCAAAGGAACTCTAATTAAAGTGTTGGTTAATTTCAGTTTTAGCTTTTTTACAGATCATAGTTTTGCTTCTCTGTTCTTTCAAATGTTGCAAAGGTTAGAAAGAAGAATATATATAAAGACCCAAAATGTTGGGACTGTGAAATGCTCGTTATTGTTGTTTATTTGTTTTATCTAGTCAGTGTTTCATTATTGTAGAAGATGCAGAGGAGAGAACCCAAGTCCAAGAGTTACAAGCATAGGTGCTGCTGTTGTTCATCCAGACTCTGGAGCCCAGCAGTGGGCTTTGTTTCATACCGGCTTATCACAGTACAGTGAAAATATCATGCCTTTCATAGACATTTAACTGAGGAAGGGGCACTGCCTTGTGCTGGATATTGTCTATTGCTCTTTGCCTATGTTTCCTATGAAAACTAATAAGCTTTCTTTCATCAACTATTGCACTTACACCACCTCTTACAGTCAGGTTCTTTTTGCTGCTTTTTGCCCCATATTAAATTTATTTTTACTTCAAAAGGTTTTTTGTGGTGGTGATGTGTTTTTGTTTATTTGTTTGTTTTTGTTTTGTTTTTTTCTATTTACTTGTCAGCCACTCTAATGTATAAATTTCTCAAACTGCTCCTGTTTCTTTATGATTTCTGTTATTTTGCCAGTTGTTACCCTGCTTTCTAACCTTTACTAGTCAAACTGATCAAGTGTCTCTGTTTAACAGTTAAGTAATTTTTCCTGAAGAATTAACCTTTAGCAGGAGGATACATGCTTACAATTTAAATACACAGGGATAGTACATACAGTTTTGGAGGATAAAAAACAGGAGTAGGATCATCAACTGAAGCAGATGTTGGCATTTCATGTTGGATCACTGTTTCAAAACATTGGAGGTTCACTTTCTAGGAGACAGAATGCCTGATCTAAATCTTCTGTGACTAGACTTTTACCTCTTTTTTGAGCAGTTAAATTTTCACCATCTTCGTTTTCATTCTCAAGTGAATCAAATCAGTCACAATGAACGATGGAAGAATGAGGTGATTGTCAGGTGTTAGTTAGAAGTAGAACTTCAGTGACAGTCCTGATAATTTTCTCCTTTCTTTCCATTCATCATGCTTCATCCTTCATTCTTTGTGTATTTAAATTTGTGTATTTTGTAAGTCATTACTTGCATCTGTTATGCTTATTCTGATGAGGAAAAATTGCTTTAGCTGACAAATTGCTAACTGTCTCACTTCCCAGGAATTCATCTTTAATTAATGGAGTCTGCTTACAGGAGTCTGTAGACTCTGCCTCTAGTTTCTCTACAGATATTTTTAAATATTGTAAAAGTTAGCAAGAAAGCATTTATAGTAGTATGCATGAGCTGATTTTGCTTCTATATTGTTCCTAGTATGTTTTCAATATTCTGTCATTCCAAAGCGTACTTCAGAACCCAACTTTTCTAAAGAAGTTGTGGTTGATGTTTTTTTTTTTTTTTTGCTTGTGGTGATTGACTTTTTTTTTTTTTCTTCAGTAATAAAATGTCCTTAAAGAAATCCAGATAATTGTTTTATTGACACTTCATACAGCCTTCTAGCCTTCTCCCTACATCATGGGCAATGTACTATTATTTATCTAGCTATAATATGAGGGAAGCTGGATAAAAAAATGGAAGGCCCAATTTCCCTTAATGTATCCGTGAAAATTAAGAGTAAATATTTAATGTGTCATTTTAATGTTTCAGACAAAAGAGATCCAGAGTCCATTACTAAATATTTTTTTTTTTACTTAAATGTTTCACTGAACCTGGGAACAGAAGAAAATGAACATACTACAAAAACTACTTACTACAGTACCTTACTAGCTATTGTACTAGTTCTGCTAAAGAGTTTATCTTACACTTCTTAAAATGTCTGTCTTTTTTCATGGTTTAAATAAAGATGCATTAAGTTTTCACTTTTCATTTAAAAAAAAAAAGTGTATTTCTCTGTAGTTTTTTTTCCTGTCAGTTTTTTCTCTAAGTATGTGTATATATTGACTTACTATTATCTAGCAATAACTGATGCTTAAATATCAGATAAACTACTAATGACATTAAGTGTACTTTAGCTGTGAATTATTGCTTGGGAAGTCGTTTTTGGTACATTAGTCTTAGTGTTTAAATGGAAAATACTAGAGAGTAATAATTGCGTCTTTTGCTGGGTAGCATTTGAGATAACACCAATTTGCGTTTTTTTCTTTGTTTTGTTTTTAAGACAAGGGATTATTTGGGTGATTGGTCCATTTGGACTTTTAAGTGTGTATATATACACTTAAAGCTACTTAAAAAACAGCTACTCTGTCTTTGTTTTGGGTAGTCTGGAAAATTATATAACAACTTCAAGATCAAGTTGTGGGCTTTCATATCATCTCTCTCTGTCTTTGTGTTTGCTACAAATATAATAGTAACAGTTATCTTCCAAAACTTCAGAGAATGCAACTAGAATTGGAGAAGTATAAACATGTAATGCAATCACCGAGTCTGAAGGCATTGTCCTTCACCAGCACATAAGCATATGTTTACTCTCAACTTTTACAAATATGTGGTAGCAGCTAGGGAGTTGCCAAAATATCTTCTGTCCTAAATAATGATTAACTTTAAAAGATTGTGGGCATAAAGAAACATGTATAAGATAATTTATCTTTAATGTTTTATACATACATAAAGAGAAACAAAATTAAGATCTTTGGCATAACCCAGTGGAAATTTATCAAAAATTACTTCTACCTGTATAAACCTTAATAATAATAAAACAGCCTTTTTTTTTTTTTTTTTTTTTTTTTTTTTTAAGGAAAGCTATTATACTGTTCTTCAATTTCTATGAATATTCCTCACTCTTATACTAGTACATCAGCAGTTTTGTACGAGATTTGTTACAGTATGATCCTTGTCTATGGTTAGGGTTTTAATTCAAATAAGTAACTGAGACTGACATTTTAGAGTTGAAATAAATTTTCTATCATACTTTTGCTTTACTTTGTGCTTCAGGCATGCAGATATAAGCCAAACATCTTTTACTGGGCCTGTGTCTCTTGCCTTGGAGGCTGTCAGCCTCCAAGCCTTGCTCACTAGAGATACATCTTAATGTTAGGGCCAGATTATCCATGCTTCCTCTGTTGCTAAAATTACGTACTAGCTGATAAACAAATCTGGTCAACAGCTGAAAGCAGGCTAATTTACCCAGTCTATAAACCTCTCTGTATCTCTGTTCCTTCCTTCTCATATTCTTGGAGTTAAGGGGATTCAGGGAGCAGGAGGATCAAGAGAAGGAAATTTATTATCTTTTAAATAAATATGTGAAAATGAATCAAACTATTGTGTTGTAATTCTCCCATTTCTGCCCTATTGAATACTTTTTCGTTTATAACTCTTGAAATATAGTTTTATAGTAGGAGGTGTTTCCATTTTTTTTGTTCTTGTTGATCAAAAAATAATCTTGCAGAAAGCAAGAGCAAAATATATTATTATATTTCCTGTAGCATTTACACATTGTTAAAGTACTTGAGGTTCAAAAAAATAAAAATAAAAATGTATGCTTTTATGGAAGTACAAGGCAGTACCTGTCAACGTGGGCCTGCCAACCTTCACAGAGACAGGCATTTCTAAAATTTTAGTTTTTTGCATGCCTCCAACTACCTCTGCTTTTTTTTTTTTTTAAATCATGGATTTGATGATAAAAATTAATTCCCTGCCTAGTGGAAGAAAAGGGGTGCTGGAAACAAAATGTGTATCTGATCTTACTTTGCTTCCAACTTAGTGTTTTTAAACATTTCTGTTTAATGCAGCTAGGAAGTAGAAACCAACTTCATAAACTTTTGTAACTTTACAACTCTGGAAAAATTTCAAGATATTTAAATAATTCAAATCTGGAGCTTAAATTTGTAGTGTCCTGCATAAATGAAATATGCCGAGGCATAAAGTGGAAGATTAGACCTTCAGTCAGTCCAGTTTAGCTAAAAAAATAAAATATTAAAAAATAGGTGATGGGGAAAGAAAGTTGTTAAACCTGACTTGCTTTATCAGGCAGCAACTGTCATGTGTTCCCTGCTACTTAGCCTGTTTAAGGTAAAGTTGCTTTCAGAGTTGATTTCTCTTTCTCACAGTTTATGTAAAAAATATCTTAAGGTTTGGCTAAGAAACAATCCTTCAAAGCTTTAGGTTTGAGAAGTAATAGCACTTTCATTTGCCAAGTGCTGAATATGTTGAAGAGCTTGAAAATATGAATGATTTCCAAGATGCCAATTAAGGAGAAAAAAAAAATCACAAACTAAACAGTTCTGAGGCATCAATGCCCAGATGCTGGCAGGGGGCTGCAGGGCTCCTCTGTGAGGAGAGGCTGGGGCTGCCCCATGCCACTCACCATGGCCCATGGCCCAAGGACCATGCCACGGCCCTTGGTCCACAGGTATTCTGGAGCAGTGTGTTTCTGGGGGACTGAAGCCCACAGAAAGGATCCACACTGGAGCAATTTGTGTAGGACTGTATTCTGTGGGATGGACCCCACACTGGAGCAAGGGAAAAGTGTGAGGAAGAGACAGCAGTAACCAAGTGTTAAGTACTGACCAAAGCCCCCATTCCCCATCACTTTGCACCACTTGGTGCATCAGAAGGTAGAAGAGTTGAAACGAAGTGGGGAAGTTGAGCCTGGGAAGAAGAAGGCTTAAGAGGAAGGGTGTTTTAAGGTTTGTTTGGTCTGTGTTTCTATCCTACTCTCTTTTAAATTGGCAATGGATCAAATTAATCTTCCCCAAGTCAAGTCCGTTTTTGCCTGTGACAGTAATTGGTAAGTGGCCTCCCTGTCTTCATCTCAGCCCGCAGGCTTTTCTATCTTATTTTCTCTCCCTGTCCTGTTGAAGAGGGGGAGTGAGAGAGTGGCTGGATGGCCATCTGGCAGACAGGCAAGGCCAACCCAGAACAAATGGAGTTGTAGTCTTAGGTGGTGTTTTGTGTTAGTTTGTTTGTTTTTTAATTGAACTTAGTTTTAGCTGATTTTTAAATTAAATGTGCTTGTAGAAATTTTAGCTTTGATATTTTAAATCCAAGATAAATATTTTATTACCTGATTGCAAGTTTTATATAGCTGTGTTTTTCTATTTTAGCTATCTATTTATACTAAAAATAAGACTAGTTTAGAACAAAAGGGCAGTTGTTATTGAAGAGCATGAGTAATACAACAGTACTGATAAGTGTTTTTGAAAACAGCAGTGTTGCAAATGAAAAGAGAATTTGTGTATGCTGCATTTGCATTGGCAAATACATTTGTCTGATTACTGCACAGAAAGCTTTTCTTGAGGAGAGGAAATAGCCCGAAGGACTGAATGTATTTTGACATCTCAAAGATTAGCTGATTAATTGTACTTGTGATGGCAAAGCAGAAGTGAGAAGTGAAGCAGAGACCACAAAAGCATCAAAGCTGAATAGGGCAAGCAGTTCTGAGAACAGCAAATGGCATCAGGACCTTTCAGTAATATGGATGATCAGTGTGATAGATTCTGTCAGCTGATAGACTGTGATATTAAGTCATGAAGGCTTTATTCCCTGTTGGAATCTGATACTAATAAAATGGAATAATGCTTTTTTCTTAAGTTCTTATCTGTAATATAAAACTAATCAAGTCTGAAACTATTTGAAGCAAAAGAGGGCTATAAGCTTGGTGCTTTCTTTTTCATCTACAGCTTGCTTTTTCTTATACTCTTTTTCTCATTTCCTGCACATTAATAAGGTATAGAGATGGTTGTGGGTAAAAGCAAATAGTGAACTTGATTCCTGCTGCTTTTTTTTTTCCCTGTGGAAATAAAAAATACATAAATTTTGTTAATTTTTACTGTATTATATTCTGATATCCATGTATATATGTGCTTTCCATTTCATGTATATAAAAAGTCCACTGTTAGATCTTATGTGCGTAATAAAGAGGTTTTTTATGGCTACCCATTTCATGTGCTTTTATGCTTATATGTAACCAGAAATTAGGACATCTCTGCATTAGGAAAAAAGGATAAATTTTTGCACTTAGGCACTGGCAAAAAATTAGTGATGACAGAATTATCACTAAATCATGTTAGACATGAAGGATTTCTTTTTGACTGCTTGACCTATTTAGCATATAAGTAGGTTGAATTGTGATAAATGTGATAAATCCACATAAATAATAACGTAAATGTCCACTTCTTCCAATAAAAAGGATTTTTTGTATAAAAAAGAAATCTTGAAAAACAAGAGTTATTGTTTTAAATACTAGTTTTTGTAACATTCTTTCTGTCTATTTCATAGGTTTTGGTAGGAATTAAAAAGTTTTCTGCAGGTGGCCTTTCAGGGAGCATTTAATAAAGACATCAAATTTGGGAGAATCTTTTTTTTTTTTTTTTTTTCCTGAGATTGTCAATTGTTACCCCATTCATATTACCATATCATTTTGTGAAGACAATAATCCACCAAAAATACTTCATATAATTCAGCATATGCAATCTCAGATGCTTCCTTTTTACTTCATCACTAACTTTTTTCCTTCACATCTGGTATATTTTGTCTGTCTTTAGGCACTTGGACTTTAATCTCCAATTAAATGCTATTGTTTTTTTTGCTTGCAGTTATTGAATGCAGCTGTATTACTGCTGCCTTTAGATACCAGTCTGTTTCCTTCCTGGAACAAAGTGGTTCATTGCTCTGGAAACTTTGGATGCTTTAGATACAATAAAATCTACTTTTTTCTTTCATTGGGTTTAGTGTGGAAGAGGATAAACTGTCATTTAGTGACCAACAGAAGTGATCCAGAGATTATAAAGCTCACAGGTACAGAGAAGCCCTCCTCTTTTCAAGTTCTTCATTTCAAAACAGTTGAGCCTAGTTAATATTCCAGTATGACTAGAATGAAAACTAGTGCTGAATTCAGTGCACACCAGTGGCTGCAGGAGCAGAATATCCTCTTTTGATCAGCATTTGGATGGGGAGATATTACTTTTCAAATGACATCAAAATCTAATACAAAAAAAAAAAAAAGAGAGAGAGAAAAAGAGGAAAGGACTAGCCTCTGTTTCTGACAAAAGTATCAGAGTATTTCTCAGTAGTACTATCATGCTAAAAGAAAATTTCCTTTCTTCTGAATTTTCAAATTAACATCTTTTTAAAATAAGCCTATCTACATTTAAATGAGATGAAAAAAAAAAAAAAAAAAAAAAAAAAACACTTTTCAAATGAGTTAAATATACCAAAATGTTTTGAACAAAAATTTATATAGCTGACTCATGTTCAACAAGAACAGATGTTGGATTCTGTTCCTGGCATGGGGCAATCCTGGATGAACCTATAGACTGGGGGGCAAGAGGCTGGAGAGCAGCCATGCGGAAAGGGATCTGGGGATTTTGCCTGATGGAAAGCTCAGTATGAGTCAACAGTGTGCCCTGCTGGCCAAACGGGTGCATTAGGCACAGCATAACTAACTGGTCGAAAGAAATGGCCTATTGTATGCAGCATCAGCGTGGCCTCACTTCGAGCACTGTGTGCAGGTTTGGACTCCATACATAAGCAGGATATAAAAATATTAGAATGTGCCCAAAGTAGGGTTAGAAAGATGGTGAAGGGACTAAGGTGCCTAATATAAGGGCTTTATATAGGGCTTTTACATAGGGCTATACTTGGTTTGTTCAGCTTACAGAAGGGGAGGATGAGGGGTGTCCTCATTGCTCTTTAAAGTTCCTCATGAGGAGGAGCGGAGTGGTAAGTGCTGATCTCTCTCACCTAACTGGTGACAGGACACAAGGGAATGGCTTAAAGGTGCTTCAGGGAAGTTCAGATTGGACAGGAAAAAGCTCTTCACTGAGAGAGGGTGGTAAAGCACTGGAACAAGCTTTCCAGGTGACTGATCATGGCCCCAAGCCTACAGTTCTTTAAGGAGCATTCGGATCTAGGATTTGGATCCTAGATCTGTTGGTTAATTCTTAAGTTGCCCTGTGTGGAGTACAAGTTGGACTCGATAATCCTTATGAGTCCCTTCCAACACAGGATGGTCTATGATTCAGTGACTCAAGAAACATCACAATCTCTTCATGCAATATGATTTCTATATCCCAAAGTCATCTTCACCTCACTCTGTCATCTCCTTATGGGTCGTCTTCATTTCGGAATGCTGAAGTCTGAAAAATAAAATCTTACTTCTGGCTTCATTTTCCATGCTACCTTTAGGGTAAATTGTGCATTAAAAAACACTATCCAAGAGGCAGTAAGCTTTGATGGAATTACACAGGCTGTTGCATATCTTTTTTCTGCCTTTTAAAATGTTTTCTGTAAATATTAAATACATTTCTTGATTAGTGTCAAGTTCTGAATACAAGACTTAAAATCAGAAGGCATTTATATACAAATATCTGCTGTGTTGTGTTTGATTTGAAGATTTGAAATGCTGCTTTTCAAGGTCCTGATCTTATCAGTCACTTCACCAGTAAGCAATGCACACTCCCATTTTATAGCAAAATCGTGGTCAGTAACATCCAGCTCCTTACCTGGGTTGAGTTTATTCTGCTTGGATTTTGGAAGGATGAAGTGGAATCCCAAAAGGTTTTTGATGGATAAACAGAGGTAGAGGAAAAAAAAAAGAAGTTTTTTTGTTTTTTTTTTTTGTTTTTTTCTACAACTGTCCCCCTCAGAGTTCCAGAATAGGGAATAACAAAAGGGAAATTAAGAGAAAACCTGGATTAGGTGATCCTGCCATTGGGTTTGGTAAATCACTAGGATCTGAAGCTGGAGAACATACTTAAAGTGAGCACTTGCTCACTACATAGTACCACTATGCCCATCCAACTCACCTCAGGAACACTTGAGTTTTAAATTTTTTAACCTTGTATTAGTTGACCCTTTAAAGACAAGGAAGGAGTTTTTCCCTGAGTGCCACTTTTATGAAGTATATGGCTTTTCCACAGTTTTCTCTTTTCCTTTCTTCAACTTGGGGAAATTACAATTAAGTAGGTTTAAAAAAAAAAAAAAAAAAAAAAGACTGATGGTAAACAGCAGAGAGGCATTTGGGGAGGCATGTAATGTTCAGAGCCAAACCTCTTTTCCTGAATTCTTTAGCTCTCAGAAATGAAGGCAGGAGCTCTGTGACTTCACACATAGGATTCTTGGTTGTCACCTATAATGAAAATGATTAAGAAATTAACTTTTGTTTATACAGGGATTTTGGGGTAATTTTTCAGTAGGTTCAGCTGATAAGTTTTTTGCTTAGTTGAATTGTTGTCTGCATTCAATCTTTTGTTTCTGTTGCTGGGACAATTCCATTGTTTTGTCAGGCTGATGTTACCAGCCTGTCCCTTCAGCATTGTATTCTTTTCTTTTCCTTTGGCATCGCTCTTCCAATACACTAGTGGTATTGTTGGAAGCCTTTCTGATTTACTGTTGTCCCATTAATATATGTGCCTATGACAGCTAAGATTTTGCCAAAGGGGAAAAAGTACTTATATGTGATCAAATGGTAGCAGTTTAGATAAAAAATGGTAGTAATTTGTAAGGAACTGGAGGTGCTGCCTGTGACCTAAATTAATTTCTAGATTTATGACAGAATCCATCTTGATTTTACTAAAATCAAGTTTCCATGCTTTGAAAATTAGAATCACTACTCCAAGACATTAATTTAAACTTTATTTGAAATAATTTATTCTTTCAAATAGACAGGTATAGTTGTTTATTATACTACATGCCTACTTGCCTGCAATTACTACATAATCTGTAGTATTTTAATACAGCCTTTGAGTAATCTACTTTATGTTTGATAATCAAATGCCATATATTCTGATAAAAAGGTATAATTGGCATTCTTTGGTATGACTCACTTGGCTAAAATCCTTGTTTAGATTTGGTTGGAAAATGGGAGTTAATTTTTGTTTTAGCAAAAAAATTTAGTTGAAGTGATGCCAAATAAAATTACAGTAATTTTGAACAACAGGGAAAAATGTTCAGTGTGTTCTGTAGTTAAAGTATATAGGATTTTATTTGTAATTGCATTCTTTGTTGTGTTCACTTTTATTGGAAGTAATTATATTCATGCCTGACTTAGCTCCGTTTCCTTCCAGTTTTTCTAAACTGCTTTGGAACCAGTTTGGGATGTTGGAGTTTTTTATTTTTTTAATGAACTTATATAACTTTTTGGTATTGTACTTCAATGTATGTATGAAAATACAAAGTTTTCAATTTGGATGAAGAGCCCTTGCTATAAGTATATAATTTCTTTCCTCCAGTGCCCACATTTTTTCATTTACTTCAAGCTTTATCAGAATAAATTCATTTTAAATATATCTGTACTTGAAGCACTTGCATTAATCACTGTCTCTGCAGAGGTTTGATATTACAGTGGAACTTTAAAAGTACTAGTGTACAAATATAAGAAAAATAATTGTGCTTTGGATACATCTTTGATCCAGACTGCAACTGAATATATTGAGAGGAAGGCTGTTGCTCTTTGGTTGTATGGCTAAGACCAACAGTGTCACCTGCAGGTGAATCAAGTAAATTTCTTAATTTTTTCAAGTGGAAATCTCAGACACACATCACTTATTGAAAATGGGAAGATCTGACTGAATAACTTTCTAATGAACATGTTAAATCAATCTACTCCTTATTCCTGTAATGAAACTAATTGCAAATATTTCATGATTGCATAAAATTATTTTTTAATAAGTGCCTGCAGAAAAAAATCTTAAAATCATTCTTCTCAATAAAGTCTTTTTTATATGAAATATTCTGTCCATTTACCACTTAAAATCAGGCAATACGGAAAACGCCTGTGATTTATGACATTAAAAATTATTTACTATATATTTTTTGTATATGTGAAAATTAAATGTTTATTGATGGTTCATCTCCATTCTGCTAGAATATTGCGGAAATGAATAACAAAGTAAAATGTCAAAAGTATTGCATTTAGATTTTTAAAAATTTCAAATAAAGAAAAAAAAATCTGGTGTTAATATCTGTTGCATTTGAGTAACAGATATAATAGTCTAAGAGTAGTGTTGTACCTATACAAATTAAAATTTTGTTTAAGTAGAATGTTATACAAATTGTATTTATGTTGAGAGGACTGCTGTCCTTCAGTCATTTTCTTGAGGCTTCAGCATCTTCTGTCTCTGTTACTAGGTTTGTAATTGATAGGACAACATTTTTAAAAATAGGTCAGATGCCTTGACTTTTGAATGACCAGGACCAACTGAATTAATTTGTCTTGACCTTAACATGAGTGATATTAGTTGTATTATTACAACACAGTGATCATCCAGAGGCTAGTGAACCGCATGTAAATTGCAAAATACTTGTAATGTTTTAAGCTATATTGCGAGTACTACTAGGGTACCTGATGGTAGGGAGAAACAAGCCCAGCTGGAGGTGCTAAGTTTCTCTCCCAGTTCTTCAGTGGAGTGCTGAAGCTATTAGGAGAAGTTGCTTTTGAATTTCCTGTACCTTATAAGTCACTCAGGTATAGTGTGTGTGTGTATGTATATAAATATATCAGTCTTGTGGAGTCAGAGCATTGAACAATTTGAACAGCTTTGTGTAGACCATCAAGTGTTGGCTAGTCAGCTCATAGTGTATAGAAACTTGGGTAGTAAGTGGTTACCTTACATGAGATTCAGCAGTATTTTAAGCCTGTTTCTTGAGTCTTTGTAGTTTGGGTTTATACTGGTTAGAGTTTATTTGCCATATAGATAGTATTTTAGATAGTATCAGCCAAACCAAAGGTTACTTCATGTCAAAGGCGTAGTACTCAGCACAAAATTTCTTCCACTTATTTAGTCCTGTTTTAGTACATTTCAGGCAGTCCATCTTAGTTGCCAAGTTGTTTTTGCTGCTACATCCCTCGAAAAAAACATATTCATTTGGTAACCTGGTAACCTTGGTAATGGGGAGAAGAGTTCCTAATGTAGCAGAACATTTCAAAGAGTTTTCATTCAGTTGTGTACTGATAAGTAAATTGGATTGTAATTGTAGTAAGTGCAGATAGCTTAATGTGTTTGTCGTGCAGTATGATTCTTGAGATTTTACAGTTTTATGCAGAACATAGTCTTAGCTTAAAGTGCTTCAGAAGGTGCAGTGTGTGTAAGGGTATGATTCTTAAACTGTTATAGTGACCAGAAAAATGATCTCGTGTTGAAAACTGATCAAATAGCATATTAATGCAATATTTTACACTCTGCTGTAAATCACTTAACGAGGATATGACACTGATCAAATAAGATACTTAAATACTTTATCTCAAGATGGAGGCTTTTAGCCTTTCAGAGTCTAGTGATTCTGTGAAATTGTTATTGCTAGTTGATGCCTCCAAGCTCAGAAGTTGTTCATATCAATGAGCACTACAGGTCAAGCAAAAGTAGCAGGAGGTTTGCAGGACAAAACACAAACATAAAAAGGAAGCATATTAGAGGTGGATGCAGGGACAGGAGACCTGGAAGGAATGTCATTGTTCTTCGAGTATGAAGAGGTGGGGTTAGGGAAGTCAAAGACCATGTGGCAAGGTTAAAGGCAACGAGGAAGTCTTCTATAGGTATATTCTTGGCAGCAAATGGAAGATGGGAAAACGTGGGCTGGCTGCTAAAATGGGGTAAGGGAACTGATGATAAAGGACACGTAAAAGGTTGAAGTACTTCATGTCTTCTTTGCTTCAGGCTCTGTTGTTAGGACCAACTTTCAGCAATTCCTAGCTACTGAGAGAAATGGGCTGGAGGAAGAACACTTAACACATGGTGGAAGACAGTCAGGTTAGGGCTTCCTGGTACAAGGCAGACAGGCACATGAAGGAGTCTGTCACGGGGACACGAATGTGTTAAAGGACAAGAACATTTGACATAGGAGAGGTAGAACAAGCTGGGGTCATTCAGTCTAGAGATGAAAATGCTCAGAGATATGTGGTCAGTGTGTATGGTACAGGTACGTGGTACCTGATGTGTGGGTTTAAAAAAGACTGAGCCAGACCTTCACGGCAGCGTTCAGTGAAAGGACAAGAGGCAACAGGCACAAATTATGATACAGAAAATTCTGTTTAAGCATAAGAATACTTTCCTGTGAGTGTGGTCAGCCATGAAACAGTTGGTCTAGAGAGGAGGTGGAGTCTTCACCTCAGAGATACTCAAAATCCAACTGGATGCAGTCATGAGCAGTTTGTTCTTAGTGACCCTGTTTTAAGGAAAGGAGGTGGACTGGCAGATTTCTAGAGGTGCCTTCTCACTTCTTGTGAACATCAAAATTAGTCTATTTTGATGGAATTGCCTATGTGATATTTGCTCTATGTATCAATAAAATATGAGCAAGGAACTATTTTAGACACCATTTTGCCTGCTAAAGTGTTCCATGCAGTTTTTCCTCTTTAATGATGAAAGATATTATTTTGTCAAGCAAATTTCAAATTTTCTTTTCCAGTGATGGAAGGTTAATAAGCAGTGTGCTTTTCATGTTTTTGTGTGCAAAATTAAGACTGGAAAATCATTAAAATAAATTGTCTAAATGTTAAATTCTAAAGTGCAATGAATCTTAATAAGTAAAAATAAATAATGCCTCAACTGGAGTTCTTAAATTAACGGCAAAAAATCTGAATCTGAATTACTTCATGGTATGAACTAATTACTCATCTTCATATGAATAATTATATTAATTTATTAAAAACACCAAATAAAATATTATTGTAGGATGCTTTCTCTGGGGCTTTTTTTGGCATTGAGAATGCCAGTAGAACTTGTAGGGAGCTACTTACAGAAATATATTTTTCAGTAGTGTCTATTATCATTAATATTTTATCTATGAAGTACTTGGAAGAATGATTTACTTTCGTTGGTTTTAATGGCCTTTTATAACTAAAAGGGTTCTGTGCAAAAGAAATCCACATCTATAAAATTACTAACTGCTTTGCGCTTCCAAATACTTTTTTAAGCACTGTAAATTTTACAGGATAAAAAAGCAGTCTTTTATAGTTAATGCAAATGATGCATTAAGTTAGACCCTTCTCCCAGAGTACAATTTAAAGGTACTCAGAAGTCCAATTATCTTTGATTTAGCTGTAAAAATTGCAGAATAACAGCTGTGCCTGCTGAGTGAATATTCCTCTGCAAAAAGATAGCTTATTTGAGTAGCGTTGAGGACAGGTTTCTGAGGAAATGTTTGCCTCTTTTGGCTCTCTTTCAAATTTTACAGCTTCTGGTCAGTTGAAAATGCAACAGACTTGAAGTAAGTTACAAAACGACATCAAAGCAATTTAGAATTTATTTCCTCTAAGTTGTCATTTTGCATGTTAGAGCGTATTTTGGGTTGTTTAGCATTTATTTTGGCTGTGGAACAAAAGAAAAAACACTTCAGACTTCAAATTAATACTTACAAATACTGCAGATAATCTTACAATATATGACTCCATCTAAAAGTACAGACTTTTCTATACTCTATTACAAACATATTTTAAAGAATATCCTAAAGAATCTAACTTGCCTTCGCATGCAATACCTAAGCACGCTCTACTTTACTATAGAATTAAAGCATATTCAATATTAGTATGGAGTATGTTTTATAAGTAAAGCATATATTCATAGCATATTAAATTATTCATATAGAGTATAATTAGAATATGTGTTTAGAAGTGAAATTTGAAGGATGTTTTTTAATTGAAGTGTTGAGGACATTTGCCTTAGTGTGAATGCATCATTAAGTGCAGTTATGTACACTAAGCTGATATTAAAACCGTAAAAATTAGGACAAGCGTTAATCTAACCTGTCTTTTTTGCCAAAATAGATGTGATACATATATTCCACCATTGGTCTAATATGCTTTTACAACATCCTAATGACAGAGCTTTCCTAAACTTCCTGATGAATCTCCCTCAGGAGATTCACTTTTTTTTTTAATGTAGTTTACAAAAACCTATTGTAAACCTAAGTCATACTCAAATTTTATTATCGCTTCCCATTTCTGAATGTCCATCTTCCCCAGCCACTGCTGCTCGCTTTTTGAAGACTTTCAAAGTTGTAGTTATCTGTGTTCAGTCCTTATTATTTAGTCTAAGCATCAATTCATGTAAATTTTTCTTAAATGTTATGCTTCATTTACATTTAGTCATTCTCATTTTTCATTTCGGGACTCTCAGTTGTTTTGCACTTCTTGGATTAAGTTGCCCAAAACATAAAGTTTGCTCCAAGGTCATTCTGCTGCTAAGCAGAGTGACAGGTTTGTTTTTATTTAGGACCCAAGGGAATGGCTTGAAGCTGCAATATCCAGTTCAGGCTGGATATCAGGAAAAGGTTCTTTACCGAGAGGGTGGTTGGGCACTGGGACAGGTCCCCCGGGGCAATGGTCACAGCACCAAGCCTGCCAGAGTTCAAGAGGCATTTAGACACACGGTTTGCACGCAGTTTGATTTTTTTTTTCGAGTGGGAACCCAGGAGTTGGACTCAGTGATCCTTGTGGGTCCCTTCCAACTCAGGATTATCTATAATTCCATAATTCTGTGATTCTATTTAGCATGTCCAAATAACAGCATTTCTGTTGCAAGGTTTCATTTTTTGCACCAGCATAGCATTCTTCGTTCACTTTCAGACTGATGTACTTTTTTTCTTTGCCTTGCCCAACTACTGTCTTGCCAGTTTTTACATCCTGTACTTGTTCAGACAATTATTCCAAAGGGTCAGACTAATCTGTTTTTGTTTTAGCCATCTGTAAGTTAGGCAACTAGTATAAACTGGCTTTTTGTAGGGAGAACACTGTAGAGAAAAGATTTCTAAGACTTTCATACTGAGATGGATGAAATGAGCCAGCAAGAGGGAACACAGATAAGTTTAGATGGTAAATTTATAAAATAAATTAAAATGGGCAAGATGACTCTAATCCTCAGTGTAGAATCTTGAAATTTTATTAAGGAATCTCATTCATAAATGCATCTGTTCCTTTAACTTACTAAGGCATTTTTGAATTCTTTCTCTGTAATCCAACACATTTACAGTTCCATGAGGCATCATATCAATTGAAGGTTCAGTGGGTATAATCTCTAGGATTACGCATGAAAAAATATGCAATAGTATTGAGCTGGATAAACTTCTGTGGAACTCCATTTGATAAGATCCTTCCATCACAATTGTGAAATGTTGGTGTTTACTCTGGGTGTTTAAAAGATCTTGCTGAAATCCAAAGTGTGTGCAAGTTTTTAGTTAGTATAACTGGAGAATAAAAAATATCAATCATACTGTAGAATGTTGCAATCACCTTCAGCACTGATTGTCATTAATATTAGCATATGTAATTTTTTTTTTTGGAGTGTAGACTTGAAAGCAAATTTCATGAAATAAAACTTGCATGAAAGCAAATGACTTGCTGTTTGGGTTGTGCTTGTGTGAATAGATGCCATAAAATTGGCTCTTGGTGCAATATTTAACATCTGCATCTCAGCTGAACCAAGAAACATTTCTTCAGTTTACCAGTTTACACTTACTATGCTTCTGAATCGGTGATTTTCATTGATTCTCAAAAAAAAAAAAAAGTAAAAAAAAAAAAAAAGTTGTGCATTAAAAAAAAAAGGGGGGGGGGGCTTCTTGAATTTCTTCTTTCTTCCTCTAGCATACAAATCTGTGGAAGAAAATAAAACTGTTGAGAAAATATTATGTTAAAAAGGATACTTGGAACCAAATGCCACTGTACCACTGTTGCAAACTGTTTATTTTTGACATTGTGTTAGGTTAATGCAGATCTCAGGGTAGTGCTGTAGAGGAGCAGAACAGAGGAGTAAGGAACTGACCAAGAACAACTGCTTCTTGGAGAACAGTTTCTCATAAGAAGTTATATCTGTATTTTATATCTGTATTCTAGAGAATGAATGGGTATTTGCTCACTTTTTTTTTTTTTTTTTTTTTTTTTTTTAGTGCTATGTAAAGGAATACATCTCTCACTCCGTGTTCTGGCTAATTTTTGAGTAATAAATAAACAAAAGGTTCTAATTATCCTAACAAAAGTTGTTCTCAACTTCTTATATTTACAGTTAATAATGAGATCTCTAGGACTGTTGTGATGAGTTTTAAGCGTATGCCTGTACAAATACATTGGAAAAACTGAGAGCTGAGATAGTCTTTCATCTTTGCCTGCCTAAAAAAAAAAAAAAAAAAAAAAAAAGGCAAAAGCATTTTTAAATTTCTGTGGAATATCGTTCTATTTACAAAAAAAAATTTCCTATACTTAGTTTTTCCCCATAAATTATCCAGTAAGCAAACTTATCAATTTTAGCTACAATGCAGTTTAAAAACATGGCTGTAGAGTGTTTTTGTGTATGTTTTGTTGCTATTTTACTATCTCTGTTCTCTACAAAAAAGAGGCTGAGGGAGAAGAAATTGCAAAATAACACAGAGAAGACTTAATAACAAGCAGGCTGTAAGCAATGTCTCCAGAGACAGGCACTTGCTGTAAGTTGTCAGATCTGATTAAGGGAGCTATTGGCATCAATCAGACCTGACAGTAGTATATCTGAGGTTAGTATAACTATAATTAGTGAGTTGATTAACAGCAAAGAGGGAGGAAAAAAAGGGTAATGTTTAGGATCAAACTCCGTTAAAACATTTAGATCATTATTTAAACTTGAAGGCTGAGTGGCTAATTACACATTTTACGATATAAGAGCTAAATTTCACAAAGCATGCAAGCTGCTCTTCCTCATTTGTAACCACGGTTGTTAAAATAAGATGTGTACTGACTTAAAAAAGATAGTGGCGAGGTGTGTTTTTTTTTTCCTAGAAAAAAATCTAGAGGGCAGATGCTCTTACATTCTTTCTATAGCTCTTACTTGAGCGATCCTAATACATATTGCTTTTCATAGCTTCTCCTAAGACTAATGTAATTATTCCTCATGTAAAGTTCTGTATTCATCCATTAACAGTGTAAAAAAACTTCATTGCTTTCACAGCAACAAAAAGAAATTCTTCTGACTCAGCAGTCTTGTTGGCTAGACTGGGTTTAATTCCATTTTATTTTGACTTTGGCAAAGTCCAATCGTATGGAGGTTTAAATTTAGTACTGGAATTCATGCATGAATTTTGTAATCAGTGGGACATCCAGGATTGAGCTGAAAGCATAAAATTTTAGATCTGTGAATTCCATCTATTATTTGTAACTCTCTGTGAAATTAACTGTACTACAAGTAAACTAATATTGGAAAAATCAGGTCAATGGTACATGTGAGGTGTCATCGTATCTTGCTCTGCTAAGTAGGTGTCCAGAGAGTAGGTGTCAATCAGTTGCCTTTTCATTACATGGGTTTGATGGGCTCTGTAAAGGAACAAAATCATTTGTAATTATGAGTTTCTAAGGTTAAGGTATAAAATGTTAAATGAAGTTGTTTCTTCAGTTAGAAATTAATTTGCTGTTCTAATGAATTCTAAGTGGCTGTATAAATTTTTTTGTTGTTCCCTTGTTGATTTCTAGACATGTTGATTATTGATGTTAGTGTTGATGGCTTACTAATTGCTGCTGTTATGCATCAATATAAGCAACCTCTGTAAGTCTTTCTAACATGAAATACTCACTGTCTTTTGTAAGTGTAGTCTTACTACTGAAAGTTTCAAAGATACATACATATAAAGATATATACATACATGTATGTATGTGTGTGTGTAATTCTTTATTGCCATTACTCCAAACGCTCCCAAATGAGCACATTGCCAATCTTTGTAGTGTAAGAAATCTGCCTTACTGGAGACATAATTCTGTTTTACCTATGTAAAACATAGCATCAGATGGTTGTCACTGATTTATGAAAAGCAATGTATTTATATTCATTATTTAGTACTTCCTACTTTCCTCCTGCAAATTCCTATTTTGAATTGCTGCCCTCTGTTTCACTTTCTATGTGTTTATTACACTCCCTGCCTGAGCTCTTGCTTGCATGAAGTTTTGTAAAATGCTTGAATAAATCATGCAGAGTATGACTGCAATAAAAAGTAGGATAAAAACAGCATTATGAAAGTGACTTGAAGGCTGATGCCTTTGTAACATGTTTTGACAGAGTTTTGCCTTGGCGAGTGCCAAAGTACCCTCATGGGGTGTGATATTGGGTATCTAATATTAAAATGTGAAAAGCTTGAAAGCATCATTGATGGGAAATATTTCCAATTTGTGCAAAGCATAGCCCCAGCGTAGCAGCTTTCTATAGAGAACTGCAGAATATGATGCATTCCAATGCAAGGCTCGTCTGGGTGGATGTGTGTAACTGCATGCAGTTTTCTGCATCTCCGTTTGTGTGTGAGTGAAGCTCTTGCAGTGAACACTGTGCAAGGGCCAAGAAAAAGCACCATGATAAATACTTACACCATGAATAGAGTAAACTGTGTAGTATGTCCATGCCCCGTGACCAAAAGCTGTCAGAAGATGAGGAGTCCTGGCTGTGACTGAAGAGAACATGCTGTAGGATCAGATGCATATTCTTTCAAGTGTGGTGAGGTGGAATTAAGGATGTGTGTGAAGGAGTGGGAGAAGAGAAACCAGTAGAGAGGTGAAAATGATAAAGATGAGGAAGCTATATTAGCTGAAATCTACAGAAGCAGATCTTTGAGAGAGTGTCTTTGAATACTGACAAAAAAGCAGCAATGGCTAGACCAGAATTCTGTTGCTTCCCATCTATGTCTCCAGCACAATGACTCATCTAACTTATTACAGGCATAAACATAGAAAGAGGATGGTTCTGTGCTTTCCAAAGCTTTTAGATCCTTAGACCTTTCATTTGGTTCATGCACTAGTCTTTGTCTGTAACTGTATCTACAAATGGAATGGGCCATAAAAGTGTCCTTCAACATCATCCAGGCACTCCTGAAAATAACTATTTTTAGTAAGTTTTCTGCTTTTCTTCATGTGGAATGATTATTTGCTTCATCACATGTAATTTCATTAAAAGAAAACTTTTTAATCTACAAGTGATGAAATAACCTGTAGTCATACCTAATTATTGCCTTATGCTATTAAAAGGCAAACTCCTTAAATACATAACATGCATTTTCCAATGGAGCTTATGCCTTCAAGTTACTTCCAGTCTGTATTTCAGCTGTTTTCAATCTCTTTACCTCTGCTTAGCTTTGGTCTTCAATCAGACTTTCTCATTCTATCAACAAAACAAATAATTCCATCAGTCTTTGCACAGGAGGTAGCCTCTGGAGTACATAGCTGCAGGCATCAGGTTATTTTCTAAAATAAGGCTTGGTTTTCTTTTTCATTTCCTGAGGATGCTGAAATAGTAAGAGGATTAATTAATAGCAAGTGGTACAAAAGGTACAAAGAAATGCTAAATAGCAGTTAATCCCAATTGTAGGTGTTTGCTGTTTCTCTGAAAAATTCCCCAAAGGATGTCTTCCTCACCTCCTAGGAAAATTTCTACATGTGCACCACCTTGCCATCTCTAACAGATCTTGCTGATGGTTCACATGATCCTATTAAAATATAAAAGTAAAGAAAAAAAATCAAACACTTTAAGTTACCATGATTCCCATGAGACACCTTATTAAAAGAATTACTGCTCATAACTTATTTCTGAACACAGATACAAAAAAAAAATTAAAACACAGAAGTGAACACCAATCTGAAGATGAGTCAAGCGTTTGGGAGGTGGAGCAACCAATATATTTGCTCAGGTGCAGTTGTAAGCGATTCTGTAAAAAGATACTTTGGTTGTTCAGATTGTAAAGGATTTATACACCCTTTGTTGCTTTTCTAATCAGAGTTTTTAATTCATCAATTGCATTCGGTTTAGTTCTCTGGGATTATTTTACTGGGTAATTCTAGTACAAAAGCCTTTACTCGTAGTCATTTTATAAAAAAACAATTGAACAGAAAGCAGCAAGATCTGCTTTCTGAATGGGGCTGATTATGACAAACTGTTGTTGTCAATCTTGTGTTCCTGCTGTTCGTCAGAATGTTTCATTTTTATTCTCAGGAATGCCCATTAAATCTGTGCTGTAAGAAATTAAAAATTTCTTTCTTTTATAGGTATTTCATTATTTCCTTCAAATGTCTTGTATTCAAATAGTAGTTGAAATGTTTATTGTGTATCACAAACAAAAACTATTTTTTTAAAAAAAAAGCACCTTTTAAAGAGAAATTACCAAAATTTTGTCTTATAGGGTGTTTACTCCTCATAGTACATGAATTTATATAAACCCATTTTCAGTCTCAAAATACAGGTTTTTATAAGGTCTGATAATGAAAAAATAAAATAATTTGTTTAGAATATGCCATGCAAGCCTACTTTACTTACCTTCCAGAAGGGTTTGAACACATGTAAGGTAGACTATTTTGAGAATCCACTTTAAAAATAACAGAGCACGGAATTGAATTTACTAATCTGATGATTCAGAACCATCTTTTTAATAATCAGAATGGTATTTTGTCCAAATATGAACACCACTTTCCTATCATCCCAGTTGATGCTCAGCCTGATGTACTAGTCAACTAGTTCTTCACAGAATCACAGAATTGCAGGGGTTGGAAGGGACTTCAAGAGATCATTGGGTCCAACCCCTGATATGTTTTTATACATTTTGGTTTGAAAATATTTGGCAGATAGGAAGAATAACCTAGATCTTTTGTAAGTGTTTTCTAAGCGTTTATCATAGTAATTAGGAAGCTATCTGTATTTTTTTTTCTGAGTTTCAATTGTTATATGCTTGAAAGGAACAAAAGGTCAGACAAGTGGCGGATATGCTTGGAGGCTGAAGTAGCTAAAATAGGGAAACCATTCTTGAAAATTGTCTTGAAGAACTTAAAAGCAGTGATATTTTTTTTTTAGTATGGGAAATTGTAGTTAATATTTTATGTAGTTTGTTCTAAAATATTTTCATATGTGGATTGGACCTGTGGGAGTGTGAATCTGAGGGTATTAACATTAGTTTTACTAGCCTCAAGGAGGGGCACGCAAATTGCTCACACAGAAATCAGATACTAGTCACATGCAAGATCTGTTCAGGAAAATTTAAGAAGCGAGTGAAGAATTTAAAGGATTGCAAGTGAGCTATTGAAAAAGTAAATGTGCAGGCTGTGCCAGCTGTTAGAAATTAATGGAAGATCTTTTCCTCTCTATGAGACCATAGGCCTTTTCAGACTAAAAAAAAAACCATACAACAACATCAAACCCCATGCATTTTTCAAAATTTTCTGAAAATATGGTATGAAAACATAACTTCCTTTTATCATGAAGGCTGGCTTCTAAGGGGACTGAAAAGAAACTGCTAAAAATATTTTGCAAATTGTTTTTTGCTAAAAATATTTGCAAATAGAAAAGTGCATTTTCACAGTCACTTGAAAGTGCTTGTCAATTGAGGTTGAAGTTACCAGCTAGTATTGTCACCTTTGACTTTGTTTTTCAAAGTGAAGTAATTTGACTTTTTTTCTTTGAGTTCTTATGTGAACATTACATAAAGTAATACAGAGATACATCAAAACACCCTGAACCTAAATGAAATCATTTAGGTTGAAAGTTTAGTTTTAAACATGTTGTCTTTTCTTGTTACAGAAGTTAAATGAGTGACAGTTGTCACCTAAGAAGGCTCTTCTTTAATAAGCCAATTTTACTATTCCATGTTTTTTTTAAGTAGAAAAAGTCAGTATGGAATCTTTATTAATGACTTTATATTTAATTAATTTGATGTTAATATTAATTTGATTAATCCAAAAATCATTGGAAAAAGAGACTTAATGTGCAGAGAGAAATTTAAGTTGACAGCAAAAATATCGACAGTTAACCCATTTCTATTCACCCATACCCTAATAAAATAATAATAAAAAAAAGATTGAACTGTCTTGCATGAGTTCTAGTTCATTAAACAAATGCGACAGTTTATTTTCCATCTATTTTAATACTGAAAGAGGTGAAGTGGTGAAATAGCAATATAAATGAGCACACTTCTCAGTGTGCTGATAACTGAAGTCGAAGTATAAAAAAGAATATATTAAAAAGATATTTTAAGGTTTGGTTACTGGTTTCTTTCTCTGCCTCCAAACAGAAAGTTGAATCCTTTTGCTGAATCTAATTTTTGAGTTTATAACTTTGTAGATGAAATATATTATTTCTGAAAATTAATTACAAATATAAATGCCACCACAGCATTTAAAAGTAATTACAAGATAGATCATAATGCTGCTTTGTTTATTATTTTAATTGAAAAAATAATCTGTAGCTTTCTAACATTTGCTGGTAGTCAACATTTTCTTTTAGCTGATATTTTTAATTAGCGCCTTACATTTAAATTCAATTTAGAGTTTGAGACTACAAAGCTGATTTGTTTGGTTTTTTTTGGAGGATTTTCTTTCTCAACTGTAATTTTTATCTGCAAAATAGATATAAGAAGCAATCTTATTTTCTGGCAAAATATTCTCTGGAGATATCTGGTCTTACTAAATGAGACAGTATATCAAGTATAGCTTTAATTCAGGTCATTACTTCGCGTAACATTGCTGTTTTAAAATAAGATCAAAGTAAAGGAGCTTTATAATGAATATTTAGTCATCACTTAGAAACAGAAAAATTAATGATATCAATTTAAATATATATTCTGATAACATGACTGGCATAAAAAACAACTGATCTCAACATTGGCAATTTAGTTTTAGCAAATTAACTAAGTAGCTTGCATTTGTAGTATTTCACACCTTAAAGTCTTAATATGCATTGCTAAATATATTTCCTCACTGTTTGCTAATTAATGTTCTGCGGAAGTACAGCTGCTAATTTTTATTTTTTTTTTTTGTGGTTGACATGGCTCATTTTAAAGTGTTAACAGTTGCATCTGTAGTAGTGTTACAATTCGGTTCATAAATTATGGTCATACATTTTTACACCTACTATTTTGTAGGATTGCAAACATTTGAAAAATCTGTATTTGCTAGCAAAACACATGCAATAATGTTTTAAGGAAACATCCCCCACGTTCTCAGTGATATTATTTGGTCTTTCTTGCACTGAGTTTTAAATATTGCAGGACAGGAACATCTTTTTGGATAACATCACAAATACAATGTATTCAGAAGTGTTTCTTAGTAATTAGCAAAGACTAGGATTCTGAAAGTAAAATAATTGGACTGGGACAATATTGTGAGGCACTGCAGGGAAAAATACTTCTCTGAGGTGAATTAATAAATATCAGGATATATCTTGTGATGAAAAGAGTATTCATAAATGCATGCTTTATAAATATATATTTTTATAATAATATTCTAAAAGAAACATTACTGGACAAAATGATTTCTAGTCTTCTGAAAACAAAATGAGTATCTTTCACATGAAAGAGTGCAGAGGGTAGCACAGAGAAGGCATAGGGGGTCTCCGCAAAGGGTATATAAATACCCTAAGGGAGAATGCTATGAGGCTGCATCCAGGGTCATCCAGGGCAAGAGGCAGTGAATACAAACAGAAATGCAGGAGGCTCCATCTGAACATCAGGAAACCCTTTGTACTTTGAAGGTGACCAAGCACTGGTACAGGTCACCAGGAGAGATTATGAAATCTCCTTTCTTGGAGATCTTCAAAAGCCACCTGTACATGGTCCTGGGCAACTTGCTCAGGGTGGCCCTGCTTGATCTGGGTGAGATGGACAAGACGGCCTCCAGAGGTCCCTTCCCACTTCAGCCATTCTGTAGTTATGAAGTCTGTCAATCTGGGTTCCAAAAAATTTAAGGCAACTGATTTTTTTTTTCTATTGCTTTCTAAAAGCTATTAATATTATTCTGATGGTACTTTCAATTTATTCTGATCTTAACATTCAGTTATTTTCTTTTTTTTTTTCAGACTTGTATAAGCAATTTACATAGAAGTTTTATAAGTCATTGTTAGCTTTCTGTCTCCTAGCCAGGGCCTTGAAGCATTATTCAGAATTAAAGAATTAAAATTGTTTTTCTGGGAGGTCTTAGGTGTTTGCTGTAATCAGTTAGAAATATTTTACCACAAATAGTTTTTAGAGGGACTTGAATGTTAAATGTCTTGCATGATTATGTAAGGAATTGATTCTGGACAAATAATACCTATTTGTTCTAATGTAGAACATATATACAAATGGCACACGTTAGCTTGAAGTTATTTGGTGATAGTTCCATATATTTTTCCACACTGAAGCCTACTATTTTGATGTCCAGCACATGTAGAATGCAGGAGACTGTGTCTGCCTCAAATATACAAAGCAGGTAAAACTTAAGGTAGCTGTGTAAGTACTACATTGCCTTTACTCAATTGCAAATTAAAATGCATTTTTTAATAAGGGTGAATTTGGATTTTTATTTATATATGCTTAATATGTCTTTTTCCTGCTCTCATAGATGCTTGTGACTACTCCAGAGAAATGGGATGTAGTGACAAGGAAAAGTGTTGGTGATGTAGCCCTCTCTCAGCTGGTAAAACTCTTGATTCTTGATGAAGTTCATCTGCTGCATGAAGACAGAGGACCAGTACTTGAAAGCATAGTAGCACGTACTTTACGCCAGGTAAGAGCAAAAAATACCCCAAAACCTGTACTTGGAAATCAAAATGTTGAGATGGCTTATATTTTATAGCTATTCTGTACTAAATATGAAGAAAAATATCTTTCTTCTACCTTCTCTGTTACATCAAATGTCAGATTCCTAGGATGCATGATTTATTACAGAGCTGTTTCTTAATGTTCAATTACTTACTGTACAAATAACACTAAACTGGAACATTTTTAAACAAATAATAATCAGGATAGTGCTTAACATAACCAAAATCGAGAGTATTTTCTTACCAGCAATGCTGATTTTTATTGGTAGATTTCATATAAGAAAAATGTTTTGAACGAAGAACAGGGTCTAGAATCTAGGTGTCTAGAACTGTTTCAGCACTGCTAGAAAAATACTAAGTAATTTGTCCTTCAGCTAAATCAGTTTTTCTTTCTTACTCGATGCTTAAGCACTACTTTCTAAATACCAAGATTTGAAATGGTGAAAATAGAAAAGGAATAATTAAAAAAAAAATCTTAAACTTAAAAAACAAACAAACAAACAAACAAAAGGATTTACAGTTGAGCAACAAGATTAGACTCTGGTTAGACATGCATTTACAAGAAAATTGAGAAGTGTAATCTAGAGATGAATAAAAGGGATAGAAAAAGGGATAGAATTGGAATAAGTAAATCATTAGTTTCATAGAATGGTTTGAGTTGGAAGGGACTTTAAAGATTAGTTCCAATCCCCCTGCCACAGGCTGGGACACCGCCCACTACAGCAGGTTGCCCAAAGCCCCATCCAACCTGGCCTTCAACACTTCCAGGGATGGGGCACCTACAGCTTCTCTGGGCAGCCTATGCCAGTGCCTCACCATTTTTTCCTTATATGTAATATAAATCAACTCTCTTTTAGTTTAAAACTGTTACCCCTTTTCCTATCATTAAGCTCCATGATAAAGATGCCCTCCTCCATCTTTCTTTTAGGCCCACTTTCAGTATTAGAAACCTGCGCTAAGGTCTTCTCTTCTCCAGGATGAACAACCCCAACTCTCTCAAACCTGTCTCCATAGGAGAGGTGCTCCAGGCCTTTGATCATCCTCATGGCTCTCCTCTGGACTTGTTCTGACAGGTCCATGTCCTCCTTGTGCTGGGGGCCCCAGAGCTGAATGCGGAATAACTCTCCTAAGAGCAGAGTAGAGAGAGTGGAACTGACTCCCTTGACCTGCTGGTCTTCTTTGGATGCAGCCCAGTTCATGATTGGCTTTCTGGGCTGCAAGCACACATTTCCAGCTCTTGTCAAGCTTTTCCACTAGTGCTCCCAATGTATTGGTGAGGAGAGAATAGAGTGGCATTCTTTTTGTTTCTGTCAAAAAACAAAAAAAAACAAAAAAAAAAAAAAAAAAAAAAAAACATTATGCAGGAGTATTTCAATACAAAGAATCTGTAACAAGTTAAAAATAAACACAATTGGTATTATTATGGCTGTGCTTGCAAGCATGTTAAATGTTTAAAACCTCTTAGCTTTCAAGATGCTTTTTTATCGTGGTAAGGC
Organism: Anas platyrhynchos; assembly: GCF_047663525.1. Classification (NCBI taxonomy): domain Eukaryota; kingdom Metazoa; phylum Chordata; class Aves; order Anseriformes; family Anatidae; genus Anas; species Anas platyrhynchos. Next base: position 77,262,632 of record NC_092589.1, read on the forward strand.
TACACAAGCCTTGCTAAGTCCCTTCAGTAGGGTTCCTTGTGTGCTTTCTGAATCATTCCACCTCCTATAAGAACTGCATAAAATTAATGTCTGCTATGATCTAGCACAGTAAGTGTAAAGTTATTGTATAAAGAACAACCTACGTGATAATTCTTTAGAAGAAGTTAAACTGGGAAAGAATTTCTTTATGTAGGGTATGTATGTAGGCACAGTGAAGTTTTCACTTCAAGGGCATGAAAGCTTAACCCATTTGGTATTGTATTTTCTTACTTAAATTGATTTGATTACCTTGTTTTCCTTAGGTGTCTTTAAAGTAAAGCATCTCAGTTTTTAGCAGTGACCGTGACGGTCATTGTCTTCAAGTCAGATTGCAAGTAATATTGCTTTATGTTTCAGTGTGAAGTTTTATGAGACTTGTAAGGTAGGTTTCAGCTGTTTGAAATAGATGTCTAGAGCCATTTTATCTGTGCTAGCTTATTCATCTTGGCCTCCTGCTTCTGCTTTATTTGGACGCAAATCTCCTACAGATCCTTTCCTTTTGTGTCTGTCAAGTCTGTGCAGATGTCTTTAGGAATAAAATGATCTGAGGCAATTATGTCTTGGGTACTGAATCCTACCCTTAGCGCATTTATTGTAATATAGCAGTATCTTGGTTCAACACTCATTTAAAAAAATAGCTCTCTGGGGTGCTTTAATCTTTTAGGATTTCAAGGTTTGTTTTACCTACCAAGTTGGAGTTTAATTTGTCTGGAATTGAAGCTACTCATTTGTAACTCTTCCTTAAGTGAAACAGTTGGGAAGAAAAACAAAATGAATTTTGAAATTAACAATCTCACCACTTTTCTGAATAGCTTATTTTTTCTAGATTGATAAGAAAGTCAATGGTGAAGATCACTATGAATCTTTATAAGAAGATTTGCAAAAGTAGGTAGTTGAGAAGGAAAATTTAAAAGTAAACTAAACAGTTAAAAAAAAAAACCAAAATAATTATAGAAATATTCAAAGCTATGCAGCAGGAAACAATTCCAAACAAATATTCTGGGACAAGAAGCAGAAGGTGTTTCATATAATTATTTTTTTTTACCATTTTAATATGGAAACAAGGAAATAATCAGAGACTTGGTCTAAAAATGTTTTACTGCAACATCTGAGCCTGCAAGCATAGCACTGTGAATATTTCAATATACAACCAAAACTAGTTAGGAAATTATTGGAACTCCTATTAGGTGTCTAAAAAGATAACGGCAATTTTCTGATTACAGAAGTATTTCACTGGAGTTCAGTGCAAATACTAGTACAGATCTTTTAAATGCAAAAACATTCCACCTGATAAAGTTTTAATGATATTTTGTGAAGTAAAAATGTTGATTACATTTCTTTGGCACTGTTCCCTGCTCATAGTTCCGTTTTGTGCATTTCAATACAAATTCATGATCGACACTAGAATAGGAACTAAACTTGGGATTTTCAGCCCATCTCTGGAGATGTCCTTCTGACTTCTGGTGATTTTATATAAAATATTAAGCTCCTCTCCAGAATGTAGTTCTAGAATGTATTTTTTGTTGGTAACTGTAGAATCATCATGCTTATTCAGTACTCTTGCAAACACAAGGTAAGAATATGGAGGTAAGTTCTGAAATAAATACATTGACCACATAAATATCCTTATGTCAATTACACCGCTGCAGTAATTGCCAAAATCAATTACCTGATTTGTGTATTGGTTTAAAGCATCAGAGCTATTGACTATTTTCTTCGTAATTTGTAGCGGAGGAATTCAGAAAGTGATTAAACTAGTTATTCAAAGAAAAACCCATTACAGATTATTAGTCACTAGATCAGACTGGTGGCTATAATAGCTGTGGGGCTATGCTACCAGGTGTCATTGTGATTTTCCCTGGTTTTGTACTGTTAGTAGAACATCCCTTTTTTGGCTACTGTGGGAGACAGTGTACTGGGGTAGTTGGATTTTTGGTCTGACCTGGAATGGTCATTCTGTTATATAACTTCTAGGGCAGAACTGTGATAACAGATTCAACTCCTTTGAATACTACTTCATTCTTTTTAATAAATCACTAATAGCTGTTCTAAAAATGGTGTGTACCTACATTTTCACCTGGATCATACTTCCCCTGGTTTGTATAGGAGACAATGCTATGATTTCTATGTGTGTTAGGATCCATATTGCATGTACTGTTATATTTTGCACTGCTTGTTATCCTGTCTTACAAGACAATAGAATACATCTTTTGTTTTCGTATGGTTATTCCATATTCAAAGGTTATTTTTCTTAGATTGGGGATAATAGAAAAATACACTGTATTTTGTTGTGGATTTTTTTTCAGCCTTTTTAAAAATCAGGCCTAATGTGAAGCTCTGGCATCACTGTGCCAGAAAATAATGCTTTGAGATATGTATTCATATACAAACATAGCCTTACAAATACATTCTTAAAACAGGAACATCCTGATGCATTAGTAGGTCTGTCCTAATTTGCACCTCAAAATTTTCAAATTAGGACTGTACTTTCTTCCAGATGAACACTGAGTCACACCACTTACTGTAAGAGTTTAGTATGTGTTTTTTTTACTTACGGCATTATTTTTAGAATCAGCTTTTAAAATATCTAGAAGAACTACATATATTGGAAGTTCTGGCAGTCTTACAGCAGAGTGAACAGCATATTCGTGCATGTTTGCACTTTTCAGATTTTCAGAAATGTTTTTGTAAGTGATTTAAATTGACTTTGCAAAACATTTTGGTGGGAAAATTGCTTTGAGCTCTGTTACATATTGCAGGTATAACATCAAACAATTTCTTTGAATCCAATTTATAGCTTTGATGTTTAAAGTTTTAGTGTGGAGCATAATACAGATGTAAAAATGAAATGCTTAAACTTTTTAATCAAAATTTCCACAGTTCTATAATATCTACTAAGCTTATTAGTTTGAAAGAAAAAATGAACTGCATGACACTCAGTTCTTTTGTCATAATTATTCAGAGATGTTGATAACTTCTTTGCTGCTTATGAGACAAAAAAGCATACCTGAATGCATGAGTTGTGATACTTTCTCTCAACTCTGAAGCATAAATTAAATAAAAGAAAATATGTAGTGAAAGATTTCACAGGTTTTGGGGAACCAAAGCTCATGTCTTAGGCACACAAATATTTCTCTGTCTTATATTTCAGTTTTAATATATTTATATCTTTGTATTAGATCAACCAAGTGTCTAGATTAATAGTGGGTGTGTAGCTGTGTTCCTGATGAAGTTTCCTAAATGAGTAGTATGGATTAAGTGTGCTGCAATGACATGGCATCTTACCTCATATCTTTTAAACGGGAATATGCACTTCCTTTAAACAAAGTATTCAATTTGAATTTTACTGATGCTATTTAATGATCGATCTTATTTATTTATGAATCAGTAATATTAGAAATACAAAATTTCAAGCTGGTCAGAGGAATATTTTAGCATATTTCTCACCATCATACTAAATGCAGAAAATAAATTCCTTAAATATTTTCTCATTCAAATATAAAATTGATGAATATCCAAAACAATATGCAGGATAACATCTCACACAAACAGAAAATCCTGCTTTCTCTTTGTTTTTAACTTTCTTTTTAACACGTTATGACACAGTAAGAGTATAGAAAAAATAACAATAAGCAAACATCACCCTCCTGCTGTAACTTCATGAATTTGCTTCCATGTTTATCAATAAAAAAAAGTCAGCTTAGCTATACTTAGATGTTTGCAAATGTTATTTTCAGCAACATCACAATTTTGAATGCAATAGCCATTTGAGACAGACAGAATAGATTACTTTTATGATTTTAATCTTGACCCAAATATTGCAAAATTAATGTATTTTCCTTTGGGATTTAGTGTATGTGTGTGTGAGGGGGTTATTATTATTGTCTTGATTTGGTTTATTTTTTTTATTGCAAATTGACCAGTATTTTAAGGTGAACCTGTCTAGTCTTTCTTGTAGTCATCTCCTCAAGATGACAGAAGTCTTTCTGCCTTTAAAATATGTATGTATGTATATATGTGTGTATATATATATATATATATATATATATATATAAAACTGTATTTCACTAGAATGAGAAATAAATGCTATCACCTATTCACATTTTTCTGCAGATAAGTTTTAAGTGAGTAGTTAAAAACAGATAAAAATCTAAAGGTTTCGTAAATGCTTCCCCTAATTCTGCCCAACCTCTGTGTCCTTAAAGGGTACAGTTTTGCTTCTAGACTTAGTATTCAGTTATCTCATCATCTGAATAGCCACAAACTACACACAGTCTCCTTGGATATAGTGATGCTTTTCTGTCCTCTGGAAGATCAAGCACAAGTTCCCACTGAGCCAAAGAAATTTTTGCTGACAGGAGGAGCCTTACATTTCATTCCACATTTATAATGTGAATAGTTGGATCTAGCACTTTTCTACCTGTTCTTCACAACTTTGTCACACTGCCTACTTCCCTTCTTTCTCCATCCCTAATTATCATTCTTTTTCTTCTCCTTTCCCCTGGCAGTTCTCATATTACCTTTCTGAGCCTTCCTTCCTAATAATGGTCTTTCCTCACGATGCCTTATTTAAGAAATTTTCCCTATGAGCTGTCATAAATTTTCCTGCTCTGGATGCATTTTCAATGTCTCTAGTTCTTTTTAGTTTCTAGTTCTCTCTTCTACCTCTTTTTTTGCCTCCTCTTGTTTCCCTCTTGTGCCTCCTGACAATCAGAAGCAAACAAATTCAGAGGTCTCCCACACAAAGCCAAATGCTGGATTTTTATCTGCTTGGGACTTCTCATGTTCTTGGAATTCCATTCTTGATTAAGTAAATTTTGGTTGTTTTGTTTGTTTATTTTAAAGGAAGGCTGATAGCTAATGATCTAAGAACAGCTGATGAGGTCAGAGGAGGGAAGGTTCTTTTGTCTCCATATCTTGTCTCTAGCAGTAGCTGGCTGTAGTTCATTCAAGTGTTTTTGGAGACTAGAATGCATCGATAAATAATGGCATTGGCATTTGTTTGGTTATTCACATTTCATCTTCAGTGACTGCTTTATTCCTTTGTCCCCTTGATACTCCTTCTATCTGCCGATCAAGTTTTTCAGGATCTCCTTACCAAAACCTTGTTCTATAATGTTTTGTTCCCCACTTAATGTTATTGTGGGGCTTTGTTCACTGAACTTTCTCATGTTTGCAGCTGTTTTTAGAACATGTCAACTAACTTGGGTATAGAACTTCTGTTAGTTTTGGTTGTGGCACATACAGAAGCTGAGCTCCTCCTTCCTGCTATTCAGTTCTGTCCTTTAAGAATTACATGCGCTTTATTTGCTGATACATCATCTTCAGAGCCTGCATTTAGATGCTGGTTCATTAAGTCTTCAGACAGATACTTCAATAGTTGCTGCAGGATTCACTTGTTGTTATAAGAGTGTTTTTGGAAAATAGTCTCTTATTTAACAACTGAGGTGTATTTAAGAATGAGCTAAATTAAGATAAATTTAATTTGAAGGGGACTGATAACCTATATTTACCTTTATGGCTGACACGCGTACCCGTTATATTAATCCTACCAATCACCTCTTCTTATTCTTGTCACCACTTATTTGTGTATTTGCTGCATATCATGGATAAAATTATTAAATAAAGTTGAGCATAGAAAGCAATTAGATGCATCCCTTTTTAATTGCTGTTTTTCAATTATAAGTTCTTTAAAAACCATCAGTTCATCAGATTGTCATAAAATTAATGCCTTACGTAATTCTAGATGTATATTGTTATGTTTTCTGGCAGCTTTGTAGCTGTGTAAGAATGACTTCTAAAAAACTATATATTTTTAAAAAAACAAAACTTAATCTCCATTTGCTTGGAAATTGTTAGTGATCAGATATTTGAAGGAATCTTCAGAAGCTTTTCTATTACTTTGCATAGAAGTGGTCAGGCAGTCATTCTGCACAACACTTTTTATGATTGATAGTTGAACATTTTTCCATTTTCTTGGTATATCCATGGAGTTTAAAAGGTAATCATGACTGTCACACTCCTTGATAATACAATAAAGCAGTTAAACTGATTTGTAGAAGACTTCATATTTCTTTTTTGTTTGTCTTTGGGGGGAAAAAAACAGTAAGCAGTATATGAAAAGGCATTTTGTCATTCAAGAAAAACTGAAATGGCACTGTGCAGGGCATAGAAATCTCTTAATAGGTATATTCAAAGTGTAATTCCTTCAGGCAAAGTATTGCATACTTAATATTTAGCCAAGGTAAAATAATATGGCTTATAATAGTGCTTTCTGCATGGTTATGTTTTTACAGTACCTCTAGATTTTTAAATATGTTCTGAGTGGAGAACTGAGATCACAGTATTCTCAGGGTTCACGGGAAGCAGAGTAAAACTCATTTATAAAATTACTTAACTAGATGGTTGCCTAGTAACATGTATTCTATGCGGAGTTGTAGATAACATCCCATGTAGAATCTTCAAAGCAGTATTAGTAGTTGCTTTTTTACTATGCACTTTTTGATTTTGTAATTTTATCATTTTTATGTTACTGCTTTTTCCATTTTTTTTTTTAGTTTTCCTAAAATGAGGAAATTACCACCTGTGTGGACTGATTGACTACTACTTAATGCTTTCATTAAGCAATGAACAAAAAAATCAGAAAAAGAAAAAATAAAAAAGAAAACATTAGTGAAACATTCTAACAAACTTTCTTGTTGGGCATTTTCAAGTGTCTTCAATTCTGTACAAAATTTCCTGTGAGAATTCCTCTCCCTCCCCCCCCCCCCCCCCTTTTTTTTTTTTTGTAATGTGAAAATCGTAGATCTTGCAAGGGGCTGAGACTTGCAGGTGTCTTCGTGGGTATCTTACTGACTAATGTGTATCCTGTACCTAGTACTTCATTCTTACCAGAGTCATGCGGGATACCCAGGAACCTAAGTCATGAATCAATCTTCTTGCAACATCTAGAGTTAACACTAAGAAATGTTTGTATCTAGTTTTCTGTACATCTTATCTTTCGTGGAGAGACATCCACTAAAGGGCATACAAACTGACTGTTGGAGTGTGTTGAAGTGATTCTGGGTCATGAAAATATCAGATTAATTTCTAGCCAGAGTACAATTTCACAAAGATGAGAATATGTAAACTTGTATGCTTCACTTCTGTTCTCAAGCTGAACAATCAGGGATATGCTTTTCAGCTTGATTGTAATTAATTCTGTGATTGTGATATTTTAATACATGGAAATGGGAAGATTGCTGAGATCACAAGTTCAGGAAAAATTTTAGAAGTCAGATAAGAGTATCTCTATGCATACCCTGCATGCTCTCAAGTGGTGGCTGTAATGTAATGAGATGATGTGCAAATCCACTAGGAAAATGAACCTGCTGTGATCAATCTACAGTCCAGACAGGCACTTCCCATACTTAATCCTTTATCGTTTACAGTGTAAACTCAAATGAGTGTGGAAATGCGTACCAGATAGCTATCTTCTGTTTATTTTTTCTGTATACATGGAATTTCATGGTGTGATAATAGCATTTTGCAAATGCGTATGGTGAACATGCTGTCAATTCTCCACATGCCACCATGAATGCTTCTGAATTAGATATACTAATTAGATATGTCAATTAAAGGTAGTTATGGCAATTTTATTTCTTCCTTTAAGTGTAATATCAAATCAATGAAATACAGTAAAGCTTTCAAAGAAAGTGACGTGTAAACACTGTGATGGTTCAGCTTTCCAAAGAAAGCCTTGTAAATTCTAATTGTTGCTCACACTTTTTTTTTCTAAGATAATTAAGCATGTGTAATGACTAAAACATCTGAAATTTTGTGCCAGTTGTGAAGAAAATTCACTTAGTTGAACCCCACCAGACAGTGATAGCGAATGCAAACAGAAAACTTCATCATCCAAAATATCTTTTCAATAACTTTTACTGCAGTTTCAGGAAACCACTATCATATAATAACTGTCTAACTGGGTCTTCTAGGACTAAATAAGTGATCTGGCACATGAAAAATACTAATGTTGGAATGGACTATATTTACAAAGTGTCCTCTTGCACTTTGTATATGCACGCGCAAGATAAACAAAAAATTTTGATACTTGCTTTTACAGGAGAAGTCTGAGAAGTAGTTGGAAAATGTATGCCCAGAGCTCTAAAAGTCATTATCAAAAATAAAATATTTGTAGTGCTTGGATGGATGAATAAGATAAGTAATTGAGACTCACTCATAATCACATAGTAAAATGTAAAAAAAAAAAAAAATAAACAATATGTGGTAGTTGCAGATTCAGGTAATTTTGCTTTTCTGACTTATGAGTTTAGCACAGTTTTGGTCACTGCTGTTTGTATGTTGCCATGTATAATTAAAATAATAAGGAAAACTCTGTGTATGTATATGAGGATATACAGACACAGAGTTCTAGTTTATAGTTTGAGCATAAAATAGTTGGGAGAAATATTATGATACATTTTTGCTTTTAGGATAAGCATACCTTGTTTTGCTTCTGAGGAAGATGGTGAAAAAATGATTATCTGGATGGCCTTGAAAGAAGTTAAATTGATGGAATGATTTAGAGGACTTTTATTGCACTTTGGAGCACTGAGTTACAGTCTTGCTTTTAATGAATCCTCTGTGATTATTTTCTGAATCTCTTTGGAGTCTTAACAGTGCTGCTTCAACATTAGAGTTATATAAGAAATACTTGAGGATGGAAATTTCATACAGAAGTTTGGCATTAATGAGGCAAGATTTTTTTCAAGCAAAATGTCCTTTTAGAGTTTCGTAGAGCTAGTATGTTTAAATGCTGACAACACAGGCTGGCAATTCTGATACAGTTTTAAAACTCTTTGTTTTATTACACTTTAACCACTGCTTCTTTCACCTGTTTTAGATAAGAAGTCTCACTTTTACTCAGGCATATGTGGCAGTGGTTATCTTTAATATAGTAGTTAACAGTGACCTCTTTTAATAGTTATAGACATAAACTTACCTAACCTGAAAAACAAACAAAAAACTTACAAACCTTACCAAACACTGTGAAACAAATAATGATTGTGTATCAGGCTCCTACTTTATTTACATTATACACTATTGGAAATAAAAAGCTCAAAGTTCCATAATTAGGATGCTGAGAAATTGCTGCAAATTTATATTTTACTGTGTAATTTAGATGGGAAAAGCACCAAACTTCATTTTGAATTTTTTTTTTCAGTTTGAATTAGCTTATTAATAGTCTTTACAGTAACATCTTGTTAGTTTTCAGATTTAAATAGAGCAAAATACATTATTACCTGAATTCTTTATTGTTCTGACATGATTTTTGTGGCTTAACATAAATAGAAAAATGATAGTCCAAATAATTTGCAAATTTTACTCACTGAAAAAAAAGTATGTAGGCATTATATCCATAAGCACAAATATATGTACAGGTTTAATATAAAATGTGCTTTGTTTATAAGTGTGTTGTACATATTAGTAATTTTTATTGTTCTTGCCTGTGTTGATTGCTGCAGTTTTCAGGTGCAGTTATAATTCTGGGTTCTCCAGGTTTCAGCCTAGAGAAGAAAAGGCTCTGGGGAGACCTCATTGTGACCTTTCAATACTTAAAGGGGTCTTACAAAAAGATGGAGAAGGACTCTTTACTTGGGTTAATAATGATAGGACAAGGGGGAATGGTCTTAAACTAAAAGAGGTTAGATTTAGACTAGACATAAGGAAGGAATTCTTCACTGAGTAGTGAGGCACCATAGGTTGCCCAGAGAATCTGTGGATGCCCCATCCCTGGAAATGTGCAAGGCCAGGCTGGATGGGGCCTTGGTCTACTGGATGGCATCCCTGCCCATGACAGGGGGCTGGAGTTAGGTGATCTTTAAGGTCCCTTCCAATCTGAACAATCAGTTTCCTGACCACAAGGCCAGCTGCCAGATTGGTAAAGTTAAGCAGTTTCTATTTACAAGGATTTTGAAAATGAAAAGTCTCAGTAAACTGTAACTGTTCTTCAGATGTCGTTATATTTTGAAAGAAAACTCTGAACAGTTAATTGGTGTAAAAATTCATAAGTCCATGGTTATTATGTAGAGTTCTTGTTAATTGTTTAAATACTGGAAATAATTTCCTACCATCCGATGGATCTGAGCACATTTTTCAGGCTCTTAGAAGATTTGAAATATATTAAATTTAGCAAAATCAAATATGTTTTGCAGATTAGAGTTTAGTTACACTTTCAGATTGAGGTACTTGATTATCAGGTGATAGTGAACAAAGTATAGTATAATTAAATATATCTGTGGTTACTGTATTTACAGATTCAGGTTCAAAAACCTGCATAGGCATTAGACAAATTAGACATTTGTATGAGGTGTCCATGTCCAGACACTGCCAGGGGTTGGGGCTGCGGGACTCTTCTGTGGCGAGAGGCGAGGGCTGCCCTATGCCAGTTCCAGCCATTTCCAATGTTCCAATGGCACCACCACAAGGCATGGCTGGGCCCTGCAGCCAAAATGGCGGCGCTTTGGGGTTTAAAAAAAAAAAAAAAAAAAAAAAAAAAAACAGCTCCAAGGAGTGAGGAAAAATGTATGAGAAACAAACCTGTGAGACCCAAGATCACAGGGATCCCTGTAGTCCATGGGGAGGCCAGGCTGGAGCATACAGAAAACCAAAAAAAAAAAAAAAAAAAAAAAAGCCCCACCCTCCAAAACTGTATGATTGAGGATGACCCTTAGGTCATCAGGAAATCCAGCTATAAAAATATATCTAACAAATTATATTCTAGTAATGCTCCTTTGTTAATGAACTTGCTTATCAGCTTTCTTGAATGCTGGCTACAGATGTTAAGACTTGTGAAAATGAAATATCTTGTGTCTGTCCTCTCAGAATTTGAGTTTACATTTAAGAGTTTGTTGTACATGAACTTTCCTCTGCAAAGCTGCACTTTTGTGTAAGTGAAGAAGTGTTGGTCAGTCAGCAGTTTTTCTGTGGTGTTTAGTTGCTTGCATCAACTGTCAGAACCTCCAGATTTTTACTATGTGGTATGTCCATTATCAGCAACACAGTGGTTTGCTTGGTTGTTGTCTGTAGAGTTGGAAGGATAGGGTGGGGATGTTTTCATTTGGGTTTTGGTTTATGATTTTTGTGTACTTACTATTCCCCAGGTCTGTATTATGGTATCATTTGTTTTATCTTCCTTACGAATGTTGTCCATATACTTTTTAATCATCTTTTTTTTTTTTTTTGAAAACTTCTTGTTCTTCTGTTTTAATTGCAACATGGGACTTCCTTTCATTTTAACTTGCATATCTTAGTCATTCAAAACCTGTACCTAAGTTTCACAGTGTTTTGAACAGGACTTAGCTGGGTAGAAGATAGCAACCTTACTCATAAGATGAGACATTCGTGCATTTGCAACAAGTTGAGAACCTTGTTTGTGGCTTCAGTTATGCTATGTACAAAAAGTCTTTAGATGAAAATTTCTGTATGTCTAAATAATTGCACTAGTAAATAAGCTGTGAGCCAGCCTACAAAGCTCTTAATATTCCAGCAAGAAATGGGAAAATTCTTGCATTCTTTCCTCATTAAAATATTTTAATTGCTTTCATTCTTTTTGGAAATTATCTGGAAATATATGCAATATGCAAGGTTTTATATGAAACAGAGTATTTATATGTATAAAATAACCATTTCTGTTATAAAATGTAATACAAACAGGAAAAAAAAAAAGAATGATAGAAAAAATGTCTGTTAGTGTTCTTGGTATCTTCAGTTCTGCAGAAGTACTGATACATACTGCAGAAACGCAGATAGTGATAAACCAGAATAGATTGCCTAAGAGAGTTGTGGAAATATCTAAGCAATATCCAAGATTGAGGAATGGCACAAATTACATTGTTTTTTATTTCAGAAGTGTGTGAATTCAACTAAAAAGAAATGATTCCTGTCCTAGTTTTGCCTGTAAATTCTACAATCCCTTCTTAACAAGCCAGTGTTACTGTTCTTGTTCCTCCATGTAAGTTAATGAATACTAACTTTTTGCAGGGTAAAAGAGATGAATAAGCAAGATTCAATGGAACTGTAGAGTGTTCTGGTTTCTTCAGTACAGGATAATCACTAGCTCAAATCTATTGTTCACCTTTTTATATAATACTAAATGCTTCGTTTATGTTATTATTGAGTAAGGGAGGTTTTAAAACCCCTACTGTGCTTGATTTCTTCTACTGTAACACTTGGATTATTTACAGTGTTTTTTTTTGTTTGTTTGTTTATTTTTTGTAGGTTGAATCTACACAAAGTATGATCAGGATTTTGGGTCTTTCAGCTACATTACCCAATTATCTTGATGTTGCTACATTTCTACATGTTAATCCCTACATTGGACTGTTCTACTTTGATGGCCGTTTCCGACCTGTACCACTGGGACAAACCTTTATAGGAATTAAGACGACTAATAAGGTAAAGAATCAGGAAAAGCAAAGAAAGGACTGCTATTTGTTTTAATCATGCTTCACCTATGTATGTGTAGGGGGTACTGTTTTGTTTGTTTGTTTTATGCTACTGCTGTTTTATGAAGCATATTCTCTATAAAGATACAGTGAGAGATGCTTAAAGAATCCTGTTTCCTCAGTTTGCAGTCCCTGTAAATAGGCCTAACTGTGGCTGGGTACAATGGTATGTAGTTTTGCAATGCCTCCACTTTACTAATAAGTTTTGCTTTATTGGGGAAAAATCTTCACCCTCAACTGCAGTCACTGTAGGACCTGATTATTCTGCCTTTCTCATTTGTTTTCCATTTGGCTAGAAACTTTGCCAGTAAGGATGCCTGTGGAATAATCAATGGAATGTTATAAGAAAAATACTCGTTTATGAAATCTTGATATGAGACATGCATTAACTTAACACTAGTGGGTTATAAGTTACTGATGAAAACCTTAGTGTCCTAAGCCATTGTTTATCACATGTGCATGTTTGATAGAAAACACATTACAACAGTCCCTAAATTAGCTTCTTTATTCTTTGTGCTCTTGTTCATTTGGGGAAAGCATTGAGGCCATGTAGGTATATTATTCTTATTAAAATCATAGGTCAATGAAGTGCAGTGCCACTTGACACTTCAAATTATAAACCTTCTTTAAATACAGGCATTGATACAAACACATTTCCATAAACTGCTTTTGCAAAGATTTCTATGCATCTCAGTAGCAAATAATTAAAGCACAAGTTACTTAGAGATGTATAATATTTTATAGCTCAGCTTTTTAGGAAATCTTATTCTGCTCTGATTTCAATTTAATAGAGATCAAGACATTTTTGATCAAAAGTCAATTGCATAACTTAATCAATGATAATATTCTTTTCTAGGTTCTTTTTTTTTTTTTTTCTATTTTTTTCTAGGTTATTTAGCTAGTACATTCTATCTGAAATGCAGGAAAGAAACTTTAGCTTACAACCATAGGGAGCCATTTCAAGTGTATACACGCAAGACTAGTTTACCGTATGTTGCTTACCACAATTTGCATATTTTAACCTTCATTAATGATACTAAGTGCCTTCACTGTTATTTGCTGTTGCTTTTCTTTAATGTTTTCCTAGCACTAGATTTGTCTATTTTGTTTATTTCTACTGTAGTCTGGTAAGAAAAAAAGGAAAGACTCCATTTAATCATATTTATTTTAGAATGCATCCCTGATTTAAAAATCAGAGTACTACACAGATTCTCTTATGACATTTAACATGATTAAAAAAAATGTTTTCTTAAAACAGAACAAGACAAACACAAAAAATAAATATTATTAATAGGAAATAATCATAAATATTAGGAGGTAGTAGTTATTCTGAAATGTGAATACACAGCAGACAAAGAAGACTCTTTTAGTAATGCCGCAAGCTAGGAGTTTATCTTTTTATTTCTCAGAAGAATGCCATTCTAGATTTCATAGAGTAAAATACATTTTGCAATGAAGTTAATATATGTTGTATCAAATGAAAACTAGAAGCATTAAACCTCTTTTACAAAGGATTCTTTTCAGTATAATATTAATACTGAACCTGCCAAATGATTACTGATATCAATATCCTTCTGGTCTATCTGAAAGGAAAGCAGTGCAAGAATCCACAGAATCAAAAATTCTTGTAGAACATCAACAGATGCTATGCAATCAATACTATGTCTGTATCCACACTGGTGAGGAGCAAGGAGACAAAGTTGTTAGTTCCTTGAAGTAGATGCTTTGCCATAGCTTTATAATATTTTTTGTCCAAAAAAAAAAAAAAAAAAAAAAAAACACAAAAACTCTCCAAAAATTTGGAGCAGATGAATAATTTGCCAATTCATATGCAAACCACAGGCAAGCCTTCTTCAACAATCAGTAGCAATGTCCTCTAAACCATAGCCGTTTAGCTGTTTCAGATGGACACAGCGGTTTTTCTCAGGCTTTTAGCATATGGGAATTTGATACATTTCCAAAATGCTTCTGATCCCACAATGAACAACAATTGGTGCTGAAGTTAGGCATACTTATCCTTTTTAGATTGGATTCTACTAAAAAGACTGGTAGCAGCCTGGTAGTATAATAGGGCACCTGCTTCACTAAAGTTGAGGCAAAAGCTTCCAAATCTCTGAGCTGCTGCTGGCATATAGACTGCTTCTCTATGGTAGTGCAGGGATATGGAAGAGGCCCAATCAGCCTTGCAAAACTCAGTGGAGGGGAGTGCTTGCTTTAGATGCTAGCATTTCTCACTGTGGTTCTGCCTAAAGATACTTACGCTAGTACCTAAGTATCTTTTCTTCAGGAAATGAATTAGGATGTCTGTGAAAGCTCAGCTAAAATTAATTTTAGTGACATGGCATTTCAGTGCTAGATAGCAGTTGTCCAAAAATGTGTGGAATAAATGGGATTGCTCTATATTCTTCTCTAGAATATGTATAACATTATGGCTATTTATGATGTGCGTTCATGCATATTTTAGTTGTGTTCTTAATTGAGATTTATAATGATGCTGTCTCCCTCTTGCTGGGTTAGATATGCACAGCACATGTTGTATAACTTTTGGTGTACTTATTAGGCATAGACGTTAGCCGGGAAATAGTTGAAACTGACAGCATATGGAACCAAGACTAAAATATGGCTTCTTCATTTGCAGATCTATTAATGTCACATATATGGATCATCTACTCAGTTTAATTTGATTTTAAAAGTTGTTTCTTTTTTTTTTTGATGGAAGACAAATAATCTGGCTATATAGAGTTGTTATTTTTCTTTATTCATGTTAGTTTTCTCTCTGTGTATGGGTGCAAAGCATATGTAAAATTGTTTGTACATGTGTGTATATATATATGTCCATATGTGTGTTTATGCATTGCCTATTTACACTTCTTAATAATTTTCAAATAAATGTCTGAAAAATAATTAAATGAAGTGCTAACCTCTCATTTTCAGAGCAATCAGACAGGGTATTTGTCTCTTGCACACAAGGCCATCTTTCTCACATTTTTACTATTATTCTTCTGGCAAATATGAATGTTCTCTCCTTCCCATTAAAGCAATTAAAGCTATGTTTTACAACTTTAAGATATTCTAGATAACACCAAGAAGTGCTGAATTTCCATTTTCTAGTTCCTACATATTTTTTTCTTACAAAATATTTGTGTCAAAAAAAAAAAAAAAGCTGTATTTTCCTTCTTTCCACCCCTTAATGCAAAAATGAAGGATGGAGTCCTTATCTGCTCTAATTTTGAACTTCATTTATTTAGTCTGATTTGGAACAATCTTAAGTACATGCTATGATACATTAAAAAAAAAAAATGAAAGAAGTATATTTAGAGCAGATTGAAGAATACATTTCTATTGAGTTTTAAACTGAACTCTATTTTGGAACCTTTCTGAAGCTTTATGATTTATCCGTAATTGGAAATCCTGTGTGTCGTAATCCCACTGTTTCCTAGTGACCCAACTATGAAGAAAATTCTTTTTTCTGACAAAAAAAATGAGAATCAGTAACTGCTTGGATATGTATATCTGCAATGTATAAGCTGCATTCATAGATCAAAATAAGATAACATAACAAGATAAAAATAACTTAATAAAAATAATATAAAAATAAAACAAGATAAAAATAATTATTTGATGTTTGGTGAGGTGATGTATTAAATGGATTACTTCATCACTATCCAGTAGAAGTATGATTCCTTATATATGGATCCTGTTGGAGATGAGGGGTGAGAATTATGCAGTGTTCAAGACATGGTGCACAAGGACTCAGCATCTCTCATTTGAAATGTCCTTGGTTTTGTGTCTTGCTTTTGTTATTAAAGACCTCTCTTTGGTCTTAAAAAAAAAAAAAAAAAGTCACTTAATAAACTTTATATCCACTACCCTTTTTTTGTGCTTTGTCTACTTATTTTCATGACCTATTTGTGAATTAATAAAGTATTGTTAGTAATGGGGATCAGTATATTATAAATTCAATTGCATAAACATATTTTTAATGGATCACTATTACTTGTTTGACATGTAATAGAAAATATGTAGAAAAATAGAAATGATTTTAATATAAGGTATGATGTTTACTTTTCAGGTGCAGCAGCTAAATCATATGGATGAAGTATGTTATGAAAACGTGCTGAAGCAAATAATGGCTGGACACCAGGTATTTTTTTGGTTTGGTTTGCATTCAGAACAAACATAAAGAAATTGGTTTTGATCATTATAAAGTTTGTTTTAAATATTTTTTTTTTTGAGGTATGTCACTTCAAGGGTCTTCTTTAACCTCAAAAACACTTTATAGAATCAGCATGCAAGAAAACCTAAAGAGGCTAAGAAATGTTCATTTGTACCAAAGGTGAAAATTTCTAGTATAACTCAAGCTAACTAATGAATATTTATGTCTTGAGTTTAAAATGACAAAGGTTGGTACTTAGAGGCCTTAGACTTAGGTACATTTAATGATTTAAAATAAAATAAAATAAAATCTAGTTATTATTCTCACCCTTTCCCATATCTTGCCAATTCTAGCTAGAGATCCTGTTGGAGATGAGGGGTGAGAATTATGCAGTGTTCAAGACATGGTGCACAAGGACTCAGCATCTCTCATTTGAAATGTCCTTGGTTTTGTGTCTTGCTTTTGTTATTAAAGGAAGTAATCCTTCATTTTGCTCTACGGTAGAAGTTTCTGCAGTGAATTTTCAAATCTGACATTCCCCTTGGCTTGACACCTTTGCATGAATAGTTTATCTTTCTGTTATTGTTGTGCTCTTAGATCACCATCACATGATGTCTTCTTTTTGTTATTTTTTTGCAAATATAGCAATGTGAGAGGCAGTAGTTGTGACAGGTATGGCACCTGTTCAGAGCATGAACAAAACTAAGTAATCTACATATAACGGAAGGAAATTCACAAACAATGCTAAGAACTGTGTATTTTCCCTGTTTCAAAGAAAATTCAGATTATGATGTTATTTTAAAAGTTGAACAGTTGGTTTATGACTTGGAGAAAATAAAATTCTTCAGCAACAAATAACTCTTCCTTCTCCCTCTGGTTCAATATCGCTTACCTTCCCTTGCTATTATCAACTACTGGTGATATATTCAAAAAGCTTTTAATGTAGTCATGAAGATTGCATATGGAAAGTTGATATTTGCCAGAGTGAAAATTTTTAACAACATTTGTTGGCAGTACCAAGGGAACTTGAGTTTGTTATTTCCTCATTGTCAACTATGCTCACATCTTACCATATTTCTTAAATTGAGGTAGCTTTAGTTGCTTGTATTTCACTTTTTGTTATGATTGTGTGTATTTTCACTTGCTATAGATGAAGCTACAAGTAGCAGATTCTTTAAGTCAGTATGTCTAAACAACTAACATTTCTTGGAATACAGGCAGAAAGTTGCATGCTGTTCCAGAATATTTATTGCACCTTTCTTCCCCTCTCTTTTCTTCAGACTGAGGGGGAAAAATATCTAAAAATTTATCTAATAAAGACTCAAGTGCAATAATTCGTATAATTCTTGCAGATGGTGTTTTGTTGTTTGCATGGCTTTCCTTGAGAATGGTTTTAGTTCCTGTACAAACAGTTGAATGCACGAGTGTTTTAAGGCATGTGCTGCAGCTGAAAAGATGTCACATGAAGAACACTAGTCTCCATAATGTTAGTTTCACTAGCTGAGACAATTGCTGATCTCAGTTTCTGAAAATTATGTTCCAAGCCAACAATCAAATAAGCAGTGTATTTTCAGACAAGGCAGAAGTGTCATTTCCCTTGCTATAGAAAAGTTTGTTTGATTTCAGAATGCTTTGGTTGATTTGATTCAATTGATTGTAAATGTTAAGCACTTTCATTGCTTTAAAATGTTTGTTCTGGGTATGATATATGTTGACTATCACTAGCCTGTGGTAAATATGCTGATTAAAGTGACAAAGATAACATAGATTGCTAGCAGTGCAAATTCAGTATGAATATTGTTCTTTGATGATCATTCAGTGTAAGAATTTATCTATATGCTGAATATATATGCAAGTTGAATTCAGTAAAAAATACATAAATCAGTATGGCATTTCAAAAAGTTATGGTAATGAGTTTAATGATATTTCAAAGCAATTGTATCAAGCACAGGTATATATATCAAGGAGTAGCATTTGAGATATGTTACAGAACTCTTAAATATACATTTATGTAACTTTTTTTATATTTCCTTTTTTCAAATTATTGAAAACATTTGTCTTTATACTTATGAAACAGACCTTCATATCCTGAAATGATGATATACAAAACACTACTATGCAGTCTTTGACAATGCAGAGCTAAGCATATCAGCTCATTGTATAATACAGTTAATTATAGTTTGTAGTATTTAATCAGGTAGTAAAAGTGAGGGATTTTACTTTTAATGAGTATTCTCTGATAAATGAACTGTCTAATCATTATACAAACTGCAGATGTTAAAAAAAAAAAAAAAAAAAAGAAAAAGGCAGATATATCTGCACTGAAATACCTTCCCCGTAGTGTAGGATGAATTCTATGCTAGGAAGGTTTTCCTTAGTGTGTTTTCATAATTTTGAGAATAGCATTTGATATTCTAGAGTTATCAGCTGCTTCTGATTTTTTTGTTTTAGAAATTCATTGCCTTGTGTACAGTTTTAATGTAGTCTGATACTGTCTTGCTCTGTAACCTTTCATAGCTTTTTTTTTGTTTTTTTTTTTTAAGTTTTTCTTTAAACTTGTGTTTATTTTCATTCTGTGTGTGTGTATAAAGTTTGTTTGCTTTCTTACAAAGTTGTGGCTGTTTCTAAATGGAAAGATCATAGGATCATAGAATGGTTTGGATTGGAAGGGACCTTAAAGCCCATCCAGTTCCAACTCCCCTGACATGGGCAGGGACATCTCCCACTTGCCCAGGTTGCTCCATTCAGCCTGGCTTCAACACTTTAAGGGAGGGGGCATCCACAGCTTCTCTGCGCAACCTGTTCCAGTGTCTCACTACCTTGAGTGAATAATTTCTTCCTTATGTCTAAATTTATATCTTATATCTTAATCTAAATTTACCCTGTTTTAGTTTAAAACCATTACTTGTCCTATCACTCCACTCCCTGAAAGAGTCCTCCCCCCCCCCAGCTTGCCTATAGGCCCCCTTTAAGTACTGTAAAGGCCACTTTAAGGTCTCCCTGAGTCCAGAGTGCAAGCAAAATTCTGTGGTGAGGAGGTCCTTGCACGAGATTTGGGGAGGAAGAAAGATGAAAACTCACAGAGGGGCAAGCCAGTCCACCACTGGGTGCAGGGTCAGAGCAAGAATCACAGAAAATTACAGTCTGGAAAAGAGAAGACTGAGAAGAGACCTCATCAATGTATATAAATATCTGAGGGGATGGTGCCAAGAGGATGGAGCCAGTCTCTTTTCAGTCACGTCCAGTGAGAGGATGAGAGACAACAAGCACAAATTGAAGTATAGGAGGTTCTGGCTGAATTTGAGGGGGCATTTCTTTACTGCGAAGGTGACAGAGCACTGGAACAGGTTGTCCAGAGAGGCTGTGGAGTCTCATCTGGAGATATTCAAACCCTGCCTGCATGCCATCTTCTGTAGTGTGCAGTTGTAGTGTGTAGATCCTGCTTGGCAGGGGGGTTGGACTAGATGATGTTCAGAGGTCCCTTCCAACCGCAGCCATTCTGTGAAAATGGTAGTGTTTCCAGAAAGGGCAACAGCAGCATCATTCATTCCTGACACAGTTATGCAGCTGTTACTTTATGGTCTATATGGCCTCCCCAAAGCCTTCTCCAAGATGAGCAGCCCCAGTTCTCTCAGCCCCTCTCCACGGGAGAGGTGCTCCAGCCCTTGATCATCCTCTTGACCTTCCTCTGGATGAGTCCATGTCCTTGTGATGGGGGCCCCAGAGTTGAGCACAGTGTTCCAGGTGGGGTCTCATAAGAGCAGAGGAGAAGGGGAGAGTCACCTCCCTCACTCCACTGGCCACGCTTATTTTGATGCAGCCCAGAATACAGTTGGTTTTCTGGGCTGCAAGCACACACTGCTGCTTCATGTTGAACTTTTCGTCAGCCGGCATCCCAGGTCCTTCTCCTCAGGGCTGCTCTCAATCCACTCTCTGCCCAGCACGTATTTGTGCTTGGAATTGCCCCAGCCCAGATGTTGGACCTTGCACTTGGCCTTGTAGAATTTCATGAGGTTCACATCCTCTTCCCAAGTACTTCAGAAAAAAAAATCTACAGCAGTTGTATATCTGAATGAAATTCAGGAAATATTTGAAATTTTCTATCTTTTGAGGCAGTAATATATGACAGGCACTCTGATCTCATCAGCAGTGGTTCAGAGAACCAAAAGCTATATTCCATCTTTATGCAAGAAAGAAATACCAGAATCAGAGAAAAATATATTCCCTTTTCTAAAGTTCCATGAGTTTGAGTTAATGTACGCTCTCCTGTGGCCATCAAACTTTCACAATGTTGTCTTTAAGATTCTTTATTAGAGTCTTTTGAATGAGTTAATAAATTAAACCCAACAGTTGTTTGTTTACCTACTCTTCTGTTAACTCATTTTGAAAGAATTCTACAGTGCTAAAAAGGAGTAATTTAGTCTTATGGAAGTCATGCTGATGTGCCACTGTCGTATTATAGGTTATAGTGTGATGCTTGACTGAAGTTATATGTTCATGTGTTTTAATAGATGTACGTGTGTTTTCATTTTTTAAGACTAAGGCTGGTAGGAGGTAGTTGCATTCTACAGACATGTGTTTTGACAGATGGAGAGAAGCTTTTTATGTTGATTTTTCAACAGTCATACTCTGCAAGACTTCAAGATCTTTCTGGCTACTGGGAAATTAAGAGTTGGTGATTCAGCCTTTAATTTTGATCCATCTGCTCAAACTAATGAGATATCTCATTTGTAGGCTTCACTTTGAATTACCAAATGCAACTGAAGCTGTAACATTTGTCTTATAGCACAACTCTCCTCTTGCTGAACTTGAGGAAAAATGTAATGATGAATGGCTTGCCCTACTGAGTTTTCTGGGGTTCTTGTTACAGAAACTTTTTATGGTGACTGGAGAATGAAGATCAGAAAATGTCCCAAAGGTTTCCTGGTGCTTTTTAAGTCAGCGTGCTCTTTTTGTAGGATTACTAGTGATGTAGGTCTTCATGATGAGGTTCCTTTGTCATATCCTACCTCTTAAGACTATGTTAAGTGAGAAGGGATTTTTCTCAGTGTCCTTCTGTGCTTGGTATTAGCTGGTGAATATTTGTTTTCATGTAATACTTAAAATTTGCTGTGTTCTTATATTGCCTGCAAGTATGTTAGAGCCTCTTGGATTGCTTTGCACTTTTGGAGTTTTACTTCTACCCTTTAATAAACCAAAGACTCTTTAAACAAAGAGAGGGGAAAAAAATGTTAAAATTACACACTTTATCAGAGAATGTGACCCTATACTCAGTTACAGGTAGAGTATTTTTGCCAGCATTTGTCTTCCAGAATACTCTTTTCTCAAAGACTGTGTCATCAAAAATTATCATTCCTCAAAATGATTATACCTGTTTCTTGTCAGACAGTCTCCAGGAGTGAATCACAGGCATTAGCAGCAGTAGTTCAGCTACGGAGCTGAAAAGGCTTTTTAACATTTTACAGCCCTGTAAGAAAGGCGTCTAGTGCCAAGCGTTCTGGGGAGTGGGTAGCACCTTGCTGAGGCAGCCTGCAGAGAACCTCGTAAGATCAGCAAAGACAACAGCTGAATACCACACACGTCAACATCATTTTTATAATAAATTGAAACATTGTATTGTTAGCCGGTTTCAGACAATGCATACCCTGCTGTCCTTGTCTTCATGTTGTATGAGGTAGGAAAAGCCCTTGACTTGTTATTTGAGGAATAATACAGTGTTTTTAGGAGTTGTGAGGAATAACAGTATTTTAAGGTTGTTGTTTGTGTGTTTTTTTTAATGCTCAGAAACGTGTGAATTTTACCTACACTAAACTCCTTTCTCCAAAATATATGAAACTGTTGCACTTCAAGGTTCATTTTCCTGAAGTTAGTATCCAAGGGAAAATGCTCTTCTTGACTCCAACCATCTCTGTTGCTGCATAGGCTCACTTCCAGTATATCTTCTATTGTTACTGACCTTTTGCTTTCCTCTCACACTGCCTTGGTTACTGAGAGAAAAAGATGATCGTATGTTTCTCTCATTGTCCCCATCACCTCTTAACTAATTCTGCTGTTATGAATCGATCAGAACCTTACTGTTCTTTTTTCTGTTCTTTTTACTTTTGTGAAATTAAGAGCATCTAAAAACCTGAGAATACAGAGGGTATCTTTGGATTTTGTTTTTAATTTTTACATTATGTTTTAGAATGGCTGTTGCAGAAATTCTTTGAGAGATTTCAGAGAATGTGCTTCCTCAAACTGCACATGTAAACCTCTCATGCTTTTGCCATGTTCCCCAGACTACTCATCTTGTCCGTTTCTGCAACTTTTTCTTTCTTTTCTTCTTATAGCTCTTCGATACTACTTAAACCTTCAAAAGAAGTCCTGTGTTCTTTGCCCTTGGTGTTGTTTCAGCAGGTCTCTTGTATTTACCCTCTGCACCTTACTTTCCTCTCTGTGTCCCTCTTTCCCACCCACATTCCCCAACCTTCAGTACTCTGTTACTCCCTCTTCAGCCATAGATACCTAAGTTTTAGTCTGGGTTCCTTACCTAATGCACTTAGCTAGTTTGGCCTTTTTGTTGCCGATTACAGTTTTCAATTTGGAGTGCCCTTGGCATTCTCTCATCTACTGTAACTTTTTATCCTCTTTAAGAAAACAAGTGTCTCATTTTCCACTGTTTTTGATAATTTTCTATGCAATGGAGATAGGAAGAGAGGATAGAATTAACATTCTGGAAGTCTGGGACTGAAAATGTACAGGAAGACAGAAGGACAAGAAAAGGAAAACAAGAAACAGACATAGACATAACCATCACTTGATGCTGCAAGTGGTGATCTTCACACTGCCCATTTTCTGCTTATTTCAGTTCACTTTTCTTAACAGTCTTTTGAAGAATGTTTTGTTTTTGTTTTTGTTTTTTTTTCCTCAAGTATCTACTTGTCGGTGCCTGAGTCTGCTCTTCTGCTTTGAAATAGTTTCTTAGTTTTAGCTGGTTTCTTCTGCCTCATTTAGCATTTTACAGTTAGCATTTTTTACAATATTGTCACAACTGCATCTGATATACCTAAGACATCTTTATCTTTTGTCTTTTAAGATTAAATGTGGATTGATTTTTTTTTATGTGCAAAATGCTGCCATAATACTTGTTCAATTCTTACTATATGGTTAGTATGCAGTTTTGGTAGGGATCAGACTTGGTCTATTAATTAGAACATATGTGCTTAATTAAAATGTTCTATACCACTGTTGTGCATTTAGTTCATTAGAAACAATATTGAGATAATATGCATTTTTTATATTAGAATAACTAATTTTTGTATTAGAATAACTTCTAATTATCATCTTACACAGATTATTAATACTTAATATACTTTCAAATCAGTATTGTTGATGTCACAGGTCAGAAAAAGATTATACTTGAATTTATATAGTCAAAAATGTTCCCATGCTATATAGTGCATAAAAGATTCACTGTCTGTAATTGTTCTGTATTTACAATAATTAACTTGAACTTTGCAGTACTGAGAAGTGTCATCTTGTTTTCCTTAAAAAGCTATCTTAAGCCAAAAAAGAAAGTCTGAGTAGTTATTTTAAAACTGTTGTATTAAATTGTCAGAAGTAAATTTGACAGGTATTAATTTCATCTGTAAAAATGATGGATTAAATTTCTTTATTATCAGTTTTCCAGCTGTTATTTGGTTGCAGAAGCCATGTGAAGATAAAAGTTTAATAAGCTTAGTTACTGCATCTGTTGACATTGCTTTTATAGCTGTGTCCTAAGATAAGATTTAATAAAACACTATTTTTTTCAGAGGTCTCTCTGGAACTTGCTATCTTGAGAATTAAGCTTGTCCTAGTCTTCTCCCTGAGTTAAATAGTGTGTATAGCACACTTTGGACAAATAATTCTGAAAAATTACTGGATTTATTAAATTTATTATCCAAGGGTTTGGGGGGTTTTGAGTTCCATTTAATAGCCTAAAAAGTTTATTCGAGTCCATTTTGTAGCTCTACATTTGTACAGATTGCTTCTGTTTTCCAGGTACATCTTGCCTGCATATATATATATATACATATATATATATATATACAGGTATTGTTTATATGTGCACACACATAAGTTTAAGGTGGTCAGACAAGATGGGTTAATTATGTTTAATCTCTTCAGATGTTATTTCCATGTCAGCTGATTACATGAAGCCTTGAATACTTTAGATATCTTTCTGTAGAACTTCTCATGTAGGTACAGGTCGGGTCTATCAGTATGCATAATTTCTTTAACGAAATCACAGACTAAATTATCTAGTGGTGGTGTGCTATTTTTATGTTCTTTGTCTTCATCATTTATTTATGTGCTTCCATGATAACTGCCTTTTGCAGTTTTAGATATAATTGTTACCATAATTGGATGTCTGAATAAATAAAACTTCATATCTTACTTTAATTAAGAATACTATATTGGTGTGCTAACTATGCAGATGATATCCTTCAAAAAACTGTATGTACCAGATGTTTCATGTTAAATGAGACATTCATATTATTTTCCATTGTATTTTCTGGTCACATCTCTTTGGCTTTAAACATTTAATACCTTGTCAGTTGCCTATCTGAATAGATGAAAAATTGCTGGAAATGGATGCTGTAACAAGTTATGCACATGAAAACCGCTTATTCAATTAGTCTTCTAAACGTTTGTGTGCTACATTTCTATGCCTTACAATAATTTTTGCATATGTCTCTGTTTACATAGTAACTTGTCTGTGCATGTCTACTCAGGTGTTCATAATTAATTTCTGTAGACCAGAAGCGCAAAATTATTTTCCTACCAGTAATTATTAGTTCACGGGATGTTTGGTATATGCCTATAGTCTTACACAGCTACACAATAATGTCTATATTTGTAATACATCTATTTAAGGTTGCGGTTGCTCCTATTTAGAATTTCTGTTCTTCTGATATTAATGAGTGTACACTGAATCATTAAATAAAATATCAAATTTAATTCCAAACAATTAACTTCTCATAGTCTGAGGGAAATAATAAATAATAATAAATTTTATTACTCTGTAATAGGCCATTTGAGTGAGCTTTTTTTTTGTGGGAGATTTGAAAATTAAGTTACAGGTGTATAGTTAGCATACTATTTATATTTATTTTAGTATGTATTTATATTTTTATATTATTTTATACTATAATTATATATTATGAATATATTTAGTTATATTTATACAATACGTCTAATAGATGTGTTCATCCACTTACAGATGTGGTAAAGGCAGCTACATCACTCTCGCAGCCTAATGTTGTGAGTTTTACTAGCTCTAAGTTAAAAGCTGGTTTTCAAACACAGAGCTGCAGACTATTAATGGTCTATCAGTTTGTGGGAAGTTAAGTCTGTGGATGCCCGTTAGCTTTGTGTTTGTCTTCAGTAAGAATTTAATGACAAGGATAAATGATTTCTTCCAGAAGAAATGTCAGTGGTCTGAAGCTTTTGAAAAATTCTTGCTTTTGTAGCCATTAAAAAAAAAATCCTGTGTTTAATCTAATAGATACTATCAACTAACAACCTTCCTGATTATCACCAAAATTTTTGTAAATTATTCAAAATGTAACAACACAACTACTGTCCACTGATGACTCACAGGCTTTTTAGTAGATGTTACCAAAGAATCCCATAGTGATTTCATTAGTGTTTTCATTTGAACTATATGGTGATATAGATATAGAAATTAAGTTATTTGGAGGAATCTACGAGGATGAGAAATAAAAACTCTTTATTAAGATGGTAAGATGCATCAGGAAATTCCTTTCACCTTGTATTCACTTTCCAGGATAGAAGAGTTCTCACATATGTAGTTCTTTGGTACTGATAACATCCTTTATGGTTACTGAAAAGATATAGAACAAGAGAATAGATTTTAGTATCTTTTATGTTCCTTTCATGAGCATAATTTGCATATTACCACTGGCTTCTGGGTTATTCTTGTACCTAAGGAGAGTATATATTTAAGTAAATACAGTTTTGGAAACATAAGAGAATAAACTTTACAACTCTATTATAGAGTAGTATTCATGATTTATCTATGATTTGTCAAAAATTGAATTTATGATAACCAAAAAAAAAGTGTGTTATATGAAGTCAGAATAGTTAATGTCAGGCCAGGACAAAAGGAAATGCTTGAAACAAATTCTTGCATGATCTTGTTTCGCTAAAAAAAGATGCAGTGAAAAGCTGCTTATGATTTTGAATAACAATTGTCATTCAAGTCCATTGGCATCCGTAAGAATGCAATTGTTAGCTGCCTAATGACATATATTTGCATAGTAATAGACTAGCTATTCTTGCTTAATTTTCTCTACAAGAATAGATATTGCTATTTCTATTTCCATCCTGTCAATTAAAATTCAGAATAATTTCTACTACCTGTAGGAGTCAGTAAAGTATTGTTTGTTTGTCTTAGTGAATAATTTGCCTTCTACATCAATTTTCATTCTTTTCATTTTTGCACTGCATTTTGTAAGGATAAGTCTTCATGCTGTTTTGCAGAAATAACACATAATAAATTTTTGAAAGATCTGTTTCTGTTTTAGACATTTTTAGTCTTAGTATATTAAGGCAATGAATGTTATCTTCTTTCACCCTCTTCTCCCTTTAATTGCCTCTGAGTGTTTTTAATTGTGCTTTTGTTTTGTTTTGGGGAATAATCAACCACTATATAAATCTAATAAAGTTAAAATAAATAAATGGAAATAATCTTAATTCAAACTAGATATTAATTTACCTACCATTTAAATGTATTTGGCTAAAGCTACAAATTGAAGATAAGAGCCCATTGTCTTGTTCTGAAAAGGATGCCAGAATCTGTAGTTAAGCATTGATTCCATAACTATGCATTTATTTTATAGGCTGTTCAATGTAGTTCAAAATATAATAAAACACTATCATAAACACAAGTGTTTACAATTTTTAAGGTAATTTATTCTAATAGTATTTTAAAACTTTCTAATATAAATTAAATCAGACAAACCAATCAGCATACATTAGTGAAAAATGTCTTACTGTTGAATAGCTCTAAAGGAGGAATCGTGAAGTTTCATGTGGGCAAATGCTTTTTATGCAGAAGCATCCTTCCATCCATACACACTGGTTGTTCTTCAGTGTAAAGGTTTTTTATTATCATACTCACTCATTTTAATGCTAGAGGCTTAATGTAAAACTTACAGGTCCAGAACTGTTTTATCCATAGCTTTGAATGGAAGTGACACCAATCCCCTAAGCCTTTCATTTTCATAATGTGGCAGAAAACACAATGTCATGCTTTACATCAGCACAGCTCAATGCCTCTCTGAATTGCCTGTTCAATTGTACATGCAGCATATTGAACAAAATTAGGAGAAATTAGGGGTCTGCATCCAGTTGCTGAGCTCAGATCTCATTGAGATCACAGAGCTCACACAACTGAGTGCTGCAGTGGGTGGAAACAGGCTCTTTGAAAAGGTCAGGCTAGGATGGCAAGGAGTTTGCTTGTACATGAAAGCACAGCAGGGATACCTGGAGCTCTGCCTGAGGATGATGAGCCAGCTCAGAGCTTATGTGTAGACAAACGTTGTTGGGAGAGTGTGCTCAGGACTTACTGATCAGTAAAAAAAGGAAGTAGTTAAGGCCTTCTTCAGACTATTAGAAAAAGCCTCATGTTCACAGTCTGGTCTTTCTGTGGAACTTTACCCTGATATCTGCTAGGGGGATAATACAGCAGGGCAAAAGCAATCCAAGAAGTTTCTGGAGTGTATTGATGACAACTTCTAGCACAGGTTATTGAGTAGTTGAGTGTTAACACTCTGTTAAACCTTGTACTGGAGAACCAAAAAAAAAAAAAAAAGATGCTTTGGTTGCAGTGACCATGAGCCATGAGATGTTGGCATTCAGGATTCTGATGGAGGCAACAAAACAAAAAGATGAATAATAACCCGGGGCTTTAGGGAAGCAGACTTTGGCCTCTTCAGGGATCTGCCTGGAAGAATACTATGATGGTTCTGGAGACAAAGGTCCAGAAGAGCTGGTTGACTTTCAGGGATCGTATCTGCCAAGGTCAAGATTGATCCATCCCAACACGTGGGAAATCTAGTAAAGGTGGTGTAAGGCCAGCATGGATGATTAAGGAACTTCAGCATGGATGATTGCATGGATGATTAAGGAACTTTTTTTTTTAAAAAAAAAAAAAAGTCAAATAATAAGAGGAAGCACACGGGAGGGGACAGG
This sequence comes from Anas platyrhynchos, assembly GCF_047663525.1. NCBI lineage: Eukaryota > Metazoa > Chordata > Aves > Anseriformes > Anatidae > Anas > Anas platyrhynchos. The sequence goes on from NC_092589.1 coordinate 77,291,555, forward strand.
AGACCCATGAGGAATGTAAAGACACTGACCATGCAGGAATAGGATTAAGAAAGCCAAATCCCACTTGAAGGTGAATCTGGCAAGGGATGTAAAGAGCAACAGGAAGGACTTCCATAAGTACTGCAGCAGCAGAAGGAAGGGTAGGGAAGATGATGTGATGGCTGTCTGCTGAACATGAGGCAGGAGACCTGGTGATAGAGGATATAGAAAAGGCTGCTGAATGCCCTCTTGACCTTGGTCTTTCCTGATAAGATTCACCTTCAGGAATGCCAGGTCCGTGAAATAAATAGGAAAGATTGGAGCAAAGACTTTGCTTTCACTCACCATTACATACGTCTATGGAACCTGATGGCATACATGCACAGATTTAAAATGCATGAGGCTATACAAAAGGAGGGCAGATAGGAAGCAAATGAAGAAAGTAGTTCCAATATAATGTCTTTACCTTAGCTTTTAGCATAAAATTGCAAGAGCAATAACAAAAATGAGACTTAAGTGTATGATGTAATATTCATTCAATATCCAATGTAATTTCATTCTAAGTGAAAAATAAATTTCCATATTAAGATAAATACAAAAAATGAAGTAACAGGCATACATCTTTGTTGTAGTGAATTTAAAAAGTAGAATTGTTATGGTTAGATGAGCAGTTGCACATTATGGCAGTAAAAATCTCTGTAAGCTGTATAGGAGTTAACACTCTTAAATACTGGTATATCTAAATAGGTAGATAATTAAATGAGTAGCTATACTAGATAGAAAGTATTTTTATTAGGTTCCATAGAGTTTGTTTCAAAAATTCTAGTTTTTGTTCAAGCAGGAATGATCAGAAGTAATTTGAGTGGATAATTAAATCAAAACTTAGCAGAGACAGCAATTACTGGTAATCTATCAGGAGTTCAAAGTAGATTATATCACATTACAGTACTGATTAGTTGATGAGGCATTATAGATTATTTTTTTTATCATTGTTATTAGTTAATCTTTTCCATTAAAATTCTGTATGGTATTGTGTGTCTTTGTTCTTTAGCAGAATTTGCTGAATGTTTTCCTTGAATAGAGGGTGTTTTTTTTTAGTGGTGGTTCCTGATGAATTTTTGTATGTATTTTGAACCCTCAAGTGGGAATGAAAATTCCTGTGTTCTAACACACGCTATTTAATTTGGCATGATGAGTAAATGCAGTCTGCTTTTAGCTTGTGTAAAAAAATATTTTCTCTCTAAAAGGAAGGGGGTATATGGAATGTCTCATTTAGGAATGGTTTTTAGGCAGTTTAGTAATCCTTCCATTTTCTGTAGTCTAAAAGAGAATCTTAATGCATGTGAAGATTAAATCAATATTTCTCTTAAATCCGTGATGTACTAAAATGAATTAAAATAAATTCAATTTTTCTTGTTGCCTTGGTAAGTTGTTGAGCTTTTTCCATTTCCTTGTTGTTTGTTAATATGTGAAAAGACTATGTAAAATACAAAAATATGTTAAAATTCAAATAAAATGTGTACATTAAACTTTTTTAAGCTTTAGTATGGCTTATCTTATATCATATACTTTACTCCTGTTCTTTTAGTTGGTAGTTCTGGATAGTGATCTTTCATAAGCTGCTGTTATGTTAGTGAGGGAAAAGGGAAATAGCATTTATACACCTTCGTGCTATCATTTAGTATTGGCAGTCAAGCCGTTCTGGGTTTACAGTGTGTGTTTTTGATCAAAAGCTATTAGTGAGCCATGTGTGTTGTTCTCATTTATATTTTGCATGAAGTATACTTTTCATGCTCTAACTGTTAGGTGTTAAAATTTTGAGCTGTATCTTGGCAGTCGGGAAGAAATCACAGCACAAATGATAAACAATTTTATTATTCCTTAGAATTAGGCTAAACATTAGTGAACCGTAGTTACTTAGTCCAGGAGATGGTTCTGTTTAGTGAAGTACAAAAGATGACATTTTTGGTGTAAGTAGGGACAGTCAGCATTCCTTGGGAAGAAGTGTTGAAACTTCATTAGGAATTGAGTTCTGTAAAATCCTTGGAGGAGACTTCATTCTGACCTTAAGGGAGAAATGTATGGATACATTGATCTATCAATCAATATCCCTAGGTATTCATTTTCATTAGAAGTAATACCCAGTTAAGAATTTAATACAAATAAAAGAATGTGGTATAAGGGCTTAGACGGGTAAAGCAAAATAATTTCTTGAAGCTAAAATAATATATACATTGTTATACTTGTCTCTAAACTACATAATTACTATCTGTATTGCAGTAAATTGCATTCCTTTGTCTCAATTTCTTTGGAAGCTGTGATACAGAGTGGTGGCAAATCCTAGGCCTTCTGTCTCAAGAAGACATGTTAATAAAACAGAGATACTGAACACAAGCGTTAGTGTGACCAGTAGCAAGATGGAAATAGCGAGATGGAAAAATACCTGAAAGAGTCGGTGTGCTCCTCCAAAAAGGTGAATGCATCATTTTGGAGTTAGCATAGATAATGTTACTATGAAAGAGATAATTTCCAGTAGGAAAAGTTATCCCACTCATCTTTACTGTCCAAGGCAGAAGAAAGGGTGTCTGAATTTCAAGTACCTGATGATAAATGTCATCTGATTTTAAAAACTTTGGTTATGCATGCGTTGTGTTTTTTATTTCTTGTCTAATAAAATTCTCATCTAATAAAAATATGGCAAGTTCTGCAAGTGTCTAATTACACGTCCAGGTTAGCACAAAAGTACTAGTTCTCCCAGGTATTCCGAATAACACACGTTTCAGTGCTTCGGTAATGTGCTAACATGTTTCAGGGAGATTAGAGCCTGGAAATAGGCAACACTGGGGGAATACAAGCACTTCCTGTTGTGAATTTTAAACAAAGTCTTTAGCAAGAATGCTTGATTTGTTTCATGCTTTAAGAAAATTCTGGGGAGGTAACCTAGCTAGAGGCATTTGCCTTTTCCTTTCTGTAATATTTTTGTCATTTAAAAGCTTTGGTTTCGGGAGAGCAGCAGCAGACGCTTTCAGCAGTAGGGCTGTATACACCAGAGCTAGCTTTGAACTGCAGAGTACAGATCTAATTACACAGCTTGTAGCTGTGGAACCGCTTCTTTCTATTCTAAATTACTTTTCCTAACATATTTGCATAATTTAATGCACAGAGATTTTGCCACTGAAATATAATATTCTCTGACACAGTTAGGACAGGCTAAATTAACCTGTTAAAGGCTATGTTGCTGTCTCACAGTATATTTCGTAAATGCTCACCAACTTTTTTGGGGAAGAAACATTCAGTGAGGTGTTATATGTCAATTTTTAGCTAGGACTGGTTCTTTACAAACATTTAGTGAAGTTACAGAGATCACAAATAAATGTTATCTGATTATGCACCTCTAATCGCCTAATAAAGCAGTCTTTTTAATCAGACCTGGGAGTTTGTCTACCTCTCATTGAAAAGTAATTTTTATTTTCAGCAATTTGTGCAATCATTTTTAATTAAAAATTAAGTCAGATGTTGATACATGATCATGACATACATAAAAGCCAACAAATTCCAGTGTACATTATTCGTTTAAAAGAGGTAAATTTCATAAAGAGAACAAGTGCTACACATCTGAGAAATGGGTGTCTTTCTAAAAGAGCTGCAGAAAGGTTTCTAAGTACAGAATTTATATCAACAGTTGCTTTATAATTACTGTTTGCATAACAAGTTCTTACATCTTTCTGAATGAATGATTGTGATGATGTTAGACATTGTTATACAGTGATTCTGTGAGAAGAAACCATACAGAAGATGTTAAGGGAATAGTAGATGTGTTCTTTGGCTGGTGAATATTCCAAGGGTTTTTATGTATAAGTTCTTTCTTTTTGTTCCTCTTTTAGTAAAACATGTTAAATCTTAGCAAGTTAAAGAAATGGTTCTGTATAATGACATCTTCGTTCTAGAAGGTTAAAATGGTGTGATGGATACCATAATAAGTAATAGGAAAAAAGGAGTTGGTTTATTATATAGGACAAAGAAACACTTCACTCAAAATTTAGATTCTGTCCCTGATTCTAACAGTATATGTTTGATGTTACACAAGCTGAAGCTGCTGAAAGAAAAATCTTCAGAAGCATGTATTAATCAGGGCTTCTAAATTTTGAGAATTATGACATAGGAAGTATTGATCTGATGATTAAGAGTATTGGGTACTCATGCCTTCAACAGAATTAATAGGAGCTCTACTTTATCATATTAAGCAGTATGATCTCACATCTTAAGACTCACAATCAATTAGTGAATACAACGAACCTTGGTTTCAGTTGCAAAATGTGCGTATGAGGAAAGAATATTTTGTGCCTTTTTCTTGATGTTCTGTAATCCTGACTTCTTGTAATGATTAACCTTACAGCAAATCCCATTACAGAATTCTTAATTCTGTCTTCAGAGCAGGGTTTGATCAGTATGCTAGATAAAACAAAGTTCAAAAATAAATAAATAAATAAAAATTAATTGAGCATTGTCTGTTCCACTTAGAAAATGTGGCAGATGATGTTTCAACAAAAGGAGGTTAACTGCAGACTGTGTTGTTTAAGACTGGCTTCCCAATTTAGCACCATCTTGTTGTGTAAGTATCACACTTAGGTGCGATAGAGCCTGAATTGTAGCCCAGCCACCTCATTCAAGTCAGAGTTGACTACTCCAGGGTTTCTTTCCTGTATGACTCCTGTCTACTAATATTCATAATCATGCACTTGAAAGATCTTCCAGTCCCCTGACAGAGAAACATGCCGCTTGCTTTTCAGTTCCTGTGGAAATCCCAGCATGGAATTGCACTTGGAGGGGTTTCCATTTAAATACATCTAGGCAGGAGCTTAAGAAAGTATAACACAAGTTTTTTGAAGTCTGTACCAAGCCTCTGCTAACTGAAGGCAGAAACATGCTGTTTAAATACTAACCTCTCAGTTCTCCAGGTAAATGGAATAAAAAAGTTTGGTGATGTTCTTTATGGCTATGTTTTGGTTTTATTTGTAGTATTGGATATCAGCAAGAAATTTTTAATATTATTCTTGTATTGAATGGGTAGAATATAACAGATGAAATAAAAGATGAAGTTCTTATAGGACCTTGGAGAAAAAACGTGAAACATTATCCCAGTCCTTGAAGGAGCTAAACTGAATGCCTCCTAAGTATCGAAGTTCCTAAAGTTCCAGGGTTTGTTTCTTAGCGTAACGTGCTGGGCAGTGGTAAGAAAGGAATTTCTTAGTTGTTTTTTTTTTTTTCTTTAGGGAAAAGGCTCCAACTCCTTTTCCAGCACCATTAACATTCACAGTAGCACAAAAGAAATGCTACTTATAAGCATTTTCACAGGTGTTTTCTTGGATTTTGAATATTGTACAACAGTAATAGCCTTGTGAGCTGTAATTATCAGCATTGCAGTTTTTTGTTTGATTATTTGTTTTCTGTTTAGTTTTACCCTGGAATGTGTAACTTTATTTCTGCCAGTAACTCAATTGTTTTGAGGATATTTCAATTTAACTTGATATGTTCTTACTTACTAATGGATTTTGGTCTTTGGTAGTAGCCCTCATAGCTGTGCTTTTAACATCTGCATTTCCTGAGTGCGTATGTATCTTGTCTGGCATCTCAAATAGATCACTACTTGTACCAAATTCTGTATGACTTTTACATTGATAAATCTTCCATTGTGCTACGTTATATCTTTTGTCACTTTTTTAGATTAATCCTCTGCTATTTCAAAGAAAATCAAGGCACTAGACACACACAAAAAGGATTCAGATTCTTCTGAAACAAACCAATTATTATTTGAATTATGTGCTTTAAAGTTTGTTAACTGAAAGGTTTTGCTAAAGTAATGCTATGTAGTAATTTTAGAAATGTTCAGCAGCCAAGATTCAGATATGAAGTATATCTACGTTTGTCTGTTTGCATAATACTCTATAGCGAAGTGTCAACTATTAAATTTTATTTTCCTATGGAAGTTCAGAGTAAGTTGACTTTCTAATGTTTCTGGCTAATAGAAAATTAGACATGAATGTTACTACTTTGTCCACCAGAGTACTGTTAGCACCATTTCATCTTGAGAAAGGAACAGGATCACATCAGATCTTAAGATGAGATAGAAGTAAGGGCAGGGGAGAAGCCTAAAAAGTAATAAAACAAAACAAAAAATACTTCTTCTCAGTCTTTGGAATAATATTTCCATATTGTTTTTTGCTGTTCTTTATTATTGCCTAAACAGGATGAGGACATTGTAATGACGGTTCCTAAAGGCTCTGCTTGATTATGATCAGAACTAAGGGCCTCTTTTCTAATTCTCTGGAATTAGTATTCTGTGCTCTACTTTGTGTAACTGTAGTGACTTACAGTTTTACCTCATTTCATTTTCCAGTACTCTTTTTTTGCTCATTTTAAAAAATAGTTCTAGACACCAAAGTATTACATCTAAAATGCTTTCTGTATGGTAGCTTGTTTAATTTGTTTTTACATCACACTATTTCTCTGTATCTTGTTTAAACAAACCATAAAGGAGTTATACCTTGGTCAGTTAAGATGTTGGATGTAAATGCAAACTTGTGTTCAGATCTGCTTGCTATTTTTGACTGGTTTTATTAGCTCCTTTCAAACTTCAAAATCATGCGTACTTGCAGCTTTTCTTTGAGCTTTGTCCTTCTAGACACGTAACTCCCACCCACCCTAGAAAATCAGTCAGACCACAATTCATTTGGTTTTTGATTATGAATTTTAAAATGTACAGGAGAACCAATAAGATATTTATAAGTATTATGTCAACACATGCAGAAATGCTTTAATAAGTTTGAATGTAACTAATATTAATGCTATATAAACACCATTCACAAAATTGCTATTTTAGATTTAAGATAGAGTTGGTGTTTTCAAAATTAATGCAAGACTGAAATAAAATAGAATCTAAAAGATTAAAATGCTTTGTAAAACCAATTGACAAATCTATTTTGTGGTTAAATCATAAAACCTCTTAGTTCATATGTGAGTTGTTGTCACGTTTTTCTTTGATTTTTTGCTTTTAAAGAATCAATATGTCAAATGTACACTTCCTAATTCAGAAGTTTCAGAATTACCTGCATAAAAAAGACCAGTTCTCTTTCACCTCAATACCTGATACTATATTTATTGTTTCTTGACTGTCAGAATTTAGCTGTTTTACAAAATTAATTTTCTTTTGTCTTTTCAGCAAAGAGTCAAATGCTAATATGACTTCATTTTTAAAGAAACATATTAGTAAGATACCAAATCAATTTGATTTTTGGCATGAAAAAATTTTATTTTTTTTTCCAGTGAAACCTGTTGACAGTTTTTTAAGTGAGAATTCACTGAAGACGATGGCATGATGTATCCAGTAATAAAAGGAATTTTCTATTCTGAATATTTGTGTATTTTTAGGCTTTCTACAAAAAGAATTTACAAAAAAATAAATAGAAAACTAATCCTTAATTAATGTTGACATTAGGGGACATGCACTATACTCTGTTATGTTGTAGCCTCTTTTTGAAGAAATTCAAAAAAATTTTTGCCAATGCATTCCTTTTAAGTTAGAGAAAATTGTGTTACTAACCATGACGTGTATCTGAGAATATTTTTACTTAGATGAAAGCCAATAATTATATAAGTCACAATGTTGCTAAAATGGTAATGGAAAGTTATATCAAATAAGCTCAAAAAAAGGTATTGAGTAATTGCTCCCAGGAAGCCAAATAGTTATGCAGCATTATTTCTCTTTTTTTTCTGTTCTCTATATTGTCACCTGCATTCATTCTGCTTATTTTTCTAATCATAGATTTATAGTTTATATAAATTTACATCTATTTATGGGCACTTCGATATAAAAATGTATGCAAGTTCTACATTTCTAATTAAATTATTACTTTCTAAGTTAAGAGCAAGGTTAATAACTTGCTTAATTATGCCTTAAATATAGCTCACTGATTTGCTAATAGTGTTTCATTTAAAAATAATTTAATAACATACCACAGGCTGACACAAGGATAGTGCTGCCAAAATACCAAAATTAAAAGCACAGTTCTCTGGAATTTGATATACCTTTCTTGAAATGCAACTGAAACTACCTTAAAATAGAACTGTATCTTCATTGTTACATTGATTAAACATAGATGAAGTTGCAAAACATTTGTTACTTACTTACGAGCCCATCCTTCAAACTTTACCATACATGAGTTTTAAGGATGTGAGTTTTAATATTGTCATACTTTAGCAAACCTAAGAGCTGTCTGACCAAGCATGTGTTGTCAATTTATGCAAACAGTAGGCAACACAAAATTCTCAGGGGGAAAATATTGAGCATTTTCCTTAGTGTACCTTTCCCAGTAGTATTTGGCTAACAGACATTCCGAGCTGTTATTGCACTGTAATTAAGTGGCCTTTAGTCATTAATGATGGATATTCTCTATCATCGATTAGCACAGATTAATTACATTCCTATAAGGCGTAAGTGAACAAGTAGAAGAAAAAACACTCTTTGTTTACTTCGCTTAAAACATTCAGTCATATCTTTTTGATGATTATTCATGATTGTTCACAGGAATTCAGTCATTATGCAGCAGATTAGACACACATACTTCTTGGGCAGTGTGTGTTGGTCTTACAGCCAGTCTCCCTTTTGAAGTCTTCTGGTTTGTTTGGAATGACTTAACCCTTCTTCCTACAGTTTCTTTCATATTTTCTTGCCTTAATGTATCCTGTCCCTGCTTAATGAATTTTCTGGCCATTCTTATTATTTATTCAGACATTGTTTCACTTGTATGTCTAAATGTTGATTTGTTGGCTCAGATGTTTTCTATGCTTGACTGGACAATGAATGTTTGATTCCTTGTTTAGCGAAGAGAAAAAACCTTCTTCCTATCAGGGGAAGCTATGGTTTATCTTAAATGTGCCTTTGAGTGAATCTTAATTTTATACTTTATTTTAAATAATTTATATTTAAATGGCTTCATATATATTTCTAAAGGTATAGCTATTAACATCTCACTGCAAACTCTAGGTTTAGACTATATGTGATGGTAATAATAACGGTAATAAATGTCTGGGGGGTTATGATACTGAATGATATCCAGTTGTTTTCAAAGCCTACATACTGCTTTGACAGGGGGGTTGGACCTAATGATCTCTTGAGGTCCCTTCCAAACCTTACAATTCTGTGATTCTTTTACATAGGTACAAATAATTTCAAAGATGCTTTCTGTTTTGTTGTTAATTCTCCTTCTATCAATTTCAAAGATTTTGATAATCTTTACTTTATCCTTAGCTGATACTTTGAGGGAAATGTCCACAGTGTTTCTAAGGCATCTTTATGAGTGATAGTATGTGGTTTAAAGCCCATAATAATGTCTGCTAGTTCAATATTTTTATTCCCATATGTGTATTGCATTTGTTGGTACTTAATTTCATTCATCTCTTTATAGTCCGTTTTTCTTTTTTTTTTTTTTGTTTCACGTGTATTGCACAGTCAAATCATACCATCAACCAACTTATCACTTCACTATCATCACTATATCATTTAAGATGTGTCAAATAACACAATTTTTTTTGTCTCAGTGGTAATGTCTCTAGTTTTTGAAAAAGTATTTCCAACAATTATGATAAGCTTCTAAAGACTAAAGAATTAAAAACGCGAACCTTCTCAAAAGCTCTCTGAAAGCATTAAATGTAATATATGTAATATTTTCAGGATGACCCTCCAGGATCACCCATTAATTTTTCTAAAAAGACATTTGCTTTCATCAGTATGCCATGCATTTGCTCATTTAATTTGTTCTTATAGGGAATATTTTGTTATTAAATTGTTTTCATTATATCAGACTTCAATTATTTCTCATTAGCCTTCTTTCTTTCTATATTAAGGTGATGGTGTTTGTTCATGCCAGAAATGCCACGGTACGAACTGCTATGGGTCTTCGAGAAAAAGCAAAAAACAATGGTCATATTTGTCACTTTTTGTCACCCCAGGGATCAGATTACGGACAAGCTGAAAAACAGGTAAGTGGATAATTTATGTTGGTAATCTTTACAAATCTAGACTTTGCCTTTATGATACTGTCTAATATGAGAATAGGTAAAGCATTTTTGAGCTTCCGGGAAAACATATTTTGCTGTGAAAAGAAGTGTGGATTGCTAAATTAATAGAGGTAGAAAGGAAAGAGTAATGGCAGAGATAAAGGAAAAGAAACCAGTGCCGTTACTTATAGTTTTTTAAACATACCAATAATAGGTTGTGTTTCATGCAACTTGTACTTAGAGATAAATATGGATAAAGTTTAACAGAGCATGCTTTTTCTTCTGGACTTTGCGTCTGAAAAGAAGATACAAAATCTTTTCAATCCAAGAGTCCCCTGATGCAATTTCTCTATATCTTTGCCTTTTCTTTGGAAGAGTTATACATGTAGAACTAAATGGTGTAGATAGACCCCAAACAGCTTTCCAAAACTCAAAGCTACTTGGGATGTGCTTGAAACCCTGCAGCACTGCACTGAATCTAACTAAATGCCTGACATGTGAGGTAGACGGGGTTTTGTAATTGATATTAATTGTTAAATCAGTAACATTCCTAGTTGAGAGTTCACTGACATTGTTTGATTTAAATCCATCACAGCATTGGAGAGTGGTATTATTTATCAGAAAGAATTGGACAAATTAGAGGAGAATGATTTGGTGATCATTGATCACTATAGTTTTTATGCAATCTGCAGCTCAGAAAGTCCCTAAGTCAATAATTTCCACTTTCTGGGAGAGCACACGTCCTTCATTTTGCACTCTTTCTCTAAGCATTTCCTGCTGTCCACTCTTTACAACAGAAACCTGTCTTAAAGTATTAATCTGACGTCACCAGTAAATTTACAACCTTTCTAAAACCATCAGACTTTCCTCATAAATCACCTACTGGCAAGCAATCAAAAAGTAATTGTTCTGAGAGTCAAAAGTGAGAAAGCCATTTGAATCTCACAAAGGATTAGCCCCCTTAATCAGGTTTTGTGTAAGAAATATGTATATGGATCATAAATTATTTGTATTTTGAGCAGTAGCCAAGTACTTGCCAGATGACTGTGTACATTTTTATGCATTCTAACTGTTCTGTCCTTGTGTGAATTGTGTTAGTTGACCTTTCAAATTTTTTTGTAATATAGTAACTTTTCATCTACTCAAGCAATATGCCTGTATTTCTGCTGAGAAGTTTCCAAAACGAATTCTTAATTAATTGTTATATGTGACTTTTACATTTGAGGATATATAATTTGAGGTAATGATTGGCATTACCAGTGTCTTGTTAATGTTCCTTGAAAAATAATGTTCTTCCTCTCTCCTCAGCTAAATAGCAGAACACAGAGTAAATACCTTTTCATTATAGAAAGTTTAATGTATGGATAAGATGTTTTCTCTCACTGGTAAATATGTTGATAAACTCCAAGTATTTTTGGCCCTAGTGAATTAGGAATTGAGTGTGGGGAGAAGGGAGTTACATTCTGTGTCTTTCTTGGATGCAACAATTACACTACCTTATTTTATACCTCTGGAAATTATGGAAAGGGATTCACTCAGATGTATTAATTCTGAATGGAGCAGGGACATTACAGTTGGTAAACTCAAATTTTATGAATGTAGAGAAAATTATAAATTAGAGAAGAAGTCATAATCATAATCAAGTATGTTATTTGTCAAGATGGTTCTGAAAGGTGTAATAAATATTTATGGAACTATACTAAATTATAAATTGATGTCCTTATATTTCATAAAATAGCATATTAAAAAGCCCCTCTTTTTCTAGTGGATGTTAGTAACTGCTGCATTTTTAAAATAACATTAAACCTGAACCTGGAAAATCCCATATTTCTACTGCAACACTGAAAATTAGTGCTGAACTTTTTCTCATTATATTTCTTAGAACAAAATCTGAAAATCCTAATGTTAATTTTTCAGTGCTAATATGTGGAAAAAAAGTTTAAGCCACTGAAAATACCAGTATTGAGTTAGGAACTCAAAACTACTACTGATGAAGTTAGGATTGCATACTCCTAAGTCAGCAGTGCATGCTATGTGATGTATAGAAGTATTTGCCCAATCCACTCTGTATTTTAGTGAAACCTACTATGTATTCAGTTACTCTTTTCAACCATGAGATTAAATGAATTAGAAAACATGTTCTTATCTTGTTGGGAATCAGAGAAACAGCACACAGTAAAGTGAAATTCTAAGCCTATTTAGAATACTAGTTTTTGCTACCTATGCCTGGACAATAATTTAAGGTAGCATTTATAGTATAAATTAAGACTGTTAGTTAAGGTGGCCTTATAGGCTGATTGTCTGCGTATCTGATCTAACTTTTTTTTAAGGGTATTTATCCATCTCACTGAAATCTAGGGGAATTGAGATAGTAAATTTCTCTGTTCTCTCTTCTCCTCCCCCTAGATCTCCATTCCAGTACACATACATTTGTTATGAATTCAAGCATTAGTTCTAAATCAAATTTGGAATTGTTTGAGGACTGTAGTTCAAAATGTTGATCCTTGCTAAAGCAAAGCTGACTTAACTTCAGAAGATACTTACAGAAGTTTTCTGGTTTGGGAGTTGAACGAAAATGGCCTTAATTGTAATTAAAAACAAGTGAATTCTTTTGTAATTCATGGGAATCTTTGATCCTTCTGACTACTTTCTGCATGATTACAGTAGTGTTTCACATACTATAATATAGCCAGAAGCTATGGATTCTTAGTTTTTATGATCAAGAAATATCAGCTATTGGGAGATTGCAGTGAGGAGGGCATCAGTCTCATTTTTAAGGTGACAAATGATTGGACACAAGGAAAAGGTCTCAGGTAGGTCCACAGGAGGTTTAGATTGGACATTAGGAGGAATTTGTTCACAGAGAGAATGATCAAGCATTGGAATGGGCTGCCCAGGGAAGTGGTGGAGTCCCTGTCCCTAGGGATATGTAAGAGACATGTGGACGTGACACTAAGGGGCATTATTTAGTGATAGGACTTAGTTGATGGCTGGACTAGGTGATCTTGAAGGGCTTTTACAACCTAGATGATTCTGCAATCCTATGCATGTTTAGTGACCAGTGATAGGACCCGAGGGAATATTTTCTAGCTGCGATGGGGGGGTTCATGTTGGATATCAGGAAAATGTTTTTCACTGAAAGGGTGGTCGCGCACTGGAACAGGCTCCCCAGGGGAGTCTGTCATGACACCAAGCCTGTCAGAGTTTAAGAAGAGTTTGGACCATGCTTTTAGTCATATGGTCTGAATTTTTGGGTAGACCTGTGTGGTATCAGAAGTTGGACTCGATGATCCTTGTGGGTCCCTTCCAACTTGGGATATTCTATGATTCTATGTAGAGTATTGAACAATTTGTGTTCACATAGAACTGAAATTTGTGTTTGAGCTTCAGCAACTGTTTCTAATGTTCATATAGTCTCGACGTGCGTCACTCTTCATGTCTGAATTGTTCTACCTACTGCTCTGAACCTAGGATCTCATTCTGGTTCTCATTGTTATTTCAAAATTTTCATTTAAAGGTTCTTACTTATTTAAATGATAGCAAATTGTTGTTAGGAGTAGGTCAGGCTATGCAGTAAGTCTCTTAGTGGCAAATTTCTGGTGTCCAGAAGAATGTACTGTGAAGACCATGGATACATGCTCTTCCTTAAGTATTTGCTGTTGGCTGCTGTTGGGAGAAAACTGCACTACACAAACTTCTGATCTGACCTGGCATAGCTTTTCTTAAGCATTATATGATAAATCAAATACATCTTACACAATAAATTGAGGTGTAGAGTGATAGAACACGTCGTTTAAGAGCCTAGCTTTTCGGGGATCTTTTTAAAATTCATTCTCAAAACATAACATAGGTTTTTTGTTCCCAGGTATCTTAAAGCTCAACCTTTAGGTGAGCCAAATAACACTAGAACTGACCTGTCCTTGTAAGCATTTACCATTCCTTCACAGTGCTTCTTATTTCCAAACAGTACTTTTAATCAGCATGATCACATTTAAAATTTTTGATCAAGAGTACAAATATGAAATATTCATGGGTCATATCAGATCTCTGAAGAAACTCATTAGACATTCATCAAGTCAGAGTTTATAGATGCAATTAATTCTTTGATCATCATTGCCTAATCATAATCTCCTTAATAAGTGAAATTCATTTCATATTGTACTAAATTCCTAGTGCCATACCATATAAATGAAATTTCTGACAGAAGTCTAAATGCGTTATATCACTTCTGTGTGATGCAGTGAATAATTTAAGCCTCATGATGACAATATCATGTTTGTCTGACAAGAGCTATCTTGTATAAAGTGATGTTTATTGGCACAGATCCCAAAATTATTAGACTGAAGGCCATTCAGTCTTGCTGTTTCATTCAACATGAAGTTTAGCAATATGTGGCAGAGAATAATCTTGATAATGTAATACAAACCTTATTTTGTACTCTGTATACAGTGTGCACTCTAGTAGAATATGTTTAGAAACATACTGAAATCCAGTGTATGACTTAAAAGAATAAATAATGCCCAAATCATGCATGTTCTAGTCTAGACACTAAGTGTAAGTGGAGACTACTTGAACACACAGGAAGAACTGAAAAATAGAACAGTTAAAAGCATTGTATTCTTTGCTGGCCTTTAAAATATGAAAGCAATTCTACTAATCCTCTTAATTATCAGTCAAATGTTTTTAAGTGATTAGAAATGAATTTTTTAAGAGAACATTCATCAAATATTTGATGTGTAATCATTTGTTTGACATTTAATTATTTCAGAGCAAATCCTCATTTTATTTTTGTTTTATTAATAACATATCTAATATTTGATATGTCATAAAAAACTGTAAAAATAAAATGAGGAGCTGTATTCAAATACATTAGGCTATATTAAATGTCAAACATACTGAAGTTCTCTATTTATTTTATAATTACTATTTTTTTTACTTTTGGAAAATATTTGCTAATTATCTCTCAGAGAGTGATATGAAGCTCTTTATATATCTTTCACAGAATATTTTATTCAGTAGTTCTGCTTAAAGGTCAGAGTTAAAGTTCATGAAATGATATGGTCCTAACAATTGACAGATTGAAGAAAAATGTGTTCTATATAGAGTGTTCCTACTCTTCTAATGAATCCTGAGCTGTGTTAAGTGGGATTTAGACGGATATTTAGGTTTTGGAGAGACCAGCTTAAAGAGAAAAAGATATTCTTTACCCCTGCATTTTTGTTTTGAATATCATGTCTCACTGAATGTGGGGCATAATTCTATTATTTTATAGTAGTTAGAAAAAGTTTTCTTTGAATGAAAGTGGGCAAGCCTTTCTTAAAGCATGTTATTTTCAATTAATTTGGAGTAATGTTACTTTAAAAAAAAAAAAGTAAAAAAAAATAAAATAAAATTTGTAGGTGTGTTGAATGATCAGGACAATCTGCAGCTAGATACTAATGATCTTTTCCTTTGCTCTGTAGAGTAATACTGTCGGTGTTAGAGGGCAGTGCCCACAGTATTAATATATTTTGTGCTTCAGAACCACACTTCTGTTCCGAACTGATATGTGAACCTTTACCTGTAAATTTCTGAGAAAACCATTATCTAAATTGAAATCTAATATATATGAATGGAAAATGCTGCATGAACAAAATATTATTTATTTACTTTCAAAGTACAGGTGTTTTCTTCCTTTTCAGAGGAAAGATACACTCTTTATTCTGGTATGTTTCATTATTCTGTTCCAGAGTATATTTTTTCATCAGTTTAAAACAACAGTTTGTATTTTTTGATGAATCGAGTTCAAAATTAAGTGGCGCTTTCAGAATTAGACATTCTAAAAATACATAAAGTATACGGTAAAAAGGACCTTTATTTTTTAAACATTAACAAGTGGTAAGATTCAGAAGTGGGAAGTAAGAATGAGGAGAACTGTCTCAGCTATTAGAGCAGTATCGTAGCCAAAAAGTCAAATAGTGATGGTATAGTAATCATGATTGATGCTAGTCATTCTGTTCATCAGACTTTGTAAGTTATTTGTGCATGGTCTATGGTCTTTGGGAAAAAAAAAAAAAAAAAAAAAAAAAAGATAGATCCCTAATGATTGTCAAGTTGTCAAGTCTACCACCATCTTGCATAAGACCACCAGATTCCTTCTCTGAGTCTGTATTGTGCTTTCTGAGGAGACATCTTTATTCAGTTTAACATTTAAGGCATTGGAAAATTCCCTCTTCTCAGTTATATATAACTTTATCAATTATATATACTACTTAGTTTAGGTAGAAATGTCTGGCTGGTCTATCAAAGCAAGAAAACAAACATTTGAAATTCAATTGATTTTTTCCAAGAATTTATAGCAAGATGGGCATAGCACTAAGGTTATTAAGAGTTACTTTAGTTTAATACTTTTATTTTTTTCTAATACAGAACCCTTGCCTCATTGAATGGGAAACTTCTACATAGTGTATACAATCTACTGAAATTTTCCAGTGTTTTTGTTATGAATCAGAAAGCATAAAATATGTGATATAGACTGCATTCTGTTATCAAATATGGATGCTCAGTCTCTCTGAAAGTCAGTCTAATTTTTAGTTCTCTAATCCAAGGGTTTCAGGTTTGTTGGTTTGTCTCTCAAGCTCTGACGGTTACAACACTGAGGTAACACAAGTCTGTTGTTACTCTGTGAGAAATAAAATGGACATTTTTTCCCCAATATCTATTGACTTGATGATATATTCTGTTTTATTCATCATGAGCATCAATTTGATATGCAACAATGATTAGTTTTATCTTGTTTATAGCTGGAAAGCTGTCTCATGAATATTTGTTCTATTTCCAAAAGCTATGCTACGTTTGTAATAGAGTCCTGGAAGCCAAATGGGATAGCAGATCTTTTTCTAGAATGATCTTTGAGGTTGTAAACATGTCTGACAGAGGTGCTGATGTTTTTGTTCAGGGAACTATGAAAAGATGTTTCATGCTTTTGTATGCAACTTTTTAGCAATTGTGGAGCTTTTCAGGTTAAGATCGGTAATGGATTTCATCACTGTAAGTGTAAGAATTAATTCCTTTTCTTATTAATCTTCCATGGCAATGCTCTGATAAACTGTAGGATAATGTGTTGCCTGTAGCATCCCCTTTCATTGTTGACAAAATTTTCTATTAAATACTAAATGTGCTTAGTAAGATCATTTGAAACTGTTGTCATATTTATGTTCTGATTAAGCTGCTTTCCTTAAATTAAATCTTCCACAGCCCTCCCCAATGTAGTGCAGTATTTGCATTCAGTCAATACAAATTTTAAGGTATTTTAAGACATTTTGAAAATGTATTATTTATTTGTGCTTGTAAATACAGAAACTGAAATTCAAAGTCACATTGTTTAAAATAATGTTTTTAATTGTTCACTTGGTTTATATACTGAGATTTGTTTCAATGTATTTGATTAAATCACACAAAATGTAAATTTGATTAAATACACTGAAACTTCTTCTTTTGGGATATGGGAACAGTGTTAAGCCAGCAGATGTTCCTGGATGTCAGGCTCAATATAATGAGTAGCTATAGCAAGTTATTTTGTGATTCTGCAGATACAGAGGTTTCTATATTTCTCAATGTGTTTTCTGGCATAAATGGTGATCTTAGTATAAAAGTACTTACTTTGATATAAGTGAAGGTATTAAAGTATATTATATTTAACCTTTTTTCTGTTCATTCTTAGGTATCTCTCATATGTTAATTTCTGATCTTTTTGTCTCTCTTGAAGTTATAACCTTATTCTGGTGCATTGACAAAGAGAAAAGCCTCATATTCTTTTATCCTTTAACTGTGAAAATCTCCTTCAGTTAGCTGCTAGAATGGTTTAACATGTAATCCAGGTCAAAATGAAAAAGGTTATTGAGAATTTTCACAGTAGTTGTTAATTGATAACTTCACAAAGTAATATGATTTCAACTGGAAATCGTTGTTATATGAATTATATATAGGTATTGAGTAGATAAGCTAATAGTATAGTAAAGAAACATTCTAAAGAAAACTTCAAGTCTGTTTAGCAAGAAGAAAATTAATAATAATCCAATATGATTGTTTTCTTATTCACAAGTTTGAGAAGCAGGACTCTTTCTGCAGCAACACAGCCAGCTACCTACTTTTGATTTTTACCAATATTTGCTTTCATAGTCTGTAATGAAGCTCAGGTATACATGTATATTAGAAATATGTAAGATTTATTGGGACCAAAAAGTTCCCTTTTCTTCATGTTTTCTTCAGTGATTTAACAGGTACAAAGACTGGCAATATCTGATCACTTGGAAAGACCTCAGTGAGAAGTAATTACAAGGTAAAATTGAAGTCAGCGTAGGTGTTCTCTGCCCCAGTCCCTACTTGGTACTCCCTTGAAGAGCTTGGTTGGCTCTGCTTTGACTGTTCTCATCTGCTTTCAATCCCCAGAGATTGTTTCAGGCTTTTTTTTTTTTTTTTTTTTTTTTAAAGGCAGCTTAATTTACTAATGACCCTTAGCTCTTTTATTCTGTTTCCAAGATTTGCCAATTTTGTTCTTGGCTGCAATGTGTTATCTTGTGCAATATGTTCACAGTGAGATTTTAGACAATAATCATATTTTTCAGGCACCTTTTCTTTCTTTTGCACCAAACTATACCGGCAAACAGTTCTGGTCACATGCAATTTAAGTAACGTTACATGGAAATCTTATGCTGACTAGAAAATAGCATATAAAGAAACTGTATTGTTAGGAATCCATTTGTCAGGAAATACAAGGAGTTTTAGTTTTAGGAGGAATAATGTTTGAAAAGTTGGGAAGTATTTATGTTTGTTTGTTGTGTTTTTTGTTGTTGTTGTTTGGTTTTGTTTTTTTTGTGTGTGTGTGTGTGTGTGTTATTCTCTCACAACGAAGACTGTTTGTTGATGATCAGTTATACTTTGTATCTCATGATAATTATATTCATCTCAGATTTGATACAGTTTAGGGACTGAAATTCTGTTAGAAATTATATTTTGATTTCTTTATAGGAAATAGAGTAAATTTTCTGGGGTCAGTGTATATATGTTATATATATATGCATTATATATATATATATATATATATGTATATTTATTGTTTTTAAGTGGCTGGCCATTATTTTAAAGATGCAGGTGATCACAGAACACATTTGGTGGTTGCCTTTCCTGAAACAAAATTCAGAACAAAACTTAGTTAACTTAAGAATAGACTTACATGCTTTCTTCTGGGATTACTTGATATTTTTCCTTCAGTATATTCCTCTTATGTGATCATGTTTCTTTTGCTCCCTGAGGATTCACGTGAATTTATTTATATTGTAAAACAATACTTATGTAGGCTGTCTTTAAACTGTGATTTTGTTATGAAATTGAAGTTTTCAACCTGAGGCAATTAGAAAAAAATATGTTCCTTAATGCTTTATTTGACCATTTTGCATATTTCAGTATGTTTTCCATCTGACTCTGTCTCTGTGAAGGCATAATTAGTGTAAGTGCAGTTTAATAAATTCACCTGTTGCATGAAATATTCTGTTCACATACCTATTGATAGATTTCCTTCTGTTGAACACAGTGTTAAACATACTTGTATTCCAAGGTACGCTTAGATGCTTGCTTCAGTTTTTCATTTAGAAAAACTGCAGTTCTTATATATTATTTTTTATTTTATTTTTTTTTATTGAGAAAGCTTTCCAAATGCTGTTTAATTTGATTACGGTTTGATGGAGTTGTTTAGCTATGCATGCTCACTGTTTCAGTTATCATCTACTTTGCTCTTCCAGGTCCCCCAAATAACATAATTTAGGTAAACTTGTTTTGGCTTTTTAACTGTTCCTTTAGTTTATTTATAGAGCATATAGACTAGATCAGATCTAGACAGAAGCATTTTTGCATTGGAGCTTGCAATGACATCTAGTTAAAATTGTGAAGTAATATGATGAAAACGAGTGCGCATCTTAAAAAATAAAAAATAAAAGAGCAATTAGAAGCAACCATTAAGAGTGAGTGAATTGGATTTGATCCACAGTCTATTAATCACACATACCGAGAGCCAGATGTGCTTTGGAGAAAACAAAATGGGTCAAAAAACAATTAAGCATACTTTCAGGAAGTTGTGCATATTTTTTTACCAGATTTTTTTGTTGTTTGTTTGTTTGTTTTGTTTTCTGGTTTAAGTTGCATTATGTGTATATACAGTCTTCGATTTTAGCATATCTTATATCTGATTTGTATTACCAAAATTTCTCAATGTAGGAGGCCAGAAGATATGTAAGCTTAGATTTCTGCAACATTTATTTTTCTCTTCTATTTATTTTGAATTAATCTTCAAAAGAAGAATCCCTGCTTGTTGAAAATCATTGTTCTGGAGGAAAGCATTGTTGTATTATATAAAACAGCTGTGCAGATACTGTATGTACAGATACTGTTGCATAGCACCTTTAGCATAGTAAAATAATAATTTGGCTAAATTTGCTATATGTCTCTTGAAGAACCTAATTATTTCAGAGACCTCTTTCTTGCTACCAGATTGTTATACCAAAACCTCTAATCAATGATTACAAAAGATCTCAAAACAATAATAACAAAACTAGTATTCTTACCATCCCATTTTTGAGATACATAATATATGTGCTTGGATACATCTTTTTACATGCACCATATTTGTAATTTTTTGTAATTGTAACTAGAACGAAATTACATTAGTAGGACCTAGAGTGATGGCAACATGTTTTTGAGAAGACTAGAGTATACGCAAACTGTATATGAAGTATAATGAAAACTGGTAGGTAACAAAAAAGGAACTCATTCTGTATTATGGAATGAAAATAACATTACTAAAAAAAATGGTAGGCAGACTTCAAAGTGCATGGCTTTTAAGAAGCTGTGAGCATTTCTGTGAAATGAAAAATTTTAGGACTTTTTATTCCCATGAAATTACAAGAAAATTAGTAGGCTTTTGGTAGAACAGGATTTTAAACAAATTTGGTTTTAGAACTTGGAGAAGACATGAAAAATACCGACATGAGTAAGATTTTTCCTAGAATGTTTCCTTCTTGTCAAATACAAACTTACTAGGTCATCCAACCTGGCTAGGAAACAAGGTTTCCTAGCCTTAAGATCTTCTGAATGGCTATTGTGTGAACCTCTTTCTTTGTCAAGCAACAATCATATATAATATATGTAATAAGTATTTAAAGAAATTCTAAAAACCCACAAGTGCAATGTCCTAGCATCTCCCATAGTCCAAATAGAAAAAAAAAATAAAAATAAAAAATTGAAATGAATACCATCAACACTTCCTATGTATTCTCTAGAATGGGATATTAAGAAAATACTATAAACTAGGGTGATTGATATTTCTAGAGCATTTGGACACTGAGTGTGTAGGAATGCATTTCAGGCAATGGTTTTATTCAGCTTCAGACTTTTGTTGGGTAAAATCATTGCTAACCTGTGAGGAAAACTAGAAAAACAACAATAGACAAGCAAGACAGATCCTGTTTTGACATATTTGCAGATGATGTGCGTATGGCCTGAAAACTTTTCCAAAAAATTTACACAAGACTTTCAGATTTGAAAGTTTTTTGGCTTTGAATTTATATTTCGTGCTATAGTTCACATTTAAAACTGTTCTAATTAGATGAGTAATATTTTTCAATATCATCCTGTCTTCATGAGAAAATATATTGTTACTTCCAAAATCAATAATAGAAGATATTAGTAAATTTATTTTGAATATTTAATGTTTTTAACTCAAAAGTAGTGGAACTTAAATTATGATTACCTTTATAAATTATGTATTATTTTTTATATATAAAAAGTACATGATTTATAAGCATTATCGTGTCTTTCTTTACAGTTAATCAGACATTGGACTGTTTCAAACTAAATATATTTGCTACCCCTTTGATAAAGAATAGTGTTATATATATAATGGAGTTGTCATGTGTCTGAGATGGTGCTTGTACAACTAGGGGACCCCATACCATCATTCTACCAAGTACCTCACGTAATTTTCTCACATTTGTTTTTTGGCACTTTCGATAGAAATCAAAATGTTAATGAATGTTTTGTGTATCCTGCCTTCAGATATCTAATCTGCCCAATGGTTTAGAAACATCTAATGGAACATATTTGAAATTTTACTGAAAATGGTTATATGTACAACAGTTTTGCGGTATTGTGATGGTTTATCAACTCTGTAAAAGTACATATGTGATTTCAAAATGTTATGCACAACTTTTCTAGTGAATCTTTTTAGTGACAACAGGCAGAAGTTGTGAAAATGTGGATGCTGAGACAAATGCAAACATAGGCCAGCAACTTCCCCATTTACTGGAAGATTTTGATGAAGCTTTGCAAAAAAACAATACATATATAATGTTTATATATTTATATAATAATAATTAAAAAAAAAAAAAAGTTTTGGTAGGTAAAGAAGAATAAAAACTTGTGTATTGATAGTTAATGTTTCCTAAGTCACAAAAAGTCACAAAATTATGTACAGATGAGAAAAAACAAATGTGTTACGCAACTGTAAAGTAATTGTGACCTGGGGGAAAATGTTGTGCAGATCTACTGATCACTTGAACTCAGAAAGACCTGAGATGGTCTACTCTGCACAGCAACAAAGTGCCTGTGACTAGAAGAGTTTGTAGCATTGTGATTCTTTCATAGGCAGTACTTACTGGCTCCTGCACAGTTTTTGCAGGCAAATTGAACTTCCACTTAATAAATCTTATACATCAACCTTGAAAGCATCAAGATGTCTGACACATTCTGCTTTTAAACTAAAGATTCTTTTTTCCCAGATAAGGACCTATAAGAGCATTTGTAAAATGTGTTATTTAATTGAATAATGACCTTGAAAACTGTTTTTGATTAAGCCACGTTGATTTCTTCTAACTAGTACAGGGATCTGTCATTCTCTATAGGTAATGCTGAGTATTAACACAACTATGAGATGAAAATTAAATTTGCCATGTGCAGAACTCATAATTTATATGTTTAAGATTATGCCTTCTGTTTTAGTAATCAGTGTTCTAGGGATTCTACTCTTTCTTTTATATTTAGATAGACAAAAAATATAGGTATGAAGTAACAAATTGGCTTATAAATGGCTAAGTTGGCTTATAAGTTTGGAAGTTCTAAAATACTGAGAACTGCTGAGAAAATGCCAAAAAAAAAAAAAAAAAAAAAAAAACTAATAGTGGATGGCAAACCTTTAGGGTCAAGAATTTAGAGAATCAAGATCTTTGCAAAAGCCTTTATCTAGTATCTTTGTAATAATACTTGAAAAGCACTTAGTTCTCAATTCAAAGGCAGGTGCATGAAGGATGAAAGATACTGCACATTTTATGTCTGTGAAAGTACTTCTGGCTTCCGTATACATGCATTTTGTAATCAAACAGAATTCTGGTTCTGTCTTTGATTCTAGAGATCACTTTTTTTCAAGTATTGTGCTACATGTTTATCAAGGACAGTAATCAGAAATCTGAAAAGAGTTTGGGACCTTTAGCATCATATTGCCATGTTTTCATTTAAACTGTAGTATTGCTGAATAATTGAATGAAGTCCTAGCTGGTTTGCAGTTGAAGAGTCCAATTGAAAAACCTATTGAAGCTAATGGGAAAGAGACTGTTGGCTTTGGAGCAAGCGGTAAGGACACAAGGTAACACAGCACAAAACAGTGTTTCATAGAAGAAACACAGCACAATGTTTTGAGTATTTGCAGATGTGGATTTTCAGTTAGATTCTGGAACTGAAAGCAATAAGAAAACGTGCGTCTGTCCCAGTGATTCATAGGTAATAATCATTCATATAGGCTTAACAATTTTACGTATAATATGTTTAATGACCTTTACATTCAGAAATGATTTTCTGGGTTCTCGATTCAGTAGCTACACCACAGTAGAAAAATGTTTGTGTTGCAACATCACATTAAAAACATGTATCTTTTCTTGCTTCATGGCATATAATTTCAAAACCTCTATAACAATTATTTTCAAGTATTCTCTCAGATCTTGTTCCTGTGAGGGAGCATATTCCTTGAAGTAACCACTGAGGTCTCTTGTCTAAGGAATATATCCAAGACAATGGTTGTAAGTGACTTCTGCTCTTTCACAGTACCATACAAATCTGAAGAATTCATTCATTCACAGTGAAAAGTGAGAGCTATAATTGTAGTTGATTATTTTCAACCATTGTGTTAGTTACCATGATTTAAAACCAGTGTGAACCCTTATGAAAGACTTCATCTTATGAATTGTTTCCTTTGCTGTCTCTCACTTAGCTATGACTCACCTGTTAGAGTTTTATGTTTATCATTTTCTAGGATTCTGTGAACTGTTTTCCAGTTGAATTGATCCTAAATATTTAACTATTGGGTGAGATTTGAATGCCTGCATTCTCATAATCCTGCACAGCACCCTGCCACAGTCATTTAAAATACTAATTAAACACAAATTCCATCTTATACATTAGTATTTATGCAGAAAACTAATTATGTTCATTATTTTTCTTTTTTTTTAAAGCAGAATCAAGTAATTATTTACTCATTTGAAAATTACAGCCTTATAGCCTTATTTATTAAGAACACTTTTTTTTTTTTTTTTTTCCTCCTACACAGTCCAGTTTCTTTAAATTTCAGATTTCCACTTGTGGAAAAGATAAACATTACATGTAAACAGAGATATTTATGATACTAAATGACTAAGGAAATAGGTGGAAGGTTGATGACAAAACCCACAACTATTAATAAACCTGTAAAAGGAAAAGCAAAATGATAATTAAGAACATAAAGAATATAGCTAGAGCATATTGGAAAAAGGCAAGATGTATAATATTCTACCCACATGCAAATTCCCAACAAATTCCTTGCCCTCAGCACAAGAAGGATGTGGATCTGTTAGAATGAGTCCAGAGGGGGGCCATGAAGTTGATCAGAGGGCTGGAGCACCTCTCCTATGGAGAAAGTCTGAGAGCTGGGGTTGTTCAGCCTAAAGAGAAGGCTCTGAGGTGACCTCATTGCAGCTTTTCAATACTTAAAAGGAGCTTATAAAAAAGATGGAGAACAACTTTTTGCTCAGTCAGATGACAGAACATGGGGGAATGGTTTTAAACTAAAAGGGGAGATTTAAATTAGCAGTTATAAGGAAATTTTTCGCTTAGAGGGTGGTGAGGTGCACTGGAACAGGTTGCCCAGAGAAGCAGTGGCTGCCCCGTCCCTGGAGGTGCTCAAGGCCAGGCTGGATGGGGCCTTGGACAACCTGGTCTGGTGGGAGGTGTCCCTTCCCTGGCACGGGGGTTGGAGGGGATCTTTAAGGTCTCTTCCAACCTGAGCCATTCTATGAAATTCATGTTTAGATATAAAGTTTCGTGCAGTTTTTATGAGACAGAACTAGTAAATATTTGAAAACTAACTAAAAAAAAAAAAAAAGCAAATAATTTACTTCACTTATTTATATATTAACTTCAACTATCAAGAGGACTTAAATTTTGGGGAGATTATGGGACTACAGGAAAATGTTGCTGTTACGCATAGTCCGGAAATACCTCATTTGATTTCCTTAGAAAATGATTTGTGTCATTAAGGCAGAAAGTAAATTTGAAATATCTTCAAAATCTTTGTCTATTGTGGAAATAGGAAAACGTTTCTAGTAACAAGTGTGATGAAATATGTCACTAATAATAAGGGGGGAAAGCTAATTGGGATTGTTGTAGTTCATCGTGATTGTAGTTTTAAATTGAGTATTGAGAGCCATCTCGTGGCTATACTGGTTAATGCATATCTATGCTGCTGATTTTGTAGACTAAATCTATTGTTCATTGTTTCACGTCAGGGCATTTTGAAGAATGAAAATTAAAAATAAACCTAATAACTTTTTTTAATGTTTGTTTGTTTCATGAGTAAGAGCTAAGTGAGCAGTCACTGCAGGGCAGGGGGACATAAATGCATTCTACTTCCAGGCACGTAGCTTGAAATGCAGCTCACAGCACCTTAAGCTGGGAGCCTATCAGTATAGCAAATGGATAGAAATAGCTCCTCTAAATCATAATTTACATCATCCCTGTTAGATGGCTAGAGTTAGATGGCATGAGTCCCTCATGATTTTCTTATGCAGGCAATTAGCCTACATATTAGTGGTAAGAACATGGGGAAATGAAAAGTTCCAGGAGCCTTCGGAACTCTGCCTTCATGCTTAATTCTGGAAAAAAAAAAAAGTGAAAATCTGCTTGACCAAAAAGATGGCTTCTTTACATTCATATGAAATTTTGGAGATAATTTATTCTTATTCCCTCTTTCTCTTCCTTCCTTTCTTCCTTGCTTATCTTCTTACACTCATTAATGTATCATAGTATAAAATACAGCATGGAAAAGTTTCACATGTAGTTAAGTATAATGTATAATATATTTGTATTGTGTGTGTATATATATGTGTATAAAGTACGTGTATAATAATATATGGGCTACATTCACTGTTGGTAAAACAATGCATGTTTTAGAAAGCTAAAAATTTGTATCCAACAATTTTAAGCATTTATTTTTCCAGATCCATTAATTAATAATTGTTTTGATTGCTGGAATAAGAGTTAATAGTAAATAGAACAACTCAGTATTTGTGTTAGTGGAAACCTTTTTTCACCTACAGAGAACTTGTCCGTGGCAAGGGAAGGGCTGTGGTAAGGTAACATATTATGGGAAGATGCATGATTTATATTTGGGGGTTCTAAGGAGGATGAACTGACTTTATGATAAATGATGCCTTCTGAATAAGTTACCACTGTCACCAGTAGAAACAGTGTAAACTCTCCATTCCTATTTTTACTATAATGTTCTGTGGTTCTGTTATGTTCAGGCATTTAAAGCCACAGGATGATGTGATCAATTTTCGTGTGTAGGGCCATTAACTTTTCAATTGTTCCTTCAGTTTCTCTGTGAGAGGAAGTATTCGGTATCAGAATAAGCAGGGATTAGTGCGAGGACAGATAATGCAAGTTCAAGTAGGTTCCAATTTACTCAGAATAGTAAGTGATATTTAAGAGCTATTGTTGATATGTGCCATCTGGAAGTGTTGATATAATGCCACCTGAGTCAGTTACAATAGAAATTTGTTGCAATGTAAAGTCATTTGAGGGTCTATTTTGTCTGTTTCTTTCCTGGATAGTTTTTGGTCACTAGTCTAAATCAGAAACATGACAGCTGAGTGGTCTCCAGGGTGAGATGTAGCACAGAGGTTTTAGTAGTCTGCACACGGAACCTACAAATGTGTGGTGTGTCTGAGCTCCTGTTCCAGTAGGTAGAGTTCACCATGTTTCAGGCGGTGGAGCCTGGATGGGGGAGGATGACTGAGCTCAACCTGGGGCACACACTGGACAGGCAGGGGGGCAGAAATGCTGTGGAAGCCCGCACTGCCTGATGCCTGTCTGCTGTGAAGGGTGATTAGACTACAGCTTTACAGAACTGCGTGTAGACAGCTACAGCGTAGGTGTCATAATCTCTAACAGAGCCCTGCTATATCAAGCTGCTGGCAGGGTGGCCTGTCTCAAACGGTATGGCAGTTACTTTACTTTCTAGGGGCATTTCTCCACATCAGACAGCATTAGCTGGCCCTTTTATCTTCATCTTTAGCAGGGTACAGATGAAACAAATATGATGGAACTATCCAGTTATCTGAAGTGATGTCTTCTGAAAGAAGAAATGGAGTAGGAAATCTTTTCTAGGTTGCTCTCAAGATTGAAAGACTGTGCCAAAATTGTAAGTTGTCAGTCTGCTTCTATAAATCTGATTAGAAAGGTTGTCTGATGCTATCACAGAAGAGAGGCACAATAGGTTTTCCTCCAGCAAATGGTCACTGGGGATAGTGAAGATAATACCAGTGCTGCAAGTAAGCGTAGCCTCTGTGTTTCTATTCTGTGCTAAACTTCTGGAGCAAGATAATCGGCCATTCCATATTTGGAGCTCAAAAAACAATTTAAAAATTGTCTGAAATCCTCAAATACAGAATTAGCAGAAGGAAATACTTCTGTTGAATAGCTTCAGAGATTTAGATTGGAATTTGCAAAGTAAAATATTCTTAGATATGTTAACCAATTTCTAAAGGTAATATGATCACCAAGTTTGCTTTTCTGACATATCTTATTTATCTATATTATATATTATATTATTTTTATCGATTACTTTATTTTATATATCATATAATGTTTTATATTGACTTCCAAAGAGCATGAGAAAATCAAGCAAAACAGTAAGAGCTTTAAAAATGTTTGTTACTCTAATCTAATTAAAAGTTCATAGGGATTACATGAGTCAAAGATTCTGATCTCCTTTTTTTCTGATTTTAATTCATAATACAGTAATACCATCTTGAAACCACTGAAATCTGATATACTGGTGATAACCCTGTAGTATGTGTGTGTTACAAAACTTCACAAATTTGATGTTTGCTTTAGCACTGAACCATGCCATTTGGTTCACTTCTGTGCCTTCTGGGAAAGTTTCTCTTCTTCCATACTGGAAAGCTATTAATATGCTTTGAAAGTGATAGCAAGTGTGTTAGTTATAGAGTTGTTTTACATGGATTGTACTAGTTTTCACTCTTCATGTAAGGAAAAAAAAAATACACTTTTATTTGTGTATATATATATTTTTTTACATCAACTTCATTTTTTTTTTGCCATTAAAACAGCATGGAGATATTCAGTTCTAAAATGTTATTACTTACTTGAAGCAGTAAATTACACAGATACATTAGCTTTAAGGGAAGTGGATATTGTTTAGTATTTTCTTTCCTTCCAGAGTCATGGAATCACAGGATATGTTTGGAAGGAACCAAAAAGGGTCATTGAGTCAAACTCAATGTCCCAACAGCCCAGCAAATGCCGCATTACAGATACAAATTCAAATTCTAGGTAAAGCATTTTGCAAAGCCTTTTGAGATTAGGCTGCTCTTAACAGAAGGCAAAGTTGTGAGATGAGAAATATTTTTTCAGAGATGAAATGCATGAAGGATGTAATGATTTGAACAGATATGAATATTAATTGTAAAGAAGACTTCATATAATTAATTAAAAAAAAAAAAAAATGGAGCTCACAGTATGGTTTTTAACACTTTGAACAGTCATTAGCACTAATGTATGCACAACAAGTAAACAGAATATGGAAACTGGAAATTAATCCAGGTTGGAGGGGGTCTGCCGAAGCAGCACAGCAACTCCCTTGTCATGTTTTGTGCTGCTATGCACTGCATTAAGTGAGAAAGTAGCAGTCTCCTTACTTTTCCCTCTGCCGTGTAGTTAATTCTCTATGGTATACTTAATATAGATGAGATATTTTCTTAAATTTCCTCTAAAATCTATGTGCTGTGTGCACAAGACCTTTAAATTTGCTTGCTGAAGAAACTGTTTAGCCGGCTTTAAAATAACGGTTTACAGATTACAGTACCTTAATAATAGTGAACTCCTTAGTTTTCACAGAAGATTTCTAATCTTGTTTACAAAGCAGTTGGTTGAACTAACATTGACACAATATTTTTGTCTCAAAATGTGTGTAAATAGGTTGTAAAAATTTAAAAAAAAAAAAAAAAAAAGATATGTGTTCCTTTGCTCAAAGGTGTCAGTTGTATGTGCTAGGTACATGCTTAAATTATGGTAGAGGTAGAATACAATCTCTCAAAGCCAAATTTAATTGTAAATAATTGTCTCATCTGTGTGATTTTTAAACTTTACAAGGCAATTTTCATGCAGGCTTCATGAAGTACAAAATATAAAATTGGTAATTTTATAATTACCAATTATAAATAATGTGACATTATTAATAATGTGACTATAAAGGCTGGATATGGAGAGATTTTGTTGTTGGGGTTTTACTTTTTTTTTTTCTTTTTAATAAAGTAAAGGAGAAAGGCATAATAAATATTAAAACCTTTTTCTCCCAAGGGATCTCATAATTTAGCAGAGGTCTGTTGGAATATCCCTCATTTGAACAGGATCTTGTTGTAAAATCAAGCTCTGTGGAGTGCTTCTTTCTTTGAGCATCTGGTTTCCTCTGGTAAAAAGCCTAATAGTTGCTTCAGTTTAACTGACAATCTGTCTTTAAATTCCCAAGTCTGCTGGACAAAATTAGTATAGTAATATAAACTTTCTTGGTACAGCACATATTAGATGCTACTTCTGTGCCCTTCCAGGTGTGTAAAGACACCGTGTTACCTCTGAATCTGACTTTGCACAATTTATAATAGTTCACAGGCTTCACAGTTGTACTCTGAGGCAGCAGAGATTGTGAGAGCAGCCTGCTTGCAGTTTGAGATAAAAATAATGAAAAAGACAACACAGTTGTCAAAGGTGTTGATAATATGCTGACTGCAGCATTGATCATAAGTCCTACAGTTGATACGTATCCCTATGATACGTTTTTTGACCTAATCATACAGTGGAAAACAGTTAAGGCAAGGAGATAATTCTGAGAGAGGTAAAGTTATGGAAATTTGATAAGGTGTGCATTTGAGTCAGGACATGGGCACAAGGAATAAAATATTCACAGGAAAGCAGGTCCCACAATTTATGGGTCTATTAATTTCCGTATAGGTTTGTTGTTTTTTTTTTAGTACTTAGATATTTAATTATCACTCATAATTAATCAGATGAGACTATATGAACATATGGAAAATCATAAACATCCATAAATTTTCATTTTCTTTTAAGATTTTTCAGAAGTTTTTCTTATAAAATTTGACATTTGGTGACACTGAACTACATCTCAAATCCTTGGAACTCTTGTAGAATAGCAAAGAGACAAGAGGAATAAAACATCTTTGAATCTGAGAGTTGTATAATACATTGTTAATGCACAAAAATAGTATGCTAACCTTTTATGGGACGCTAATTACATCATGATTTTTCTTTTTTTTAATGGATCTGGGTACTGTACATGTATCAAGGAAAAAAATATTTTTATCGTGATGCAGATGTTCTGATGTGCTAGTTTTTTCTTGTTAAAGTTGAATTAAGTAGTTCAAGTCAACTAATGAATTGAGAGCATAATTTGACTTTTTTTGTTTAGGAACTACTTTTATTCTACATTTTCTTTTATCATTTCTGCTTTATATGATGTTTACTTTTTTTCCATCTTGTAGGGCAGGAGCTAGAAAAGTGAAAAGAACAAGCCACAATACCGAAACAAAAGACAACTAATACTTACAGTTTCTCTCTAAAAGGAAACAATTATTTTCCTGTTTTAAGATAAATGTTAGTTTTTTATGGTCCCACGTACTGATGCTGGTCGAAAGTTGTTTGAAAACCCTATAGATTATTAATTCACCTTTACAATTACCTACAAAACTTTAAAGAGAAATTCCTTTCTTCTGAAGAATCCTCAATATGTCACTTTGCATAGCTGAGAAGCTGCTGTGGACTGTTATAGTTTAATTATGAAATGAGAAATACGCTTACTGTTTTACTGTTCGCAGATAGATTTTATTTTCATGGCTCAGCAGAGTGGCAGTTTTGAGTATTACGGAGAAGCAAAGGAGGTGTTCTCAGATATAACAAATACTTCTGCAGAAACCATGCAATATCAGATTTCTGTTGAAGCAGAAATATTGAAATTTCTACACAGTTAAGCACAGCAACAAAAGGTTTAACTAGGTCTCTAGAGGATGTCAGTATTTGAACTGAAACCGGTACAAATTCATCCTTGCTGTTGCCATGCTGCCCTTGCATGTCATCAAACTGTCCCTGTATCAATTTCTTTTCATTGTTGTATGTGTTCCCTACTGGCTAGTTTCTATAACAGCAGGCTGAAAACACCTTCTGCTGCCAGCAAAATGGACCAAGACTGATGACTCCTTCATTGCTGCAGTCCAAGTGGTTAACAAATATGGCAGCAGAGCTACTTGTCTCAAGGGCCAGAGAAGTATAGATACTTTTCTGCATTTTATATATTTCATACATCTATACCCAGGGAGAGAACAGTATGATTCTAAATTGATGAGAAAGAAAACCAAAGCTTTATATGATTTTGCATGCATTTGAAAATCCTGTTATGAAATTAATTCAATTTTAATTGATGTTCATTTTCATGTTATTGCTAAGCTGAAATATTTTAACACTTCTGTTCACTGTAGAGTGCAGATTTACATCATACTGAAGTAGTGCAAAAATGTCTTTGCATAATTTATATTACATTTTCTATAAACAATAGAAATATTTTTATCATTCTACAAAATATGAAAATTAATTAGGAAATTAAATGTGTATTTTATTCTTCTTGTATTTTCACTAATTGATGGTGCTAAGCTGGGTCATTATGAACATTTCCTTTCTGAACCTAGTGCTGGTTCCCATTTGTGTTTACATAGAATTGTTTTTCGTTTTAAGTTCTTAAACCTTGTTACCTGAGTACCATTAATTCCTTCAGTTGTAAGATAGACACCCCAGTCTGGCTTTACCTGAAATATTAAGTTACACTGGTCCATGTTATTAAATTCTGGTTCAAATTGAGTTAGTGTGTTATCTATACAAATAGGTGGGTTTTGTTTGTTTGTTTTTCTTTTTTCTTTCTCTTTTTTTTTTTTCTTTATAACAGCTAGGCATTAAGTGAGATAATTTGAATCTATGTCTAAATCCCTAGTGACTTGTTACAAAGCCATCTTTTGTGCATGGTCAAATTTGCATTTATTATTCTTTCATTCTTGGCTTGTCTGGCTTGCTCAGAAATATCATATTTTAGCAATACTAAGTTTTCTTAGCTTCTCTCAACACTGGGGTCCATAAACACTTTTATCTTCTGTATTGCAGATTACAGAACCAAGGAATCAAAGATTAAACATAATGTTTAACTCTTGTTCAGTGTTTTAAATCTGATTGATTGCTGTTCTTCGTCCTCCCATAGAGTCTTATTTCATTCTCTATGCACCAACCTTTTTCAGTGAAAAACACAGGGGTACTGTAAAAAGATCACAATGAATAATGCAAGATTTTTCTGGACAACATACCAATCCGTTCTTTAATACTACTCATCACTCCTTAATCTGCCAATTGGATGAGACACAATCTTATGCAATGTATAGGTTATGATCTGTGATAATAAGGCCAGGGCAAAAGAAAAACATAGCAGACATTGTGTCTTACATCTTTTATTGTGAATCAAAAACACAAGGATACTCTATAGGTATTTTGTGAACATATTCACTGATTGGAGCATAAAGACAAGAATGATGATCCTACTTGTACAACTGCAAAGTACATTTTAAACCTTCATTATTTTGACAAAACTACAGTATTGTCTATCATATAAAGAGTACCACTAGTATCATATAAACAGTTACCACTAGTGCATGAAAAGTATTCCAGCAATAATTCATGTTTTTTCTTTATTAAAGCACTTCATTCCTCACTTTTAAAAGCAGAAAAGTCTATTTGGTCTGTATTTACAGAATTCATTTTCATTTAAAAAGAAAAATAGCTTCCCAAGTTTTTTCTTCAAAGAATTTCTGCAAACACCTACTCTGTAATAAATAAATAAATAAATAAAATTATGGCTTTGAAAAAATGAGGCTATTATTTCAGTCATAGCTTGCATAGGTTTCTAGGCAGTTGTTCCTAATTGTCCGGACTTTTCCTCGTTTCTATTTTTAGTACAGTTCTGCTAATTGTGGTTTAAATACACTGAAACAGAATTCTTTGAACTCTGCAGGGACTTTCTCTGTGTTTTACAAATAACAGCAAATCAGTATGTTATATAGACCTGAAGTATTTTGAAAACTTTCACTGAAGAGGGTTAGGGTTAGCTCTGTTCTGGCGAAAATTATGTGCACATGTGTGTACGTGTAGAGAGAATTACTTTTAGTGCAACAACTGAAAAGCAGTCTGTGCTCCACTGAGGAATAAGGACAGATTCCTATTCTAAACAAGTATTTATAAATTATAAATTGACAGGAGACAACCCTCAATAGATGAAACCTGCATGCACACAAAGAAGAGAAGGTTCAGAAGAAAAACGGTTGTAATACTATAATAAAGAAAATTAGTCCTGAGTTCTGTTCCTGATGTTGTTCATTCAAATTATTATCCTTACATTTATATTGAAAGGATATGCTACTGAGGAATATGTTTAAGCAAAGCAGTCACACTACTCTCCTTTCTTTCTCCTTCAGACGTATTTTTAGAGCACTTTACAAAAGTTACTGAGGTGATTTCAGTAAATTGATCAGAGCAGTAACTCATAGGTTTAAACAATTCTAACTTTAATACAGTGAACTTAAATCTCCAGAGGGAGACAATTAGATTATTGACTCTTCCAGGAGAAATTCAAACTGATTCACATTTGTTTGCCAGAATTACCTTCTTCAAATACTATCTTGCCAGGTACCTGCTAATTATAACTCAGTAAAAGAGTAAGTGTTGGACAGAGATATTACTTCAGGATATCTATACAAAGTTAATAGATAGATACATTTAAAAAGTGAAGGTTTAGAGAATGAGCGTGCATACTTATTAAGTAGAATAGCATATTGGCCAGCCCGCATCCGTCTACATTCAGTGATCTGCTAGGTCATGCAAGTCCTTTCCACTGAGTAGAGAGCTCTTGGTAGTCTGAGTTCTCCACAGGAACCAGCTGCAGTGTGAGCAGTGATGCCAGTGCTGCTGTTCCCAGGAAAGAGCAAGAGAAGTAGTGAGAGGGCATATCAACAAAGAAGCACTACCTCAATCCAGTGTATTAAACTGTTGGGTATCATTTTCAAAGTGACATATATAACTTTATAGAAGAGCTTCGTGACAAGTCATTTATATGTGATTTAGAAGGTTTTTACAGCCAGACTGTAAATAACGGCACCTTTATTTCTGTCAACATAAATCAGCCAATGAACAGATCTCCTGTCATTTTTTAATAAGTAAATAAAGAAATAAACTTCTTTGATTTCATATTCTTTAAGCTATATGTAATAAATCTGTGCCCTCATTATCTGCTTCCTCCAGTTTCAATTTATTATACAATTTGCCTGCATCGTGACATCATCAATGTAGGCATCTCTAAGTTGAAATCTATAAACTAAGTCTTCTTAAAGTAGCATTCCTTCTGTCCCTAATCTTGATTTATGGCAGAGAACATTAATAGGTCAGGCAATTATAAATTTAGGTAAACAGGTTCTTATGAAGGGAGCTGTGTCTGATAGAAGTCCTCTCTGTTTGTCTAGATTTCATATTTTCTGGAAGAATTAATTTTATTTTTTTCTTAATATCAGTTACAGGGCTTCCTATTCTAAAGCATAGACGTATTTGAAAATTTTATATATTATGTTTAATATAATGTAAATATAATTTACATTAAAGTAAATAATTTATGTTGTTTCTTAAGAGATAGGAAGTAAGACAAGATAGGGACCAATAGTTTAGTATATATTCATCATAGCAACGTAGTCAACTTTTAAATCCTGGAGGGAAAAATTATTTGAAAAGCTAATTCTTTGCTTCTGTAATAAAATACTAATTTAATTTTGCTCCTGCTGCGTAACATGACACTTCATCCTTGCCCTAGAAACAAATGCTGATAGCTTAGTTATTATGCAGACAGTACAAGTTGAATAATACAAATAAAAGTTCTAACTCATAAAAGAGAGTCCTCAGGTAAAATCATTATAGCTCAGATGCATTCCTTATTTCTCCCTTTAGACTCCAATATATTTTTCTTCAAGTTCAGTTTCTTGCATAAACTCTGTGGTAGTGTTACTGCTTGTCATCATGGTTTAGTATTTTCTCTGTATTTCATATTTTTGTTCTAACTGTGCACCTTAAAGTCATGTTTGCTTTTTTTCTCCTGTAATAAGAAACTATTATATTTTGACTTCATACTTAAAGAGCCCTTGTCATAGATATTTTTTCACTATTTTGATCTCTCCCCTTTGAAACAGCAGTTTTAAATAATAGAATATAGTTTGGCTTGTATAGATTAATTAATATGTAATATTAAAATAGTGAATTCTGAAAAGCAAAAATAGTGAATGCAATCCTAAAGCAAAACCATGCAATCCTGTGAGCATTTCTTTCCCTTTCTCTTGGTCCTTATATATACTGCTGTTCTGATAGATTTCCCTCTTCACTTCCTAAATGGATGAAAACTTATTTTACCTTAATCTCACAAATTTTGAAATGGAGTCAGTGTTTTTTAAGTGAGGTAGGAAGAGAAGATTCAGCAGTGAAATTAATTGGAATTAAAGGAAGCTCATTTTGTTGCAACTTAAAAAAATTCAGGTTAGCCAGGGAATTACATTTTCTGATGTCTTTAGGAATGTTACAAATTAGTTGTTTTGGAAATAACTGAGCTGCATTCATCACACAGTAGTAACACTAATTAAAGTTACCATTCATCGAAAGCTGCAGCAAAAGATACCTTGTTTTAGATGTCTGTGATACCTGTGCTGAGTGCAAGCACTCAGCAAATGAAGCCAACAAGGCCTCAAAATTAAGAGATGGTACTTTGTAGGGTGTAAGGAATGAAGGATAGGAATAAATTGCTCAGAATTGTTCAAACCAGTGAACAAATAAGAAGGTGCATTCTGAGCAAACTACAAGTGCCGCCCTATTGTGAACTCCACAGAAGGGAAATTACAATGATTGAGTCTTACAGTCATAAGCATGAAGTTTTGCTGCAGTTAAGGTGATTGTGAGAAAAATACTAGAACAGTCTGTGCCATTTCCTTTGCTGGAAGAAAATTCATGATAGTAAAAAACCATGTTATTAGTGGAAAAAAAACGACCAACATTCAAAGTTGCAAACAAGTTTTTTCAGAACGAGGAAGCATGAAGAAGAAATAAGTAATATATAGAAAAAAAATAAAATGTGATTTTACCAAGTAGTGGCAATATTATTCTGTCCTAATTAGCGTATTAATCAGAGATTAACAAAAAGACATTAACTGAAGTTTCAATTATTCATAGCTGCTTCTTGTAATCAAGCTTTATTGCTCTTTTTTACTTCTTTTTTAGATAAAATAAGAAAAAAAATAGCTATAAGCCTGTTGAAAATTTAATTCTTTATGGCTCATGATGTATTCAGACAAAAAGCATGCATCACATAGTCTTTATGAATGACGATACCTTTGTGATACGAGGTGCAAGTAGAAGGTAAAGAAGTGTGAAGAGTTATCTCTAAAGGTTGTTTAAATATTTTTTTCTTTTGTGTGCTTCATTTCTAATTAAAATTCAAAAACATATTCTTAAGTGTCTAATTGCAGCATTTTTAATATCTTAATCAAGAAGTACATGAAATTCAAAACTCTGAAAGGAGAAATGTAGGTGACAGAAAGCTAAACTAGGAATTTATTTAATGCATAGTATTTTAAATGCACATGCACATGTAAGCAAAGGTCATAAATCTGCAGCCCTCTTGAGCAATAAGAGAGAGGAAAGAAAATCAATTCTAATCAGGCGACCAGTGCCAGACCTCATAACAATGACTTCTCCATGCACCTGAGACACTTCGTACTATTTCATATACATTTTAAGCAAAATGCTTTAGTCTGTAATAGAAAAAGATGGGGGTACTGAAACTTTTATTAGTTTCACTTCTGTTATATAGTAATTACTTGTTTTGTTGTCTCTGAAATAATTTAATTCTAGATTTAACAGAACAGCCTTGCAATTCATTGAAGCGAAATCTTAGGAGGTCTGTTTGCAAATATGCTGCCATTAATGGATATATGTTGTGTAAGCAGTCTTCCAAGCCATCCTGAGATATCTTTTGATATTTTTTGAGAAACATTTTGTCAAGTGTTTGTAGAATTTGGTTACTTAGTTGTTCTTGAACTAACTTGCCTGCTATCTCTGTAATTTAAAATGTCCACAAATTTATGAAAGAAAATCAAGTCAATTTCTTTACAGTTAATGGAAACGTCATTATTTTCAGGATTTTATATAGTTATTTTATTGGATTGTCATTTGTTTTTTGCTATGTCAAAAATAAGCTTTGAGTTTTTCATTTTAAAATTAGATGTTTAAAAAAATACAAATGAACATTTTGATGATGAAATAAAACATACAGGTTGTTTGGCTTAATGTCTGTAAAATTTCATGTAATGCATCTCTATATTGGTTGCTTCTCAGCCTGTAAGTCTAGCACGTCACAGATTCAATAAATGTTTAGACAAAACCTATGAATATTAAATATTCCAAACATATTATTGTAGAAAAATTGGTAGATTTTAGGAGCATTTAAATATACTTTCTAAACATGCAACAGCATGTATATAGTTGTAACTACATGTTTTTACATGATTAATTAATCTTAAGCTTATAAGTACTTGAGTTATAGTCAAGATTGTCATTGCCACGTGTTAATGGCAAATATTTCTGGCATACAGTGTTCCCTTTCCTCCTCCTTTTTTCCTGTGTTCACATTCTCAAGTACCTTTCTTTGAGTTAGTGATATTGTACATCCTTTAGCTATAAACAAAAAGTAGTTTCCTTCTCTATATAGCATAAGATTTTATTCTTCTACTTTCCCATTAGTAAATTGGTCTGTCTTTCAACCACATTATACAACATAAGCAATCAGGTTACAAACAGAATTATGTACTTTTTAAATTGTGGAGGCTTAAGTGCAGGATTTGGCTTTTTTCAGCTACAGATAATTTTTACAGTGTAATATTTGATATTGAATAATTGTGCTTTCTGAAAAAATAGTTACATTAATACCTTTAAAATAGATGTGTGAGACCAATAAAAGCTCTACTAAAAAATTGGAATGTCTGATGGTTGTCATACCACATAGGAAGATTTACTTTATTTAAGATACAAGTTAATTTCATTGTTAAATGATTACAGAAAGTTCTGAACATAGTCGAGATCAATTCAAATTCTTAGCTTTCCAACTGAAGTGAATTTTCCACATGCCTTTCTTCTGTGGGATTTGTTGCTGATACACTATCAATGCAGTCCTTGGTGCATTTGTGTTCTTTATGAAGTATTTCTTTTTCATTCTCTGGCTCATAAAACAATGGTGCATGAACTGCACAACCACGTTTTCAACTTCTTTTTTATTCATTTTTACACACTGCAGTGCAAATTAAATTTGTCAAAAAATCTTGTGTAGTTAAAAGCTGAATTTGATTTCCTTTAAATGAATAGTAAATAATTACAGCTAAAGCAGAAAAGATCAGATATTGAGAAACTGGATAATTATGAAGCTAAGAAAATGTTTTTCCTACAGTATTTTTCTTTTCATGTCCTCTTTTATAATTGCATTCCCATCTCCCTATTTATTCCTGTGTTTGCAGAGATTTATTGTTCATGTTTGGCAGTATGCCAGTAATATGAACTATATTTTTCTTTACTTTACCCACTCTGTATCCCTTAAGTCAACTTTCAGTGGCTGTATGTCAGATACTAGTAAATATACAGTCTGGAGAGGAGAAAAAAAAAAAAAAAAGAGAGAGGAAAAAAAAAAAACACCATAATTTGATCTAGAAATAATTCACTATAATATACAGGGCTGAAAGTACAGTGCCAGAGTTAAAATACCCTTAACTCTTCTGTGGTCTATAGAAAAGTACCGATTTTCTGTTGGCAATGATAATAAAGAAATCTATTTTAGGGAAAGATCAGAGTGGTCATTACCACAACCCCCCCGGTGTCATAGACAGCAGTGATCTGTTTTGGAAAGTAGTGGTATTCAAAAGAGATGGGAGGAAAATCAGTAGTTTTTGTGGCAAATCAGTACGTTGAAACATGAAAATCTGAGGAACCAATAGCCAGGGCCTAGGGTAAAAAGAGTTTTCATAAAGCATGCTTTGTGGCCTCATAGGTAAACTCATACAACCTTGTTTGAAGGTCATTTATTCCAGTTTACACCAGGACTGTCCTGCCCTTCCTCCTGTCATCTAAGTTAAAATGAAAGAGCTGTACCTTTTGTGATGCTTGAGCTTTAGCCTAAACCCATGTTTCTGAAAAGAAAGAGAATGGTTCCTATTTGGCTAAAATGGCATAAGCTCTAGAGGTTTGGGTTTCCTGTTTAAATGGCTGGGTTTCTCTTTTCCTTCCCTGTTGTTTCTGGAAGACACGCTCCAAAGCAATTCAAGTCTCAGATTTTAGTATTTGGAAGGAATATTAGCTTTTCTTAACTTTGAGTCCCTATTCAGTTTAGAGGAAGCATGGCAAAGCTAGCACCCAGAAATAAGGGAGACATTCTTATGGGGATCTTACTTGGAGAGAGTTTGGAAGACCTGTGATTTTTGCTAACTGAGATCCCAGCCTCCTGTGCATGGGAGGATGTAAATGTGAAAATGAGGGGTAGGTGAACTGTTTGGTTACATAGTGTGAACTTCTTAATCCACACTGTGCCAAGATGATGCAATGGCTGGAGGTGGGAAGGGTATCCCTTTCGTAATGTTAAGTATGGTTTGTGGCCTGCTACTTAAGCCTGTTCTAGCTGCTTGCATAGTCTGAAAGAGTTTATTTTAAATAAAAGAAGTACATGAATTGTCTATTTTCAGTGTTCATGCTGGTTATCCCTAAATCTGGGTCTCGGTTCTACATGAAGCTCTATTTTTTAAATAGTATTCTTTTGAACAATTAAGTATATATTCTTTGGAAAGTAAGAATAAAATTCAAATTAATTTATAGCAAATTGTGAGCTATTGGTGCTGAGAAAAAGCTTGACATTAATAGAAATAGTTCCTTTCATATGATTCATAATAATTTTTTTTCTTCCTTTTTTTTTTTTTTTTTTTTAATACAGGGCTTCTTGTACTGTAATTGGAAGTGAATTTAATTTTTATGCTTGTCTATTCTAGGTACAGAGATCCAGAAATAAGCAGTTACGTGAGCTGTTTCCAGATGGATTTAGCATTCATCATGCAGGAATGCTGCGGCAAGACAGAAGTTTGGTTGAAAACTTGTTTTCTAATGGACATATCAAAGTCTTAGTTTGTACAGCTACACTTGCCTGGGGTGTCAATCTTCCTGCTCATGCTGTTGTTATTAAGGTAAGAGATGATATACTCTGCACATGGTTATCTGTCTTAAAAGAAAACTGTAAAGAAGCACAGATAGCAAGATCTTTATTGTGGGTTTGGGGGCTGGAGGGGAAATGTCTGATTGACTTGAAATGTTATTTATATCTCATTAAACTGATTCTCACCAGTGGGAGTCTAGTTTGTATAGTAAAGATTTAAATATATCAAAGATTATGAGAGGATTAGTTAAAGTACACTTCTGAAATCATGCTGTATTTGCCTAATTTCAGTATTCAGCTCATCAGGATTATATTCATGTATGTTTATGTTAATTTTTATTAACTTTTCCTCAACCAGGGAACACAAATATATGCTGCAAAAAGAGGCTCCTTTGTTGACCTTGGAATTCTAGATGTCATGCAGATATTTGGTCGAGCTGGACGGCCTCAGTTTGACAAATTCGGAGAAGGCATCATTATTACAACTCATGATAAACTCAGTCATTACCTGACTCTTCTTACTCAGCAGAATCCAATTGAAAGCCAGTTTCTTGAAAGTCTTGCAGACAACCTAAATGCAGAGGTAACTTTTGAATTATTTAGCACAACTAGCAACTCTAACAGCAATAATATTATTTAAAAAAAAATACATTATTTTCACACATGAAATATCTAAAATGGAATTTTCATATATTACTGTGAGTCTTTAAGTGTATATTTTAAAGAGGAACGAACTGTTAGACATGAAAATATTGCAGGCCTTATACAAAAGGTAATAGATAACTTGTGTGGAGGGTCAAATATCATTAAGATAAAGCTGTAGAAACACCTAGCATTTACATTTAATCAGAAGTGCCTTATTAGAATTTAAGCAGTAAGTATTCTGCATAACTTCAAATTGAAATCTTCAAGAAATTAAAGCATATCTTTATATAAATAAACTCACTTCATTTGGTT
The DNA here is from genome assembly GCF_047663525.1 of Anas platyrhynchos. Taxonomy (NCBI): domain Eukaryota; kingdom Metazoa; phylum Chordata; class Aves; order Anseriformes; family Anatidae; genus Anas; species Anas platyrhynchos. Next base: position 77,333,493 of record NC_092589.1, read on the forward strand.
GACCACAATATACAAGGAGAATAATGTACTTGGCTTACACTCTTCTCTTTGGTCTCACTTTCACAGTTTCTCAGTTTCACAACTGCTTTATTATAAATTGCAAGTTCTCAGTTTACTTCAGGTTCAAAGAAAACACATCCGAAGATGTAAAGATTTGTGCTTAGACTGAGAGTACTGACCTCCATTATATTAAAACTATTCAAAAGCTAAGCACACACACTTCTTTAAAAGGAGCCTTCAGAAATTTAAGCATGCTTAACTGAAGAAAAGAATGTAGTTTTACAAACTCACTTATGGTTTCTTCAATGAAAGTAAAGGAGTTCAGCTAGACTGAAATGTCCAGTGACATTTCAGTGATTATGATTCTTAAAGATGTAAAATTTGTTTGGTCTATTAGTGATGGTCTTGCTGTTTTAAGATGCTTGTTCTGTTTTGTCTATATAATTCTAGTATATTTTGGTATTTTTTCTGCCTTATCATCACTTTAAAGTTATTTCAGCATTTCAGTTATTCAATCATGAATAATAATTTTAAAAGGAAATTCTGGAAGGGAACAGAAATGGATGCGGTGACCTTTTAGAATGTCAAGATTCATCCCTTGATTCTTCTTTAAAAATGACTAAGTTTGATAATTCACCTTTAAAAAACTTTTAAGGTTTCTTGTAAGTTATTGATTCAGTTCCTGTTAATAGGAAAATTCTCTGTTCAAGTATTCTCCCTATGTCCAAGTTCTGTCACACATCAGAACTCAAATAAGGTTTAGCTCTGATGCAAATATTTCCTTACAGCTATTCCTCTTTAACTCAAGTTTCTGAAGTGGTCTGAGTACAGTCAGGGAGAGAGAAATTAAACTCTCCCAGCACATGGGATCCAAATGTGAGGAGAAAGAGCCATTTGCAATTTTCCCAACCCTCTTCATCACATTAATAAAAATAGCTTAAGTCCTACAGTTGGTTGTGAAAGCCAGGATTGCTTGCACTTTTCAGCACCCTAAAAATCAGCAGGGATAGGTTTGGTCCTAAGTCATAAAATACCTTCAGATCTAGGCTTCCTCTTTAGTGAGTGAGACACAAGGTGCATTCCTAGAGGACATTTTGTTGTTGTTGTTTGTTGTTGTTGTGTTTTTGTTTGTTTGGTGGTGGTTGTTGTTGTTGTTATTATTATTATATTCTTTATTCTCTCTCTCCGAAGTATTTAAAGTACCTAACTTTAAACATGCTTCTTACTCTTTAGTTCCTCCAGTTAAGTAAAACAAATGTGGTTCGACACATACAGCTTGTGTTGTACCTTAATGAAAACAGAAATTTGGAAAAACAGAATAGAATCTAATCTATTACCTATGATGAGCTATAAACAAATGTATTTCTTATTATTTAGAATACTTTTTCCTTTACCTCTATCTGAAAGTTAGTCAAAACTTCTTGTTCAGAGAGCATACTACCTTAATAGAGTAACTTCTGCTGATAGTCTGTACAATTCAGTAAGGCGTGCAGTATTCGAACTTCAAAAGTCAAAAGTATTTGAAAAATATTTCAGCTCTGGATATAACAGTTGAAAAAGATGTGATCACTTTGACAAGTCCTTTTTTTTCTGGGAAATCTCTTAACTGCAGCATGTATGGTGCAAGATTCTTGTTACAAAATGAAAAATTCCCATTTGTGTTAGAATCATATCTTGCATGCCCATATTGAAGGTATTCAGAATGAAACAGAGTTCTAAACAGAGGACAAATACGTAACATAAGTCAAGGAAAGAGCTTTTCAGTGGACTTCACATACTTTCTGATGAAGGAATAAAGAGTTGAATATTTTCTTCACAACAAAGAACTTATGTTCTGTGGTTTTTTTCTTTTTCTTTTTTTTTTAGTATTATTATTTTTATTTTATTTTGGTGGCGGAACTCTAGTTCCTCCCACCTGTCAGGTCAGTGTAGAATTACAAAAACAATTTGCAATAAGAACCTTTTGAGAAGTGGGTCAGTGTAGATCTCTATGATTGACTTATAGTAAAAAAACAGATGGCATAGCTGTACACTGCTGTTTTTTCAGGCATGTTGTGTGTTGCTCCAAATTGACTAGAAGTTATGTGGATGTGCTAATGTGCCTAACTGAAATATGTATTGAATCTCTTGTATTTCTTCCACAGAGCTCCAGCAGAAAAGCTAAGGGTTTGTTTGTTTGTTTGCTGCGTGTCTGCGTGCAGAAAAGACCGTATTGATATACTTTAAAACATTTTGTTTATTTAGTTTAGCAAAAGAAAGCTTCCAAGGAAGTACAAAAGCTCTCTCACTAGCTGGGAACTAGAGCTACAAGAAAGAAAAAACATAATTTTGGCCAATATTGGAAGAAGAATGAATTGCACTGTGATCTGGAACAGCCCTCCTTTTAGGAGTAGTGGAGATAAAAGAAGTCTACTTTCTAATGTGGTGAAGATAGTGTTTATATGATGTGATTGCATTTGAGAAAAAGAAGATTTGACTTGAAACTCGAGTTTCAGCACTCACAGAATCACAGAAGTTCTAGGTTGGAAGAGACCTCAAGATCATCGAGTCCAACCTCTGACCTAACACTAACAGTCCCCACTAAACCATATCCCTAAGCTCTACATCTAAACATCTTTTAAAGACCTCCAGGGATGGTGACTCCACCACTTCCCTGGGCAGCCTGTTCCAGTGTCTAACAACCCTTTCAGTAAAGAAGTTCTTCCTAACATCTAACCTAAAACTCCCCTGGCGCAACTTAAGCCCATTCCCCTTCGTCCTGTCACCAGGCACATGGGAGAACAGGCCAACCCCCACCTCACTACAGCCTCCTTTAAGGTATCTGTAAAGAGCAATAAGGTCGTCCCTGAACCTCCTCTTCTCCAGGCTGAACAAGCCCAGCTCCCTCAGCCGCTCCTCGTAGGACTTGTTCTCCAGGCCCCTCACCAGCTTAGTCGCCCTTTTCTGGACCCGCTCAAGCACCTCGATGTCCTTCTTGTAGCGAGGGGCCCAGAACTGAACACAGTACTCGAGGTGCGGCCTCACCAGAGCCGAGTACACTGTTTCCTCTCAGCTGGTAATGCTTCATTAAGACAGTATAAGATATTAGCTATTCATTTCCAGCATATGATATTCTGGAGAGGGAAGAAGGGAGGGTGGTTTTAACAGGTTGCTCCTCTAATTTGAGCTGTAGTTCCAAAATGCAGAAATCTTCTGGCAATTCCAGAAATCACAGGGGACTGTTGTATGGCAACTTAAGGAAAGTTGTTGGTTTTTTTTTTGTTTGTTTGTGTATTCTTTGTTGTTGTTGTTTATTTGTTTATTTGTTTGTTTTTCTTAGAGTGCAAGTGAATTTACATTCATTAAACTTTCTATGCAGAAGAAAAAAATAAATTAAATCATAGAATGGTTTGGGCTGGAAGGGACCTTAAAGCCCATCCAGTTCCAACCCCCTTGCCACGGGCAGGGACACCTGCCACCAGACCAGGTTACTCAATGCCCCACCCAACCTGATCTTGAACACATCCTGGGAGGAACCTTTTCCAGTGCCTCATAATGAAGAATGTCTTTCTTTTATCTAATCTGCCCTCTTTTAGTTTAAAACCATTACTCCTTGTAATATATGTAACTACACTCCCTGACAAAGAGTCCCCATCTTTCTTGTGGGTACTCTTTAAGTATTGGAAGGCCACTATAAAGTGTCCCCAAAGCGGCCTTTTCCAGGATGAACCCCAACTCTCAGCCTCTCTTCATGTGTCCTTTGATCATCCTCATGGCCATCTGGACCCACTGTAACAGGTCCATGTCCTTATGTTGGGGACCCCAGAGTTGAACACAGTACTCCAGGTGGGGTCTCACAAGAGCAGAGTAATGGGAAAGAATCACCTCCTTTGACCTGCTGACCAAAATTCTTTTGATGCAGCTCAGGATGTTTGTGGTTGGCGTTCTGGGCTGCAAGAGCACATTGCTAGCTCATGTTGAGTTTTTCATTAACCAGCACCTCCCAGGTCCTTCTCGTCAAGGCTGCTCTCAATCCATTCTCCACCCAGCCTGTATTTGTGCTTGGTATTGCCCTGACCCAGGTGCAGGACCTTGCACTTGGCCTTGTTGAACCTCATGAAGTTTGTAAATGCCCACCCCTCAAGCCTGTCCAGGTCCCTCTTGATGGCACCCCTTCCTTCCAGAATGCCAACCATGCCACACAGCTTGGTGTCATCTGCAGACTTGCTAGGGCTGCACTCAATCCTACTGTCCATGTTACTGACGCAGATGTCAAATAATAACAGTCCCAATTCCTGCCCCTGGGACCACTCATCACTGGTCTCCACCTGGACATTGAGCCATTGACCACAACTCTTTCAGTGCTACCATCCAGCCAATTCCTCATCCACTAAATGGTCCATCCATCAAATGCAGTAGTACTCTGAAAAATAGTGCTAGTACACACTGCAGAAATATTTTGGTTACATTAAAGATGTAGCCTAAAGAAGTTAATCCTCCTGTCCTGTCAAAATAGTAGAAGTGAAAAAGGAAAAAATAGTTTCATAGTGAGTATCCATCTAAATTTATCTAAAGATACATAGAAAATATATGGTGTGCAATATAATAAAAATTACTTACAACTACAGCAGTTTTACCACAGGATTTGGGGATTTTGGAGAAAAGTATATAAAACTGACCAACTGGTATAGACAGAAAATTAAATTTTGGGTTTCAGAAATAACAAATACTCCTGTATGAAATGTAAATACATAAATATATAAAACTGATAAAAAATAAACTGTTATGGTTAGATGCCAGAATAAAATAGTATAGATGATTATTTTATTATTGTCTAAGCCACAGTTGTAAAGGAGAAGCAATCCTATATTCTGTACTTCTTTGAAGATCAACTGTTTGTTTTCAGACTTCATGCAATAGTAGTGTTATCTGAAAACAGTAGTGGCTTTAAATTAGTGCAGCTCCTGTGGCTGCAGTGCAGTTTAAAGCAGGGAAAGATGCAAGCAGAATTTTGTTGATTGCTGTGGTAAATTCTTGTCAGTAAAAAGCAATGAAAAATGCCAAAAAGCATTAGAGTAAAAAGTGCATGAAACTTTGTTTTGTCGTTTGATATGAGTGATGCAATGACTTTTTATGTTAGGGTTGTTTTTTTGTTTGTTTGTTTGTTTTGGTTTTGTTTGTTTGTTGGTTTTGAAAGTAACTTCATTTCTTTTTATTCAGTATCAGCTTAAAATTATATATATGATGATTTGATCCAAATTATCGCAATCCCCTGAAAAGGACAGGTGTTTTGGAAATCATTCTGATTTAGTTGGAGATAACTATTCCCTAGTGTGCAACATTATGAAACAGTAAATACATTTAAAAAATACGCAATCATATTGATCAGTAGATAGTCACAGGAAGCACATTAGTTTGGGTAATATTTTATAGACACTGTCCATTTGACAGTAACAATAGCACTATAGGAAGACTAATTTTATGTTGTTGACAGATTCGTTACAGAAGTGTAGACAGTAAGAAGATGCTCACTGGCATCTTTGCCATAATAGAGCCTCTTATTACCACCAGCAAATCTGCACTGGTATATAAAAATATGACACATTTAGGAAGAAGTCTGTTTTTTGTTACAAACCATTTAGGAAATCCAATTGCACCAAATGCTCATGCTGTAATTGTAAAGAGAAACCAAATAAAGGCCAGAAGCACTGCTTGAATTCTTTAAATTCTTAATTTATTATAGGCAGATCAATAGCTGAGAGAAAAACTAGTAAAATGAAGGCAGCAGTTGGAAATATGGAAAGGCTCCATGCTTTCAAAAGCATATGAAGTTGCTTTTATGTAGATCAGGTCTCTTGCCAAAAATGGGTAGCAGCTAAGAATGAGGCAATGGTTCAGCTGGTACAACGCAATATGTAATCCTAGCCACACAATCACAAAGTGAAATCCAGAGCCTTGAATTGTATACCTCCTTATATGGTGCAGGAAAGAAAATTTGGGTAATGTTGGGAAAAAATATATATTTTTTTAAATTCACCTTTCAAAATTAATTCTGTAAAAGCGGGACATCTTCACAGAATTGTTGGACAAAGGACTAGATAGCGTATGTGGAAAAATAACACAGGCATACCTCCACAGTTCAGACAAGAACAAAAACAAATGGGATATGATGTGATGGAGTTTTGTACTTTTTGATTGGACTTTTCCTGGGACAAGAACCAGGAAATATTTGCTGAGATGACGGGTTCAGAAAATGCAAAAGGGTGCAGTTAGGCCGTGTAACTCCTTCCTGCAGGAAGTTGTGTAAAAGGTAGTGTAGTTCAAAAACTATACAAACATTGACTAAAAATCCACTGAAAGCTATTAGATGCACTTTAAGTGAAGACCTTGAAATGCAGTAGTTTAAGAATTTGAGAGAAATTTATATGGTGCTTGCTTCTTATTAACTAACAGCAGATGGTGAAGGGCAATCTCAGAGACAGAATGCTGACCTCAAAGGACCGTTATATTTATTCCTAGGAAACTACTCTGAGGTAGTGGGAAAAGATGAAGTACACCCAACTTCACTGAGTTGACACCAAAGTAGTACTTTGAACATGTACTTCAGCGTCTCTATCTGAGAATTCTTTCCTGTGGATTTGTTTTGGGTTTGGGTTTGGGTTTTTCTTTTTTTGTGTGTCTGCGTTGCTTGTTTTTTCTTCTAAAAATGAGCAGAAGAGGAGTAAATTGTCAGTGATTCTCAGTGTAGGCATGGAGATACCTTCTTCCTTTTCTACCAGTGCATGCACTAGGCATAATGGAAGGAAAAAAAAAAGTGGTTAGGGTGCTTAGTTGAGAGGAGAGAGTCCTGGGTCAGTTGACCAGCTGGCAAACAGAAAATACCTACAGCTGTATTTTTTTGGAAATACAGGAAGAAAGATAAGATGCAGGGGATGTGGTTTAATTAGACCATAAACTTTAACTTATCTGGGAACTATCATCAATAGCTCATACAGTGCAGGTCACCATTCCTTCCCTAATTGTTTCCACCTGATAAAGCCCTCCCTGACATCCACAGCTGGACCCCAGCTTGTTTCTGGGACTAGCCTTTCCCTAAAGAGCTAGAAACAGGAGAGGGATTGCAATGCTGGACAGTACCTTCCTCAGGGGATGCATTTATTTATGCATTTATTTATTTATTATTTATTTATTTATTTATTTCCTTGCATTTATTTATGATTTTGTTATGAAGTCAGGAGGATAAGGTGGTGCCTTGTTTAGGGTGGACCAAACCTCCTAATCTATTTTTTGTGTTCCTCAAGTAAAAGCCTACCTGTCCTGGTGCAATCTGAAGGTAATAGAGTGGGCAGCTATTTGGTTATCAGAAGAGAGACACAGGATTCTTTCAAAGCCTTTCCAAAAACACTGCTAAGGAGTTGAGTGACTAAATGGCTAATCTGAATGTGATACAAGGTGTAGGCTTAGGGGAGCAGAAGTTTTGTTCCCCAGGTGTCCGGGGTCCTGGGAACTGTCCTGACCTTCATGAGACCAGCGACCTCATTCGTGACAACCGTTTGCAAACAAAGTTTTGTGATAACTAGTGCAATCAAACCATACAAATTCAAAGTAGAAAGTATTTCTGTTCATTGATTGTTTTGTGTATAACTTCATACCTACTGTATGGTTTAGGTAATGATGGAAAATTAAGAACTTTTTTATTTTCTTTAACAAAGAATCAACTTATCCATTTATTGATTTTACAAATACTAAATATCTTAGAACTTAAGAGGTCTCCCAGTTTTTTAAATCATTTATATTGAAGTTACTTGTGTGCGTTTACATTAAGATTACTTCCCTATCATACAGTTTTAACAAAGGTACACACTTTCAAATAGTCCACAAAAGCTTTACTTGAACGCTAGATGGCAGCAAATATTTATAAGTAGACTATTGTTTTCCTCTCAGCATGGTATTCAGTAACTGTTTTTTAAAGTTGGGGGAGGAAGAAAAGTGCAGTATTATATTTCAGTGCTTATCTGAAACCCAGCAGCATTTTGTAATCATTTTTTTCTCATTTTTACTTTTAACTGTGTAAATAGTTAATTTGTAAATAATAAAAGAAGATATTTGAAGAAATGAGGGAAAAATATATTTTTTGAATTGTCAGGTTTCCCCATCTTCTATAATGAGAATTTTATCTTTTCCTGTTTGTGAAAGCGGTTGTTTGACAGAAACTGTTGCTATTGTACAATGTTGTTATGCTATTTCAAGTTGTGCACTGAAAGATATTTGAATCATGGAAAGAAATCAAATGCTGAAATTAACCTAGGTAGCAATCTAACTAATAATGTGTAGGCTATATTAGATGTCCTCCCTGTGGTAGTTATGAAAAGCTGGATGTTTAATAATGTCTTTTTCAGTTACTTCAGTGCATTATGTAGCTATCTAATTAGAAAAACAACAGAATGGGTCTTTCCCTGACCTTCTTATGGTGTTGAACAAAACAACACTTCAGAAATGTGTGACAAGCTTTCAGTGACTCCCAAGTCATTGAAATCAACAAGGTTTTAAGTTATTTTAACTGAGTTTTCATTACTATTTTTGATATTTGTATGTAAGTATTATATGTAATGTAATGTAGTTACATTATTTTAAAAAGTATCTATATTATTATTGAGGTCTAGGTGTTTTGATCTGAACATACATATGAAATCACTTATAGTTGCATAAAGTTTTTAGTTTTCCAAGTCAAGAGCAATGTTTACATGAAATCCAAAAACCAACAAAAGAAAAATATCATTAAAATATATATATAATAATAATGGATCACAAAATTTCAGCAAGAGGGATTTTTCATGTTTTACAGAACAAGCCACGACCAAAATATATTTTTAATGGAGCATACAATAAATATTAAATTCTCCTGCTAAAATCAGGAGAAATGGAATAAGCACTAAATAGCTTATTCTTAATGTAACTAACAGAAAATAGAGCTAAGATTCTCACGTAAAAATGTCTGTCATAAGAAATATGATGATAAAACAACTACAGAATTATCAAAAGAAGTTATTGAATAAAAAACTGTTCTCATATTCCTGATTTGGCCTTGAAAAATACATAAATATATTTGTGTATTACCTATTCAATTTTGTTATGTTTTGATATAACAAAAGAAGTAGCAGGTACCTGTATGTTTGACCTGCCAGATACAAAAGGAACAGACTTTTTTAGGAACTGTATATAAACATATGGCCAAATAGGGGTATGATGATGAAAATCCTGAAGACTGTCAGTATGATTTGGGTTAGGACCAGAAAGTGTTTACATTCGTATGAAAGTTAATGTTTTAACTGTAGGATTTTTTTAAAGTTGTTCTTCTTTAAATTACCCTGATCGTATTCACTCAAGAATTACAATTTTTTTTTCTTCTCTGTAATAATCTAGCTCAGTATTCTCTTTTAATTATAAATATCATAAGCAGTAGAAAAGATCATGTGGGCTAGTATCTACTGTTATTAGATGTTCATAAGATACAGATGTATAAATGGTTCAAGATACTGTTCTATGCTTTTTTTTTAATATAATTCATGTTGGAAACATACTGACACTATCTTTAATGCTAATGCACTGAATTCAGTATGTTTTCAGCCAAATATTTACATTCAGCTGTAATATATACATTTAATTTTGTCTCTTTTCCTATTTTCAGATTGCTCTTGGAACAGTAACTAATGTGGAAGAAGCAGTAAAGTGGATAAGTTACACTTATCTTTATGTACGGATGAGAGCAAATCCATTAGTATATGGCATCAGTCACAAAGCTTATCAGGTATAAAATGCATTTTAAAAAAAAATCTGTAACCTGTTCTGGGTCTGTAATCCTTCCCTGATGTGAGGATAAATATTTGCTATTTCTACTTACCTGACATCAGCAATTCTTTTAAAGTGTTTAGAAATAGAAAGATATTTTTTGCAGCCGAGTACTTTTACCACTAAATTAAGAGGTCCCTTCTGTTCACATAAAATATATTTTAACTGATCAAGCTATGCTTTAGAGGATGACATTCATTTTTATCAGATAGTTTCTGTTAAGTTGGCCTCTCAGTGTTTCAGTATTGTAGGCTAAATATAAATGATATAATAAAGTGTTCTTGAGTTGCTGGTGGTTTTTTTCACTGTCACATTCTGTTCCAGAATATTTCATCCCATGACATCTTATCTTTTTTTTTTTCTTGTGATTTATTAATTGTAAGTTTGCTTACTGATTTATTTTCATTTTTTGTTTATTTAGAAGTGTTTTATGCATTGATATAAATCAGAACACAGTTACATGTTTTTTTTCAAGTCCAGTTGATTCTCTATAATTTTTAGGAACTTTCGTAGTTTATAGATTATCTAAATATTTTTTTCCTCCTGTATAGCTAGATAAAAGCATTTAATGTTATAATAGTTTGGACACAGGTAATTTGAGTGTAGTGCAGATGAAACTCACAAGTACATAATAACTGCAGTTTATTTCACATGTCCTGAATCTGTTTTGTGACTTAATAATTTATCATGATATTGTAAGAAAATGCTGTTTCAGTCATTGTAACATGTGTTTAGAGATTTTTCAGATAGTTTTTGTGGCTGATAGCAGAAGTTAGATTGGAGGTAGGTAGTCTGTGGTTTAAGCAATTTTCTGTATACACCTTTAGATCTTCTCAGGTCATCTCAAAGCTGTTTTCTACAAAACAGCCATATAGTACATTTCTATATGTTAATTTAACACTATCCAAAATCATAAAGTAATATATAAATGAAAATAAAAAAATTGCTTTTTAAGTGAAAAGAATGTTGTTATGCCATTCCTATAAATTCTTCCCTTTTTTCCACTAGGTATTTTCCTCCAGTTTTATTGACTAATTTAAGTTAAGGGCAACCATGGTGGTAGTGCCTGGTGAAATAAGTAATAAAGCATTAGCAGAAATATTTTTTATAGACTTAAAAAATAATTAATAGGTGTTGTTTCCCCCTTCCCTTGCTTGTGCATTTTTATTCAGCTGCTGTGAAAGTGGAGATTGACAGCACTTGGCTTTTCCTGCCACTGACCTCCTCTCTGTCCTTCTGATTTGCTGTGCTAATAATAGATATTCCTATTTTTGTGTTAAGGCGACAACAAATTACATCAATTTGAAGTGTTATTCAGTCACATAGGAGCAAACCCAATGCCAATCCCGTCATTTTCCACAAAAACAGTTTTGAACTTCAAAGCTATTAATGTGTTGTAGGCAGAAAGTATATGGGGTGGTATAGTGCCAGCTGTGGGCATAACCATAGATTTGCTCACGTAGGTCATTGTGTTCCTCCTGTTCTAGTTACAGGTATTCACTTTTCATAATTGGCATATTATTGTTTCTTAGTAACCTTGCAGTGTGCCAATTTCTGTCTTTGTTTTGGCTGACAGCCAGAGGTACCCATTCAGCACACATACATCTGCATAGCCGCCGTGCGTCATGCTCTTCTCGGGTCTTCAGTGGCACTAAGAAAATGCAAACCCGTCCTCCTTTCCCCTTCTGCAGGGTGAGGAAGCCAGGCAGCACTCACCACATCCAAGGATTCCTTCAGGGCAGGAAAGGTCCAGCCTATCCACAGAACCGGGGGTGTTGTCCTGCACAGGGAGAGAGGGGCAAGTGTGCACCCACTCTGCACCAACACGTTATGTGCCCTGCGTGTTCTCTCCAGGGTGGTACCATTCATTCTCCATGAAACAGATTCTGTCCCTTGCCCAGGCACGGGTGCTACTCCAGCCCCATTGCTTTGATTAGCAACTTTTTACATTGTTTGCCAGAAGTGCTGATAATGCCTTTTACTGAGAGGAAAATGGGCAAAACTGATGGTGAGAGGCAAGAAGAAACGAAGAGTGGGAGGAAAGAGAGGAGCAAATGTGTGTCAGATCAGGGAAGCCTTTGGCATGAATTATCAAGGGTTGTTTCTAAGAGTATGGCTTAGAGCTGTTCTAGGCTGGATCTTTTACTCTGGGATTTCTAATTATGCTAGTTCAACAAGAAGAGTACTACCCATGGATTCTCTGAACTGGAATATTGTTTCTCAACCTTTTCAAGTTGGTGACCTTTCCTTTAAAGTTAAAACCTTTGTATTTGTGAAAAAAAATATTAGTCTACTGTTACAGCTTTACGTTTTTTTGTATGTAAGGCAAAAGATTGGCAGGTAATTTGGGCTGCCAAAGGAGGGCAGGAGTAGGGAAGTGTTTTGAATTTTTTTTTTTTCCTCTTTAGTTTTATGAAATGTTAAACATCTGGCATCCTGATCACTTTTTTTTTTTTTTTGACCACCTCTGCTCTGAAATCTGACCTCAATGCATAACTTACTATTGAGAAAAGCACTCTAGACCTTTGTCATCTTATCTTTTCACTTGAAACTAAGGCAAGCCATAACTAAGGAGAAACAGCTTTGGAGCAAATTGCAAAGACAGGGAATATTAGGAACTAGTCTTGCAGCTGCTTTTTGGAAATGACTGTATTTGTTTGCAGCTTCACCATCCACCAGATGAACCACTTCAGCAAAAAGGTGAAATTGAATATTGTTCCAGAGAAAACCAAAACAAACTAAAGCATACCAATTCTTCAAGCTTGGTCCTTTTTCAGTCTTGGTCATGTATCTCTGATGCACGTTTACCAAGAGGGCTGATATGACATACTCTGTAGGAATCTGAGCTGTACAAGCCCAGAAACAAGAATGCTGCCTCTGTGCTAGAACAGTTTTCACTCTTTTCAAATTTGGTGACTTACCATTGCCAGTGTAATTAGAGCCATATCTCAGGTGCACCAGAGGGTTAACATGACTATTTTCACCCATCCCAGTCAGTCAGGCTAACCCAGGTGCATGATGTAGAAACACCCAATTATACAACAGACCCATTCAGGTGGGGGTTTGGCCCATCTTGTACGTACTACTGCGATAATGTATGTTGTTACTTGGACAAAATGTCTAAGTTCCTGAACTTTGATACGAATATAAACGGTGCTGAGGACAGCATGCTCAAAGCTTTTGGAGACATTAGAGCTTTTTTGTTAGTAATCATTTCGGCAATCCAACGTGAAGCATATTCTGTTTGTGATACAAAGCCATTCTCATGTCAGATACCCAGGCAGGGTATATCATCAGCCAAAATATTTTAATGAAGTGGAGATACCATAAGATTGCATACTTTTGTGAAATGATACTGTAATGATAATTTAATGAAGAATATGAAAATTTCTTTCATATTTCATTTCTTTCACTGAAATTTCTTTCAAAGGCTTAGTTGTATGTTTATTTCATAATCACGCTTCAGTTTCATCAGCAATATTATCAGTCTACAACATATTGATAGTCTCAAAGCATTGTAAAATAAGTAATATTCTGACTTCTTTGTCCTCTACATTCGAGTCAGTAAAATGAACATAGCTGTAATTTGTGAGAACTCGAGAAAATCTTGACTTATTAATTGTACCTAACTTTTATTTGCTTTCTGTCTTTAGTACTGAGTTGTTTCAATAAAATCATTCATTTAACACTTCCATATTTCTTTTCATTTTTACAAACAACTGTGTGTGTCTAGATGGATCCAAGTCTAGAAAAGCACAGAGAACAACTGGTAATTGAAGTCGGCAGAAAACTGGACAAAGCCCGCATGATTCGCTTTGAAGAAAGAACTGGCTTTTTTTCTTCAACAGATTTAGGCAGAACTGCCAGCCACTACTATATTAAATACAATACTATAGAGGTAAAATATGTCATTCTATTTCTGTGGGTTTTTTACTTTATTTTTGAACCTATACCCGTTGTATTCTATCACAGAATATGTAGTTGATTTCTTAAAATAGAGAAAATAGAGACAAAAAGACAGAAACTAAGTAAAAAGCAACAATGAAAAATTGGAGTTGATATGAAATTTCTATTGTCTTTGCCTACTTTTAGGTGAATTGTAAGAAACATTTTGATACCAACAGTATGTACACAATAGCACATTCAAGTGTAGAGGTTGGTAATGAAAAGGCTTTTCCTGAGTGAAAATTTTATCAGGTTGCCATGTGCAACCTTAAACAAATTTTGCTACAATAATCATATTGTGTTGTAAATTTGTAAGGAAGATGCATTTGTACAAAACTATAATACTGTAAACTTGGTTTAAAGTACACATTTCATCTTAGAACCATTCCTTTGGAACAAATAGATATTTTTTTCTTGCATAAATGCTGAAAAATCAGAGTACTAACCATTTTTTTTTACTATCTTACTATCTTTACTATCACTATGTATAATTAGTCACACAGATATGTTTCAAATATATCCTATACTTTTTTTTTTTTTTAATGGCCGTAGATTGCATGTCTCTCAATTTTATGTTCCTGAGTTTAGATGTGACTAATTTTCTGATAGTAGCAAGAAGTCATTCTGGAAATTGTTCCCGTTTAAATTGTATCCCTCTAGTCATCTAGTAACTTACCTTTTAAACTCAAATGCCTTTAAAAATCTTGGTTAATGTTTCTTTCTTTTGCATTATATATGCTTTTTTTTTTTTTTTGTCGGTACTAAATCAATTCATTTTATTTTAATAGACTTTCAATGAATTGTTTGATGCTCATAAAACAGACGGTGACATTCTTGCTATAGTGTCAAAAGCCGAAGAATTCGAACAGATAAAGGTAAAGTTTTATCATCTCATACAAAGTATATGTCTTAGAACTAGACACTTCTGTAGTACTCACTCCATAAATAGTAAGTCCCTATTCTATAGACTGAAGTTTCGTTAAATACTAAACTCTTTTATTTAAAAATAAAACATATTTTCTAGGTAGGAATGATTGCCAAGAACTATATATGCTCTCATTCAAACTTATATGTAGGTCAGCATGAACTGTAGTGCACATTTAATAACTAGTTATGGATCTTAAAGAATTCCTTTTAAATGCTTTTAAGAACTTTTCAGCTTCTCAATTATTAACAGGTGAAGATAAGTGTCCATTGGAATGGTGCACCCAGGGATGAGATAGTTTTTCTGTTTGAAGTCTAAATCAATATTAGAACAATTTGCTGTATCAGAAATGAGGTAGGGCTCACTGAATTTAACTCTGATATACTTCATGCAGAGGATAATATTAGATTATCAGAATGATGAATTCTGATAAATTATTTTCAACATTGAAATCTGGAAAGTTGTTTTAACAGATTCTGTTGTACAGGCTATAACATTACTATCATATTCGGTTCAATTCCACCCTCCCTTTTTGCCTCCTCTGTGGAAAGGATACAATAAAATATATTGCAAGCTGGCATGAACTTTTTTGCCCATGCTTGCATCTCATAGAGGTGCAAGCCAGACTCCACAGGGTTTATTATCTTGGGCTCAGTGCCATTTTAACACAATTATACAACTTTCAGATCAGAGTTGGCTCTCGTTCACCTGGCTCTGTGAAGCGGCAGTGTAAATCCCTCACCATCTACATATTTACACATATTGTCTGAGCATTGCCATCTCTTTATCTAATGGAGAAATTTTATTTTGTAATCTCTTGTATTACAGAATATAATAAGCAGTGAGGTTTCACAGTGATACGTGCAACATTTTCAAAGATAGTTTTTTTTTTTTTTTCATGATGGTGATATTACTCTTCTGGATCTAAATTTAGCATAATTGAATGTTTAAAAGGAAAACATATGGAAAATATGATGTGATATGTTTCTATATTTGTAGTAAAGTCAGTAGTGATGCTTCTTGACTAAAACATAGTTTTTCCAGCTTGCTTTCTCAGATTTGTATGGTATGGCGTGAGTGCAACATCATTTCCAGTTTATTGTGATTCTCTAGCTGTGGAGCTCTGAGTGTTAAACTGATTTGCACAAGAGTAACTCAGAATTTATCCCTCTTTGTGATATGAATTGTGACTTTTGCTAATAAGAAAAGTGTCTCCATAATACCTTTTAAAATTCTGTATCTTGAGATAGGTAGGTCAGTAGTAGCTGAATTGTTGATCTGGACTTTACCTGTACTGTGCTATGCAAGACCAGAAAAAATTACCAAAATTGCTAGTGTAAGTAGAGCATAATATTCCCCTGACACTGGAGCCATCTGTGACTGAAGGACATATGTCCATCTTTTTCTTTTCTATAGGTGGCTGGATAGTTTGGGCTTTTAACCCAACTGTCTTAAAGTCTTCTGTATGTCAGGTAGTCAGGTCCAAATGAAAATTGCTTTCAGCTGGTTCCCTGCAGGGACCAAACATTTACCCTCTTTAAATAAGTTTTACACTAACAGACTATCAGTAAATCAAAGAATATGTAGATTTATGCTGGTTTTGCCATGTAAGGGTCATGAGTGAGAATGTAAAATGTTATGCATTATTCAAACCATAGATATGAATATTTCTTTACTCATATTAAGACTTAATCTTATTAACAGTGAAAACTTTAATATCATGAATCATAGTACTTCACAGTTTTGAGTTAAAAATGTATTATGCCACATGCAAACTATGTAACTATAATGAATGCATTTAATGTTACTTCAAAATTGCCCTAATCCAGATGGACAGAGGTTTTACTCTGGTCAAATAAAAATGAAATCTCATCAGATGAAGGATGGTAGGGTCAGAAGATTCAATTTTTGTGGCATATCAAATTTTTGTATGTCAATGACAACTTTAATAGATGGTGATGAATAATAAAATGTAATTGTGTCACTATTAAGATAGTTTCAATTATGACCTATTAGCTACATTCTGGAAGATGTTTTGCTTCTTCGCTCCCCCCCCCCCCTTAAATCTAGAGACTTAATTTAAAAATAATGTAACAATATTATAAGGAAAATTAGATTTTAGTATAAAAGTATTTTTTATCAAATTCTTCCAGCCTCTTCATAATGTATAATTGTGTTTTAGGTAAGAGAAGAAGAAATAGAAGAACTGGATACCTTATTGAATGATTTCTGTGAACTTCCTGCTCCTGGAGGTGTGGAAAACAACTACGGAAAAATAAATATCCTCCTTCAAACATATATTAGCAGAGGGGAGATGGACAGCTTCTCTCTTATATCAGATTCTGCATATGTTGCACAGGTAAAAATAGTATTTTTTATGAATCTGTTGCTGCCTTCTGCTGTTTTCAGTCTCTCAAACGTTTACAAGTTTTCATTCTCTCAAATGTTTACAAGTAGACCTTAAGCTGGACATTTTTTTAATGCAAATTGATTTGAAAATAAAAGCCTTCCATGAGTGTGCTATACTTCTAAGTGGAAAAATAATGCAAAATTCTACACTAGGAGAGTACTGCTTTTTTTGTTGTTGTTAAATTTGAATGTTCCTTTCGTTGATATTACCCCTGTAGTCTTATTATATTTAGTAGTTCTAATTTTAGTTGCTGAGAAATGTTATTCTTACCCTACTGGGTTTTCTTCTGAATCTGGAAAATTGTTGCAATATATGTTTGTTTTATGTACATTTATATTTCATTCCATAAAACATAAATTTGTATTTTATTCACATCTTTGGTTTACACAAGAAAGGTAGGCTGTTACAAATTTATTGCTAGAACTTATTGTATAAGTTTGTATATCAACATATATTTGTTTGTTGGTTTAATTTGACAGAAGAATGGTCAATAGCTGTACAGCATGTTTAGTTATAACAATGAAAAGAAAGAGAACTGCAAGTCTGTGACACAGAACTGCTTGCTTACAGAGTTAGAGAGACCATCTTAGAACACAAAAGGTGTTGTTTGATGTTTTAGAGCTATGAATTTTGAAGAACTCAAAAGTGACCAAATGTCATAGACAATACCAGATATGCAACATTAGTAAGTGTATGGAATAGATTACAAAGTTTTTACCTTTCAGGTCATCCTGTCTGTTGTTTGTTTTTTTTTTTAATTTATGTGTGTGTGTGTGTGTGTGTGTATGCAATGAATACTTTATCTCTTATCCTTAAAAAAAAAAAATAAAAAATTTTGGACAGAATTATTTGAAAAATTGCATTTAGTCAGTGCTAAAGGTCGGAGTTAAATACTCAAAAGCGTATACATTCGCCAGCAAGATTTTCATAGCAACATTACCTTCTTCAGAAGTGTTTAAATTTCCTAGCACGTTTGGGCTTAAATGAGTCTGAAATCATTACACACATCATAAAAATTGTGATACTTGCACAGCAAGATCATCTTGAGTATGATTCTTTTAATCTTCACTTTCAAAACAATTGCTTTTATTTGTCTGTCTCAATTATAACATTTTTAGTGAGGCAAACATGATCTTCTCAAACCTTCATAAATTGTGCATGTGGAACCAGTGCTATAACTTGCATTTTTTTTAATTGAATAGTGGCTATTCGCAAAATCATTCATCCTTTCTAAGTACAAGAAATAAGCTTCTTTAGTAACATATGCTTCCTATCATGGCCAAATAATTTTCTATTTTTTATTCCTGTTGGCATTGAAGAGCCAGTAGAGAAAGATTTTATTCTACTCAATGAATCAAGAACAGGATTGCTAATCCCGGCACAGTAATGGTAGGCCAAAAAAAAAAAAAAAAATCAAAAGAAAACCCACAACTTCATAATACAGCTTGATAAGCTTATGAAAGGAATATCATAATTTAGGTTTTCAAGATAAAACTGACCTCATTCAAACTTATGTTAATAATTAATTTTCCAACTCCAAAGCAGATTTATATAGTTTAGTTATACATATGCAATAGGCTTGGGAGACTGTAATATATTCAAAAAAAAAATTATTAAACATCTGCGGAGATAGTGTGAAATGGGTGGGTATTATGGAAGTAAAACAGAGGTAAAATCTTAAATCTTGAATTTCCATTTAAACCAAGCATGCGGATGTGTATTTTATGGGGGGAGAAGGAGGAGGATACTAAGAAGAACTCCCTGATCTTCTGTTCAAAATCCTATGACAGACCTGCCACTACAACTGTAATTAATTGCACATGTTTCTTTTCATAATTTCTGTAGGCAATCATGAGGTAGTTCTGCCATTAGACAGTAATGGAAAAAAATAAAGTTTTCAAGAGTGTTTGAAATAAATTTGAAAAGAAAAATCTATTGTTATGGTTGGTCAAAGATGAGTCTATGGGTTCCTTTTCATTTTACAAAGAATGCTTGAGTGAATTACAACATTTTTGCCTTTTTTTTACTCTCCAGAATGCAGCTCGTATTGTTCGAGCTCTTTTTGAGATTGCCCTTAGGAAACGTTGGCCTGCAATGACATATCGACTACTGAATCTCAGCAAAGTCATTGACAAGCGGCTGTGGGGCTGGGTTAGCCCTCTGAGACAGTTCTCCGTGTTACCACCATCAGTTCTCTCAAAGTTGGAAGAGAAGAATCTCACTGTAGACAAGATGAAGGACATGAGAAAAGATGAAATAGGTGAGAACTCAGCAATGCTGATCTGCTTAAACTATTAGAAGTTAATAGGCAAGTTAGAACTAAGTCTGAGACGTTCATTAAGAAACCAAACCCACTCTGGTCTGGAAACCATGAAACACATTAACATGGTATTCTGGTCTGTCCAATACAGAAGTCTTATTCAGTCTCCGTAGCTTGTCTTTGTAATATGGATGAGACTGGCCTATGTCCTACCAATCCCAGCACACACTTAGAATGGACATGGATATTGATATGTCTATATATACATGTACATGTATATATATATATATATATATATATATATATACAGATACATATATTTATATACGTATTTATGTCAATATATACACTTTGTTACCCTTCTTGCTCTAATTAAGTAAAACAGTACTATGAAAGTCAACTGTTTTTTTTTTTTCAACTTGGATTTTTTTTAATGAAATAGCATTAACAATAAAAAAAGCAGATTATTATGTTCAGGTGTGCTCTCATTAAATGGCTTGCTTCTGAAACACAGCATTAATTTTCACTGAACATGGAGAATTCATTGTCATTGGTGTCATTGCAGAAAAACCTTACTTTTTTAAGGGATTTGACATAATGAAAATGAGAAAATCCACGAGCCTACTGATAAATATAATGACGATTTCTGGTATGTCCATGTAAACTGCTTTGGGTAAAATACCCACCAGCTGGTTGAAATTGAGGAAAAAAAATGTTTGTAATGTATTTCTTTTTCCTATCTTAGTATATTTGTTCTGATCTGGGAGCAAATCCTTTAGATCTTGAACTTTCATTGCACTTGTAATGCCAGGGCTTTTTTTGGAAACAAACTGCCTTTTTCAAAATAATAATAATAATATTTTTTACAATGAAAACACATTTCATAGTCTCTACTTCCTAGGTATGTTATTTTTGATTTGACAAGAGGAATACACTCCTTATTTAAGTTGCTTTATTGTGTGCCTAAAATTAATTTGAAAAAAGTTGCATAAAACTGTAAAAGTTTTCAGAATTAGAGAGTGTATTTTTATTTACTAGGTTAAAACAAAGGACTATGGGGGGGAAAAACTAAATCTCAAACTGTATATTATAATACATAATAATTTTAAATGTATTAAAAAATAAAATATTTAAGTGCTAGCATTACAGTGTTTTTTCATTCAGAAGTATGTCACAAATTGTTAATTTGTGTGTTTTTGTAGTTTTTTTAAATACTTAACCTATTTTTCCAAGAGTTATGTTAGTTCTCTTCTTTTAATGCTAGTTACTCCTTATACCTAGCCTTGGAGAAGCAAGAAATTTGTATTAAAATACAACACTACTTTGCTTTTTTCAGCTTGTGGATCTAATATTCACAAGATAGAAACATTTTAATATACATATAGAACATGTAGGTTTGTTTTATATTTACTTAGCTTCAAAGTAGGTGAGAATTGGGTTTGGACAGTGAAAATAAGTCATTGGTGACTACATATAAGGATATTTCATGTTCTTCA
Organism: Anas platyrhynchos; assembly: GCF_047663525.1. Lineage (NCBI taxonomy): Eukaryota > Metazoa > Chordata > Aves > Anseriformes > Anatidae > Anas > Anas platyrhynchos. The sequence continues at coordinate 77,354,357 of NC_092589.1, forward strand.
GCATTATAAATGCCAAAGCAAGTCGTCCTGTGCATCTTTGTCAAGTATTCCTTGACATACTTCTTGTCTTTCCTCTTTTTCTTTCACTAAGGCTTTGCCTGCCTTGTACATTTTATTGGAATTCGAAGCCATGTTGAAATGAAAAAGGTACAGTTTCCAGGTGCTGAATTGTTCTCTGACACAGTAGTCCAAGCTTCAATGTTACTGCTTCTTCCTTTTCAAATGTTATTGTCATCCTGGAGATAGAATAAAAAAGATAGGAGGTGGCTGGCTAGCTCAGACCATGTCCTAGGAAGAGACAAATGCATCCACTGGGTGTCAGCTCTTCCAGTCAAGAGCATGTTGTGTGCCCAGGTCCGGGATTCAAATGTGCCATATATTAGACAACAGTCGACTCACTACTACAGTGTAACCATAAAGTTTCTGAAATGCCAAGAAATCACTGTGGCATTTGAAATACACAGTCCCCGTTTTCAGAATGTAGTTGACAGTCTTTGTGGAACAAACAAAATCTATTCTTCTGTTAAGTATACCTATTTTCTCAAATAGTCATCTTTTAGTTTATAAGGTTTTCGTATTTCTTAAACACCATTGATAGCTTCTCATAACTATTTAAAAGAATGGAAAAAGAGAAGAGAGAAAGATTTATAATGATTTTAACAAGAAGAATTTGGGAGAGAAGCCTTATTTTACCCTAGCAGATACCTATACAAAACCTCAGTGCTGTGCTGTACAAACACAGAAGTCCACCTCACGCATCACATTACAGAAAGAGATTTTTGGCATGAAGAAATCTACCTGTGTACGTAACCAATTAATTCATATCTTTGAAGATTGGCACCTAACTTTAAATAGCAAAATTTCTGATGTTTTATCTCTAATTGCAAAAGCTAGTTATTGTGCAAATATGCTGTAATACTGCCTACATTACCAACATGTACCAATATAATTGTTTTGTTCTTCAGTAGTCCGTCCACTTGCAATAGGTGCACTTGTACCAACTACAAATTAGACTAATTAAAACCGTTAAAATTCCTGCATTAGTGTTTTGCTTCTTAATCACGATCACCATTCAGTACAAAATAATATAGATAAATAAATACTTTGAGAGACAAAATCTGCCACTTTGTTAAGTAAGAAAACTGAAGAGGGAAAGGCAAGGTTCAAATAAAAAAAAAAATACTATTTGCAAGATGTTATGCTCCTAAAATTTGTGCAATAAGAAGAAAAAGTTTGCACATAATGCAAATTATAGGATTTCTTCATTTTGGGGTGGTTGTTTATTTTCAATCAGAGCCACAGAGCCACATAATGACATCAGTAGCCAGTTATAGCTGCTAACAGTGAGTACTTATGACCATTATAGTTAAAATTTAAAATGTGCTCCAGGTAATTACATAAATTATTTCAGTGAAAATATGATTAATCAGTCTTATTTTCCTAAATAAATTAGAAGTTGCAACATTTTTGGGGGGGGAGGATGGGGGGAGAGGAATAACTGCTGCCTGCATACATTGGCTTGTGTTTAAAATGAAGTGAAGACCAAGGAAACAAAGATTTCATCTGTAAAATACAACTAGGAATTTTATATATGTGTATATGTATATATACATATATGATTTCTTTCTTGCCTTAGTTACCATGACTGTGATAGAAAATAAAATACAGTGCAGTGTTTAGTTTTTCCTTTGGCTTGGTTACACACCAGTGTAGTCTGAAAGATCAGAGCTGCTGTGAGATGATTATTAGTTGCATGAATTTTACGCTATTAACTACCTTTATTCAATTTTATGAAACTAGTGTCCTGTGTACTTTGAATCACTACACAGGAATTGTAGAAGTTCAAATGTGTGTCCTTCATTAAGTAAAAGGTCAGTATTCAAGCTTTAAAAAAGAGCTATATGGCTTAGTAAGAGCCTGGTCAAAAAGTCAGTAAAGGAAAGGGAACTAGCTTGACATAATATGTTTCCAATGTGAATTCTTAATAGTTATTTTAACCCCTTAGTTATAGCCAACAGGCGGGTTAACACTGATTTTTCTAGGCTCTAAATTGCTAATTCAAGTTAAGTATTACAAAATACTCAGACATGCCAGGTCAAGAGAGTCAGACATTTACACACCTAAGAGCAAAACAAGCAAGCAATAATACTCCTCTCTAAAAGCCTATTTGAAAGTCAGAATTGTATTATTTTTCCTGTAAATGCAAATTTGTTACACTAATGTTTTCTTGGCAGGTCATATGCTGCATCATGTGAAGATTGGGTTAAAGGTAAAACAGTGTGTCCATCAAATCCCCTCCATTGCAATGGAAGCAACAATTCAGCCAATTACCCGCACAGTGCTCCGCGTCCGGTTGAACATCACTCCTGACTTCACATGGAATGATCAGGTGGGGAAAAAAAAAAAATGTAAAAAGCTGGAGGCCTAGAAGCATTCATTTAGCTTCAATCACAGGGAGACCATAGCTGTTTGGATAAGATTTTTTTTTTTTTTCTCTAAAAAGCAAATTTGATAACAGGAATGGCATAACCTTTAAGACTTTTCTGGAAGAAGGCAGCCAAAAATCATCTTTTTGTTTCCATTAATTGTAACAAGGTTGCCATGTTTATAACATGTTGAAGGAAGTGCTAATACTGGAATATTAATAGCATCACACATAGATTTGATTTTGTACTGGGTCTGAGTTATTGTCCACAGAGTTATATGCCCAAAAAGGAGAGCAAAGAAAAGGGAGACACAGATGGTTTTCTGAACTGTGAATGAATGTCAAACTCAGAAAATAAAGCCTTGAAATACAGTTCATGTATGCCAGGTTCTGTTGCTCTCCATGGCTTCACAAATGTATATTCACATCAGTGTCTTTCCTGAATTGTACTTGCCTGAACAGAAAAGCAGAGATATGTTTGGAATTATATTCATTTACATTTTACGGTGAACATTTAAACACAAGGTGTTGTATTAATTGGACACATGTACCCATACCCTTTCATTCAGAATCTGTTAATTAGAAATAGATTTAAGAGAAATCTAAATGAAATACAAATGTCCACATGGGGGCATTGTATTGTTGCTGCTACTTCTGAAACATTCTACAGAAAGAAGGCAAACATACATCAATGGACAAGCATATTTGTCTTTTTCTACTGTTAGAAGATGAAAGAAATTATCATTCTGAAAAGTGTCTACTAAGTATCTTTTATTAAAAAATAAGTTAAAAATCCCCTCACAAATTTAATGTAATCACAGGTAAATTAGAGTTTTATTCCATAAACATTTAGATGATATTGGAATTTATTTTCTCAGCCTGAAGGCTTTTACTTTTATTTTGGAAGCTTCACAAAACTAGCATGTTAATAGGAGGTTAAAGTCTAAGTATTATTTTTTTGCTACCTGCATTTATTACAAAAATATTTTAATGGGTGTAAATTATAATAAGTATTTTTTGGTAGGATTGAAACAGGTTTTTTTCATTCAATCTTTTATCCATGTTACCCGAATGCTATTAAAGACATACTAAACTATCTTCATATTAATACAAAGTAATTTCTCGGTCTGTTTTCATTCTACAAAATTTAGATTCTTCCAGATCTTTACAAATCAAAAAGGGATCTGCACAGAATTCTACTCCTGTATGTCATCTCTGAACTGAAGTTCAGAAAACAGGTTTTTGCCCAAGCTTTGGACAAACTAATGACCTTTTGACATAGTATTCCTAGTATTTCCTAGCTTTGAAAATATTGTATCTTGTCTTTTCAACATATGGAGCTCTTGTAGTATTTGTAAATTGATACTCATCAAAACTTGGAAAGTTCCCCAATACTTTTTTGCTGATTTTTTTTTTTTGTCAGGTAGCTATTTCTTTTTTTTTTTTCTTCTTGTGATTTTTGTTTGTTTCTTTCTTTCTTTAGTAAATGAAACTTCTATCTATTTAGAAAAACAAAGTTGTTAAAAATGTAATGGTCACTAAAAATGAATAACTACCTCTTCCATTCAACCACTGAAAGTCCAAAATTGCTTCTGCATCATCACACAGTTTCCTGGCAAGCTGTTCAGAAGACAGTTGTCAGAAACTATAGGTATAGCTGTAAATGATACAAAAACTAGCTGTCCAAAAATAATAAATTAATTATAATAAATTAAAAAAAACAATGGGAATACTCAAGTAAAATCAGAATATTAAAAATGTAAGTACTATGCTTAACTGAAATGACTCACTTAGCTAACATTTTATGTTTTTTAGACTTTTTTAGACTGTTTCTTTACCTGGATACGTAATTCTAGAACAGTCTCATGAATTTTGGACTTAGCTTTATAAGGAAAAGGCAAGAAGATGTATTTCGGTAAATGTTGAGACAGATCCCAGTGGAAAATTCTTACTGTACTGCCAGAGCCAAGGGATTCTAAACATATCTAGACAGAGCAAACAAACATTACTGCAGCCAGGAGGAGTCCAGCAGAAATACAGAATAATGTAACTAGTATTAATTAGCCAAGTCATATATCAAACATGCAGTTTTAGGCAATGGTTGCCCAAAATACAGGTACACGTCAGTTCTTGAGAACTCTCCAGAGCTCTTGAGAATCATTACTTTTGAACCTATTTCCCCATGCAGTTTTTCCACAGGACTCTCCAAAGATGCTCTTACCATTGATAACAAAAATTCTGAGCTTTGAATTTCATAGCCTTCCTTATATCTGCCAACATTTTTTCACCTTCAGTTTGTTTTTATACCTTCCTCATCAGAAACATCAGTAATATAAGCTCATTTAATAGTTTAAATTCCATACTACTTTACTGTGCATTTTTCTCTTTTTCCTAGATAGATATTTAAGTAAAATTGGCACACTGGAACATGAGTAATTGATTCTGGCAAAGAAACAGAAATTCTCGACTGAGTAGTCCAAATAGCTACTTGTGGCTGGCACTATAAAATAACTCATTAAGACTACAGGTACACAACAAAGCAAATTAAAATCTAGGATGAAATAAAGTATTAACATATGGCATGGAATTCATCAAGAGCCAGCTTTGTCTATGTTCTTCTCACTTAACCTATAGCAGTGAGCGGATCAAACTGTGGTGTTCTGAATCTGTTTCTAGAAGAGAGGGCAAAGGGAGAGGAATGTTAGAATGCAGTCCAATTTTTACTATGAGAATGTTTCTGACTGACAGCAAAAGTCAATTTTTCTGTACACAGAATCAACAGACAGAAGTACAAGGAGGAAAGAGAAGGCATCCTTTTTTACAGCCCCGAAGGAAAGTCTGGCAGTTTGGTCTATTTATAGACAGCTGATGCACTAACTAGCTTCAGTTGCTTTTATATTGTGTCCATTTATATTGTATACAGATTAAGCAAATTCTTCTTGCAATATGGTCTTTAAGCAGACAAATTAATTAGAAGTGTTATATTGCTCTTGTCTCTCATTTCTATGTTCCTTTGTAAGCCTAGATCATTTGGAACTATACCTGATATACCTGTCAAATCTTGAGAACCTCATTACACCTATAATAAAGCTATCTTTTCTACTCTTAAAGGTACACGGCACTGTGGGAGAGCCCTGGTGGATTTGGGTAGAAGACCCTACTAATGATCACATTTATCATTCAGAATACTTCATTGTTCAAAAAAAGCAGGTAATGGATTCAGAATCTCATAGCAAGACAAAAGTAAAGTTAGTGAGATGGAAAGTTTTAAGGCCAAACTGGATTTTGAGCTAATAAGATTTGAAAAGCAGCAGCACAGCTTTTAGTTTCAGATTTTTGTTTTAAGCCTGGACTTTTACAAAGATGTTTTCTAATCTCAGATGTACCTTTTTCTCTTCCTTGTTTGGTGGGACATTTTTTTTCCAGATTAAAATGGAAAGACTGTAACGGTTTTTTCTGTTAAGGATGGAGAATTAGTCTTTTTTGTACCTTGAAGTTAATGGAAGCAAAATCCACTGCCAGTGGTGAAATATTTAATGGATGTGAATATCTTGCATTTGGAGTTACTCATGCTTTATTGCTTTGTGTTAGTAATGATTATGAAAGTGAGGCAAACTGTATGATTTTTCAAGTTACTGGTTTGCCTGTCCAGTAATTATTCTCTACACAATGTTTGCATTAGGTTATTACTAAAGAACCTCAACTACTGGTGTTCACAATCCCAATTTTCGAACCTCTGCCTTCTCAATATTACATTCGAGCTGTGTCCGATAGATGGTTAGGAGCAGAAGCTGTGTGCATCATAAATTTTCAACACTTGATTCTTCCAGAGAGGCATCCACCCCACACAGGTAATTTCAAATGTGATCATTTTGTTTCAATTCATCTTGTTTGTATTGATTTTCCTTATGATAATGCAACAAATCTCTAACTCATTTTTTATAAGAGAAAAGTATACGATATTTCATTTTCTCATTTATTTATATTATTGATACTATTTTTTCACTAACTTTAAAGCTCTCTAAAATTTTAAAATTCTGAATAAAAAGCAGCTTGTTTTAGCTCGTCATACCAGCTTTTTTTGCTACTCCAAGCTCACTATAAACCATAGAAAAAATGAAAATGTCATATAATACTAGGTTGTGTTACAATATGTCTTATCTTAGCATTGCATTTCTTCTGGACTGGATCAAAATAATCTTAGAGTCGATGGTTGTGTTATAAGTGGTATTCAGCAAAGAAAAGAACAGTTAAAATTTTGAAGATATGCAACGTTTTACTACTTTTCTAAAATGAATGTTTCGTTGCAAGCACTGTTACAGTGCTGAACATCTAATTTCAACTCATTCAAGCCATGGTCTTCCCCTCCCCCTCCTTTTTAACACTTGGCACAGAAGCATATGTTTGTGTTTTGCTTCTTTTTTTCTGGATACATAAATTGCTTTATACATTCATTGTGCCTGATGTCATTGTAAAACCTTTCCACTGTAATTACATTTGGCTCATCTAGCAGTCTGTGAAGTGAGTGCCTTCAGAAATACTCAGTTCTCATATGATGTTGTCCTTTGGCATGCATAAATTCACATGTGTTTGTGAAGTGTTTAGCTATTGTTATACTGTACCTACGCTGTCTGGAAAAGCATGTGTAACCTTTTTATCTAATTGACTGATCACTGACTACTATTCAGAAGAAACAGAAAGATATTTACACATCACCAGTTATGGAGCCTCTAGGATTTATGGTAATTGATTTCAATTCCCATCTGGTTCCCACTCAACAGTGAAGTACATAGAGGCCCTGCTAGGCAGAAAACCTTCTTTCTCCTCAGCAGAACCCAAGAAATCAGTTTTAGTGGGAATGATAAAACAGCCATAAGGTATCAGGGAAAAGCATGTGAAGAATATTAGGCATTGTTGCCTCAGTAGATTTTATGACTCCCATATCATACCTTAATGTGAAGCACCCTGAAAAGGCAACGCCACTAAAAAAAAAAAAAAAACAACGACCAACTTCAAAGCAAGCATCTGCATAGCAGAATCACTGCAGTCTCCTTAATTTGGTAGAATTCCAAATCCAATCTGGTTATATATATCATCTCCCAGATTCCACAATCTCTAATTGTTTGGATAGCAGATGCCTTCAAGTTATACTGAGAGTCATATACTAAAAGGCTGTTTGTTTATTTATTGAGATTATGTCTTTAATTACATATTTTAAGGATTAGATGTAAATTTTACTTGTATTTCTCTGATTTGTATTACTCCATCAATTTAGAAACTTCTTAACTAGATGGAGTTTTTTTCTTGAAATATACAGACTGTTGTAGTCCAACTCTACATTCTGTTGTTATAAGAAGCTGGACATATACATGTAGTCTAATACAGTGAGTTTAGAACTCACTGTGCTCACTTTCTCTAGTCACTTTCACTACTGGAAGAAAGCAAGCAGTTTTAAGAAAAAGATTAATTTATGCAAGTGGCTGGTTTCACAGCTGTCAGAATATTAACTACAGTACTTCAAGAAATACTTAGAGCTATAAAATCAATTTTTCATTATTCCTCATTGAAATTAACAATGTCCCAATGGGGGTTCTATGTCATATGAGATGTTAGGTAAAGCCATTTCCAGTCTAAGTTTTCCACTGAAGTATCGGTTAATATCTTTACCTTCATAATAGAGTGACTATGTTATGGGATGGCATCTGTTGTCATGCACTCATGATTATTTTGTGTTTGTAGAGCTTCTAGATCTTCAGCCTTTGCCTGTCACAGCCTTAGGACATCGAGAATATGAAGTCCTCTACAAGTTCACACACTTCAATCCTATCCAAACCCAGATATTTCATACACTTTATCACACAGACTGTAATGTTCTTCTTGGAGCACCTACAGGTTCTGGAAAGACTGTTGCTGCTGAATTAGCCATCTTTAGAGTTTTTAACAAGTATCCCACATCAAAGGTTTGTAAAATAGATTTACAAGAATCATTTAGTGTAGGTATGTTTTCAGCAGTCCAAAAGCCTAGGAAGACTGTGGCAAACTGAATTTTGCTTTCTCCAATTAATACCTGTTGGTATTAATACCTGTCGGTATTAATTGGAGATTATAAAATGCTTAGGCTTTTATTTCAACTTTATGTACTAATCAGTGTGCAACTAGAGTTAAATCTGAAAACTTGCCGTAAAGACATTGGTTCTCCTTTTCCATACTTACTTCATTTCCTAATTTTTTTTTGCTTAGCCTTTAATCTTCTACTAGCAGTAGTACTGTTTTACAGCTATTAGTTCCCCTCCATGTCAATACAACTAGCCCAGTCTCTCCCTTATTTAAACAAATAAATTAATTGCTATGAGCTAATTTTCTCTTCCACCTTCTCCCTGTGTTTTATTTCTTAAAACAAAGTGCCTAAAAGCTGAGCATTTCAACTTTGGGGATTTTGTTTTCAAAGTGAACATATGGCTGTACCTTAAGTCAGACATCCTGTCTTAGGTACCCACATTTAAGCCTTCAAGTCTTTGGAAAATATATTTATATCTGACTGTAAGATTTAACCAAAGAATAACCTTTGAAATTAACTAAAATCATGTATGTAAATCACTTACTCATCTTTGAAATTTTAGTATCTTCTTGTAATTTGTTATGTCAGGCTGTGGTAAGCAAGACTCAGATACATCTTAAGTTTATGTATTAGACTTACAACATTGCCAATTATTAAATGAGTGTGTGTGTATATATATATATGTTTGTTTGTTTTAAGAAAGCCAAAAGTCTGGCTTTATTAATGTATGTGAATTCTTCATATTTGAACATGAAGAAACTAATATAACAGACCTTAAAGGTTCAAAATATTTAACCATAAATCTGTAAATAATTTTATGTCAGAGTATTCTCCCCTGCAGGGTGAGCTTCTTTGAGAGAAATAGTATGATAATTTACTTAGAATAATCAGCTTTATAATTTAACTTTTAATATTTATTAATTAAACAATGTATCTAAAAATCAGGTAAGATATTACTTGCTGGAAATTGATTTTTTTTTCTGTTCTAGAATGTAGTTTCCCGATTTTATAGTCCCAACAAATATGGCCTTTTGTATATAAGTGGGTTTTGATATTAAATGGTGTAATAAATACTTCAATTTTTAGAAATCAGTATTAAGAAAGTTTAAAATATTTTTTTTCATATCAATACAATTGAAAAAAAAATATCTTGTTTAATACCTGATTTTGTAATTGTTTTTTTCAGGCAGTGTATATTGCACCATTAAAAGCACTCGTTCGTGAGAGAATTGAGGACTGGAAAGTTAGGATTGAAGAAAAACTTGGTAAAAAGTATGTTTCTCCTTACCTAATCAGAGAAATGAGAAGCAAAAGAACAGCTCATCAAGTATGAATAAAATCTACAGAATACTTTTGAGTATTTCAAAATAGATTTTGCTTGTGTGTTATGCTTCAAATTTCTAAAAGTTAAAAAAAAAAAAAAAAAAAAGCTATCAGAAGTCATTGTAGTAAAAGCAAAATCAAAAGTAAAAAAGGGATACACTTTGATATCCACCTATTTTCATTCACATTACTTGCCAGTATAGCAAATATGAAGGTCAGAATTCTGTCTGCAGTGTCTTTGGAAATTTAAACTGCAATTCAAAATAAACGTTTATTAGATGTCTCAGCTATGAAAGATCTCATAGAAGTTGCATGAACTATATACCAGTATTCGTATATTGTCTTTCCTATATAAAATACAGAATATAATTGTATTCTTTGGCCTCATGAATTTCTTACTGATCTTCTCAGGTGCTGGAGTTAGCCATTTCTTTATGACATATGAGGTGTATCAGTCATGTTAATGCTTTCTAAAGTTATAGTTTTGTGAGTTAAAAATTATATCCATAGGATGCACTCACCTTTCACTTGCCTATATATAGCGTTTTTGTAAGTTAAAGCTTAGAGCACACCAGAGATTTTAATAAAAGGGTGTACTACCCTTTGTACACAAAATTACCAGTGAGATTTCTGCTATTAACATAGCAGTGACTTGTTAACTGGCAATATCTCTTTTTTATTTTATTGTTGTTGTTGTTATTTTAATGGTGTGTGAGGATAAATTATTTTCCTCATCATTTTAAAATATTTTCAGGTAATATTTTCTTTTTGAGACTGACTCCAATATTTGTGACTTAAATGTTGAAAAGAAGATACACATTACTTTGAGGAATTTTTATTAGGTGTATCGTAAAAATGTCAAAAATCCATTATATTCAGTCTAAAATGATGGATCATCTCAGTGTTTGTGAAAATTGAAAGGCTTATAAGGTAAACAGAAAAACTCGGCTAATCTTTCCCAGAAATGGCTCCAAGATAATTTCAGTTCTACTCTTAATGGAACTTTACCAACAAATACAGATATTCTACAATCCAGACTTGTTCAAACCAAAGATCTATATGGAACAGCAAGCCGCAACTTAGTTGTCTTAGAAAACTTTTATTCTGGCTTTAACAGGATGTTATCATTCATATTATATCATACTAATATTCCTGTATGATCTTCATTTTAAAAAAGGAATCATAGATGGTTTTGGACTCATATTCACCCTCTTCCTTTCATATAGTATTGCAAAGGAATGGTGTTCTGTATTAACGTGGTATGTGCTAGAAAAACAAAGACAGGTCTGTTAACTGAAAACATCTTTGAAAATCCTGTTAGAATCCTGACCAGAAACAGTAAACTTACTTTGTTTAATTTTGTTTCTTCTCTCTTTTAAGAGTTTAAAAGTTAATGTTTGAACATTAAGGTGTTCTAAAGCTTCAAAAAGACAGTTTTATGTAGTCTGATAAAACACCTATCTTGATTACAGGGTTGTGGAGTTGACAGGAGATGTGACTCCTGATATGAGAGCTATTGCCCAAGCTGACCTGATTGTTACTACCCCAGAGAAGTGGGATGGTGTCAGCAGAAGCTGGCAGAACAGAAGCTATGTTCAGAAAGTTTCCATTCTTATCATAGATGAAATCCATCTGCTAGGTAAGCATGGTTTTTGTTTGTTTGTTTGTTTTTTGTTGTTGTTGTTTTGTTTTGTTTTTGTAATCAGAATTGTAGCTAAATTTGAAGAACTTTGCTTGTATTTATGATCTGAAAATACTTTTGACCTGAAACTGTGCTTATGACCTGAACTTATGACCTGAAAATACCGGTTTTACACCTGAACTTTTTATTTTTCTCTGTTTTTCAATGGATTTCACATCTACCAGGGGATGAGAGAGGCCCAGTACTGGAAGTCATTGTGTCTCGAACAAACTTCATCTCATCTCACACAGAGAAGCCTGTAAGAGTAGTTGGCTTATCCACTGCATTGGCAAATGCCAGGGATCTTGCCGACTGGCTAAATATCAATCAGGTATGAAAAACGTTTCAGAAGATGGATATGTATTTGTGCTGCAGAAAAGCAAAATAGCAATTTATAAGGTAATTCAAGATTAAACTTGTAAAAATGTTTTCTTTTAGATGGGTCTGTTCAACTTCCGACCTTCAGTACGTCCAGTTCCTCTAGAGGTACACATTCAGGGCTTCCCTGGCCAGCATTACTGTCCTCGCATGGCTAGCATGAACAAACCTGCATTCCAGGGTAAGGAAGCTCCCAGACCTTTTACTTCTTTATGTAACAGAAATAAAGTCTCTGAGCACTTTACACAGAACATTTGCAGCACATTTACAACATGTGTTACTGTATGTACTCTTGGCATATATAGGGAGAATCTGCTTCTGCTAATGACCCAAAGCTATTTGTCTGAAACATAAAGTGTGCTGCAAACGCAACATATACCAGTGGAATTTGATGTATTTAGAACAGAAGAATAAAATTAGTGCTAATGAAGGGGAAATAAAATGTGTTTTCTTTTAGTGTTTGACACCATAAAGAAACATTTGTGTAAAAATATTTGAAATTTAGAAAGTAATAAAACCATTCATATTATTAATCTGCTGAGGTATTTTCATATGTACAGCTGAATGTAAGCATTAAAAAATTGTGAACAGAAGTTGTAAGTCAGACTAACCTCACGTAATTCTAATTTCAAAGCAATAGCCATAAAATTCAAAATTTGTAGTGCATCCAGATATGCTTCTGTTTTCAATTTTTTATTCTCAACAAAACTGGCATGCAGGATAGATTTAAGAAAAACTCCAATATTTTATTGGAACATGTTTTGTTTGAGTTACATAAGGAATATTTATTATATCAATTAAAAATAACCTCCAGTATAAATTTTGTGATGTGAACTGCTGTTGATTGTGAGGTGGCATTTGTGAGGTGACTTTTTAGCTGCTTTAATTATCCTTATGACAGAAGCAAAGTATTGATTGTGGACTAGAGACCAATCTTGACAGCTCAGATTATTTACACCTCCACAAGAGCATTGTACAAAAACACTAATGAACAATAAATCTGTCCTGGGCTGTTATGCCACACCTGTTCCAGAAGCAACAGAAATTCATTAGATGCTGGGGTTTTAAAATATATAGATGTATTGGCATATATAGTTGTAAGGTATAAATACACATGAATGATCCTATTTCAATACCTTCACAACTGTATGGTATGTGTATATGCAGGAGCTCATGCAGGGTAGAATCCATGACTCGGGAATAATATGTGATAGTGGGTATGAAATGGTTCTCAGAAATTAACAATGAATAAAATTAATTGGTAGAATGAGAATTATATGAGAAAACAGAAACTGATTTTGTATAACAGACTGAGAGAGTGTATCCAAAGTACATACAACTGTTCATACTTAGTACATCATAGTACTGTTTATAGGTTTATAGTTCTAGTGTTTGTTGATGTTAAAAAAAAAAAAATGTAGACATGATTTATTGAGGGCTTTTTCCTCACTTGTTTGACCTGATGTAGTCAAGATTATTTTAACATTCCCATTGCAATTCTTATTCCTAAGATCATTTAAAAAAGTGAAATAAAATGCTGCAAACTGAAATTTTTCAAACATGGACAGAGCAAGAAAATGTTTTTGTAAGAAGTTCAAAAACATAATTGGTTCAAATATATCAAACTGATAAGTAAACAGCAGAAACAAAGTTCCTTTGTACCATTATGCCCACCTTTCACAGCAGCTATTCAAAGGTCTGCCATTTATACCTTTTTTTGGTAAATTGAAGTGGTATTTTGCTTGTAGACATGAATTTATACAGTCTGTGAACAGGATCAGGCAGAAAGAGCAAGTTTTGGGCCTCAGTGGCATTTAGCCTGAGAAGACGTATCCTAATAGGTTAGATAACATAACATACTTCCTAGGCTGAGATAGAGAAATACACAAGCTTTAAAGTCTAGGAAGCTTGTCCAGCTTCTGTTTTTGTTTGTTTGGTTTGGTTTGGTTTTGCTATTTGTTTGTTTTTTTCTGTTTTATTCTTTTAAATCTTTAGATTACAGTGATCACTGAAATAGCAGGGCAAATTAGCTCAGATTCAGCTAAGCAGTTACATGATTTTTGATTCAGTAATGGTGTGTGCTCATCTTAGTTGTTGTATCTGTCTGTCAGAACAGAGTGGATACCTTCAGCTGTGTATCAGCTGCAGAGAAGTGTATCAGCTGTGTAGGTATTACAAAGAGAAATTAGATTTTGTTTTTTGTTTGTTTGTTTGTTTGCTTTGTCATTAAAGATCATAGTCCTAAAGTTCTGTTTTTCTCAACAGCTATTCGGAGCCACTCTCCAGCCAAGCCTGTTCTTATTTTTGTGTCATCCAGACGTCAGACAAGGCTTACTGCCCTAGATCTGATTGCTTTCCTAGCTACTGAGGATGATCCCAAGCAATGGCTGAAGATGGATGAAAGAGAGGTAGAATAATTTTACCTGAATTATTTTTAATTTGCTTCTATTTTGTTGATGCCTATTTGAAAATACAATACATTAAAAAACAAAGAGTAATTTGGGGGTAGATCTTGAAACAGCTACTCATATGCTACATTTCAAGTATATATTAAAATTAGTGTTAACTATGAAGTACTAAGCTCATATAGCATTAAGACTATATAAGCATCTTTTCAAGATACGATCTTTAGAAAGCAATTTATTTTATTTTTCAAGCATATCTGTTATTAATGGTATTTCCATCATCCCAGATAGCGTATATCACATTGTAGAAGTCTTTGATAAAAAGATAAGATAAAGAATAAAAGAAAGAAGGCTACTGTTGTCTATAGTTTACAGCCAGAAGTCGGTGGTGTGTAGCAGTTGAGCTGAAATTTAAACCAAATCTATTTCAGTGTTTTAGGAGCAAAATCATCCTTCTCATAAGATAACTCTGTGCTACTGTATATGAATACAGTATATGTATACATCTATTTGTATATATGTACATGCATATATACATATATCTATCTATCTACATTCACATGTATGCATATACGTATGTGTACATACACATATATAAATGCTGTAGAAAGAACCACTTAGGAATGGTATCAGTGAAATAAATTAATGTTATAAGACTGTAAGAGTTTCTGCCAATATCTTCATTATAAGAATACTAACATTACAAATTCAAACACTCAGATGCAGGAGCTAGGATTTTAATTATTTTTCTTTTTCATGCAATATAATCTTTAATTACATTTTCTTGTGTTGTTTCTCCAAACAATCCTTCTGACATTTATTGGGAAAAACAAATGAAATAATAAACAACCATTCAATAATCTGTTTTATCTGCATTCTGTAAAATGTATACTAGATTTTATTTATTGTATTTGTTTCTGCACCTGCTCTGAATACAGAACTATTTATTTACTTCTGGACTAATGGTACTGATTATAGTACATAATTGCTTCAAAACAATTCTAATTATTGTTCCGATTTCCTAGAATTTGGAAATTAGCTTTCTCTAATGGCTGTAGACCTTCTGCATAGGAATTTGTGATAATATAGGGCCAAGATACAGCAAAATGCATGGCTAATAAACATAAGGTTAAAACCTTGTATTTAACAGTTTTATGAAATGTATATACATATACCAAAAATTACATGCCAAAAACTATAGATTTCTAGATGAGAAGAATGCTTGACTTTGCTCTTTGAGGGAAAAAAAAAAAGTGTGATTTTTCTATGAGATAAAGCATAACATTTGTATCCTCCCTCTTGGGTGGATTTTACAAGAGCAAATGGGTATCTTAGCTGACAAAGTGCTAATACTGAAACATGTCTTAATCTGATGCTGCTTCCCTTAGTGTGCAACCTCCATTTAAATTGCTTTCTTGAGCATAACAGAAACAATTCATATAAAAATTACTACTTCCTAGTAGAGTTCTATAGTAACTTACACTAGTTTATTGTAGTAATCTCACCTACAATTAGAATATGCAACATGCAGCTTACTCTAAATGAATTTCATTAATCTGAATAGCTTGCACATGTTACATGAGCCCTTACTGTCCTGAAAAGAACAGTAGCTGAAGCTTCTTCATTTTAAGAATTAGACTTGCTAGAGAAGTGTTTTCTGTTAAGAATCTTTGAATTTGGGCCTTCTGATCATTGACCCTGTCAGAGCCTAGATAGTTTTGTCTGTTTCAAAATATACCTCTGAAGATTTTGAAAGAGGAGATGACAAGGACAAACAGACTTTGCATTTATTAGTCTGAGAACATTTGCTTATGATTTGTATTTGAATTAGTAATCTGAATGTTTGGCACATAACAAAGATACTTACCAAGTTACTTATTTCTGATTGTGTAAATATAAAAGAATGAGGATTACTGACCACTATTATGTATAGCACACTTGTGTCTGAAGTACTTACAAGTTCAGGTGGGCACTTCTTTAGGTATTCAGGGGACCT
This sequence comes from Anas platyrhynchos, assembly GCF_047663525.1. Taxonomy (NCBI): domain Eukaryota; kingdom Metazoa; phylum Chordata; class Aves; order Anseriformes; family Anatidae; genus Anas; species Anas platyrhynchos. The sequence continues at coordinate 77,370,623 of NC_092589.1, forward strand.
GTTTGTAGATTTGTGTTTTAAATGAGCAAGATTAACATGAGTTTCATTTGACATTAAAGCAAGGGACAAAGTTACAGTAGTGCTACATACCTAGTGCATGTATTGCTTACTTCCTTATCCATAGTACTTTTTATTTAAACATTCTAACTTCAATTTATATTAAAGTCAAGCTTGGATTAAGTGAAATAGGCAAAACTCACAGAATGGTTGAGGTTGGACGGGGCCTCTGGAGGTCATTTGATCCAACCCCCCTGCCAAGCAGGATCACCTGGAGGTGATCCTGCATAGGATGGCATCCAGGCAGGTTTTGAATCTCTCTAGAAAAAGAGCCTTTCTGGGCAACCTGTTCCAGTGCTCTGTCACCTTCAAAATAAAGAAGTGTTTTACCATACTCGAACTAATGATTTTCTGCTTTACAGTAGGCAGTTCCCAACCTAAGCACTTGCTCACATACTCGCAGTGTTTTGCAAGTTCACATAAGATAAAAATGGACCAGTTAGGTTAAAAGAAATTTTTGTTGCCTTTAAACCATTTTTGAAGTCTAACAGTTTTTCACATTCATTTCTTTATGACCAATGTTCCTTGAGGGGGACTTAAAGACAAATGACTTAATTTTGAAAATATTAGTAATTGTTAATTGTGAAATAGGTTGAGAAATAAAATATTTTTTTTCATAAATGGGTGTTCACAAAGTTTACAAGCTTTACAGGTGGCCTTGGCACTTTTTTTCATCCATCTTTATTTGTTGTATGATATTAATTTTAACTGATGTAAGATTCTTTCAAAAACTCATAGGTTAGTTTCATTTAATCGTGCAAATGACCAAATGTTATTCTATGTTTATGTTAGCTTCACAGTGGGTAGACTTCAGAAGACTACTTAAACTGCTGTAAGCAGTGCCATCCATAATAACATCTGGAAGACTGGTAGCGTGATAGACTGAGATCTCTACAGCCACTGAAAGCAATTCTTCTGTTATCCAGCATGGCAACTTGTCTGTCATGGTAACAGAGGGATTCAGGGTTTGTGGGGGGTTGGAATGAGGGAGAGAAGCCAATACTAGATCTTCGGTACGTGTTTATCATCTTAGCTTCCCTCATCGTCTTTGTAGATCCTGTAGTTTGTCAACTTTCCCCCTGCAGTGGTAGCTCCAAACCACGCTTTATATGCAGTATGTGAAGGCTTCTGTTCACAAAACTTCAAATTAGTTCTTTTCCCAGTCCTCAGGTCACAGGCAAATCCACCACTATCTCTGCCACCCAGCTCCAAGTATCAAATTCAGACAACATTACAATCACTTGTATCTCAAAGGACATGAACTTTCTGTGAAGTTCCTGGAATATATATCTGTATGTATAAATAACATACAGGAACGACCTTTCATCCTTTGCCACCAAAGTAGACAGCAGCATACCTGCATTGTGGGGGAATCACAGAATTTCTTTCCCTCATCACTGGTCTAAGAGTTGCAACTAAATTATAGTTGAAAAGGAGTTTTGATCTACTTTCATCTACTGAAAATACGTATCACCAGCAATTCCATTCAGTTTTGGAGACGATCCTTCCTGGATACATATACTTTCCCTGAATTTCATGTCTGATGTACAGTTTCCAGCTCATACCCATGTTCCCATAGTATTCAGGAAGTTGAAAGCTGTTCAGAAGGTTGAGACAAGTCAGTCTTCAGAAGACTGGACAGTACTTGAGGAACCTTGTTGTTTCTAGTACTGATTATTTACCCTGTTCTACTGGACCTGTTGTTGCACAGAGATAGTTTGATCTGTTTAATAGATTCTATTCAAATAAGTTTCAGGCTGTGTGCATGATTTTCGTGAAGAAATGTTCACCTGAATACTTCATATCTCATTTAGTCTGAGCAAGATAACCTACAAAAATGTTTTGAAATACCCTACTTGCTGAGATTTGTAGTTGATTCTTCAAAACTCATCTCGACATTTGCCAATTGCTATGCATAGCACATGTGCTAGTCCTGCTGTAGCAATCAGTTCTGTGGGATTTAACCAGGACTACTTCAGAGTTTGCCCAAAGTAGAATGGAGTGAGCATTCTCTTGAAGAAGAAAAAATGGTTACCTTAGAGCCTTAGAGGTAGGTTGCTTTCCACCCCCCTCCTTTGTTGTTTTGTTTTTTTTTTTTGTAAGGTAGATTGTCCATACACATTCCAAACACAGCTTTGTATCCCTCTTAGTGTTTTCAGTCCCAACACAGTTTGTTTTTCTCCAAGGAGTGAAGAAGCCGTTGAAGCTGCCTTCCTTGCCATTTGTTGACTGTCTGCGGTAGTTGCAAGGGCTCTTCAGTAAGATATCACTCTGTAAAGATTGTCCTAGTTATTACTTGTGAGGCACAGGTGCATCGTGACAGAAATGTGAACAGGCAGTACATCTCAAAGAGAAGACTGCCCCTGTAAATTGAGTAATTCTTCATTTCTTTTATTGTTCAACCATGACAATATGTGTGTGCCAGCAGATGCCAATATAAAAAAGAAAACTTTATGTTCACCCTGCTTTTCTGTATAGTCATGAGATGGTTTCTAAGTACTCAATTACTAGCTTAAATTCTAATTTTGAGCTGCCAGCCAAGATTATCATGTTCAAGCTTGTGACCCATTACTTAACTTGTTAAAAGGAAAAAACAGCTCAGATTATCCCTTTAGAAAAAGTGCCACCAGTGTGTGATGGTAAGTTTGTGTAAGACCCACACTGCTCTGCATTAGGAGCTGACTAAAGAGGAACAAGCTCTTCTCTTTAAGAAATGACATATATATTTGTGGTGGTGGTAGATGTTGCAATCTTTGTACAGCAGAATGTATTAGAATCAAGTTTTCAGTGTATTTATTTTTCTCTAATGATGTTTTTACTTTTCTTTTCTTTTTTTTTTGTATTTTACCTAAAACAAATGTAAAAAGTAGTATTTATTGTTTATTGTTTGAGGATAGAATGCAGTTTTCACCAGCAAACAAGCAAAGTGTTTTCTTTCTTTCTTTTTTTTTTTTTTTAAGAAATATATTTCCTGGCGAGATACTTGGATTTTTTTCGTCTTCTCTTGTACTGCAAATATCAGAAATGTACCCATGTATACAGTTTTAACTTTAACCACAGTGATTTCTGCGTTCTGCTGTGTGCATCATTTTACCATCTGCATCTTGTTAAGACTGTTCTTTATGAGACCTCTAGAAATAACTAAAATCCTTTAGCACAAACATACCTACTGTAATATTCAATAGCATCCATACCGGGCAATATCCAGCTCCCATTGAATGCAAGGACACTTGAATGAAGGGCGTTCATTGACTACGAAAGAATGAATCAGGCTCATACTGATCTCAAGATTGTGGAGATGTGAGTGTTTGCATAATCATATGTGCATTAATTGCATGTGTGTTTGTGTGTATGTTTCTACAGTAAGTGGAAATATGCATAGACTTATGCCTGAAAGTGGCTTAAATTTTACCATAAAGTTGTGTTTTGTATTGCTGGAGGGAAAAAAAAAAAAAAATTGTTGGAAAGACAAAAGATGAGTTTTCCTTCTCTAACCTTTAAATCAAATAACCTATTATCTCAATGTTATTGTTCTGAAGTAATGCAGTGCTATAAAACTGGAATAGAAGAATCTGGTCTGTGTTATGATTAGGTATCTTGCTGGCTTTTAACTGAGATTGTTAGTGTTAAGTATTTAGGCTTTAATAATATATCTCAATTGTTTGAAGAATTTTGTAAAATATTTTTTAAATAAGCTTATCTGAGGTGTTCTGAGCATTTTATTTTGTGTGGGAGAGTTCTGGATTATGAAGGCAAGTCAAACTTTAATTTTTTTTAGATATTTCTTTTTCTTGTCTTTAAAGATCAAGAAGATACTGAAGTATGATTTCTAAGTGTTACACTCATTATAGAAGTTCAACTTCCTTCTACAAGATGTTGTTTTTATGACACAAAAGTGTGTCATAAAAAATTAACATTTAGTTATAACAAGGAGATGTTTTTATTTCACTTAACATCTGTAGCAGATGTGAAATATGTAATTATTTTTGTAAAAGACTTCATAACTTTCACGATTCTTTTGTTTTGCACATCTTTCTTCTATTGGGCATTTTAGACAATTGATAAGCATTATTCAGTGGCATATGGTCTGAGTCTGACGTGCTTTGAAAAGAGTACAGAGTACTAATAATGAGGATTCTGTGAAAATGGGAAAACCAGCACAACAGATATGCTTTGAGAAAGTATGGGTTTTTAGCATCTTGAAACAATATATCACACTCAAAGGGACAGAATTGGGCTGCACAATCTGTTAGCTCATTCTTGTCCAATCTGGTCTCCTCCTTTCTTTTGGAGCCAGCATTGTCATCAACTTGCTGAATTATACTCTGACTGGAATGTATTTCAGGCACAGGGTAATGTATCTACTTAAATGGAATCCTATCTTTCTACAAAAGCTTTTTAAGTATAATAAATTTAAAATATAAAAAAGTTCTATTAGCTTAAAGTAAATGGTTCAACAGTTTACATATGTGCAGGAACAAAGAAAATGACTACTTACTAGTTTGAGAAAAATCTAGCTTGTTCAGAGATTAGAATATACAAGATCAAAATAGACTTTATTTTTTTATAATAAATGTTATGTGATAATTTACAGTAAACATTTGTTTTTATAGGTTTTTAATTAAAAGGTGTAATCCTAATCAACCTGATGTTAGAGGAAAGCATGGGAGGGATTTTTGTTTGTTCATCAGGAGATATGTGAAAAATAGCAAAAGTTTCTCTGTGTGGACCCAGTCCTGGCTGTCTTAGAGTCCAGAGAAAATCCCACCTTGCACTAGGTTCCCTGAATCAAGTGTTAATATTTTTTTTTCACTGTTGTTTTTTTGTTTTGTTTTGTTTATTTTAATTTATTTTGTTTTAATGTCAGCCCCATGTATATTTCCTTATATTATTTTTTAAATACTTTCTATACTTAAAATATATCTTTGACCTTTTGCAAGTTTACAGTACATTTTTTTTCAGAAAAGATAAATAGTAATAAAGTTAAAACTGTAAAAATTTTAGTCTAGATTTTTAGTCACAATGGTGTGTCTATTGCTGGTTAATCAAACTATTAATTATTTATTAATTAATTATTAATTATTATTATTAATTATGCCAGCATTTCTTAATAGAAAGTGATAATATTCTTAAAACTAAATTGACATAAGGGGGTTATATTTTTAAATAAATTGTCGCTAGAATTTTAAGCCCTGGATTGTGCCTATGGGTAAAATAGTTGTGTTTATTACATTGATTTATGTGAAAGTAAGGGGTCAGCTAAAAATGCCTAGGATTCCCTGCTGATAAAGTGACAGGATAGTAGTACATGCGCCAGCTCTCCTGCTAAGGGTTCTTTAGTTTTCCTGTGGTAAATTACACTGCTTTGCAGGTATGACTAACAGCACCACAGGCCACCGCTGTAATACAAGTCAGAGGGAAAAAAAAATAACCACTGCTGATTGTAAAAGCAAGAAGAACATCTTTGAATAAATTCCCAGCAGTGAGAATTTAGGATGTTATATGCTAGAAACTACATGACAAAAAGGTTTAGCTCAGGTTCTGTACTGAAAAGAACTAACACTGTAAAACTGCATGTGCTGAAGGAGCAGTCTAATTGCTATAGACCAATCCAAATCAGCTAATTTGATTGCTGTATTTTCTAGAGGAAAAGGGAGTTTAGATTCATTATTTTCCCAATATCAAATTCTGCTCATGTGAATAATTAAATAAATGTTGTTGGAACTGGCTTGTTCTCTCACATTAAAGACATGACTATCATAAGCTAATACTTGGTGGGGAGAAGAAAAATTAATTCAACAATTTAATATCCTTTGTCAATTTTTGAAGGCAGAAATTAAATAAATAGTAAATGCATTTATACTTTAGCATTTTCTCCTAATGGTTCCTGGTGCTTTTTTCCACTTTTTCATCTGACTTCCCTGTATGTTCTATGTATACATAAAACTAATATTTCTCAATTTCTATCTAAGCATTGTGCTACTACCACTTAGTAAAACCATAGTAAACTATGGTTGCTATTACAACTATACTTACCGTGTGTGTGTGTATATATACATGTATACGCTACTTGGTATACTATGACTATAGTTACTACTATAGTTGATGGTCATAATTGTAGAGAAAGCAGTGTGCTGATTCTCATTTTATCCAGTTATTTATTTTTTTTTAGAAGAAATCTTTAAGATGGGTCATAATTCATGTTGTCTACACTACAGTCACATGTCTACATGTTGACTAGAGAAATCAAAGGTTTGCTGATTGTATCTAGATAGATAAACTTTATCCTTTAACATATCCTCCTTTCATTCAGTTCTTTTCTCTCTCTTCTGCTTATCTACCCCTTTTCTTGTTTCCCTTTCCTAAACAGATATCCCCTTCTCACTTCTCAGTTCATTGCTTTTTTCTTCCTGCTTCCTTTCCTTTCAGTGTTTTATAGTCCCTTTCGCTCTTCTCTGCTGTATGCATCCCTTTCATACAAGTCAGTTTAGTTTATGCAACAAACTTACCATGTGTCATAATATAAGATAATATAAGGAACATCCAGGCAGCTACATTATGAGAGAAAATGAGTTTAGGGGCTTCCATTAGGTAGTTCAAATTGATTGGACCAAGCCAAAACTTGAATAATATTTTTGAAAATTGGGTTCTCTGTTACTTCTATCATTCCTGGTTCAATTAATCAATATCACTACAACAAATAGATTTTTTAAACTGCTTTATAATTTGTTCTTCCTGACAAAAATTGATTGATTTACAAAATCTATACTGGATTTTTTAAAATCCCAAATACAGGCTATTATACTCCCTGGCTTTTTTGTACTGAGGATTTTTTGATAATAGAGATGACATATATTAGTTGGATTTAGATACATAATTAATTGTAGAAACATTAAGTTCTGAGAATTATAAAAGCCTGGAAATGTTTGGAGAAAGTTACAATTCTGAGCATCAGAACTGCAACACCTCAGTGTTTAAAGTGGGAATGATGTTATCGCTGCAGTCATACAAAAACCGTATCTCAGTACTTTGAAGTATTCAGTCTGGGATGAGACTAAATGTTCAGTCTGAGTTCTCCAGTTACCATGAGTAATTCATTTTGCGCTACCCTTTTGTTCTTTAAACTTGGCTATACCTCCTAGGTTAACTGTGAGCGATGCTGCCCGTAAGTATGCAATATCATCATGCCACTGCTGGTGGCACCAGGAAACCACTAATAAGAGATGAGATTTGAAAGTTTCTGGCTATATTATAATAAAATCACATATAATAACAAATGGCCGTAGGAATTCAACGATAGAAAGAACATTGAGGAATAAATCGCTACACAAGATAAAGAAGTTGCAAAGCTTTTGTTCATTATTAGTGAGGGGCTTTTTCACAGAGGTAGTCTGCAGAAATAAATGAGCTTATTATGGAACTTACTATGTGAAAACTTAGGCAAGAAATGTAGAGGGTAGTTAAAAGGATTCCAAATACTCATAGATTTGAATAGTAATAGTAACAAAAATTAACTTTTTGTCCTTCTAAAAAGTTCAAATGAAGACATTTACTGTATGTTGGATTTCACTACAGGGTTTGAGTCTATAAATTACAATCTAAGTCTCAAAAAAAAAATCAAAAGAATTTGGATTACAGCATGTAAATCAAGAACTTTATTGATGGATAATAATTACAGAATTATCAAATTGTAGAACTGTGTTTATCTTTTCATAGGCATTGGTGAGTCAAATTTATTTTTCATGACTGTTTTGTTACTGGTTGCAGGGATTTGCTATATTTTTATACCAGGTCTAACCCTTTTGATACGAGGAATTGCATTAAACTAACACAGAGCAGAATACACAGCATTTGCCAGCACCGTCAAGATATTTTCAGCGTTTTCATTTCCTTCTTTATGCTATTTAGTGTGTCTATATAGTAATGTAGTTTTGTATTCTCCCCACCCTTAATATAGTATTTGATTTTTTTAGACTGAAAGCAGACTTTTCAAAGAAAGAAGACCCTGTTTTCCTGTCTGTGTGAACAGTTGAGCAAATTATCCTTGATATAAAAAATATCAAATATCAATAAAATATCAGAAATAACAACCCTAAAAGTTAAAAAAAATCTGAGTAATCTGTTTTAAAATATGTAACTATTCACTCTTGTTACAGATGAATGACATTATAGTGACAGTTAGAGATTCAAACTTGAAGCTGACACTTGCTTTTGGAATAGGCATGCACCACGCAGGTCTGCATGAGAGAGACAGGAAAACTGTGGAAGAATTGTTTGTGAACTGCAAAATCCAGGTACATTTGTTCTTTGAATCCTGCCATAATGTGTTTTACATGGAATTTTAAAAGTTGGCTTTTTGTTGCACGTACCTCATTAATCTTTCTTTCTGTTTTAGGTTCTTATTGCCACAAGCACATTAGCTTGGGGTGTAAATTTTCCAGCTCATTTAGTAATTGTTAAAGGAACAGAATACTATGATGGAAAAACAAGGCGTTATGTGGATTATCCCATTACAGGTACTCACATAAATTATGGAAATACTCATATGCTGAAATATATTTCAAACATATATACAAATGATCTGAATTATTTTGCAACTAACCAATGAGAATACCTAAATTAGGCAGAAGCTAGGATTGCTGAGAAGGGTTTCTTTGTTTAATGCAAGTTGTAAGAGAACTCTTAAGATTTTATGTGATTAAAAAATATTTCAGTTTTGTAAAATTTTTTTCTAAGTTCCTTTAATGCACTTTGCCCAAAATAGACACTAGGCAATTAAAGGTACAATATGAAGTCATTTATCTTCCTAGGAATTTGGACAAAAGGAATCTTTCACACTGTTTTTTGAAACCTATTTTTAAATAGAAACAGATTTTAATGGTTTGAAGTGTAAAAGTTGTATCACACATATAGGAGAGCATAAAATGTATATGTCGTCACTTGACAGTAAAAAAAAAACTCTAACCAGTATAGTATATTTAGTGATATAATAGATACTTCAAATAAGTGATATTTCAAAAATAATCAGCTTAATAAAATATTTGAATTTCTGGTTTGATACAGACTTTTATTGCTTCCTACCTCCAGTAATTTCTACTTTGCTTAAACTGCTCTGTAGTTCTTCCAATGAGCTTAAGAACGTGAACCATGGAAGAACTTCTTTCAAAGCTTAGGCAGGGAGAATATCTGTCTGGATGGGTACTAAGCTTGAAGAATGAAGACAAGCTAAATTTATTCCAGGTTTCCTGTTCTGTTTTCTCTTTCTATTTTCACAAGAGGAAGTTTATTATTAAATGATCCTGCAGTATGCCAGAGATGTATACATCTAAGGACAAATAAATGTTATTTGTAATGTAAATAGAGATCTTGCATCCTTTAAGCTATTCACTGTCTTTTTATAGCAAGAGAAACTTACTAATGAGAAAAGCTCAAACTGAAAATAATACAGGAGTTATTTCTCCAAGTAACCCTCATGGAGGTTAATTTAGTGGTTAGTGCTCTGCTGGAAACTTGGGATCAATTTCCAGACCAGCTCTCTTGTTCAAAGATTCTGGTATGACCCGGGAGCTTTGCCATACACACTTGCATTTTGTGACAGACTGGCTGGTATAAACCTAGTATAAACAGTCTCTGCAGAGAAGTAGCGTTTTGCTCGTCCCAACTGGAAGAACAGTAACAACTGACTTTATTAGTGAATGGGGAAGAGTGATGAGGAAAAAAAAAAACAACAGATATTTTAGATTTTATGTTGAATCTGTGGGACTGTCAGAGAGAAGTAATAGGGTAAATAATATATTCAAAAGAAACCAGAAATTCAATAAACATTGAGGCCTTACTATGCTATTTTAGAAATCCATCGTGCAAGTACTCACAAAGGCATTAGGAGAGGCTTATACTCTTTATTGCCTTTTTGAATTCAGGTGTCTTGGATATTAGGGGTTGTTTGGTTCTTGGATTTTAAATAAGGCTTCCTAGGGGTGTGAACAGAGGTGAATACTACCATCTATAATTTAGGTTTCGTTCTCTGCACTGCAACAGAAAATGCAGATTCCCTATTTTATCAAGAAATGTAGTATGGTTTGTTTAGAATATTTTTAACTTTCTAGAGAATATTCATGCTTCTGGAAGTTCTGTGGATAAGTAATACAATTCTTCAGCAGCAATTAAGTGAAAATTTAATGTGTTTCTTTTGGAAATATTTCCAAAATTTCACAATATTGTTTTTAATGCTGCCTTCACTATTCCGCCATGGTATAACTTGCTTTTTCTCTGCAGAAGTTACTTTTGTGTGCCAGGGATGCATTTGGCTCCAAGTAAGCAGCTGAGGGCAGAATGAATCATTGTGGAGCATTCAGTGATTCTGAAATAAGTAAAAATGCTTCTTTCAGTGAAATCGGGGGTTCTGGGGAGGTCCTTCTCTCAGTGACCAGACATTTACTCATCCGGTTGGATCACATTTAACATATCAGGAGTTTAGTTAAGTGATTAAAAGCAGCCAAAAAGCATATAGTCAGTAGAGAAAATACTGGTTTTGTATAATTATTTAGCAGAATATTTAGCAAAAAAATCATATCCATAGTAAATCCATTTCCTATATGGTATTACGTACTATTTAAATCACCATATTAGAATAGCAAGGTAATGTTTCATCACCCCCCTGTATACACACCTATCATTTGCAAACTAATTTCATTTTACATTTCATGTCACTTAGCAAATTAGCAAAGTGAATAAACTGAAAAAAAACAGTGGTATTTATGTAGCTCATCTGCACATGTGTGTTACTGAAAACTTCTTTTTATTGTCACTGGACTGTTTCTCTTATCATTGTCCATTGCTGTATCTCGTTCTAAGCCTTCTGTCTTGTCCTTCCTTAACGATAATACCCTGCTGACCATTGGGCCAAAAAGCTTACTTTGCTTCTGAGGCCAAAGAAACCATTTTTCAAAGTGCTAGGTACTGCAAGCCACATACTCTGTAGGTATGATAGAACTCAGAATACACAAAACATAAAAAAAAATAAAAATAAATATTTAAAACTTTTTGAACTAATATCATTTGTTTCTTCAAACTTAAATAGATGCTGGAGGGACAAAGAACAACCAATACTGATGCACTTCTCAGATTATGAGAAGACAGATGATAAGTGTACATATCTTGGTTGTCAGGTAGCAAGTTGAGCGTGTTCTGTACAGACTTGTATTTTCAGTGTTTCTAGAAATCACTGACTAACTTGTATTTGCAAGTAATAATGTATAGGTATAGTAGATGTGAGCTTTATCTGCTTTTAAATTTGTATATCATGATCTCATATAGGGAAAACATATGATATGAAACCTTCTCTACTCCAGTGCTAGTAGCAAATACCACTTGGCTTGAAGTTTGAGTGGCCAAAATCATAGCTCTTAGTAATCATAATTACTTTTACCTTTTTTTCCCCTATAAATTACTAAAAACCTAGGAAATTATTTATAGGAGAGTCTTATGCAAGGAAGACCTATTATTGTGAAGTCAAGTACTTGAAGATTAGGAAGTGATATACAGTTACCACTGTAGGCTTCGTGAGTTCTTTTGCTCACTATCATCTTTAATTTAATGATAACAAACAAGAGATGCATGTGGAATGGAGGGAGAGAAGGGAAAATTTATATATTTATATTAGGTGTAGGCTTGGTTACTATTGCAGTGGGTGGTCTTCAAGTATGCAGATGATATTCTCCGCCACAAAGAAGTTCATCATAAATTTTCCTGAGATAGGAAAAAAAAAAAAAGTCAAAAATCAATAGGGCATATGAGGCCAAAGAAATATTAAAAAAAAAAAAAAGTGTTATGGGTTATATAGAAATGCATTTAAAATATATATAAATATATTTATTTATTTTATGCGTTATTGTCTCTTTGGCAGATGTACTTCAGATGATGGGACGTGCAGGCAGACCACAGTTTGATGACCAAGGCAAAGCTGTAATTCTAGTTCATGATATCAAGAAAGACTTCTACAAAAAATTCCTTTATGAACCTTTCCCAGTGGAATCCAGGTAAAGTAAAAGCAATCAGAAAAGCTAATCAAACTATCAACAGTACTACAAATGAGGGATACAGAAAAGTGAAACAAAATTCCTGTGTGGAGTATATCCTAAATATTGAGGACCTAGAGGATACTATTTTTTTTTAAAAGTTGTCTATCTTTTTCTGTCAGAAAAATTCTTTCTTCCGTGAGTCTTGAAGCACCGTTGAGCTCTTTAGTCCATTGCCAAATAATTTTACAAATGCTTTTCTGTTTTTGATTGTATCAGACACTGGAATGAGAGCACAAACTGTTCTTCTAGGCAAGTGTGTAGGACGACTGCATGTGATACTCACAACCCTCTCTGAAACTCTGTGACAAATTACTAATAGGGAAAAAAGGAGAGTTTCTAGTACTTTTTAGCTAGAAAACTTGAACTATTATGAATATTTCACATTCTTTAAAATCTCCCTAGTTCAAAAAGAAATCTGCCTGGTATAAGTGATTACTAATACACATTCTTTCACTTCAAAACTGCAAGATTGTTGTCAGAAAAAATAGAAACACCATCTTTTTGCACTCTCTCTGAACTAAGTTGATACAGAGCTTTCTGTCCAGCATAATATAACTTGTGCCTTGTTTTTGATATTTATAATAGTTGTTCAACAAGAAGCAAAACAAATTACATCAGTCTACTATATATGCATGGAGGAATTCTCAGATACCTAATAAAGCATAAGCATTAATGAAAGCTTTTCTCAGTAACGAAGAATTCACAGTATTGTTCTCCTATGGAAACTTCATCCCTCTACATGAGCACTAATTGGACCTCTGAGCGGTCAGGAAATTTACAGGAACTTGAGAGTGCTAACCACCTGTGAAAAGTAGTTGAAATGGACTGGTGTATTTCAGAAGGTTAATTTCAGTGCTGCATAGGCAGACTAATACATTTTATTTTTATTTTTTTTTTATAAACAAAGACTGTGGCAACATGTATTTCATTTCCTTAGTAAGCCATGCTTCTTTTTTTTTTTTTTAAAAAAAAAAAAGGCATATAATTGCACTTAGTACAAAAGGCTAAGGAGTTGAACATCTTCAAAATGGTAGCTAGTAAGTCAAAAGGGTGGCATGATTAAAATGCTGGTGATATATCTAGACTGATAGTGTTGTCCATAGATTCGTGCCTGGTGCACCGCACCAATAATGAGACATGAATTAGGAAATCCATTGTTTCTAGATAAAGAGATTATGTCTTCAATATCACAGTACTAATCACAACTTCTTCCCATTTTTAATACTATAAATATTGCATGTTTCTAGTAACTCATTTTGTGTATATATTTATTTATATCAACAGTTTGATATATTTCATCTTTCACTATAAACAAAAAATATTTGATGAACTTTCAGATGAAGATTCACATGTTAATGGTGATCTCGATAAGTTCTTTGTAGGTTGTGATCTGATTAATTTAGAGTTGTTGTGGTCTTTTATGATCAAAGATATTTGAAGTAAGAGCCTTCATAGCTTCAAAGAGAAATTTGGGTTCTTTTGTAGGAATTTTATTTTTAGAATGCTTTCTCATCTTGTTCTACCAAAGAGCAGATTTATCAGCTTTGTGTAGTACTTCCAATTTTTAAAATTAAACTTCAGATTTTTTTAATTACAGATTTTTCTAAAAAAGGATCATCTATGCATTAGACATGAGTACACAACTCAAATGACAGACAGACCTTGTGCTCTCACTGATCATGGGTCTGAAAGATGGCACATTAGAAGCAAAAGAGAAAGTGATTTTTGTTATGGAATAATAAATAATAATAATTCAGTAATAGCTATTGAATAATCCATCCAATAATCCAGTTGGACAGTCTGGGTAGAACAGATGCTGCTTTGCCTTCAGAACTCTGCAACCAGTAGTACAGAGCAGTAGAACAATTACTCATACCAAATTGTTTGCTTTTATCAATAAGGAAAAAATAGGAAAAGTAAAAGGATTGTAATACAGGAAAAAAATAGGCTAATCTTTAAGAATATTTGCCATTCCCTGACTGAACTGCAGCTAGGCATAATGCCATTAGGTAGCCAAGTGGAGGTCTTTGTTCCATTAGTGAAACTAAACAGTATTTTAGTCTGTAAAAATCATTTTACACTGCTTTTGTTCTTCTGTGTTTCAGAGTTTAAACCTTTCTCGGTAAAAGTAGCTTTTTTTTTTTTTCCTCCCTATATTGGATGAAGATGAGGAAAAATCTGGGGGAAGCAGGTTTGATGTAATTTTAATAGCCCCTCAAGTATTTGTCAAGTATTAGCTAAGCTATTGCCACTGTTTCATTTCCTGTTTGTCTTTCCATATGATTCTCTATTGGATTAAACCAGCATGATCATATGGTCAACATACAGTATTCAGAAGTTACCACTTAGTAGCTCCATCTGAATACATTCCATAAATGACTTAAATGTGTACATTCTTGGTCCAATCAAAAAATAATTTGAGCTTCATACCAATACCATGTAAAGAAGATGACTGACCTTGCAATTACATCCCCTCTTCTTCCCCTCTTCTCTTTTACCGGAAAATAAATATATAATGTTTTCAGATTAAAAGTAATAAACCTTTTAATGCACAATTCTACAAAATATATTACCTGTCTTTGTGATTGTAAAGTCAGCAAAGTCCTCTTGTTTCCTGTTCTTCAGCTTGTTAGATGTGCTAGCCGACCACTTGAATGCTGAAATTGCTGCTGGAACCATTACTTCTAAGCAGGATGCAATGGATTATATCACCTGGACTTACTTCTTCCGTCGACTTATAATGAACCCAACGTGAGTATAAAATAAAAAAGCAATTTAACCTAAAGGTAGCTTGAGGGTAGAGTTGATCCAAAGGTGATCCTGCTGCTGTTGGAGCCTACAATACTTAGCAGTCTCCACTGTAGGAGTATTACTGGCCCACACATGGAATAAAATTTATGTGCACATTTTTTTAATAATTTTTCTCTAAAAATAAATGGATTTCTTGGCAGATAACTTACGTTACAATTTAGTAACAACTATAAAATAGCATTATTGAGAAGGGTACATCAGCATCCCTAAAATAAAACTCCAGATTATCACATTCCTTTAGTTATTGTATTTATAATGTGTTACTTTTTTTTAGCTACCACATTGATATGTTATGCCCAGTCTTCTATAGAAAATCTATGAAGATTTGAATTTTCCTAATAAATAAGAGAATAGCTATCAGCTGTTTCTCTATGATAAAGTTTACTTTCATTAGGGAATCCTGGTGAAACCATGTGTGCAATATTTTCAATGATTGTTATCATCCTGCCTAGCTCCAGCTGGTATGCAGACCATACTGAGCCGTTCCAGCAAGTTAGCCTGCCTTTGCCACAATGCTGTTTTGCACAAATGGTATTTTGTGTGTCATGTGATCATTCACCCACCAAAATAATGTGGTAAATAAAGAATTAGGCATTTGTAGCACTAAATATTTCTTGATGTACTGCAGCGTGTCATATTGCTTCAGTCATTTTAATGTCCATAACATTTTGGTGAATTTTCAGCTGAGTTCCTTATAGGCAACTGCTGCTGGAGCCTGCAGGTGATAAAAGGCAAAACAATGATTTCCTTTAATTCTTTTTGAATCTTCATTAGTTTTCAATTCTGCATCTAGCCCTGTGCTGAGAATCTCCCACAGAACAAAATTTCCATCTAATCTTCTTGGGAAATCAAAAATGCACAGTGTTAGAACTGTAAATTAAAAAAAAAATGTATTCAATTCTCTCACTTTATAACTAACAAAATGAATAAATGTATGTGGTAGATGGTTCTGCCCTGAGAGTGACAAACAGCTAAATTCTGTTTTCATCTAGGTTAGATGAAGGTGAAGCTGTGTTTGAGATTTACACATGATCCAAACTACAACCAATGTTAAAAACTGTGCCATTGCAGTCACTATTAGTTTTCAGTATAAAGAATGAGTGATATTATTTTAAAATGTCTTGCTATTCAATTGCTATGGTAAAGTGGCTGTTGATTTGTCTTCAGCAAGCCTTGATTGCATGGTATCTGGTAGACAGACAAAAACATGTAGCCTGTAGCTATATGTGGAATACAGAAATATAGTCACCCAATTTAAGGGGCAAGGTCTCCCCAGGGTACAAGAAGGTTCATACTGGAGTGTGTTTGGCATGTTTACTGGCAGTCCTTTTTTCTCATCAGTTTCTTTAATGTGCAGTTTCATAGAAAGCTAAATGTGAAGTTATCACAATATCAGTTTCTAAGCAAAAGTTCTTATATTCTGAGAGGATTCTGAGAAGAAAGCTAAGAAAAAAACATGGCATTTTATAGTGTGAAGCAGGGCCATTGTAGTGGCAGACAATGTGAATAGCTTTTGACTAGTCGTGTCCATAATGTCAGGACAGGAACGCAAATCAAAGTTTCTAATGAAATCATAGTCGTTTATTGGAACATACAGGTTGGAACAGTTCACAAGTTCTGCTGCTTTCCCCAGTGTCTCATCCACACAAAGGTACTCAGCATTCCTTGTGTACTCAGTCATGCAGAGAGAAAAATGAAGGACATTATTGACTCTGTCAGAAAGGTCATTTCTAGATACTAAGTGCAAATGCAGTGGATGTGCACACTTTTCCTCTTTGACATGATAATTTCTACTAAGTTTCATCCAAAATTACTAAACTTAATAGTTTAGTAACATTCCTGGATATGCATACTATCAGTGGTATTTGAAATGAATCAGTGTTTGAATGAGATACATCAAAGGAACACTGAATACTTTTATTAAGAGAAGTCGGTGGTGGTTGAGATCACTTTGAGTAAATTGCAATATAGTAGTACCGTTTATTGTGCCATAAATGAGCATATGAAATGCTTGATATTACTAGACAATAATTATTTATGGCCCTTAATAATTCAAAGGTTTAGGGGGTTATTTTTTCACAAGAGCAGGAGTGCAATGGCTGAGTTTTGTTTTGGGTACTTGCACAGTACTCACCCAGTGTCACTTGATACAGTGTTCTTTATCATGTCCTGCCACAAAGCAATTTTCTTGACATTCTGTCCACTATGAAACAACAGCTATTTTCTACCCAGCAGGTGACTGTACCTAAGTGGTGAATAAGTACTTCCCATATGCATGTTTGGTAAATTGCCTTGGGATTCTTTGGCATGAAAGGCATTGCATGTGATGCTGTAAATCCCAAAAATAATGGACTTAGATAATATGCAGAAGATTTATATTCTCATTTATTGCCAGTTTTAGCTACTTGTATATTAAAGCTGCATAAACAAATCTAGGATCATTCTATTCCAGACTAGTACCATAAAATACCTTACTGAATCCTGCAATTTATACTATTTGAGTATTAATCTACCTGAATAGTGAGATGAAGTATCCTTTGGCTTTAAGTAGTCAGGTTTCTTCTAAACATGCTGTCATTAAGACTTTTTCTGGGACATAAGTTAATTCATTAGACTGATAATACTGGCTTTTAAAATGGTGTTGTTGAAAATATTTGCTTGCTATAATGTTTTCATTTTTTGTTTTTTGTTTTTTTCCATCAAGCTATTTTAATTTTCCTATCTGATGAAGTTTTGTACCCTGCAATCTGTTAAATGGGTTTTAACTTTATAGTTAAGAGTAGTAGTTGAGGTTGGATTGCTGAGTGCCACTTTCGTTTAGTGGCATACTGAATAGCCATGTGCATGCAGTTCAAGAGATAATGTGCAAGGGAAATAAATAAAAAGTATTATTTTATAATAAATAATATTAATCTAAATAAAACTGTTTACCAAGTCATATCAGTCTCAATATCCGTAGTTTTTCCCCTTCCCCAAAGCAATTATTCCTAAATGTAGAGATTTTTGAATTTGCACTTGAAGTCAAAGTTTCTGTACTACTTTAGTCAAGTGCTACAATGTGTTCTTTTCTCCACATACAACTTTAGCCTTTATTTTCCCTACTTAGTCAAGATCATGTTTAAAGACAGATCAGCTAAGTGCCCTTTTCTTTGAAAGGGGCTATTTTGAGAGGCTCGTCTGTCATAGCTAGCTGACTGAAGACTTAGGCAGATCTCCTTTCCTTGGCCGGAATGCTTTGACTGTTTAATTCTTTTACCCTTATAAAAGATTACAATCTGCAACTTTCTACAAGAGAGAAATTGCTATGGGAAACGTTTTCTGTAAATCAGGTTATGATATTTTCCAGATACATATGCAGTAAAAGAGAAATAGAGATTGACAACATATGTAAGGCTAAGCAGAATCAGCTTTCATTTGAAATGTTAATTTTTAGATGTTCTGAGAATACACATCACATCACAGTTAAAATGTGTGGTTTTTTTATGTATTTGTAAATATTCGCATATACATCTGCACTTGTAAAATCAGTTTTCCATGTGAATTGCTTGTGAAGACATGAAAAAAGCTTTATTAATTCTGAGAATTATTATTAATTTTTTCACTTTATCTTGGTCTTTTATTAATGAAGTGAAAGAATGATATAGCATAAATTATAATTAAATGACATTTTCTCTGACTGATACTCTTATCATTAATCATATACTTATATTTTACCTTAAATTTCCTTTTCTTGGTATAATTAGCTGAGCTTGTCTAATAGTATGAATAAGACAGCAGAATAAAAATTATGATAATCACTGCACCATAATATTTTCTGAATACAGCAGAATAAAAGTGATGATAACCACTGTACCATAATAGTTTCTGAAATCGAAGTGACTGCTAGAATCAGCCAGTCAAGGTAGAATAATATGTATAATAACAAAATCACATGACTTTTCGGGCTAGTTTGAAATTATGTCAGAAAGGGGATTAGTGAAGAAAGTTAAATTAACTGAGAAGAGATAAGGAGCAAAAGTAAGTTTATCAATAGCTACTAAGAACGGAAGATAAGAAGGTATTACACTGTATTACAGTGCAGTAGTCACCAGTATCCGTATCTGGAGTTGATAAACTGATATTTTTCAGGGTGGATTCTGTCCTTCACAGTAACACTTACTCTGTCATGTATACATGTATATACTTCCCTTTATAACAAAAACTTGTTCTTTATATAATTAGGGTCACAGTGATGTGAAAACTACACAAATGTAGTTCATGCTGTACTTTTACCAAACTAATCATAGGAACAAAGTTCTACTGATTCTTCCAGACTAGGAAGCTGCACACTGCTGGGTATTTGAGCCACCTGCTATTGCCCAGTCTGCTGTGGTCTTCTGGTGCAACGCAAGGCTCAAGACCCTTCATCTCCCCATGCAGAAAGCTAATTCATGTAATTGTCTTCCTACTCTTGGATACTATTTTACTGGGCAAATTATCTGTTGGGATGTAACCTAAAAAAAAATGCTCAATCAATATGTAAACAATTTTAAATGTCCCTGTTACCTCTGGTTTCATCTTATAAATGCATCTTAAAAGGTAATCTTTCCTGGAAATATTTTAATTAGAAGCACTGACATGGTAGCAAATAGCTTCCTGATACCAGAGTTAATCACGAGGAAATACTAAAAACTGATTAAAGATATCAGGGCATCTGTCAAAATATTCCTCGTACCTGGCATGACCAAATATATGAATGCAAGAAAATAATGTGTACAGGTGAAATACAGGTAGAGATTACTGGCTGTAGTATTTGTGCATGCTTTAGTGCATTTTAGCCAGCCAGTCCCAGACTGCGGAGTCAGTGATGCCTTATCAACAGAAGTTAGTCGGTACATTGTCACATGGCTCTGCCTTTGAAAGTCCATCAGTTGTGCCATACGCTCAGTATCATTTGCATGGTACCATTTTGAAGGTCGCAGCCACCAAAGGCCACAAGCTTATGAAAGCAAAAACAATTGATAACTGCAGTAAAAGATATTTATGAAGGTGGCTATCTGTGCTTGTGCCGTACTTGTTCGTAACAAAATTCAGTGTTCAGGACAGCAAAATCTCAGAAAGCGCACATTATTGCAATCAAGTGAATGCTGTAGATTTTTTTTTCATGCATTTTCAAATGGCCTTCCAGCTAGCAAGTTTCTTCTTTTAATATTTTTGGCTGACTCTGCTACTGATTTTCATTATGTGTGTCACTATTACTACCGTATAATCTGAACATAAAAAACATGGTGCTGTAACAAATGACTTCACAGCACTGACAGTTATAGCAGGACCGTTTCAAGGCTGATGAAAAATTTCCCAGAGAGATCTCAGGTCAGGTTTACATAAGCTAAACAGGAAATGATTGCTAACATTCACATTAAATCCTAAATGTTTTGTGTAACTTCATCTACATTTTATGTTCCTGCACGTCTCTCTGTCTTTCTCAGCTGATGAAATTCCACACTTCCTTAGATTAGAGAAATAAGTTTATGTTTCAGGGTTTGTTGTTCTTACTAAGCTTTACAAGGTTTGGGATTTAAAATATATTATTTTAAAGCCAATAAAAAGTTCCTTCAGTTTTTGATTGTTTAAATTTTACATACTTTGTAAATTTTTATGATACCTAGGGGTTTGTTATTGCTTTTTCCCAATGGACTATTAATGGAAGTTAGCCTGCCTAGCCCATGTGCTAGATGCTGTTAGGATAAAACTGCCTTTGACTTTCACACCTCTCAGGGGACGAGTAATTGTTGTGTTCAAACAGCCTGTAATTGTGATCCCGCTGGCTTTCTCAGTACGCTTCTGGCTATTAGAATCATTAAACAACTCAGCACCTGTTAACAGCATTGTAAATATTCAACCCTGCTTGTGTGCAGGTTGAGTCCAATATAGGAGAAGGCTTACAGAGACCAGCCTCATAAATTAGAGCTTCTGACAAGTCAATTATTGTGAAACTGGGCTTCACTGTGAAATAAATGAAATGGTGTGCTGATAAAAAGGTAGGCTGTCTGTTTATAGCAAAGGGAAAATAATGACTAGATGATTCAATGCAGTGAGCATGAAACTGCATTGTTTTTATTCTTTATCTGTAATTAAATAGTTAGGTAATAAAGCTTCATTGTAAAACTCACATACAATGTAGTTTTCTATATTTGGAGCATACCAACATGCAAAATTCAACTTGCTTTTATGCCTGCACAATGAAAATACTGCCTAATGTCATAATACCTCTGTTTTTGCTAATGATTTTAACATCATCTTTCTAGATGAATGGCTCCGCTTTTTATTAGGTCAAAATGTGCTGAGTGACTAGGAAGCTCCTGCAAGTGTGCTCAAAATTATATTTACCCTATTATAGATAGTAGTTAAAACACACTGGTACCGCTTCACTCAAGAACACAAATAATTTATTTCTTTGCATTGTTTTATTTGTACTAAGCAGCAAGATATTTACACCTTTGACAATAAATTACCAAAACCCAGCAAATTTTAAATTCATTTAAATTCATTTAAATTCATTTAAATTCATTTAAATTCAAACAATTTTAAAAGGCATTTTAATTCATCACTTTTAATGCCTTTTATGATTAAGTCTTCAGAGTCTTCAGTGTGAAATACTCCAAATTAGAGTACAAAATAAAATATTTTTGAATTCTTAAACTACAACCTCAACAAAATAATGTCATTGTATTGCCCATATCTCTTCCTTTGTTTTATCAGCTTTTGTCATCAGTATTGTGGTACTGCAAATAGAAGTGCTGAAATTATATGGTGGAAGTCTGAGTATTGTGACAACAAAGTGCCTTAATTAGAGTCATTTCAGTAGTCTTACATTCAATTTAGAATACTAAATACTAAAAACATTAATGAATCATTAGTGGTTTAGATGTATAAAATAGAAAATCCTTTTACATCCATAAACAATTTATGTAGTTAATTTGCTTGGATTATTTTCAGAAGATAAACAAAATGATACAAAGTGATTTCTAAAAATAAACAGAATCTAATGTGTTTGGTGCTAAAATGTCAAGCAGATAAAAGCTGCAGATAACCATTTTCTGTCATTACTACGTTACTTAGTAAATTACATGACTTATGAAAATTAAGTTGCTGAAAATAGGGAGTACTTTTGCTGCAAGTAAGTTTTCTTTGCATAAGGCTGGCAACATGTGGCTGTCTCCTATATAAAACTTGTTAGTCAAGATAATTACTTCTTCACTTTGTTTTGTTTTGGACAACAGTTATAAGTATTTGAGATCATCTCAATGTGAGCCAATATAAAATACTATGAAGCTGAATACTCCACTTCCCAATAAATACTTCGTTGTTGTCTAAAGTAGCTGTCTGTTTCCTCCTATCCAAACAGATTTTTAATCTTTTTTTTTTTTCCTCATGCTACCACTGTTCTACTCCAACTTTACTCAATTGCAAGTGAACATTCAGAGAACTGACCCCATAATTTACAATTAATTACAAGAGAACAAATTGAAATGGCTGTTTACCTACTTAGCATGCAGCTTTTTCAGTTATGTTACTGCCATTCAAAAGTTAGATAAAGAAAATAGCATTGCTTATCTCAGATAATGTTAATAGAACAGTCATGGAAGGGTTCTTGCAGTACTTAACACAATTCCATCTTCTGAAATTTGCTAACAGCATCATTACAGTGAAGGAAATAGAGTTTAAATCAGAGTGTGATTCATCTGCCCCAAATATATCACCAACAACTGAACTAATTGTCTAAAATCCCTTTTTTAGACAGTAATCATATTTCACCTCATCTTAAAACAGAAATCTAGAATACCTGAGATGAATAGTATTATCTAAATACATCTTTCACTCCATTGGCAGTCAACGGAGTTGAAAAGACTAACTCAGGTGTTGCTGTAGCTATGTAAAATCTAATGAAATGAATCTCAGCACACCGTTATGCAGCCCATTGTACACCTGCACAAAGTACCACTGACAGAACATAATCTTTTTTCCTTGCAGCATGTGGTATTGTTTCCAGTGGGGATGCGGAGTATACAGTTGAAACAGTAGGACATTTAGTAAAGCAGCCAGTATGAACAAAGGAGCATCTTTCATCATCGCAGCAGTCTCAGTAGTCTATTTGTGTTTTACAGAGTTAAGTGAGCAGGGACAACCGTCTTTACTGTGCTTTTTTATAATTCAATAAATCATGGTGGTTGTTTTTGTTTGTTTGTTTGTTTGAATTCTCCATTGAAATTTCATGATTTAGCTGTACTGCATAAATTCAGAATTTTGAAACTTTCTACCATGCTCAGTTTTTCTTTACTTTTCATTGAACTTAAATGTTACTTTCTGAATTTGTGCCTTTGTTGAATATAGTACTGAAGATCTTAAAACATTTTTATCTGTAGTTTTTCAGATTAAAGGTATCCCTGAAATTATGTTAGTTTGTGTAAGAATCTTATAGGTTAAGTTCTACCGTCAAGGAGTGCAATCTTCAGTCATTGTGTATTTTTTGTATGCTAGCATAACACAGTTTTTTGGTATAGTTTGTAAACATTTTTCCTTAATACTAAGAACCAATGTTACTACATATAGCTTTCCCAAACACTTTCACCTAAAAAAGACCATGTGAAATAAACGCATTGGCAAATGCGCCATTCCATACTTTCTAGTAATTTTAATTTTGAGAATAAAATGAGACAGAATTGTGAGAACAGATAGTAAGATTTGGATTTGTGTAAGGTTACTTTTTCAAGAGATGTCATATATGCCTACTTTTTTTAATTATCACAGTTGCAGGATATAAGAACATTTGCTGTCCTTTGTGGTTTTTCTTCCTTTCCCTTGAAGTTAAAGTACTGTTATTTATGTTAGTATTTTTTATTCATTTTCATACTTATGAAATCAGGACAGCATACCTAAGCAATCAGGAACATTCTAGCTAACAAAATGCAGCCAGTCCAGTTCTGTCTCTATCACCCTTTGTATTAATAGCCAGGTAAATTACAGTATTTCCATATACACATGCTAGTTAGTATTGTTTTGATTATTCACACAAACTATTTAAACTATATGAACTATGTTAGATTATATAAGGGAATAGTTCTGTGTTTAATTGTTTAATGTGGATATTTGTTGTTCCAAGTCTGTGTGTGTGTATTATAGCAGCCTTGTAAGTTTTCCTACAAGATGTTATTGTTTAAAATTTTCAGTGTACCAAAAGCGTTCATGTAATACATCTGTTTTCAATTCTTCTAGTTACTATAACTTGGAAGATGTGAGCCATGACACTATGAATAAGTACCTCTCGAGCCTTGTTGAGAAATCCCTCTTTGATTTGGAATGTTCCTACTGTATTGAAATTGGGGAGGTAAGACCAATTTGTGCGTTACAAGGTTCAGTAAGATACATGCTCCTAAAAGTTGAGAGCAATAGGATACATGCTTGATTTGAGGTGCTTGAGTTTGTCTTTGGAGCTGTTTGTAAGACGTTGAAAACTGAGTTTAATCAGGTTGGCAGCTAAGTTATGTTGTTAAACTATTTTTGCTCCTCTCTTTTATAATGTAGTCTTAAAATATTTTAGTTTTGTAGGAGCCATGCATATTCAACCATGTAACAAACATGTATATTTGATTCCCCTTCTAACAGGATAATCGCAGCATCGAACCTCAGACATACGGCCGCATTGCTTCCTATTACTATTTGAAGCATCCAACTATTGGGATGTTCAAAGACCAGTTGAAACCTGAAAGTAATATTGAAGAATTGCTCTTAATTCTGACAGTAAGTGATGATATTTTCTTAATTTAAACATATGTAACTCATGACTCTTAAAGACATATGTATATGAAAAAAAATCCCAAAATATTTTTAAAAAGCCGTTCTTCTGTAATTTCTTTTTTCTTTGTCATTGTTTTGAGAAATACAACTGAATCATTTTTGATGTTTCAAGTGCTTCATTGAATCAGTATGTCAAAATTATTCTGTGTGCCTGTTTTTCTTAAATCCCTTTGTAATCTTATGGGTTTATACAAATCTTATTATTTATTTTCATTTTTTTTAAAGTAATGTAGAATACTGAAATCCTGGAATAACTGCGTGTCAACTTCACAGATCTGTACCAGGGCCATCCCTTTGCACTGGGACAATCTGGAAGATACAGCAGCTTTAACAAGCTGGGGGACATAATAAGCAAGATCCGTTTCCTAAAATGCCTTCCTTTCCTTCTCCCAGGCACCTCACAATCCCTGAGGTCTTAACCTGCAACAAAGCCAGTTTATACAGTTCATCTAGTAACTGTCTAGTAGGGAAGTGCAATGGGTGCAAGGTAAAACTTTTTAGGGTACAAATCCAGAGATATGGTAAAAAATGCAGCATGATAGTATTATGTCATCATTAACAAATCAGGTTTAACATATTTTTAAGTATTTACACTTTTATATCTACAAAATTTTCTCCTTCAAAATAGTACAATTCCACTTCTATGTTTGTATACATGTATTTCAAAGGAAGAAGTGTCAAAATACTATCCAGGAATACTTATTTCTGCCCACTTACGATTAAAGTCTCTGCTGTATTATATACATTATACAAGTGGCCCAAATTCTTTAATATCCAAATTTCCAAGTGTTGACCACAGGAGTTCCATTTATGTATGTTACTTGTATATTTATTGTTTTGACATCCTTGCCAAAACTTCTCTGACAAGAAATTCAAGCAGAAAAATAAAAATAGTTATTCAGTAGTTTGCATTTCTACAAAACCTGATCAGCATTTTATGACACAAGGAAATCCACTTCTCTAGTACAAAGACTTTCTTCCTGACAAATTTAAATCATCTGCTGCAAACATTTAGAGTGTTACAGCTCAGAAATAAAGGCCACAGTAATCTTTTATAATGGAAAGTGGTAGACAACCTAAATAGAGGACTTACTGTCACTGACCCTGCAGTATTTGTTGTTCTGTTGTCAGCAAATATTGTAAATTCTAACAAATAAAATGCAGTGTATTCAGCTGAATTCAGAAAGGTAATCAATCAAGAGGCCTATATATTTGGTATGTAATATAACTGACCTTAAAAAAAGAAATGCCTACAATGAACACAAGTTAAATAATGTAATTCAGTACTCAAGGTGAGAGAGCTATACTCCAGCTACTGTCTCTTTTAAAATTTTTCTCCACTTAGAAACTTCAGAAAAAAAAATAAAGCAAATTTGTAGAGGGAATCTTGGGAATAGGATTAGCAGATATGGAGTGATGTTTCATGACATTACCTAAGAAAATGAATACCATGGGGAAAATTAATGATATAAGCAAATCCTAGTACTGTCCATCTTACGCCAGTGCTCCTCATCCATCTAAACAGCTTATATCCGTGAATCACAAAGGAAAATGTCAAATACTTTTATTGTAGACAAAACCTAAGGTATTGGGCAGTGACTGCAAAATTTAACATTCATTAATTTTTTCTACGTTCTTTTGCTGGACATATAATCTTATGAGTTGTCCATTTACAGTCTTAAGAGGAATGAGACTAAAAGTAAAATCAGTTGTGGGTCAAAATGTGCCAAACGCGTCAATCTGAAAGATGAAAAGCATGTATGAATGCTGGATGCCATTATAGCTGACATTTTTCCTTTCATGCAGATGTTAATTTTCATAATTACTACTGGAATTACAATTCTTTCTTGTTAAAGGTGTAAATTGAAAGTTTTTTCAATCTAATGTAGTGTTGAAAAGAATTGCCATTTCAGCAGAGTTATTGCCAAGTATTTTTTTTTCCTCTAAACACTATGAATTAATGAGTTTTATAATTACGGCAGTTGCTTCACACCTCTATTGTTAACCAATGACATTACATCTGCCTTGTTCCACTGGTGCCCTCCTCCTTCTCATTGAAGCATTTAGCAGTTTTGGCAATAGGGAATTACATGGCATGGGGTAAGTAGTCTAATTAGGTATAAGTGAAAATCCTAAGGGAACAGGATATTTAAAAAGTAATTTGAAGAATCTCTTAATGATGCTGGAACTGAAAGCTGTAGTTTTAGTGGAAAAGGCCTCTTACCATTGCAAAACATGATGATAACTGTGGTTATTTTGATGATCACTCAGTTTTAAATTTTGAATCTTGGACTGTGTATGTTATTTAAAAACAGCTCTCCAGAAACTTTTTTCAAACGCAGCAGGTTTTTATAGATATGACATATGGGTCTATTTTTTTTTGTTGTTGGCATTGTTCATATCTTGTAAACTTTTAGGCATTTGCCAGTTGGTCTGATGTATATAAGGAAGGCAGAAGTGTACAACCGTAACAAAGAAAATCCTAATGTTATAGGTTTGGAATGTGATATTTACAAGTTTTTGCTGAATTGTCAATGTGCATATTGAAAAGGAGCAAAAGGTCATTTAAAACAAAATCAAGGAAAAAGTAAGATAGCATTCAAGAATTCAGAAATTTGTGATCATATTATCAGCTTTAAATCTGACTGTGATTAAGGTATTTTGAGTTTCAGGTTGATACTCTGCAATGCTAATGAGAGTGTTCAGAATTCTGGATCATTTAACTGAAATATGACTGAATCTTTGCAACTCATATGGAAAAGTAGTTTCAAGTTGTCCTCTTTGCAGTGCTGATGAGTGTCTCAAAAAAGTCACTTGATAGCAGGATTTATTCCATTTAGTAGTCAACACAATTGATAATCTTCTCCAGTATCCATTCTTTTCTCTGTCTTTGATTTATCTTTTCATTTGGTCATCTGCCAGTGCTTGGCAAGATCGAATGATTATTTTTTTTCAGTATGGTTTGGGGGTTGATCTGTCCACAGCATGAGTAGGAACATGGCACATGGTAACAGCCCCACAGACATTTTAGAACAATGTAGTAATAATTGATACAAACAGGTGGGTTACAGTTGCCACATGCTTTCCCTTCTCTCAATAAATCTGGGTGTGAGGTGTTCAACCTGTTTTGGGCTTAGAGCTAGCAGTCAAAGTTCAGATACGGTTACTTTTGTAACTGACTTGTGTTGGTAGGCCTGTAATTTTTCAGAGAAAATCCTTGATGCTTTTCCATAGAGTTTTCTTTAAAACTTTCATAGCTGTGCTTCAGGCAGTAGTGATCTAAATAAGCTTAATCATTGCTGAGTTATCGTGCTTCCTGAATTAAGTATTGTTGAAGAGAAAGTATTCATGAATTATGAATTTAGTCTGGATTTCCCTAGGGTACCTAAAGACTATCTCCTCTTATTCTGAAAATTTAGAGATTAAAACAAAGGTCTAGATGAAAAACAATGAGAGATACTTTGGAGTAATTTTTGTCATTTTCTGTACTAAAGCAGCAGTCATTAAAAGTCTTTTTAAAAACAAATGTGGTTTTGCTCTATCTTGAGAAAATGAGGTCTGTCTTGGTAATAGATCAGACTATGATCAGATCTATGTTGGCTAGATCCACTAGCTTCATAAATTTGGTGATTTTCTACTACACTTATCTGATTATCTGACTAGTACTCCTATGTACTGAGCAAATACCATATTGTTCATACCATGCAGAGAAGAGGATAGCATCCTTCAGAGCTTATTTTGTCTGCATGTTGCTCCTTTTTTCTATTTTTGCATTCTACCTGCAAAAAAGAACTGGCTTGTGCCTACTGTTACATCTTTCATGTAACTGGCTGATGATCTTCTGGTTGCTTAGGGATGGAAAAGCATGGTATTTGTGTTTTAGTGTAGCATAAGTCTTTTCCATGTTATAAACATAAGCTTCATAGTCAGGTATCCACATACCTCTTTCCTATATTTTTATTTGATGGTTTTGTTACAGTGGCTTGTGTTACTATTGTGAAACTCAGCATAAAATTTGGGATTGCTGAAATAGCAGATTTGGAAGGTGGAAAAAAGAAGTTCATGAAATAGGCACTTTCTGTCCCAGATACATAAATAACAAAAGAGTAAAGTTATTAACACCTTATCTGTCTTTTGTTATCTGTTAAGTATTTGTACTGTGAGATTCTAACTCACCTAACCTATAACTTTATCTTCTGTTCATCAACATTGGAACATTGTTTTCTAATCAGGAAAATGTGCATATTTGTGAATGTTTACACTTGCAGTCTAAAACAATTTTACTTCTTCAACAGGATTCTGTCTTTAAGCTCTTGGTTCAGTGTCCCATGAAGGGGCCACAAAGGTTTTTGACTCAGTGATAAACCATGTTTTACAACAGGTTCCTAGTTAGATGCCATGACAGTTACAGAAATACCGTCCAAGAGCAAATTAACACAAACTGCTTTGTGTAATACTTACTCTGCAAGCGACAGCAGAGACAGTGCTTTTGAGGTTTTTTTGTTTTTGTTTTTGTTTTTTTAAGATACTATATAAAACTGTTTTTCTGTTCCATAAGGTTTTTTTGGAAAAACAATCAGATCAGTCTTCGTAATTCGGTCATTGTCTAGTTTACATATGTGTTTAATTTAGAAGAAAATAAAGGTGCCATTATGATTTTCTTCAAGGCATAAAAGAACAGTAAAGCTATATTCATTGTGTTATTCTTTTTAAATACAGCATTTCATTGCCAAGAATAGAAAGACTTCATCACAAACTTTATATCGAATGAAAGGCAATTTTGTTACATTCTGACTTTTAAAGAATTTACATATGTGATTTCACATATATTGTGCATTTTCAACAATAAGAGCATAACCACTGTGGCTACAGTGGTTATGTTCTTATAACCACTGGTACAACTAGGACTGAGCTTCACCCATTGCACGTGCTTTTAGTGAATCCTGATAATCAGAGAAAACAGTTATTTCTAGCCATTATATCTCTTCTTCACAATAAAACCCTATCTAGGACTGTTCAGTTTCATAAATTTCATCCCAAACATAGCCATTTACCGGATCATACATGTAATTTTTATACAACTTACTTATATGCTCTGTATTTTAATATTTAAAAACACTTGTGCTCCTGTTCCCACAAGGAACATCTAGAAGGTATCACGGTGTGTTAAATAAAATAGTTTAAATTTGAAAATTGTGATTGCTTTCATAACAGTAAAACAAAATGCTGTAGTGATTTTTAATGCCATCTAAATTTCATTATCTATATCCACTGTATTCAAAACATTTCATACTTAGCAGAAATAGTAAAAGTAATACTTAGGCATATTAAATTTGTCTTGATTTTTTTTTATTGTCCCAGTAGATGGAGCAGTTTTGAATATAGTCATTGTAGTACTTGAATATGGTCATTTTTTTACTAGAATGATGCCACAACTTTTTATAATTATCTTTTCAAATGATTGTTTGATTTTCAGTTTGAAAGCATCATATGCTGCCTGCCTTCACAGAAAAGCACAATCAGTTGGTAAATCAGGATAAAAATGCCCACCACTGACAGCTAACTGTACATGGCATAAGTCTTTCATTTTTATGGCATCAATAAGAAAGAATTATGTTCAACACCAGAAAATATAAAAAACAGAAAATATAAAACCTCCTTCCCTATCCCCAGTACACGACTTTCTGATTAACAAATCTCCTTTCTTTCTCCTCTAATCTTCTTACTCAATTTCTGTCATTACTTGCCAGTTCAAAAAACTGAATCAATACTCAGTCAAATTAAAACCTATTTTAGAGTTGAACTTAAAGGTTTCTGACATACATTTCCCACCAAGTAGGCCACAAGACAAAAACTGTTACTTTAGAAATAATATAGTATTTTTAATTTCTTATCATAGAATGGCTCAGCTTGGAAGGGACCTTAAAAATCATCTAGTTCCAACCCCCCTGCCATATGCAGGGATGCCACCCACTAGATCAGGTTGGCAAAGGCCCCATCCAAACTGGTCTTGAACACCTCCAGGGATGGGACCTCCACAGCCTCTCTGGGCAACCTTACCATCCTCTCAGTGAAGAATTTCCTCCTAACCTATAATCTACATCTCCTCTCTTTTCATGTAAAACCATTCCCCCTTGTCCTGTCATAATCTGCCTGAGCAAAACGTACAGAATCCAAGGGAAAAACTTGTGAAAGAGTATATATAGCTACAGTAGTGGAAACCAGTAGGCTCGGTCTATATCCCTGTTTCAAACATTTGCTTTAGTAACTATTTTTGTCAAAAAAATAGAGAAATAAATTTCTTTATCAGGAGCTGTAGTTGCAAATATAGCAGTGAAACACTCCTATTTACTATGTTGATGTTCCTGGAAATTGTTGCGCTTATCTGCTAGGTAATGGTAGTAGTCCTCTGCAGGTCTTGTGCTCGTAAGTGTTGCCATTGGTTGCCATCTGTGGCAAATCAATACTTGTCATTGGTATATATATGCTACTGTGCAAGTTCAGGTGATAGCAAGCTTGGTTTAGCTAACTGCTTAAAACTGCAGGCAATTCAACTGTGCATCTTTATTTTATTTATTTTTTTTAAGCACGGGAGTCTTCTACTGAGTCTAGGAGTCCATTACTTATGGTTAGAATTGTAGCCATCATCATTGTGTGAAATTTCAACTTATTCATAGTTGTGTACATGCAGCCAATATGTTGCAAAATATTCATATAAGTTAGCTGAAAACTGACATTTTTTGAGCAGTCATGTCATATGGCTCCATTTTCAAATATGCAGTATGTTTGTAGAATAAATGTCTTTGTGTTTTTTGCAACAAAACTAAAGTTCTAAAGCTCTTCATTGAGGTAAAGCTGAACATCTTTAAAATAGGCAATGCTGCTTTGGTAAATGACAGAGTTCTCATGTCTCAGCTACTCCAAAAGGCAGTCTGACAAGCTCAGTGTGCCTGTAGCCAGTCAGTACGAGTTCAGCCTGCTCTGTCCTTCCTAATTTATAACTTAAGCAAGATAGACAAATTTAGGTTGCAGCATGTAGTTCATTTTTCTTCACTGGTCTCTACTTACTGCCTTTGCTTTTGACAGAATTACACTGTTGTACTATAAATTAAAGAAGTTACAATTATATTGCTAATGCATTTGTTTTCACAGAATTCAATGCACTTAATGACACTAGCTCAGCCTCAGTGACTACTGTTTAAAGGCTCACAAGTGTTTGTCGCTGTCAGCAAAGAAGTTACTTCACTGACTTGTAAAACTGTTAAGGAAGAGAACGTCAATTTGTAGCTGGTTCTCTCATTGGAACTGAAATCTTTGGGATAAGGATTGGTTTGTCTGAAACAATTACATCATACAAGATTGGTATCCAGTATATATTGTGCCTTGAAAATAGTAGTTTGTTTTTTTTAAAAAAACAAAAACAAAAACATAAGAGGATTACTGAGCAGTCCTTAATGAAGTATCTGACACTTGTATTTTCCTTATTTACATTTAGATTCTTTCTTTGTCTCTTTCTTTTTTTTTTCTTTTTTTTTTTTTTTTTTTTTTGTTCTGATACAGCCTGGCTATCTTCAGAAGGTTTAATTTTGGTCAGTCTTGTATGATTTCAGTCACTTTATTTCACCGTTACTTGGGTAGCTTTTGCTACCTACAATGCTAGAAGAAATTGCAGAGGTATTTTTGCTATTAAGATGTCAAAACTTTTGTTAGCATTTCAAAAAGTTAATATATATATTTGAAAATTTGGTATTGCATAGTCAACTTGCTTTAGAGAACAAACAGCTGCAGATTTTCTTCACCTCTGCATCTTTCCTTTCAAAAAATATGAATACTTTTGTGTGTGAGTAAAAATTATATTATAAACACATTGTTGTTTCCCAGTGTGGTGTACAGTTATTATCCTAACAGCAGTGAAGACTTTGAAAGTAAAGACTTTTTATGCACATTTCCAAGTAATTCTACCTGGGATGATGCTTAAATACAACTTTTCTTAAATTATTGTAGATTGTTATACTTCCCATATAAGAGCCAAATCACATGCCACCAATTTGATTGGATTGCCCACATACCAACTTCCTACTCCCTTTCCTTTCTGTATTCCAGTGGAAAAGCTTCACAAGCCAGCAGAGGTTATTCAGATTACTAGTTTTCAGAAAAAGAAAGTATCTAAAAGCTATTCCTCTCACCTTAGAGGGTGATAAAATGGCTAAAATCTATCTCACAACAGGTTTCTTAAATCTTTTTCTGTAAAGGTGAAGGCATTCTACCATGTTTATTTATACTCTTTAGTGTGTGTGTGCATGTATACTTACAAAATATTTGATAAATACAACTGATGCATACAATTTTAAGCAATTTTATCTTAAACATATTAAATTATTGATTGCACAGTATTCTGTATGCTAATTAGATGAATTCAAACTTTTATCATTTCCTAAAGGCAGCAAGGAAATATAAGCATCAGGTGTAGATAATAGATTATTTTTTTCTTCTGTATACGATTGTCTTAGTATTTACTATATGCAGTCATATAAGATGCTAATTTAAATACTTCTTCAGCTATAAGAATGCATGTTTGCTTTCTCTTGATTCACACAGAACAGATGGATGCTTGACTGCCTGCTAATCCACAGCTGGAATGGTTTCAGCGGTTTCCACGTTGCTGGGTTAGAGTGGCTTTTCTAGTGGACTGAGAGGGCAGCAAGAGAGGGATATCATTATTCATCAGTATCCCAGTGGGATCGCTGCCAGCAGAGATTAATTTTTTCTGTTATGCTTGTAAAACAAGCTCAGGTGGAGTCTCTAATCCTCAGGGCACGGGTGGCAGATCAAGGAAGATGCTACAAAGCTAGTTAATTTTCAGATTCTAGGGGAAACAGAAGCTCTGTTAGATGTATAAATACATGATTGCAAATTTAAGTAGCTCAAATCCAAATGGGATCTTCCCAGACATCTGGTACTGAAAATCTCTGTTTTCTTTGTCTTTTGAAAGAAGTTCTCGAAACTTTACACAAGAGGCAAAATAGGTGCAACTCTCCTAATCATCAGTTGTTTTTCCATATATTTTTTGTAAATACAGCTTTGACAATGTAGTTTAGATGCATGTTTGCATTTACAGGTAGAAAAGATACGGTGTAAGTCTATGTAAGAAAACTGAGTTTACAGAGTTCTCGTAAATCTGTGTGCAGTGAACATCATCAAGAAAATTTGTAACTGGCCATCCAAAATAAGTTACATCTGCCATGGTAATGCATGGTATGTCCCATTCGGGTAAAGGGATGTTCCATTAATGTCATATGTGGTTAAAGGCCATTTTTAACATGTTACTCAGTTTGTCTAAACTCCTGTCATTCATTATTAGTAGAATGTTTTCAAGTTAAGTACAACAAAATAATGGCAGACTGTCTTAAATGTTTAATAGATTTCAAATATTTTTCCTTTTACTCATTTTCTTTGTTTACTCAGTGATTGCCCTTCTTCTAGACCGTTGTAATTATCTTCTTCTACCTCTGCATTACCTTGTAGCTCATGAGTTCTTCAAAACATTGGGTTAGATTTTCAAGCAATGTTAATCTACATAGTTCTACTGAAACGAGTGGAGATGTGCCAGTTTTTACCAGCAGGGAACTACCCTTATTAAAATTTACTTGTAGCAGCTGTCTCTTCCTCTCACAGTTGTTGGTTGTTGGGTGGTATTTTTTTGTTTGTTTGTTTGTTTGTTTCTTACTA
Source organism: Anas platyrhynchos (assembly GCF_047663525.1). Lineage (NCBI taxonomy): Eukaryota > Metazoa > Chordata > Aves > Anseriformes > Anatidae > Anas > Anas platyrhynchos. Next base: position 77,405,137 of record NC_092589.1, read on the forward strand.
TATTAAACTATTTTCATTTAAAAGTTTTGCTGCTCAGAGTGAGACCAGTAGCACTGGCTTGCAAAAAAAGACATTGTGCATGTAGGCACCTTCCAAGTTTCCCATATATTTCTGCCAGTTCACATTGTTTTTCTATTATTCTGGGCTTGAGCCTCTCTTGAACAGAGACCACTAGTCATTTCACCACATGATGACAGGTATTCATGCTTGTGAACTCTTTATTCCCTTTTGTCTCTGGTCACATAGTAGTCTAGATCCGGAATTTAATCCAGTAGAAAAATGCAGCAGTGTGTGTTTGTGGCTCCCCACTAGGGGAGCTGCCACAGGTCAGCGGATCTGAAATCCGGTTTTCAACACGCAGAGCTTTTACAGCTTGCCATCAACATATACTGTATGCGCGGGCCTCATTTCACATTGAGAATTAATAGTGCTTATTCCTGTCTCCATGTGGAGTTGCGTTAACTTAATGCAGAGGTCTGTTAACTTCTTCCCTGGATCTGGGCTCTGCACTGGAAGATCCCAATGGAGGATCAAAACTGAAGATGGAAAACGACTGAATGCTTTCCCAGGGAAAGTTGCATGCCAAGATTTGCTATTACAATTTTTATTGCTATCATCATCTCAATCAGCATTTGAGCCAACCGATTGAGCCAAACTCAGCTTCAAAATGTGGACAAACGTCCAAATGGAACTGAAATAGATTTCTCATGACAATCACACTTTTGAATGTATAGTCAGAGAGATTTTCCTATTTTTCTGTTAGCACATTACTGAGTTCATGTACTGAAAAGCTTTTCTGTATTACTGCAGAAATTTCAATATCACCAAAACCAGTTGTTTTTAAATATTTACCATAATATGACTTGAGATTACAAGGGAAGAAAATTGTGAGTCACTGTCCAATCTAGGTATTGAGATATATATAAAAAAAAAAAGTGGTGATTATAATGCATTGAGAATGTCCAGGTTCATAGCATCCTCATGAAAAGTAATAGGAAAAGTCAGGTATCTTGGAGAGCTGAAAATCTCAAATACACCATTTCCAGTGATAAAATGTAATAATTCTCTCACGTCACTATAATTCACTTTATAAATGGAATTTGTACCATTCAATTTATATTTATTTGCTATGGTCAAAGTAGCTTATTCTAGGTGAATAATGTGTATGCCATATCAGTTTCAGATGTTTGCTCTTATTTTTGTCTTCCTTTACTCTTCTTTTTGCATTTATTTTTTTCTTGAATTGTGCAAGCATAGCAGGCTTAGTGACTTAAAAACCTAAGTGAACTAAAGCCATTTTTATGAACGGTGCACAGGCTTAATACTATGAAAGTACATCCACATTTGGGGAATAATGAACGTATTGTAAGAATGTTTTTTATTAGGATTTGCCAAAAAAGTAGCACTGAATTATGATTGTGATCATAAACTTATGAAATATGGATTGTGAGAGTTAAGGCTTCCTGAAAATCATGAATTCATTCCTTGTTTTAATATGTTATAGTAAAGAACCCAATTTAAATAGTAAATAATTCTGAAGCAAAATGATTCTGTAAGTATATATTTTAGTACTTGGTAAACCGACTACAATGATTTTATTATCTATTAGTTTTTACTATATTAATATTACTATTACTCTACTATCTATTTCATACAGTCCTCTCTCACACATGTATTAGCACTCTTGCATTTTCTTTTAGCAGCTCAACACTGAAGCAGAGCTCTGTAATTTAACTTCATACTTTAGAAGTTCCCCAGGCTGCCAGGTCGCTCCGTGCTACTGGTAGCTAATATTGCTGACCTCTTATTGCTCTGTGCACAGTGGCAAAGGTCTTTCAAACTCCTGACCTCTGGTCATCAGGAATGTCATCAGTAGTTTGTAGTTTGGATGTTTTAAGTACGAGGTAAACTTGTGAAATCTAAACCCTTCAGGGTATTTTTAAGTGATCACTCAACTGTTTCATTGCCCTAGCTTGTGCTTTTTATGATCTCTGTAATTGTAAAATTTGTGGTGTTTGTCAGATGAAGCTATTTCAGAAAGCATTAAACAATTGTCTGTTTAAAGTGAGAAATCTGAGGATACAATTATATATGATTTCTCCAATCAGTAATGTGAGAACTATAAGAATTGTAAGTACTTTTAACCTGTATGTTCTTATAAACTAAGTTTGTAGATCCCAATACTGAAATGTGCCCATTTTAAATCCTGAAACCTAATTATAAATTATTATTATTTTAATATTAGATATTTTTTTTTACATAACTGCATTTTGATGGGTTTTACAACTTTATCTCTTCAACTCCTCATGCTTAGCTGGAAATTTCCTGTGCCTTCCCTGGCAAGTCTTAAAACTAGAGAGAGTCCAGAATATCCCAGTCTCAGTATTTTGCTGCTACATAGTTAATTGGGTTACCTTTACAATTTGAATACTATTTTCTTTTTTTTTTTTTTGACACACATCTCTTATCTGTAAGAATTTATTAACCACTAATGGAATAATAAGTAAAATAATTAAAGGTTAGTATTTGTTTCAAAAAGATACTGAGAAGCAATTATCCCATGGATATAGCTCTCTATCTTATGTGTATCTTTTTTCCTCCTGTCTTTTTTCCAAAAGTAGAGAGCAGAAGGTACTCCAACGAAGTGCTGGAGAAGTGGCAAGAGCATTTTGCTATTACCCAGGCTGGAGTTCAGGCAGGCAGAGTCCCCAGTGGGAGGCACCAGTGCCAAAGAAAGAGCCCCTTCTCCACATCCAGGGCCAGCTGCTGCCCAGGGGCGGCCACCCTGACTCCTGCCTGCCCTGCAGCACAGGGGCTGGCACAGGGCTTTGCTGTCTGCCTTTCCTCCCTGCCAGCCGCTGACACTGGTGGGAAGGGGCTACACTGCAGAGTTGGCTCTGATGTGCCAGACGCTGTTCAATTGCACTGCCACATACACATGAAGCTGACAGGGAGAGATGTTACATGGTGTATGAAAGCAAGTAACATGTTTAGAAGTGGCCTCTGTGATGAATTACGCCTTCATGTAGTAAATATATTTTCTCTAATCTTGCCTGCCAATTTTTGTTTTCTTCTTTTGCATCATGTTTGCCATTGTTGAAGATCTCAACAAAAGTCAGCCTGCCCCATTTTTTAAAAGAGTAGGCCAGACTGCCCTTCAAATCCGGCATATCACTTCTGCAAAGTTTGTCGTCAGAGTACTTCTTTGTGCAACTGTCTGCTGTCTAAGAGAGGCCTTCCAGTCTAAATATCACTGTGTAATGTAGCAACTCTAAACTGGTAGATTTTTTTTTCCTGTTTGTCTATCATATGAACCTTGCAAATGTGCATAATGTTTGTTCGTAAAACCTATAACTAGTAATATATGTTTGTAACTGTCTCTAACTGGGATATTGTCCTAGGCCTTTTAAATACAAGAGTAAATTAACAAACAAACAAACAAAAAATTGAACTTTGGAAGTTTGAATTATGTTCCATAAAATTGACACAAAGACACGTATGTTTGTGGGCAACCCTATGAACTCCTTAAAACTGTAGTTTATAGTGGGATCACTAACACAGATAACAGTTTTCAGAGCTGTAATTCTAGCAAGTACTTCTCCAATTCTGTTTGTCAATCAACTTCAGATTTGGGAAAAATAGTTTCTAAGGATGTGGTCAGTTTGCATTTTTTTTACTTGAAAAAATGATTACACGTTGGCCTACCTTTGAACTTCTGATAGCAGAGAACTAAAATTTAATGTATAAAGTGTTTTTAGTGTTAAGTGCAGAACAGATATTAGAAAAAGATGATACACTTACTATATTAACTAAAAGTGGTCCTCACCTTTTCTCTTTTTTTTTTTTTATTGTTCTGGTTATTACTTCTAATAGTAATCAGGCACTGATTTTGAACACTTTCACTTAGTGACTGTTAATTTTGCTATCAAATTTTCTGAGAATATTTTTCACTGGTCTTCTTGTCTCTTTGCACCAGAAACTTGAAAGAGAGCAAAAGACATAGCAGGTTTTTAAAGTTCATAATCTGGTGTGCTTGACTTCACTGTATCAATATAAAGAAAAGGAACATACAGATGGTCAGTTCTAAGGTAGTTTCCAATACAGCATCGCTGAAGGAAAGACTACTAGTTCAGCCCTGGAATGTGAGAAACTATTTTTGGTTTGGTTTAGACCCTCATTGTTACAAATTAATCAGCTGCTCTTTAAAGTCTAGAACTCATTAACTTTATAAGTTTTACTGTTCCCATGACTGAGCTGAACTTAAAATATTCAAGCTTAGTTGCTCACCTTGATCCCATTTCTGTCTATTCTCAACAAGTACCTTCTTCTATCTTACAGACAGGTGAGAAGAGGTAGTTACTTGCTGTATAAAATATTTCAGAAGGTTTACATGTGGTATGTAAGTCTAGAGTTCAGCTTTTACTATAAATCAGTAATTTCAGCCAACCTTATACATTTTTTGAGTAGAGAGAAAATCTGACGGTTTTAGCCCTGTGGGCACTGTGGAGCATAGTACTTAGCATACTGGATACCTTATTTGCATTTAAGTTCAGTCTGACTCCTCAAATACCTCATAGTTACTTGAATATATTCTGAGGATCAGGGTGTGATTTGATTACATATCCTTGCAGACTCAGATCTGAAGCCAAGAGAGAGAAACATTTTTATAAATGAACATTGAAACAAGCCTCACCAGCTCACTAGCACATTAAGGTCTGGATCACTTGGGAAGTTGATTGGAAATAAACATTCTGCTTCAATTTTTTGGTAATTGTGTTGATAATCAGCTGAATATGGGACACAGAGCAATTCCGAACTGAATGTAGTTGTCATGGAAAGCTAAGGTATGATGACAGCTCAAACATTAGGAAGAGAAATTTGAGAATATACTCTTCAGTCTTCAAGAAAAAGGAATGAAAATATCAAATATTTCTGAAAACTGTAGCACCCAAAAAAAATGCAGAACATTTATTTTAAAATTAGTTGTTTACTTTTAGAACAATTCAAATAAAGGGTGATGAAAAGGTGCATATTTGGAGCACAGTGTTGCATGATCTAACCAGGAATCTAAGGATTCTGCGGCTGAGGTTATGCAGGAAGCAGAATTCAATTATCAGAATGGCCCCTTGGCCTTGTAAAATGAAACTATCAAGTTTATGCAGGTGCATGTGATGTTTCTCACTGGCAAAGCAAGTCGCTGTTCCCCATATGGCCCTGCATCATATACAGGATGAAGGTTTGAGACAGCTCTGACACCTTAAAAACGATGCAGTGGTCTCTAATGCCCAAAAGAAGACATTATTGGGAAGGTCCATCACAGACCCATAGAAAAGAGAGAGATGTGATGCAAGGGCCAAATGCTTGAGTGCAGAACCCATAGCTAAAATTCCTGGTTATCTCCCGGTACTCCCCTACAAGTTATGCTTGCAAGCAGGAGCTTGCAAACATGTTATTAGCACATGGGCTTCAGTAGTCCCGATTAATGGAAGAAAAAGGGAAAGTGAAAAATGCACAGCAGCTCTTTGTGGTTTAACTATAAAGTCTGTAGTAAGTTTCTTGACTTCAGAATGACGATTAATGATTGATACGTAATCTGATCTCTTTCCTCATCTGTGGAAGTAAGAACAGTATTCAGAGGCAGTGTACTAAAGTAATATTTATACTATATTGTGCAGAACAGTTGAGCCTACAGCCTTTGCAGAACAGATTGAGATTCATAATGAAAAGGAAAACTAAAATGAAAAAATATTGAGTGAACAGCAGGTCCCATTTGAGGTGATTACAAAGGATGTTTCTTTATTCTGTCTTTTCTTGTGCAACCTGAAAACAGTAGCAGGGGGTTACGAGCAGAGTTCATCACAGAGTTGTCAATCACTGTCATTTAACATTTTGCAATGGAAGATGTCTTTATTCAAGGACAGCTGGGCAAATCAGAGAAACAGATTTGCAGTTAGTAGTCTGTCCAGCCTACACTAAGCAAACAAGGACAGGGTAGACATACTGGCCTCTCACATAAAAATATAATGGACTCTGCTGACCTCAGTGCCCTCCATTCAGCTTCATTCTCAGTTGTATAAAAGCTTCACTACCCATTCTCAATTTCCTTTAATTACCTACATGATGCAGATAAGAAAATGAACCTCACTTACTTACAGTCAGTGATCACAAACAGGAAATTAAGTAGGCAAGTTGTTTAAAATAAGGGGAGTGTTTTGGAGGTAAATAAAACATGTGCTGGGAAAGAATTAGTGAAAACACATTTTGAGGAGTACCAATTGGTCTGCAGTGACTTGGCTGATCCTTCTTCTTTCTGCTACTTTAAACTGCAAAGCAAAACTAAGTAAAAAATCTCCTTGGTAAATATTCTTTAAAATATCTTTGAAGAAGAAGCAAGTTAAATAAAAAGAGTGAAGCAAACATGCAACCTTCTATAGGGCTTAAAAAGATTGTGACCTTAGGTTCAGAGAATAAATGACCACAGTTTTCACAAGAGATCTAGCAGAGACATCTCGGATTAAGCAGCAGTTGTCTTTCGACAGTCTTCACTTCTTCTATCTGCAGTTGAGATATGAAATAAATTAATGACATTCTGGTTTCCTTTCCAAATAGTAAATTGTCTAATATCTATCTTTCCTTTTCTATTTATATCACCTTTTAGGTGTAGTTTCTTTGTGCAGTTAAAGAAAACAGAAAATGTTTGTGCTGTCAGTTTTGTGGGGGGAGGAGGGTGAAAAACAGCAATGTAGCTTTTCTTTTTTTAGAAACTGACAAAAAAAAGCTCTCTCTGTTAGGGCATTAATGAATGGATACAGTACTTTGCAATTCATTTAGGTAGTTCTGTTAGGTGGTCTAAATTTGCAGTTTTTCTTTACCTCACTCTGCACTGGGTACTCAGTGAATATTTAGTTATTATGGAATTGCAGGAAGTTTGATTGGAGATTGAATCTTTAAGTTAAGAGGAATATAAAACCTTGAATACTTTAATTTAATGGTCTCTTTGCTAAACCCATAGTTCAGAAGCCCGTCAGGTTACCCAAAATTTTGTGATGAAAGAAATATATTCTCTTGAATAACAAATGGAAAAGGTATCACATATTATAAAACTCTTACTTTACTTGCAAATCTTATATTTTAAAAAGATCATTCTCATTCCAATCAAGAATATATATGCATACATGTACAAGAGGATTTTTCAGCCCCAAGGATGCTGCTGGTAATAACTACATAAATTACCTGTTTGTGTGCACTTCCTTTACAGAACAATAAGAAAGTTCTTAGGCAGTTTTCATTTTTACATGAATGGTATTAGTCCATTCTGGAGCACAGAGGATAGTTTTCAGCACCTAGTACATTTTGCTGTTTGCTGTGATCACTGGCCATCTGTTGCTTGGACATTGACTCTCAAACTAATGAAAATGCATTTTAAAATTCTTTTACAATAAAAATCAGAGCTTTTACAAAAACACTGTGGTTTTATTACAAAAAGAAAAGTAGGAACCCTGAAAAATGAAAATGTGAGTTCTTGACTTCTTTATAGCTAACTTTATTATGTTTTTGTGAGCCAGCTGGGGTAGGATATCTGTAGAAGGTCATCTCAAACACTGAGTTCATCCAATGAGTGTATTTATTTCACTGCTTTTATTTTCTTCTTCTGTAGTGTTAAAGTCAATGTAGAAAAATTTTTAAAACCCAGTAATTGAATTAATATTTTTTAATATTTCACTAGCTATTGTTTTCCCATCAACATGTGATTTTGATGAGAAGCTATCTAAATATTAAAATGCTGTTTTAGCAATTAAATCTAGATGTAGTAAATTAAACGCATATGCTTTTAATGTCTCAGAAAATAAAAACATTTATTTTGAAGCTAATTACAGTGTTTAAGTATATTTTATACTTTTTTCTTTTCTTTTCTTTACTTTTTTTTTTTTTTTTTAAGAATGCTGAGGAGTACACAGATCTACCTGTGAGGCACAATGAAGATCAGATGAACAGTGAACTGGCAAAACATCTTCCAATTGAAGTCAATCCTCATTCATTTGACAGTTCACACACAAAAACACACCTCCTGCTGCAAGCCCACTTCAGTCATGCCATGTTGCCTTGTCCAGATTATGCAACTGATACAAAGACAGTGCTGGACCAAGCAATTAGAATATGTCAGGTATAGTAATTAATTTTAATATTTAAGTGCTGTTGTTTTAATATTCACTGTTAGCATGTTGCAGTATTTTGAACGCATAAAAATCTAAAGATTTCTTGCATTGTCTTGTGGAGAACTGGCGCCACACAGTGTGCTATCACTATGTTTAGAGAGGAACTAGATGCTCATGAAGATGTGCACTTCACAAAACTGAAGGTACCAACTTAAGGTGCTGATTGGAGGCATACAGTTGCCACTGGGCTCTCCTCTTCTTTCATATGCAACGGCTTTCTCCCTCCAGATTGTGGAATGCTGTAAGTCATTCCTGCACAGATTTGTTCCTTGCAGATTTTTATGCTGACCCCCAAAGAACCTGTCTCCCATGGGTACCTTTATTTTTATAGCACCCAAAAGCATTCTAGTCACAGCCAAGCATAAATAAAACATGTTTTGAAATGTAATTTGGGACAAGATACTGGGTTTTTCTCTGGCTTGTGAAAAGACATGTCTTCTATTTCCCAATTATCACAGAGTCAAAGATCATGTTTTTAAACACAGATTTTAAAGACAATCTGGAGGTTTGTGACTTTTACAGTTGTACAGAAATCTCAACCCACAGGAACTAAACTGACCATGGAGAGTGCTGGTAACAAGCAATCACATGCATAGCTGCATGCCTCAAAAGAATTTTAAAACAGCAATTCAAGTTTGCAATAGAGTGCTGCAATATCTGAAAAGCAGGAAGAAGGCCGAGCTCCAGCTGATGCAGAGAACAGATTGACCCTCTGTTTCTGCAAGAGAGAAGTAATAGTATTCTCTATAGCAGAGCTGGACTCATTCACAGGTTCTTGAAGATCAGACAGCCTTCAACAAACTGTCCTTTTTGGTCTTCCTCAGTTCCATATCTATGAAAGAGGGACAGTAATTCTTTCCTCCTATGTTTTATGTTTGCTCAGATTTTAATATTGTCAGTGATCTATATGTCATCTACAAGAATGAATCTCTGATCTTATTTGGAGGATGTTGGCAGTGTGGTAACTGCCATCATTGTGTCAAGCCTAACAGTTTTACAGAGTAGTCTCTGAGAGATAATTAATCAATGCTCTAGACAGAAAAAATACCACTGACAATTTGGTGTCCAGTGATTAGGGTGGGTCTCAACCTTATGCTAGCAAAAATTATGAGTTTATAATACTAATATTGAACCAAGCAAAATTAAAATTAAGAAAAAGAAAAGTAAGAAGCAAATCGACAGAATAAAACTTTATTGCTACAGTCTGAAATTTGTCAAGCAGCAGTGCTTGAATGCAGTTCTACTCCCAAGATTTCAAATCTGTAAAATCATGTTGCTGAAAGCTTGAATATATGAACAGCTATTATTCATAATATACAATTATTAACAGAGAATGTCACTTAGGTAAAAAAAAATAAATAAAAAAATCACATTTGTTTCATAGATACTATTTAATTGAAGTTAATTTAAATGTTTGTGAAATTAGCATTTACGGAGCTAATTTGGGGGGGGGGAAAGGTAAATTAAAGTTACTTTTTTATAATTATTTTGCTCAATATTTATCCTGCAGTACTAAGCAATGTATTTTTAATTGTCTTATGACATAATATGTATTTCAGAAACATAATCCCTCAGAAGAAAACCTAAAACATTTAACAATTCCTTTCAATAGAAGTAAAATGCAGACTATACAGTGCCTTGAGTGTCATCTTAAAAAAAAAAAAAAAAAAAAGGTTCCTGTTTTCAAAGAAAAAGAAAAACATGCAAGCACATTTGTATTTTGAAGTTGGCGCATGGTTTACATCTCTTGGGAGAATATTTGTTCCATCTTATTAGTCACGCTTTCCAAACGGAGGTTAAAGTTCCCAGAATCTAAGCAATAGACAGGGTTACACTTTCAATACTGGTTGTTACCTTTTTCCTTAGCACTGACCTGCTGATGAACTCTGGGTCAACAGAGGTGGAAAAAAAGATGTTAGTTGTGAGAAAAGGAACTGAACCATAGAGTGATCCATTGATAAACATATTCAGTGAGTGATGTTCTGTGTTTGTGTGTGAACACGCGCTTGCATGCCCCCAAAAGTAAAATTCAGCAGTGAGACAGAGTTGTTTTTCAAGTTACATTGAAGTTCTGTTTATTTACATACAAAGTACTTTAGGTGCTAAGGTTGTATAGCTAACCTTCTAGTTGTGACCTGAACATAAACTGTCATTTGTGCTGGTGGGTATGTGAGCAACATAGACCTTCCATATAAGCTCTGTGTTTCTCTTCCAAGAAACTAACATCTTTCAAAGAGCTTTTACAAGTGGTTATATCTCAGCATGTACAGAGGGTCTCTATCTCAGGTCGTCTGCAGAGCAGATTTGCCATCTCTAGCCACTGCAGGTAAGCAAGTCTCTTTCCACCACAGGCAAACAAACTTCTCCACTCTCCTGTGCTGTCTTCACCTACATCTTCCTTCTCTCCCGTGGTGTTTTTCACATCCCACGCGTTGTGTAGCTTCACTGGCATCCTCTGGCCCTCCTTCTTCACCAGTGACTTTAGGCTGAATGGTGTTAGTGGTCAGTCAGAAAATTATGTGAGCAGCATCAGCTAACTAAAAGTAGCTGATGGATTTCCTCAAATCTTCAGGAAAATGCATCAGCTAAAATTTTCAAAATACAATGAAGTCATTTGGCCTGCAGTAGTTGTTCAGAACTTTCACTCTTTCTATGAGGAGATTTCATCCAGATTTAGAAATTATATTTACTATATTTGTACTGTTTCATGTTCAACATAAGGATTGAGCTTCCATTCAAATTTAATTGCTAAACTGAACATGAACATTTATTGGTGAGTTGCTGGCAAAGCCTCCATATCATGTACATGCCCTACATGTATGTGCCCTACACATACATATTCTGCATAACTGTGAGACAAATGTCAGGACTATTACAACTCTTACAATTCTAAATATGCATAAAGTACTGTCTTTTGTAATTTACCCCTCTCCTCAGTATACACATGAAGCACTGAAACAAGATCACTGTAATGACACAAACAGAATTATTCATAGCCTAAAGAAATAAACTTCTTAAGTTACAAACTTTTAAGATTTTATAGTGGCCTGTGTAGGAATCCCTTCCATCTTCCTTCTCCCTCTAGGGTAGGACTCTTGAGCAGGGTTGGTTAAATATAAATATATATTGCAGTTCTTGACTCTTTTTTTGTTACTGTAAAATCCATAAGAAACCAACAGAGTGATCGGCTGCTTTTGTGTAGTCAGTTCTGCTGCCCTTCTAAGAACATAATGTTCATGTTACTAAAATCTTTCTATGAATGCAACAAAACAGACGCTCTCACAGTTTTCTTTAATGTGCTGTGGTAAGATTCCACATCTTCTAATAGGAAATGCATGCAACCACTTTTAAATTACTTTTGCTGAGATTTCTGTTCTGTTTTTGTGTTTGAATTCTGTTGATCTATACTCATGATGAAAGATAGAAGCCATAAGCTGTGATGTCAAAACTAGGATCAAAAAGAGCATCTTGCCACATTTTGCCACAGCATTAACAGGATTTGAGGAGTCAGGAGGGTAACTCTAAAGAAGAATGTAATCGTTGCCATACAAAATGGAAGAAATGTATTCTGTTACTGTTTTTCCATAGTTAGAATTTGTTGTTTAAATGGAGTTTGTTACAGCAAGGTAAAGTTTAGTATCTACTTACCAAGGATGAAATTCACTTTCCCTTTTACTGGAGAAATATCAGGAATAGTGATATGTCACCTTCTGGAAAGTGAATGCTGAACTGTTCCCACACTCAATTTTGTAGTGAATGTCCAGCCACAGGGGCGTCGACCAGATGGGAGGAATGTCCCTGCTCTACACTGAAAAGCTTGAATGAGAAAGTAACAAGTTTTTTTGTTTGTTTGTTTGTTTATCACTGACAGGCTGCCATAGATAAAGTATAGAAGGTTTCCATGTCTCAAGAACTCTGCAGTAATTCATATATGATCTTGGGGCAAGTCACAGAATTTTTATTTGTCTGTTACCATTAATATAATTACAGCATCCTGCATATTCTCTTCAAGCCTCACACACTATCTGCATTGTTTTTCACTCAGAAAAAACAAAAGTGTCAGTAGGATGGTGCTGAGCACTCCAGCAGTTGCACAAATTCAAACACTTCTCCACTTATTGCAGAAGAACATTAAAAAAAAAAAAAAATGAAATGGTTTGTCCAATATTTTTATAGAGATATAATTATTAAGATATAATTATTACTGCAAAGACAATACCCCATCTTTTTTCCTCTCCCTGATTTAGGAGCATGTGAAATGGACTAAATCTAATCTCTTTTTTACTTCTTTTGTCAAGCCTTGTATTTTGAGACTGTGTATTCAGCGATCAGTTCTTATTCTGGTGTTCTAAGGCTGTCGCCTATATTTGCATTAATTGAAATGGATAATTGAGGTAGTAATACCATCAGTCTCAGTTTTGTCAGGGCAGTCTCTTCTATGAAATAAATGTGACAGTTGCTGGCTTTGCATTGGGATTGGCCACAAGCCTCCACTTGTAGCATAATCGTTGATAAAATATTTTAATATTGCCAGGAGTAGAACTGCCATGGAGCCCAGACTTAACCTTAAGAAGTGTTTACCCATGGATGTGTTAAATGCATCTCAGTAGGGTACCTGTGCACTGAGAGAAGATGGGCAGGAAGTCAGGTTCTGAACAGCACAATAAAGCGTAGTGTGCATGGGAAATGTGCATGGCCCTGAAATGAGGCCCTCGTGGCTCTGCTGCTGTTGGCCTGCCTTTCCCAACCGTGCTATCCCTCTGGAGAATCTAATTTTGAAATGAAATCAAAAGCTTTTTCAGGTTAAGCACTGCATTGGCTGGATAACGATATGCACAGCACCCCTTTTCCCATTCCAAAATAGTTAAAGTTGTTTCTGATCATTTCAATTGCAGCTTTTGCTACAATTTTGAGAATCATCTTTGTTGTACATATTTAGAGGCTTCTAATATCACACAAACATGCTGAGCACTTCAGCTGTCATAAGAGCTAGTTTATGGATGAAATGCTTGAGCTAGTAACCTGCAGGCTGTTCGTGGCTGCTGGTGAGAGCTCTATCTACTGTTCCTCAGGCAGAAGTTGCTTTCTGCCCATAATTGCATGCATACAGCTTGCATACAGCTGCAAACAGAAAAGGTGCCTGAGCTGCAGTTCCCAGTCTATGCAAATGAGAATGCCCCTCTGCTCTGGACTTTCCATACTCCTGAACCTCCTCCAATCATTACAGCCACGAGAACTACTGGCTAGCTGTACCCCTTGGGTCATTTATTTTCTTGCCTATGAGGAAATGGAGAAGTTCTTAAGTATCTTAAGGTATGTTTTGAGCTCTTGTGCTGTGTTATTGCAGACATGCCAGTTACTTGCTGAAAGGTGGGAGTTACAGGCATGGCCTATTTTGCTGTTGCACATGCAAGATTTGTCCAGAAGTGCCCAGGAAAAGATATAATTGCTTTGTTTAATAGATGCATTTGTAATTATAAATGAATGGGCAGCTTAACTGAAGGAAGAGAAGACAATCAAATCAACTTCACAGTGCAGAATACCATTCAGAACCAAGTGAAGGACACTACAAGCAGAGGCCAGTGTCCCTTTAGCCACTACATAGTTTCTTTGTGTGTCTGTAGTATGTGAGAGTACCATATCTGCAATTTTATTAACAGCCTGTATTGCTATTATTCTCCACAAAAAGAGGGTGAAAATAATAGAAATCAGAAAATTTACGGAGTATATACTGGAAGTAATGCTCATTTATAGGTAATAAATGGCAATGAAAAGCTTTGTAGTGATAGTACCTGGACATAGGAAATGCTGAGGTGGAAACACTTGCTGCCTGCTTTTATTCTACAGGTATGTCTGGGGAAGGGGTGGGGGGGTTGCCTTTGTGGCTGTGGTGTTAGGGATTTTGCTCACTGGATAATTTGCAAACTGCTGTATGGAAGCATCTTGGTGACAGTTTAATGATGATATGGTGCTGCTTATATATAACCCCCCAGTCATGACAAACCTTTTCCCAGTTGGGGCTGGAGGAAATGAGTAATGCTTAACCCATTTGTGTGATCAATTCACTTAAGCAGCTACTGTGAAATGTTAATCACAACTTTAATTTGTACTGCATTAGCATTTTGATTAACTTGTAGGCTTGCTAGCACACTTGAAGCACTTTTACTCATAGTTACAGCTCGGAAATGACTTTTTGATTAATTAAGTTTGTTAGACAGCAGCTGAGCTTCCTGAATGCTAACCTTATGGGGCTAAAAGTTCAGGAGAAAGTTACTGGGAATAACTGTTGCTGTTGAAAAGGATTCTTGTGAATACGCTCAAAAAATTTTAATTATTGACAAAATATTACATTGCTATTTTGAAACTGATTTTAAATGTTAAAGAGGGCAAATTTATACAGAAACAAACTGTATATTTTTCACAGGTTTGGTTGATTTGTCTTAGCTGTGGAACAAATGCCATTTTTAAGACATTGTTTAGGTTGAGAAAACTGGAATTTCTTGCCAAGAGATTTTTCTCAAAAACATTATATTGTATTTACAGTTCACTAGCCTAGTATAGAATATCAATATATTAATTAGTAATCTGAAAATAAATTGTACACTGGGATTCAACAAGTTCTGAACACGTTGGGTTATATCCTACTCAGTTTATAATGCTAGTATCACATTCCATAGCTGCTTTTATTTCTGTAATACTACCAAAAAAAAAAAAAAAATCAGTAAGAGAGGAAGGGTTGCACTACCCTAAATGTAGACAGTAAGTGACTTGTCCTTTCCCTGTTTCTGATCATACTAATAATGTTACTATGGAGGCTAAAGGATGAATACAAGGATAGTAATCTTACAAAGCAGCTAGGAAGGTCGTAATTTACATTCATCAGTGAGACCTTTATGTTGATGGGAGAATGAAGAATCAGTCTCTCATAGTGGGTAGCAGAGGAAGATGTAGCTGAATATGCTTTAAAAAAAATGGAGCGAGAATGCAGAGGGTAGTATAAAAAGAGTGCCCAAATAGGATTAATTACATCTTATTCACTATCTCTCTCATAGAGTGTACTTCGTTTTTGTTTTTTTTTTCCGCAGGCTAAAATTGTACAGCTGAATGATTCTGATATTTATTTGAAAGAACCCTTCCTATTTAATACATTTTTAAAAGGTAATTTTTGACTAGAACTCTGACCTGTTCTGCATATATGTAACATGCAGAAGGTAGTGACCTTAAGATGCTCTGTAAGACTTCTTCGAATAAACTTTTAAAGTCTTCAGTTGTTGTTTCTAGGGTATATAACTAAAGCATCATAATCATGATTTATATAAAAACAAGGAAACATGGCATGCTTTAACATCTGAAAACTGTTACTTGTATTAGTATGATCTCAAGTCACGTGTGGATTATAATATAATACCACATATTGGAAGGCTTCCTAGGTTTGAAGCATGTACAAATAAAAAGATTTATATTATTCCATATTAACAGTTTTCAGGAAAATAGGTAAAATGGGAACATTTTTTATTTATTAAAATGTAGAAATATTTGTCATATAAACTGTAATCTTGAACAGTTTTAATTAGGCACAATTCTAATGCTTGATTTAAATGTAATGATTTAAATCTGTGCATTTAAACGTGTGAAGTCTAGTCCTAGACAACAGAACATATATTGGCAAATATGGTAGGCAAGGGTAGGGATATTTTCATTATTTGATATTAGAATACTATACACAAAAAACTGGGGTACAAAAATAAGGATAGAATCCAACTAGCCTTAACTCTCTTTTTTAACTTAATTGTGCAATAAATTTGAAGTATTTTAGTCTCACAGAGTTTATTTCTTTTATATATCTGTTTCCTTTCTCAAGGCATCACTTCAGAATAAGATTTGTAGTGCCAAATAAGATTTGTATTTGTTTGTCTGAGAATGTGTTGGATTTATTTTACTAATGTAATGTGTGTAATGTAATGTTTTGTTCTAAGGTGAATGTGGTTCTGCCTGCAACACTGTACAGAGTAGTGTAGAAACCTTCAATTTCCCAAATGAAGGTACTCAAGAAAGTACTGTAGTCTACGACGCACTGATACAAAAAGTAAAATGAATCTTTAAAGAGTGGGAAAATTTGAGCCATGTAACTCACCTTAGGTACTCCTGAAGTTTCAGCTCCCACCCACCAAAGCATTACCACCAATAGCATCACTGTAGGCAGTTTACTTTCAGCATAGTAATCACAGATGTGATTCTCAGCCATAAGTTACCTTAGTCCACTTAGCTAGCTTCTTTATCCAGAGCTGTTCTCACTGTTCATTTGGCTTCATTGCCACCTTTCTTGATATAATTTAGCCAAAAATATCAATATTTATATATGCAATGTTTACATTTATATTTACAGTATTTAAGCAGAATGCTTAGTGTTTTCAGAGCTGTATAAAACAGGTGAGTTCAAACAGAATAACAAAGAATAGTTCACACAGTATACGATCTCTGTTAAGATGCAAGCTGTTTTGTTTTAACATTTCAATATCGTACCTTGAAGAAAAAAGCTATTTAAGTCATTTCAGTAGGTCAGAAGCTCTACTGGTTGTACAGTCTCTGGTCACCTGCCACCCATCCAGTCATACAAGACTGATCCGGAGTGTCTGTATTTCAAATGAAGGACGCAAACGTTATTGCAAAAACAGTGTTAAAGTTTTGCAAAAAGCTCCTAAAGTAAAATATTTGGAATCAGGACATTTCTGTTGCTAGACAAATCTGAATGAGGGGGGAAGGGTTGTTCATTAGGGAACCATTTATTATCTGCTGTTTTGAACACAGAGTGCTTAAAAACAACAGAGAAAAGGAATTTTTGCTATCACTTCTATGCCATATACTCACTTCTCCTACATCCTGCCTCCATCTTTGCTTTCCCTCAAGATAACATCATTCAAATTCCAAGCATCAGTAAAAACATTCGGATTCACTCTAGACCAGAAAGGTACGATTTGATCATTTTAAATAGCTCAGTAGTTTAACCAAACATTGCTCCCAAAAATGAGCTGATGGAAAATTGGTAATAGAATGTGTAGGGCTTGGTACTAATGCTCCTCCACTGTAAAGAAAGAAATAGCAAGAGATTTTGTTCCAAACATTTTGACGTTCAATTCTGAGTATCATCAAAATGGAAATCTTTGCCATACCCCATAAGCTACATCATTCATTTATTGAGCATTGTTTCTGTCCTAACCCTGCCATGGTTTACAGCAAATTGCTTCCCTTGTTGACTTGTTGTACAAGTCAAATTATTTTTGGTAATGATGGCTAAAATGCTAAAGGACACGTTTAATAATTGCTGTTATTACTTCATGGTTGTCAGAGCATGACACTGGAAAGGCTTAAGAGCTAAAATCTGATTCTTTCATCAAAACCCATCTCACTGTATGCCTCTGGTTTTATTCTCTGAAGTGTAGAAAGAAGCCCAAATAAGACACTGGTAAGCATTTTTCATTATAACAAACAATATTTCCCTTCACTCCATCTATTTACCCCCCTCATTTCCACTGTAGGTTAAAAAGCAGTGGACATCAGGCTTTTTTTTTAATTGTTGATTTACTAAAATATATAGTTTGTTTTCTGTAAGTAAAAGCATCTTTATAGTTTTATCTTGTTTCACTTTTGCACTCACTGTCCTCTTCTCTTTTAAATTTTTCTCTCTGATGAAATTACCTTGTGTTGGCAAGAAATTCTGAGGCTAAATAGGTAGATGAACAACTTGTGCCATTTTCAGTTTAGAATGATGTTCTTAATCTATTCCAATCCTATCAGCTGCTAAATATTTAGAAATTTCTTACACCTTTGCAAAATAAGAATTAAAGTTAAGAAGTAACAAATTTCTAGAAAAACAACAACAGTAAAAACAAGAAGCAACTGGAGAACATAAATATTGTTCATCAGATGACAAATATTAAGTAATTATTAATTTTTCTTTTACATTTTTTTCTTTTTATAGTTGTGCTAATTTGGAGGAAAATGGCTCAATTTGTTACTTTGAGTATTTATAAGAATTTCAATAACAATTTGAGTATCAAGCATGTGTGTTTTACACTTAGGAGAAAATGAAGCATGTGTAGGTTTCCAAGGCAGCAGATGAAACAAGCCAACTTTACCATTGTTCTGACTTTTTCACAATGTCACTGTCTTGGATTTCACATCCAGATAGAGATGCTGTGAATAAATTCTATGGGTGAAGAAGCAGAAAATAAGGAGGAAAAGAGGATTTGCCATGTGGATTCATTATAACAATGTGGAACACAGAGTCTCACATGCACAGGCTTTCCTTACTCCCTACGGGATATCTATCTGCAGGCCTCTATCAATTTCTAGGAGATTTTCTATGTGAAAGGATCCTCCAGTTAATTTCAGTGTATAGCTTGTTTTAGCTTGTCTTTCTCTTACGTCTTCTCTCTTCCTTTTCCCCTTTTCAAGCCTCTGCTAAAAGGGTGAGAGTAGGGGAATAGATTTAAAAAAAAAAAAAAAAGGAAGAAAGAAAGAAAACAATGAAAACAATGTTGTACATCTATCCTCAGAAGCATTTTATGAAAATACCACTCCTTTATGCTGACTGAAAATACAGCTTACCGTATTCTTCTTGCTGTTCATGGAGAAGGCAGGATAAGTATGTATCCATTATTATTAATGTACATAGAGCAGTTTCATGATTGAGGAACGTGATGTTTTAGGCTATGCCAGAATGGCAGAAAGGAAAGAAAAAGAATCAAGTACTGTAAAATAGGAGGGAGGTAAAACACTGTCTGAGCACCAGGCTGAGAGGCACTGACAGTACCATGTATCTTTTGAGATGTGGAAGCAGGTAAAGAACAACCCATCCTCTAAGTTTAAAAGCCAAGATTCACTCTGATAAATGCTGAGAACAATTCTGTCTTTATCTGACTAAAAATGATGTGAACCAATGCATACATCTCTAGGCCGTAAAGCTGTTCAAGTGTGATTTCAAACATAATCTTGTTTCCTAATGGTTAAGATAATCATACCTGGAAATCACCTTGGCAAGCCAAGTGAAAAGACAGAAAACAGTTGCTGTTGGGCCGTGAGGTACTTCTAGAGTAAAGAGGATTGTTGTTTCAGGGTACTATGACTGTTCCTCAAAAAAAAAAAAAAAAAAAGAAAGAAAAAAAATGTTAAATCTAGTTCATTATTAGCTGAAAGGCACTTTATCCACAACTCACGGGAAATGAGACAACATTTGTGTAATTCAGGATAACACCTTAAATATTTTTCTAAGTGTCAGTGATCTTTTCAGTGTGATCTGAAATAAAACCTGTTGAAATTGCATTGTAAACTGCTAAAATAAACTGTGTGACTGACCATGACTGAAACTAACTTGTGTCTTTAAACTCAGCATTTCTCCAGAATCAGTGTAATTTAATTGAAATAGCTCTGCATGTGTAAACAGCTCCTTTGTTTAAAGAAGATTTCACTGTTTAGTTTGCCTTAAGTAAATGCTGCCTTTTGTTTGTCTGTAAAACATTTGATTAAATGTAAAGACTTACATAGACAGCATCCCGTCATTACACTAGTGGCTGGAAAATACATTAAAATTATGCAGGCTATGGGCTGTCTATGAAAGTATCAACCAGTATAATTTGTCTTGTAAAGAAAAACCCATGAAAACGTCCTAAGCCTAGTCCTAAAATCAAACTACAGTTCTCCTAATATCAAGAAGGTAATATTTAAAGAAGCATGGGAACTGTTCAATATGCCAGACTGTTTTCTTGCTTTCTTGAAAAAACATTTTCCAGTATTTTAATCAAATTTTCTACATGGCAAACCACTTTTAAATATGTGACTTTGTACTGAGTTGGAGTGCTGTAATATGAAAACACAGACTTTATTGTGATTACAGTGGCATTAAACAATAAAATTAGAAAGAGAACAAACATATAGCTTAATTTTCTTCACCCGCTGAAATACTCCCATAGATCATATTAATTGCTTTAATGTACCGTAGACAGGGTGAAAAGTGTATATACAAATAACTGCATCCACTATTTAAAAAATTACATTGAAGCTGAAAGCTTGTGCTTGGTTCTTTCTCCTTTGGCTGAATTCTTAAATTCTCCTTCAGACTAACCAAATACAATTCAGCTTCAGTTTCAGGAAAAAAAAAAAAAAAAAGATTTTTTTTTTCACGTCAATAGGACCACTCACAATGTATGCTCTGTAATGAATTTTGCAGAGTTAGATCTTTATGCTAGTGATATTAGAGTATAGCTTTCACTTATATTGTCTAAAATGTGGACATATAAATGGAAAGGGAACTCACAAGAAAGGCAGGATGACCATTAACACTTTTAAGCGTGACGTGTATCTGGATGGTTTTTTTTGATTGTTTGGTTGTTGTTTTTTTTAATGTTCTTGGGGAAAGCCTTTCAGATTCAGCATAGAGATGCCAAAGTGACAGCCAGACATCCCTCATTATCTAAACAATCAGCTGTATACAGTGCAAAGAGTGAAATCTGTGTTGTTGCTGACTGGTCTTACTCAACCCACATAAACGATTAGCTGTTTTGTAATCTTTCTTCAAGATTTAAAGTTAGGTGTCAGTGTCGAACGAAACCTCAAAATGCCCAGTACACTAAATTTCAGGTTTCTGTCTAGTCCCATTCGGGACACACTTTTTAAATTCCTTAGGTTTGAAATGGGAGTAATAGTAACTGCTACTGGTAAGTGATGTTGGTATTAATTTTGGAACAAATGTAAATATGTTGTCATTCTTAAATAGACCAAATATTTTTTGAATAATTACACAAGTGTGGGAAAGCTCTTATGTCAAAACATGAACTAGTACTGCAGTGAATTGTAACATCTTCCTTTCCAGTGAACTTTGAGATTTATTCTTTTCATTCTCAGTAGTATCATGTAAAAGAGAGGTTATTTTTAAGGAAAAGATCCACCTTCTGCTCCCACCCCACCCCCCATCCCCACCCCCCCCACCCAAAACATGGTGTAAATTAGTCACCTTTTAAAGGGTAGCAGTTGATGATGCAGGATGTAATCCATCTTTTTTCAAGGTTAATTCAAAAGGTGCCTACTGCCATCGGTAGAAATTGCATTAGATTCCTCCATAGAAAGCCTAGAAATTCATGTATGTTAAACATTAAATAAATGTTCTTATTTGTATGAACCAGATATACAATTATACTTTTTCTCTTTTTATATATATGTCTCCTTTGATTAGGCAATGCTGGATGTTGCAGCACATCATGGCTGGCTGGTGACTGCTCTGAATATAACCAATTTGGTGCAGATGGTGGTTCAGGGTAGATGGATACACGACTCTTCCCTGCTTACTTTGCCCAATATAGAAGTACACCACCTTTACCTTTTCCGGTATGTACCTATTCCAAGTGTTTGCAGGTTTGCAATTTCATTCCACCTGGCTGCTGGTAGTGTTTGAATGTCATTGTTGTGCCCAAGAATGTTCATTAAAGTAACAGAAGCAAACTCATTCTTTCACAGTGTTGCTTTCCCAAATGGAGGTTTTGTTTCTGTTTTCAATATTCATTGATTAATTAACCCACACAGATTATTTTGAGAGCCATGATTCCAGACAAATGAACAAGAGATCACTGGAAGGGTTCCAAGTTCTAACAAATCTAACTCTGTATATTAATTACCTCTTTATTTTAATCCATTATAAAAATACATTGTGTCCATCTTAATATCGTAGTGCTGAGCTCTATAGATGCAATAAATAATTAGTGCTGCCAAAAAACAAATGACCAGCATTTAATAACTGAAACTAGCATCAAGTTTTACCACCAAAACAACTGAAAATAAATGTTTGCTTTCCCTCCCTGGAAATGTTTTTCTGTCTGTATCAGGAAGTGGAGCCAAGAAAAAAGGAAGAGTGTGCATGGAGGTTACCAAGGACCTATTGAGTGTCTTCCTGAACTCATGGCTGCCTGTGAAGGAAGAGAGAATGTTTTTGCTTCCATTGTGGACAGTGAATTGCAAACAGCACACATTTCACAGGTAATACTTTCAATCTTGGTCATTATCAGTACGATAGGAAAGAAAAAGTAGTTGGGAAAAGAAATACTCTCTCCCCTTCAGTTAATAGCACATGATGTTCCATATAAAGTGCAATGTATTCATTGCTCTAATTTCAAAGGCACTGCTGGCTTTACAGAGGTTCTTCTCAGCCTATTTTCTCAATATTATTTTCTCTTATTCTCTGTTAACTGAAAACATTGGTTTGTGTTGGTTTATGGCTGATTGGTTTATCTGGTTTATGGCTGATATTAACACATCTCCTTGCTCTAAAGATGCTTGTCTGGGTTGTACAATCTTCTAGGTGTTATCCACCTTTTCATAGCCAGCTATGCACTAGGAATGCATCATTGCAAATGTCGTCATAGGTGGTTTCTGAAGTGGTCTGTCAGATACCTTTTATTCTGAAAATACCTTTAGTAAAAGATCCAGTGCTCATTTTCTATTTGAAACAGAAAAAGCAGATAAAATTTCACAGGGAGGAAAAAAAAATCTCAAAATGTTGAAGCTGCTCTCAGATCTTATTTTCAGTTGTTTTTTCAAGCAGTTTCCAGCAAAGGACAGCTATATTCCATAGTATTAATCACATGATAAGCCTATTGATTTCAAATAAATGTATGAAAGAGGAAAACTTCAAAAGCTATACTTCACATGATTTTTATTTGAATATTTAAAAGGACAGCAATATGTCCTGTGTTTGACTGTTCAGCTTCAGTTAAACCTTTTACTGGTATGCAAACAAGAAGAAAAGTATTTAAATGTCTCTAACAGACATCTGCATTTCTAACTAAATTACCATCAAAATTCTGAATTAAGAAAATGTATTGACATCAAAACAAGGCTTCCTTTAACAACAGATTTCTAACATAATACACATTGATTTCAGTCCAACTTTTAGATGTGATAAAAAATTAGAACATTGTTATAATTAGTTCAGGGAGAACTCAGAAGTAAACTTACTTAATTTATTTGCATAAATTGCCATTCTGTTATCTTTAAAAGCAAATGCAAATTGGCTCTGTCTGATATGATGATGGTTATTTGGCTCAAAAGTGCTTCAATTTGCGTAGCAATCTGGTGTCGTCTCTGCAGTGAGGCGATCCCAGGTAACATACAAATCCTGAATTATTCCAGAAATTAGTATGTTTAAAGCATCAATTTAAGTGCTAATTGCAGTAGTAATGAGAAAAAGCAGTACTACTGTGAGATTTGCATCTACTGCCCCATCAGTATGCCTGGAGCGGCTGCTGACTGGCAGAGGATTTGGCTGCTAATTAAATAATTGTATGCATGGCAGTGTTCTTGTCTGATTCAATAGATGAAGATTAATCCTCAGATAAATATGTTTGGCTGGTATTGAAATGTCTTAGCAGTTTCCTCAAAAATAGCTTGTGTGTATGTGGTGTGTACATTCACACTGTGAATGACTCTATGCCTCTATATGTCTATGTTTGTAAATATAGATGCATATAAGAGGAAAAAAAACATACTGCCTCAGCATTGTATAAGGAGAAAATTTCATTTCTGTGAGTTGGGAATGGCCATACTGGGTATTGCAAAGCCATGACTGTGTTACTCGGGTCATTGCAAAAGTGAACCTTTATACCAACATTTTATATTTTATGGCTTTTTTTTTTCCAGTAAAAAACTGTCATAATAGCTTGCATAGAATTAAAATTTATATTGAGACTGCCTGTTGAGTACCTTCATATTTAAAGTCTTTTAATGTGCACTTAAACTAGGGCCAGTCAAGAGAAAATATCTCCAATAAAGGAAAGTACCTTTATAATATAGTTTCTATAATGAAAAAAATACAAAATTACAGACTTTAAACCTAGCATTCTGGAATCAGACCTGGACAAAGTCAAATAAAGTGGTAACTACACCACAAAAATGCCTAAAACATTCTTTTACTTATAAACCTTTTACTTCTCACTCATAATATATTGAACCTGTATTTTAAACATGTTACTAGCACAAAAATGGTTAAAAAAAAAAAACAGTTTAAGCTTTATAAATTTGGGGAAGACAAGAAAAGGAAAGAAATTTCACATTTCAAAAGAAGAAAATATCTTTTAAGCAGATTGGTAATTAATTTTTAAATAGCAGTTCTTGAAGCTGCTCATGGATTTGGAATATTAAGCTAAGTCTTGAGGAAAGTTTATTGGCAAAATTGTTAATGATGTTATTAAAGGTTCATGAAGAATTTCTAATGTGATTATATTTTGAATCTCTGGGTTTGATATAAAGATATGTGTATAAAAGATAAAGTTATATAAAGATAAAGCTAAAGATATATATATAGTATATGTAAATTCATCTATTAGGTGCATTGATACATTTTAAAGGAGTGAATATGTGCTTATGTAATCCTAAACAGGGGGAAAAAAAAATAGAATAGTCAATATCTAAATGATGTGGGAGTCTGAGCTTAATTTTCCAAATATTAGTTACAAGCCTAAACATAACTGAATATCACCTGGACTTTGAATTCAACAGCTATTCAAAACTATATAGACTGTAACTCTGATCTTTGGCTTTAAGCTTCAAGTTTGTTCCAGTGATTCATTCTGAGTTGTATTTTTTAGCGATGCTTTTCAGTTTCTAAGGCAATTAGGCACCTTTTACAATACTAAGCTGGTTATTTATATTATTGAAAGACAAAAAAGAAACCCCAACATTTAAAGAACATTAGCTCTGCTCTGGTATTACCTGCTTTTACTCTGGAAGTATCTGTGTTTCTGTAATCTTCTTTTTCATTTTTATCTGCTACTACTCAACTTCTCCCTCAATGAGAAAAGCATCACTGTATTTTATCGAAATTGCATGGATGATAAAAAGACAGCCTGTTGTCAATGGTGCATCAGTGATCAAGCAGCACTAACTTTCTCTTCAATTTTCAAAAACATAAGACTTGGAGAATGACGTATTACAACTGCCTTCTTATCTGATTAAGATGTTATTCAGAGTTACTTTGCTTTGTTTGCACTGTAAAAGCTACGTGAGAACATGACAGCCTTTGACACATAAAATTTGTAGCCTTGTACAGTATTAACAGGACCAAATGAGAGTCTTCAACAGAGCAACAGGTAACGCCACAAAAGGAGTTAATACAGAATAACCACTTCTAAAATTAAACTTTCTTCTAACATAATTATAACAGGCCTTGTCCCGCAAGATAGCATGCATAACAGTTTACTAAATAAACAATATCCAAAGTATAATAAAAGGGGTGGGTTGGTATAGATCAGAGTGGCTTTTCTGAAAACAGCAACAAGTACACTGCTTTGGTGCATGAAGAATCTCACACAGTAGGTTTGCAAAGTTCCTACAATAAGATTAATCCTAAAAACATCTACATTAAACAGAAAATCTATTTGCCAGTTAAGGTGTAACTACACAAGTTGTCTCACCTGGTGTGATCTGCTGGGGATGATTTTATTATGGTCTTATGTGTTAAATGTAGCAAAATCTTGGCAACTAATAATTCATTAAGAATGCCTTTGGTGTTTTTCACCTTCGAGGCGCTGCCTTTTTTCCCCTTCTTTTCAGAACCGAGACAGAAAGGAATCTATCTTTTCCCTTAATGCTCTGGCTGTTGTATTCTGTTTTCTGTTACAGTGTTC
This sequence comes from Anas platyrhynchos, assembly GCF_047663525.1. Taxonomy (NCBI): domain Eukaryota; kingdom Metazoa; phylum Chordata; class Aves; order Anseriformes; family Anatidae; genus Anas; species Anas platyrhynchos. Next base: position 77,431,022 of record NC_092589.1, read on the forward strand.
CTATCTTTTATAAGCTAAAGCATTGGAACATGAATGCAATTTGTCAGTGTCCTGTTGTACACTACAGCTCTGCGAGCGCTCACAGCTGGCCCTCCCCACCTTCTCCATTGAGCGGACACAGCTGTTTATGCAGCACACACAAGAGGGAAGAGAGAAAGAGATTAGTTTTAGCCTAAATCAGTTTTCTCATTTATTTCAGATGGGCTATGGTAATGCAGCCATTTTAATCCAACCTAAGTCTGCGCCGCAGCCGAAATGGGCAGTTCTGCCCTCCCCATGCCATTTTCACCTCTCCTGACCTGGCTTGCTGCACAGCTGCACAAATGGTTCAAGTGAGGAGGTGGGAAGGAGCATCTGGGGATGAGGGGAGGAGGGATCACATCAGCCCTCTCGCTGACAGTCAAAATGGCCTGTGGCCAAGTGGCTAGTGAATGCGTGTGCCAGCAGGGGAGCAGGCAGGAGCACTTCTTTCAGGTTCATGCTTATTTAGAGGGCTCACAGGATTACAGGATAGGCTTCCACAATCAGCTTTAAGCTGATCTAAGTTCATGCTGTCACCAAAATGATTAGCAAGCTGATCCATCTAGCTGCACAACCACAGTATGGCAGTGCCAACCCACTGGGGATGGAAGGGGGGGGGCAGCTTGCTGTGGGAGAGAGGCACACAAAACCTTTTCCTATGGCAGTGTAATCTTAGTTGTACTCACCCTGGCTGCTGTATCCGTAATTGTGTATTAACATACACCATTGTTCTAAGGATGAATCTTGGTATTGGTGTCTGCAAAAATCAAACCTAACTTTTGCTACAGCTCTAGACCTTCCAGCTCAGAAAAAGTAATCAGAGATGCATCAAGCATCATCCAAATGAAAACAGATTCTGTTAAAACACAAGACAGTCTAAAAGATACATAAAATATGTAGGTATGTATACTTCAGCCTTTTTCCAAATAAAACATTTCTGTTCTGTGCCAGTATTGCCCATGTGACTGAGCCTACTCTTTTCGTTCCCACAAGATCCCACCTGCTGGCACCTTACCAAGATCAATATTCTTCCCTTGTTCTCCTTCCTGCCCTCTATGTTGCTTTGTTTTGGGGGTGGAAGGGAAGGAGGGCAGAGTAGATGGTGGTGGTGGTTGTTTTCATTTGTTTTTCTTCCAGCGTCAACCTCATCTATCTTTTTCACCCCTAGCGAGGCCACAAATCACTGCCACCATTCCACAGCAAAGTTTGTTATTCCTTCTTCCTAAAAGATTTCATCAAGTGAATATGCTGATTTTTACTAAATGAAGGCCTGTGTTACTTCCCTCCAGTTTTGTCACAGCTTCTCAACAGTGCTTTTGCTTGTCTGATGGAGACCCAAATGAGAAATATGTAGGGTTGCATTTTCAGGATGCTTTATGAATTGCCACATGTAAGGTTGAAGAAACTGCCACGTTCAGCTACATAAATCGTATGCCTCTAGCCACGGTTCTCTGTGCAAAGATAAAAGTTGAAGGCCTGTTGCAGTTCACAAGAAATGACAGACTTAAGATTACTCTGGAGGATTGTAAGAAGAAGGGTTCATGAAGATCGATGGAAGAAAACCTTAAAAAAAAAAAAAAAGTCAGGATAACTTTGGATATGCAGTTGAACTTTTGGTTAATTATCTGAACTGATCCTCTGAACTCTCTGAGGTTTGCCCATTGCTAATTAGCACTGCAGTGACTTGTTCTTTATGGATTATGCTAAGGAAGTTTAATTTAAAACTTAATTATACTAGTTTTTAAGTGGCTTATAGGAAAAAAATACTTTAATCGGGAGTGGTAAGGAATTTTTCCTGTGTTCAGACATCAGTAATCTTAGTGAGGCATGTATAATGTGCTTGAGAGTTTCACATTTGTTTTATTTGCTTAGAAGAAATTAGAGTAAGAAGTTAAGAAAAAGTATTTTATGCTTGTGATTGGAAGAGTTGTACTATTAAATATGATATTCCAATACATAATAAATTATTATTAATATAGAATAAGAATGTCAATCACACATTGAATTATTATTATGACAGTCGTCTGAATTGTATAGATTGTCTTGTAATCCACAGGGGTCTGTTTTTTCTACAGGCTTGGAATTTCTTGTCCCGTTTGCCAATTCTGAACATTAGCCTGAGCATTAAGGGCTGTTGGGATGATGCAGTGCAGCCTCAGAACGAAGTGCCTGTTCCTCTGTTGACAACAGACACACGAGATGACAAAAGATGGATCAAGTTGCATGCTGATCAAGAATATGTGCTCCAGATAAATCTGCAGAGAACCCAGATGGGGTATCAGGTAGATAAATTTATTATTTCCTTCCCAAGTGCAGAATTTTCCATTTATGCTTTACACAGCATAACAATATTTTTATGGTTGAAGAATTATGTAAATTATAAACACTTTAAAAATCTTTTTCTGTGTTAGTAGTGAAGAAGATGGTTTTTCAGGGTGCAGTAGGACAGTAAATAGAGGTAAAGGTAAAATCCTAAACCAGTTACCGTCAATGAAAAAAGTCTGTCCTTATTTTTTTTTTTTTACAAAACAGGAATTCATAAAGTTTATTTACTTGGGTACTATAAAGCAATAGCAGTAGAAATGTTCACTTCACTACCCAAACTCTTATCACTCATATTCTTACATATCCTGCGTCCCCAAATCAGTTTATAAGTGTTCCTATGAAATTCTCGTGCACCTCCAAACTGCATACCAGAACCCATACCTATAAATATGTTTCTACTTGTAACACATCTTCAGCCTCAAGGGAATCTGTAGGAAGAAAAAAAGGTCCGTAAGGCTACTCCATTAGCCATTCGATTTGAACTGGAAAGAAGGAGGGAGCAGAAGCATTTCATGCAGTGATCACTGTTTTATAAACATTTCCCTGAATTTGATCCCTCTTTTGTATGAAACAGCTGGATCAAACTGTTTCAGAAGCTTCGTTGCTTTCGAGGTGTTTTTTCTTCTGTATAAATCTTCAGTAAAACCTTTCCATCTACAGAGCACAAAATGAATGCTGATTGAGTATACATCATTTTATCTTCAGCTTTCAGCAGTAAAGTCACTGTCTTAAAGAATAATTGGAATAATCTTTCTTTTTGCTATATCGACCTGAAATAAAGATTTCAGGTGCTTTTCTTTGTTGTTTGTTTGTATGTTTTTGTCCTTCTATTAATCTTAAACAATATTGTTTAGCATTATTTAAAGACACGAGGTTTACAATTAACCCTTCTGCTGAGAATAGCATTTGGGATACATTAGATGAAATTACAAAAAGGGAACGGTATTTCCATTCAAGTTGAAATAGCTTAAAAGATAAGTGGAATGATATCTTGTATTCTGTTGTGTTTTTTGTTTTTTTTTTTTTCCTTTGAACTGTATTTCTCTGTTTATTTTGAAAATAAGTCTTCATCTGGAAAGAAATAAAAATATTTTAATTTACATCTGGCTAAATTATAGTATTATGTAAAAAATCATGTGTGTGTTTTTGTGGTTTTTCATTCAAGGAAGAATGGTATTTTGGAACAATGATTTCCAGTTTTACTAAACTGTTTCTTTTCCCTAACAGGGAAAGCAAGACAGTAAAGCAGTGGCTCCCCGATTCCCCAAAGTTAAAGATGAAGGATGGTTTTTGATATTGGGAGAAGTTGATAAAAAAGAACTAATCGCCCTGAAGAGAACTGGATACGTCAGAAATCGAAATACTGTCTCTGTTGCTTTTTATACTCCAGAGACTCCTGGAAAGTATGACAAATTTAGAAACAAAGTTCTCTTAATAATTCTCTCTTCCAAGTGGCTGAGACCTAATTTCCAAACTAATGATTCTGTTTTTTACATTTTAGGTGTATCTACACATTGTATCTCATGAGTGACAGCTACCTTGGCATGGACCAACAGTACGATATTTATCTGAATATTATCCCAGCTGGTACCTCAGCACAAGGCACAGCAGAGGTATCTGATGCTATGAGTCACCTGACTTTAAGCTAAGGTGATCTGAAAAGGCAGTTTAGAAGAACTGGTCTTTCTGCTAACATATCTGGTCATTCTGGACATCCAAAAATTCGTTTGCCTTAGTGGAACCAACTTCTAACCTCAAGACAACTAGGAAAGTGAAAGTGACTACTGTATTGACTCTGGTAACACAGAGTTAGCCACAGTGGCCTTACTCCTTTGTAGTTTTGTCTTTTCTTGGTGCATCTTTCTTTTGGAAGTCATATTGATCTTTTTATTCCTGATAGAGTTGCTGTAATTCAATTTTGACACATCAAAATAAAAGATGCTGTAATTTGCGCAAATCTAGGGCTATAGTCTTCATTTTGAAAAGCGCTCTGTAGCCTATGTATTAATGTAGTTTAAATACGCAACTTTTTTTTTAATTTATAGGGAAAAATACAAAATTTGATCTAAGAGCTGCTGAAAATATTGATGGATGTGTTATATTTCATGTTTAATAAAATGTCCATAAAAATATTTTGCATTCAATTTTTTTCAGTGTAAAACATATGAGATATATAGTAACAAAATCCTCCTCTTATGCAATGCTACATTTTAAAGGTGATAATCTAAAGGAAAATTTTCAAAAATTTATACTAATTATGTATGCAGTAAGTCTGGTTATAAAAGTATACTAAACAGTCAAAAATGTTTCCAGTATAGAAATGATGCTATTTATATAGATCATAAAGTTTACTCTCTACATATAATACATATACATCATACATATAGATTACATAGGTAACCGCTTCTTCAGTGTTTTTTCTTGGGTTTTGAAGAAGTAAGGCAAATAAAAACATGTGTCATGGTCTAGGTTTAAGTGCTAGAGTGGGTAACTACGTTTTGTGAATAAGGGAGAGTTAGGCTCCAAAGAATGGGAGCAAGAAAGCAGTCTGCCAGACAGCAAGTAGTATCTAAGAGAGGCCCAACTCAGTGTTGATACCACAGATGCTTCCATCTGCAAGACGTAAGTCTGAAGAGAGAAGATATCAGCGTTTACTTTTTGCACAGTACAGTGATTAGACTGCTTACCTACACATCATGAGGTTAGTCTTTTTGTCAACCTTCAGAGGATTCCAGATGCTGAGCAAGTACTTGAAAGCAACATACTGCAAAAGCATCACACAACTTAATTGAGATAGATCTTAAACTCAGTATTAATATTTGAACTTGTTCAGCTTTGCATTTAGATGATACTTCAGTGAAGTAATGCGTATCATTTTGCTATCATTCTCATTGTATTTCACCAGATCAAAGAATACAGCAGAGGTGTTACCTGGAAACTTCCCCCAAGAAAATAATAGCAGGGCCAGCTAGAGCTGTTTGCCCAAGACTGTGACTAGTCAGCTATTGAATACCTCCAGGGATGGAAACTCCACAACCTCTCTGGGCAACCTGTTCCTTCCATTGCTCACAACACCCTCACAAGAAGTGTTCCCTGATGTTCCCTGACAGTCTCCTGTGTTTCCTTTTGTGCCCACTGCCTCTTGTCTGCCTTTTGTACTGGGCACCACTGAAAAGAGGCGTCTTTGCACCCTCCCTTCAGATATTGTTATACAGAATCACAGAATCACAGAATTTCTAGGTTGGAAGAGACCTCAAGATCATCGAGTCCAACCTCTGACCTAACAGTAACAGTCCCCACTAAACCATATCCCTAAGCTTACATTGATACGCTCCCCTTGAACCTTCTTCTCTCTAAAGTAAACAGCCCCAGCTCTCTCAGCCTTTCCTCATAGGAGAGGTGCTCCAGTCTCTTCGTCATCTTCATGTCCCTACATTGGACTCTCTCCTTTATATCCATGTCTCTCGTACTGAGGAACCCAGAACTGCACACAGCACACTGGGGTGGCCTCGCCAGTTCTGAGAGGGGAAGGATCACCTCCCTTGACCTTGACCTGCTGGCAACACTACATTACAGGAAAGAGAAGGCTGGCTGATTTCAAAGAGTCACTAGTTAAGAACTGATTTGCTTCATATACAGCTGGTATTTCTACACTGTGAGAAATGTTTTATAAATAATCAATTTAGTAATTGGGTGTTTTCGCAGACCTTCATCACACCACCTGGTAATGTTAAAAATGTTTTTTTCATTATTGCAGGCCAACTATTGCATAAGAAGATGGGACAATACCATTAATAGAAAAAGTTGTCACTATATCATCAGCCTGATAGGTGATACTCTGGCTGTCTCTGCTTTTTGGACTATTTCCAATATAGCATGGACACATAATATATATGTATGTGTCAGCACATAGATTTTTTTCAAATTTGTAGGCACAAATTTGGTTATTCACACATTTACTTGGTCCTATGCCCATTTTTAAGAGAATGGTATTCTCTAATCTGCAAGTAAATTGTCACAGAAATTAAGTCCTTTCTTTGCGAAAATGCTTGGGTGAAGCAATATATTGTCCCTCAGCAATTTTAATTAATTAGGACAAGGAGCTCACACAGCATACCAACATGATGATACTAGCTCTTGCTGCTTTCTAAATGTACGTCACAAAATAGTAACTGCAGAGTAGCAGACAATAGCTTCAGTATTCTGTATTAATCAATTTAAGAAACTCTGCAATGTCATTTGTACCATTTGTACTTTGGTTTGGAAATATAGCATTTAATTTCCTGGTATGATAATTAGGTGAAATCTCTAACATTATATACTTTTTTTTTTTCTCCACAAATGTCTTGGACACCTGAAGACAAAGTCTGAAGAAATATAGAATAAATTTAAGGAAATATTTTATTAATTATGGAATCATCTAGGATGGAAAAGCCCTTCAAGATCACCAAGTCCAACCATCAGCCTGACCTACTGAGTCCCATCATTAAACCACATTCCTTAGGGCCACGTCCACACATCATTCAAATACCGCTAGGCATGGGGACCCCACTATTTCCCTGGGCATCCTTTCCCTATGCTTGACTACCCTCTCCATGAAAAAATTCTCCCTAAAATCCAACGTAAACCTCCCTTGACACAACTTGAGACCATTTCCTTGCATCCTGTTACTTGTCACTTGAGTAAAGAGACCAAGACTCTCCTTGCTGCAACCTCCTTTCAGGTACCTGTAGAGAGCAATAAGGTCTCCCCTCAGCCTCCTCTTCTCCATACTAACCAACCCCAGTTCCCTCAGCTGCTCCTCTGCGCATGCTCGAGCAGAGGGGCGCAAAAACAAACAAAATATTTGAGGTGCGGTCTCACCAGCACTGTGTATGAGGGGATGCTCGCTTCCCTAGCCCTGCTGGCCACACCACTTCTAATGCAGGCCAGAATACCATTGGCCTCCTTAACCACCTGGACGCCCTGCTGGATCATGGCTTTCCAGTACCCCCTAGGTCCTTTTCTGCTGGGCAACTTTCCAGTCACTCTTCACCAAGCCTATACTGCATACTGGGGTGCTATGACCAAGAACCACTATTTATGTGAATAAGATTAAAAAAATAAATTTTTTAAAAAATCTGATGTATTTGAAACAGCTGCTTCGAAGGAGCAATCAGAATGTTTGATCCAGTGATATCTAATCAGGAAAAGTGAGAAAAGTGAGAAAAGTGAGAACAGCTGTCTAACAAAAGTATGAAAACCAAACACAATAATAAAAATTGAGATAAATACCTCTGAAGTATCTATTATGGGTAGATAAGCAAATTGACAGCACATACAGAAAGTTTTAATGTTAAATTTCTCAGTCCAGATTGCAAGCTTTTTTTTTTTTTTTTTCCCATTGATGGGGGCAGCTGCAGTTAGTGCCTGACGCTTAGGTATCACGCTTCTTCCAAAAACTGGAAAAAGCAACAACAACAAAAAAATGTATCTGATGTATCTGTGTTTCTACTCCTTTAAGTCCTCCTATGTGACTGCACCCTTTCCACCTGATGTACTGATGGCATCGCAGCAGCCCTTAGCCCTTAGGTCTGGAGACGTGGAACCACTCCACATCTCTTCTTAAGGAACTTTTATAATGCAACCTGTTATTTAAAACCTTACTTAAGATTGCAGTTCTAGTCCAGGTCCAGAATGTGTGGCACCGTGAAACCATCTTTACAACTGCAGTCTTTGTCTTCTGTTGTAAATTGAATCTCTGGATGCCCTAATTTCACTCAGATGAATTCCAGGTTTTGGCTGCTGACCCAAAATTCCTCTTCCTCATTATTAGCTTGCTCCTAGAGAACTCCACCCTGAAGGGAGGAACTTCAGGAAGTCTCAGTCATCAGCTTCCATCCTGGAGCCTAGTCTAACCCTTAAACATTCACTGAACAGGCTGTATTTAAAGAAAGGTAAGTTGTGTAATTCCGATTCCTCTCAGGATAAGATAACTACATTCAAGTGTCTCTACAGGCAGTTGAGGTGTTAAAGCTCCTGTTAGAGGAGATATGTGATTGATTCATCTGCCTGCACTGTCTAAACCCTTTTGAAATCACTAACCCACATGGCTTCCAGCTCCTTTAAGTCTTACTTGTGTGGGGTAAGTATACAGAGCGACTAGTGAAGACCAGTGCAAGCAGAGCTGTGGAATGAAAGTGCTGAGGACTGTGTTCCCAGTCTGCCTGTTCAGGAAAATGCACTATGCAGCTCCAGTGTAGTCCACACTCCTGGATTGCATCTTCCGGCTTAGTGGCAGCTGAAATAAATCCTGTTCCTATGCTTGAGAACACTTTATGGTGTGCATCGACACAGCGGGAACAGAGCTGGTAAGGGATTCAGCGCAGAAATATGCTTCTAGCCTGCCCCAAAATACTAATGTAGACACATCCTACTAGCCCAAGCAGGATGTCTCGGGCACCCTTTAAATGACACTAGATGCTTATGCTCAGGTGACTGATTCAAGCCCTCACCTACTCTGAGTGAGTTGAATCACTCACCAAAATCCAACGATTCCATTAGGACTCTGTTAAGCATAATCATTGTGCTGGGAGCTTAGAAGCCTTGGGTCCATTTAACTATGCAAATACCAAACAGCATCCCTAATTTTAAGCGTCCCCTTTTCCAGCTAAGTTGCACACCATTTAGCTGCTCACACACACAGAGCTAGTGCCATTTAATATACAGTATCTCAGCTGGCTTCTACATTCAGCTCCAGAAGCATGCGAGCCATCTGGGGAGGGCTAACAGAGGTGAAATGTGATGCTGCTGCTCCTGTCACTCTGCGGACATCTCGGGTAACCTGAAGCATCTGAAATAGCACTAGGTAACCTTATTGGCACTTACAGCACTTAGGTAACCATATTGGGCCTTTATTACTTGCTTAACTATAGGTGAGCAATTCAGTTGCTTAACTGCATCTAACGCATTTCAGAATCACTGCGGATGTTCCAGTTGCTGCTCCAGAAGACAGCAAGTCTTCCATGGGTGCTATGTCCCTTCTGCTATCCCCATGCAGATGCACCAGTATCAGGTGGGTATCTACGTACTCAAGCTTAGCTAATGAAGCCCACGTTATTTGTAAGTCAGAACAACCATAAGTGTTCAAGATTTTGTCCAAAATTCTCCCTTCCATAGCAGAGTGTAAGCTATTTTATGAGAAGGGGGAAATCTGTTTCATGAGAAGGAATATATTCTGAAAAAGGGTTGGATGCCATACAATGCCCAGAGAGACACGTGAGCTACAAAAAAGGTGAGTAGGGCTGTTGCTAGTCTATCAGTCATCTATATTTAATTCCCACCTGTCTTTTTAAAAAAGTACCTTGTAAAATGGCATGTATTTTCAGCACACACTGTATTTCAGCAGACTGTGCAAAGATTTACATCAGCAGAAATCTCGACACACATTTTGCTGAAGTGCTTTGCAAAAGCTAGGGAACAAGCTAACCAAATTTGCTATTAATGTCACAGACCAGTAGCACTGAAAGGTTAAGCTGCTTGTATAAAGTGTATGAAGGGAACTTCTTTGGAAAAAAATTCTACTGTTCGCACAAAATAAATCCCTGGGTAAAAATAATAATAATAATCCTACAGAGGAATCAAACTAGACAGAAGAAACAAGTTCTGTAGAAAAGGATCCTCTGCGGTGATTACGCCATACTGCAATTAAATATGTTTACAATATGTCTTGTACTCAGATCTTCTAATGAGCTCCATACTGAATCAATGTGATCTGAATATAGCTATCTCTAGGTCAGTAAGTCTTTCTTCTGCAACCCTATTCCTACAAAGTCAGTTATCCTCTCTGATCTGCCCATTTAAAAGTATGATCCTCTCCTGCAGCCTTACATGCAGAATCATATTTTCTTTATTTCAAAACTAAAAAGATTATCCATTTACCCATCTAACTATATAATGCTAATTAATTCATTACAAATCTCTCCTCATAAAGTAAAAACCTTCCTAAGCCTATGCATTAGGTTTTGTTGCTTCTTTTTTCCTTCAGCTTAGACTTGTCCTACCAAGACTCTCAGTAATAATGTCCACCCGAAAGAAAAGACTTGTAGCTCTCCTTGCAGGAGATCCATACAGAGCAGAATTTGTGAGATCCCCATTAGGGAAAAGACAGAGGCCACATAGGTGAGAGAAAAAGATAGAGAGAAAAAAATATGGGAGTGACTTGGGTTGGAGGGAGCCTTAATATAATTTTTAGAATAGAAATGATAATTTGGGGGATACAGAAAGTCAATAAAGACATTGGCAAGATGTGTTAGAAAAATGATGGAATGAAGGATGAAAAAGTGATCTGTGCTGAACATCATCAGTCCCAATAACAAGATTCCCACTAACTGTTATGACAGCAATGGTGAAATTGGGCATTTCTGAAAAATCACGCTCCTGACAACGTGACACATGTATGTGTAGCTGTAGGGCTATGATATTAATGATATTAATTACTGGGAAGAAGAACAGTAGAAAAGAGAATCAAAATATCACCATCAAACCATGCTCTAAATCTACAGGATTGTGATAATAGCATTCTTTACACCGGAGCAAGTTTGAACCTTGGAATGGAAATAACTTGGTTTCTACATGTAGTGCTAATGTAGGAAAATTAAGCTTATGTACTTGACAGTGATACTTTCTTCTGGCTAACAGGATTAAATTGTTTCAGGTGCCAATAACACATGGTGAGTTCCCATAATGTATTTGTCAGCAAATCCAACTAATTAGGGACTAATTACTCGTTGTAGTACCATAGTGATATCAAGTTCTAATAAACTGTCATCTTTGTAGTTGTAAAGATCCTACAATTAAGCTTTATTTTATTTTCTCAAATGATTGCAATGACTAAAGAGACAGCTGGGAAAAAAGACCGAGAGGATTCTGCCATCTCCATTAACAGGCCCTTTCACTAACCCATGCCAAACCAAGATTTGTCCCAAAAGTTTTTTGGCTATTTTGCTCTATGTAAAATACAACATAAAACAGAATTCAACTCCACCAAGAGAGATTGTTTGACTGAGAGTTTACCACAGCTCCAGTGTCCTGCTACTTCTTTGCATAGCCCTACCCTGTCCCATCCCATGGGAGATGCAGTCTCTCATGTTGCACTTGGACCAAGTGCCAAATCTGTAGAACAGAAGAAGTACTGGTCCATGATTAGGCTCCTGCATGCTGAGATCTCCAAATAACTGCAAAAGGCCCCACTGTGCTGAGCTCAAAATATGAGGCCATGTTACTCAAGAATGTATCAAGCAAGAGAGGTGCAAAATCCAAAGCACAGTTAGCTGTGTGATTAAAGCAAATGCCAGTTTAATTTTTTATTTCAATTCTGAGTGCCTTGATTCAAAGAGGGAATGAGCTAATCTGGGAAAAGAAGGATGTGGACATTTTTAAGTTCTTTGTGGTAATGAAATTCTCAGAACTGACCAAGGTGAACTAGTCTCAGGCCATATCCACGCACGGGATGCACATCTGGTTGAGTACAAGTTCTGCCTTTGTGCATCTCAAACATTCTTACCTGACTCCTGAGTGGAAATGCATATAAGGATAACAAATGTGTACCTTTTGGGAGAAGGCAGCTCAGAGTAAAATCATCCTCCTGCCTGGATGAAATTCTTTGCTTTTACCTGTTCTAAGCACATGTCAAGTTAATTAATCTAAGCTCTAAGCTATTCAGATCCCGTTATTCTAAATGAATACATGCATTTGTTGTCATTAAAAATATATATACTTGGGCAAGAGGCTGTGCTGAATCATTAAAAAAAAATAGAAAAGAAAAGAAAACATAATCAAATGATGACTGAAAGCAGTTATAATGGAAAAAGAGAGTGAATTAATCAATGAATTCACTTTGCCCAGCCCCACAGAGCCAAGAAATGCTATCGGTCTCCTAGAGTTAAATATGTCCATTTATAAAGCAGAGACATACAGCAACGATATTCAAACGCCTTAGGTGCTTAAGAGCAGGAGAAATGACACTGGGCTGTAAAGGTGAATGAAGCAAGATCGTACAGTTGGAATATAACTCAGGAGGTAATGATTTTTTTATTTTGTTGATGTGTGATGTGATTTTCTGTTTATCTTTTGGGGGGATAGGAAAGCGGGTCTCTGTGAAGCATCTTTGGCACCTGGATACAATCTGGACATCCCTGGAAAACTGTCACAGAATGGCAGTGCAATGACAGATTTTCCCTTTTGTTGTTGAAACCAAAATCTCTGCATCAAGGTTACTCTGTCCTCTGGGACCAGAAGTACTCTCTGAGCATATGGGAGTTTTGTTCAGGCCTGGTATGCTGAGTCTTTACAGACTTTGATTCAGGCTGTTGGATCTTAAACTCCAGTTATTTTACCTGAATTGCTCAAGACAGCAACAGCAAACATACACATTATGTGTCAAATGTGTACTCGTTCCTTCATTGCTTTGAAGTTGGAAGAAAAGGACAAAATTCTAGTAACTTTTCATTTAGGCAGTGCATTTTTTTATTATTAATTTTTTCTAAACCTAAAATATTAAAGGCTTTCTGTAGGCCCAGGCCTTCTGATACTGGAATCTTTGTCCCACCAAAAAAGAAAAAAAAAATTGGAAATCATGCATCAGCAATGGCAAAAGAAGTTGCCCAGAGAGTTGCTCTGATGCACTGCTTTGGCAACAGAAGCCTAAATGTCTATTGCAAACTTATATGCACCTCAACAGCTACACTGAATCTTGTCCAAATTTTTCTCAAGACCAGGGTCCTCAAGGAATGGACTTAATGGACCTTTAAGATATATATATATTTTTTTTTTTTAAGAAATAATGGTCCAGATGAATTGCTAGAACATTCTGTTGTTTGTAAACATAAAGCAAACCAAAAAAAAAAAAAAAAAAAAAAAAAAAAAAAGAACAATTTCACCAAAAGAACAATGTCTAGAATGCACAACACTTTTTTTCATTTAAAAAATATGTAGTGCCTACCTATTTGTCTAAAAGTCTTGGGAAACAGATAGATCAATTTATTTAAATCAGTGGAAGTTTGGGAAATATTTGTGCTGCTAAGGAGACAAACAGAAACTGGAACAAAATTCCAACATTAAATGACTGAAAATTAAGCTGAAGTTTCTTTTCTGATGATGCATTACCCTTTGCTTCAAAGATCGGAGGATAAAATGCATTCTCAATGTATATTATTAGCAGATCAAATTTAGTTTCTGCTATTACTTTCAAAGGATTTGGTGAACAGACAGTAGCATTAGTATTATCTATGCCTTCACTCAGACCTAGGGCTCAAAGATTAACAGCTGCAGATTTTATAACAGTTCTAATTCAGAGATAAATCTTATTTTCTTGAATTGGATGGGTAGGTAATGTCCTAAAGTTATTTAATTCTTAGGAACCATTGACTTTACAGGAATAGACTAAGAACTCATGACCATGAAAAATTGCTAATTGGATGAAATTAGATGAAAAAAATACCTCTAATGAGAAAAACAGAATAAGAATCCCATCTCCAAGGAGAGAGAGAGCTTTGAGTCATGCAGACATGGCTGCTGTGAGGCAAAAGTCCTGCTTGTTTTTATTAAACACTCTCATCTGCTTTCATTACATCAAATTATTTTTGTACGATGGCACAGCTTCAACAGAAGCATGCCTCCATTTACATAGTGATTAGGGCACATTAGGGGAAAACACGGTCAGAACGGGGAAGAAAGACGTAAAGGGGGGAATTTTGTGTGAGAGCAGACAGGACAGTGGACCACAACTAATTTTTAAAAGAGAAAGAGTGAGTCCTAGCTCTTGTTCTGAAAGACAGCAAGCCTCTCTTTTCAGAGGAAAGTTCCAAGCAGTGTGTCCTAAATAGACAAACACCTCTCCTGGTGTCTCAGGCAAGGTGCCAAATGTAAGCTATGTTTCTGTGTTCCATCTTTGTGCTAGGTTTCTCCCTTCATGTTGAGGTATCCAGTCTCAATTTGAGATACCTAATTTTCCATATCGACCACATAGGGGAATTCCTACAACTCACATCTTGAAGTCCACTCTGGGTGCACTTAGGGGAGTGCTATTTAAAAATCTTTTCTGTCTCCCTAAATTAGCATGTAGTCTTCATTTTATAAACTATGCATACCCCTTTCTTGATTTTACTCATCTATATTTACCTCACCTTAACTCTCACTAAGAGAGCTCAAAGGTAGCTCTCACATCATGCCAACTGGACAAGAATAAGTACTCCACATTAAAAACTGTTCCACACCCTTACGCTTGGAAGTCTACCATGTCTCATTAATAAACTATAGTCAGTTATGTCAACAGTTCTCTGGGAAGGAAGAATAAATAGATTCACTGTGGCATATGTATACATAGATATATATAAATATAGATAGATATTAAAGCAAAATGAGCAGGTTACTTGAACATAACAAACCACTTAAGTCAGTAGTTACTGTTGCCATCACTACCGAACAAAGGCAGGAACCCACCAAAACTAACATTTAGAAGAGAAATGTCACTTTGATCCTTTGGAAGAGACAAGAGATTACCCGTTGTAATCTGATCCCCACTTAATGTGACGTTTATGTGTAACTGGAGAAGACAGTCTCCTTGAAAATTAGGTCCCACTACTCCTTTTCTTGCAATTAATAATAATAATAATATAATATATATATATATTATATGTATTTTATATATATATTATATAATATTATATATATAATATTAATAATAATAATAATAACAACAACAACTTTGTCCACAATCATTATTTCATTTTTTTTTTATCTGCTGCTTCTCTCTTCATTTAAGAAACCTTGTGCGGTGCCTTTCTGTCAATACATTGTTATGCCATCTCCTCTCCAAACCATGAAACTTCAGGCTATGAAAAGCAGTAATGTAATAAAATATAGGAATAAGAATAAATCAATTCCCTGTTTAAAAAATCTATTTTCCTTATTCTTTTTCCTTTCTCATAATTATGTTCGCTCTTCCATCTCAGCCTTCAACTCATCTCCATTTCAAATTCCCAATATGTCAATCTTTGCTTTTATTTCATCTATGCCCTTCTCTCTTTCCTGTGGTGCATCCTCTTTTCTCTTTTAGATAAAAATAAACACATACACCTAAATAAGTTAAAAACATATTTTCTTACTACTACTGTTACCCCAGATCTTTCTGTATGTTCCATTGGCTATTCCATTTCTATGCCTTTACTTTCATACTATGTTCCAAAGTCTGATTATAACCTAACCTTTTTTTCCATCACCTTTGTTACGTGATCTGTTATAACTCTTCTTACAGTAGGCTTTTGATCCTAAGCACTAGCCACAAGTATGTTTGTGGCAGTTCAGCCTGTCTATTGAAGGAACTTTATGCCAGCATCTAATTGTGAACTACAGGAAGAGATTAGCTAAACCAAGTCTCATTTTCACATTTTTCACTCCATCAGTAAAGTCTATTTGTTCAAGATTACTTCATATTTTAAGTGACAGATAATAACCAAAAGACAGCTTTGTATGGGCAGGAAGAAAAAGCACTCCTCTTGGGTGAAAAGTTAAACGATGGTTGCAATCTTCAAGAGGTATCAACACGTAACTTGCTACCAGTAACACCTGACAGTAAGACCAGGCAAGCCTAGAGACTTTTGTATTTCTCATTTTGGCCACCCTTCACTTGCAGATTAGATCACTGTCTTCATTTGCTCTTGCGTTCCACCTAGACAACCACAAAACCAGGAGTTTTCTTCAGCCATGCTATCTCCATTTGTTCACTCATACTGAAGAGGGATGAATCAGCTTTCATTTGACCACAGGAGACTTTATTTTATTTTTTTTTTCCCAAGCCTAGACTATGCTCTTCTGCAATCAGAGGCCCTCAAGCAACCAGTTAGGCAAGAGCTTACCGAGAAACCAGCCAGGCCATGAAATGTCTAGAGAAAACAAGACAAAAAAAGTCTCCAGTTCAGCTCTGTTGTTCAAGTGGTATTACTGAAACTAACATAGGCAAAGATTTTTTACCACGTGACAGTTTAAGAGCATTCATTTAATTTAGGTATAAAATATTGAGTTCAAATATTCCACACTCAGCCAGCAACAGTTGTCAAGCCCCACACACACACTAGATTGGATCACGGCACAGGGGGATACAAATCCACATTCTTCAGATGATAAATCAACCAAATGGCTGACTGCAGACATAGGACTGGGTTATTCTCCATCTGCCCATTACAAAATTCCCCTGGTGCTCTCAGCACCAAAAGAACCAAGATAGTGGTCTGATTTGGTAAGATCTTCTTGTGTTATCAGTGTTTCCAACTGTTGAATATGGATATCTCATGATGTTAAAAAACACACAGTTCCGGTGTTCTGATCCTATACAACTCTGCCCTTTAACAGATCAACATATTTCTCAGCAAATATTTTATCTCTGAAATAATTCAAAAAAATGAATTACATTCAGTTGAAAACAGCTTGCCTAAGCATACATTTGAGGCAGACAATCATCTCACTTCATGCTAATTCTTGGATCTAAAGAGAAAAAAAAAAAAGAAAAAAGAGAGATTTTTTTCTTTAAAATGAGGGGAAAACCCTATAAGATGACTAGATCTGGGGTGCAAGATAACACAGACAATTTCCAACATAAATGCTAGTTATTAGGTGTCATGTAGAGTCAGGAGTTGCCATGGAATCCATTTGCTTCTAAACCAGCTCCTCCTGCTGGAATACTTTCTCATTATTATTTCTTTCAGTAGCACAAAAGGAGCTGGCTAGAGAAGAAATGTTATTTTAAGGTAAAGTTTCTACTACGTCTGCAATCAGACATGAAATTAAAATCTAAATTTAAAGCTATATTTCTGTTCAAATGTAAAGCTACGTTACTGTGGTCAGAAGAACAAAATTGTAGGCTGTTTATAGATTCAGTAAAGCAGAAAAAAACAAATTATAGCTTAAGTCTTTCTTACAGCTGTCTTCCCATGAGTGAAAATAAATGTCATATCTGAAGGCTGCTGTTTACATTTTCCCATTATGCTTAACTTTTAACATTTTCGTACTAGTTATTCCATGCAACAGCAGCCTCATTACCAGCCTAATTACCAATGTCCTTGTATGCAGAACAGTGTGTGTATGCTGGACACCGGGTTTATTAGACCAATGAACTCACTTGTTGTGATGTCAGTTTCAATAGATGGATTTTACAAGAAAAAAAACTGTGATCATGCCTTCAAACTCTTGACATGCTGATTGTTGGGTTTCAATTCTTTTGCATACAATGTACTGTGGTGAGGCTGGAGGACAATACTGGAAAGTAACCAGCAATATTAGAAAACTATGTCAGTGATTTGCAGCTTGGCATGTTAATACTTATTATTAATATTATTGTTTATTATAGACATTGACTAGCATTGCATCTGGAAGCTCTAAACAGAAATAGGATTCTATTGTGATCAGCACTGTATGGAGATAAACACAGCCCTCGCCTCCAAGAGCTTGTATTGTATGACCCAGTCTTGTAAACTGATCTGGGCAGATAGATTCTTGCGCCCCTGCAGAGTGCCCCAGCCCTCCTACATGGTCTGAGCTTCCTACATAGCCCTCATGTGGAGAAAGAGCAAGCAAACTTCAGGTGTGGGGAGCCCAAGCATTTCTGATCTGCTTCTCTCCCACCCTCCCACAGCAGAACTACACCCAAGTGAAGTTTTGGCAAATCCACCATCTTACTGAACTGGTTTTTAATCTTAGTCACTCCTTAGTGTGTGGTGGCATAAACATCACAAAGTCACTGAATGGTTGAGGGACCTCTGCAGATCATCTAGTCCAACCTCTCAAGTCTTCTCTTCTCCAGGCTAAACATGCCCGGCTCTCTCAGCCTTTCCCCATAAGAGAGATGATCCAGTCCCCTAATCATCTTCGTAGCCCTCCACTGCACTCTCTTCAGGAGCTCCATGTCTCTCTTGTACTGGGGAGCCCAGAACTGGACACAATACTCCAGCTGTGGCCTCACCAGGGCTGAGTAGAGGGGCGGGATCACTTCTCTTGACCTGCTGGCAACACTCTTCTGAATGTGCCCAGAATACCCTTGGACACCTTGGCCACAAGGGCACATTGCTGGCTCATGGTTAGTTTGTTGTCTGCCAAGTCTCCCAGATCCCTCTTCACAGAGCTGCTCTCCAGCAGGTCAGTCCCCAGCCTGCACTGGTGCTTGGGGTTATTCCCCCGCTAGGTGCAGGACCCTGCACTTGCCTTTGTTGAACTTCACGAGGCTCCTCTCCTCCCAACTGTCCGGGTCCCTCTGACTGGCAGCACAGCCCTCTGGGGCATCAGCCACTCCTCCCAGCTTTGTAACATCTGCAAACTTTCTGAGGGTGGGCTCTGTTCCATCATCCAGGTCCCTAATGATGAAGTTGAACAGGACTGGACCCAGTACAGACCCCTGGAGGACACCGCTAGCTACAGGCCTCTTACTAGACTGCACCGCTGAGCACAGCCCTCTGAGCTCTGCCATCAAGCCAGCTCTCAGTCCACCTCACTGATCACTCATCCAACCCACACCTCCTGAGCTTACCTATGAGGATGTTATGGGAGACAGTAACGGACTTGCTGAAGTCCAGGTAGACCACATCCACCACTCTCCCCTCATCTACCCAGACAGTCATTCCACCACACGAAATCATTGGTTAACCATGATTTCCCTTGATGAACCCATGCTGACTCCCTTGATGAACCCATGCTGACTCCTCCCAATCACCTTCTTTTCTGCCACATGCTTAGAGATGACCTCCAGGATGAGCTGTTCCATCACCTTTCCAGGGATGGAGGTGAGGCTGACTGGCCTGTAGGTTCCTGGGTCTTGCCCTTTTTGAAGACTGGCATGACACTGGCTTTCTTCCAGTCCTCAGGCACCTCTCCTGTTCTTTATGACCATTTAGAGATGGTGGGGAGTGGCCTAGCAACAACATCTGCCAGCTCCCTCTGCACCCATTAGTGCATCCCATCAGGGCCTGTGGACTTGTGGGTGTCAAGTTTGTATAGATGATCTCTAACATGATCCTTCTCAACTGAGGGGAAGTCTTCCTTTCTCCAGACTTTCTCTTTTGTCTCCAGGGTCTGAGCTTCCTGAGGGCTGGCCTTATCAAAGATGGCATTCGGTAACTCTGCCTTCTCTGTATACTTTGGCATCAGGACACCCACCCCATTTCGCAGCAGGCCCCCATAATCTATCTTTTCTTTATTCTACCTTAAGTTACTTGTATGTGTAGAAGATACCTGTAGGTACTACTCAACTACAGAACAAGAGTCAAGCTTCTGACTGTTAATTACATTTCTTCAACATCAGCTTCTGGCCGTTATTTATGTCTCTTCAGCTGAGAAGTTTTGTTCCTGCCAGGAAATCAGAGCAAGCTCTGTGCCATATGCCAGCCTTCCCTCTCAGCCACGGTATTTTCTAAGATCCTATAACTGCAAGTAGACTCCTGCATGCATGCAGAAGTCTGTGGTACCTCCCAGGAAGCTCCCCAGCATGCTGCGGTTTCTGGGACAGGCACTACTTTTGAAATGCAAAAGAGCACATAGGAGAAGGCTAGGACAGAGAACCCTTTGCACTGGAGGGAAAGTAGAAGGTCATTGCCGCCCTGCAAGGAGCAGAAGCAGCCCAGTGTCCGGAAACCACAAGGACTGGGGCTGTGGAGATGGGCCAGCAAGCTGCTACGGCAGGGCTCACCCCACACTACCTTAGCAAGGAGAGCTGGGGCTGATGCAGGGGTGGCAGCTGGGGTCAGGCCAGAGCCCATGTCATCAGGAAAGTCCATGGGGGCAAGGCAGGACCAAGGTCAAGCCATGTCCTGATCAGCAAAGTCTATGGCCAGATGGCTGCTCTGACAAGTGGCTGGCTTTAGTCATGTACCAACAGCATGTTGTGCCAAAGCCAAAATTAAAAACAGACTCCAGCAGATCCTAAGGTTTTGGCATGTTTCAAAAATGTATCATCACTGAACTATCAGCAGACCTAAGAAATTGTGATTCTCTGCTCATCTCACAGCTATATCTGAGAGGAATTACATGAAGCAAACAAGCCTTGGAGCTTCCTCCCTCCTACTGCAAGTAGTGGTCTTGTAGCAGCTTCTCAGGAGAGGCACTGTGGGGAAACTGTCTCTTAATTGGCTCTAGTTTCAGCTGGTTACACCCAGTTGTCACATTATGTAAATAAGAGTCCTGCCATCAGTGAAGAATAGTCAGAATTCAGGGGTTAGACAAAGCATTTCAACAGTGAGGCGAAACCTAAATGGAAAAAAAAAAAAAAAAAAGCCAGGGGCCAAGCCTTGGGAAACACCCACAGCAACAGATTTAGCTTTGTCTGAAATAGGTTAAAACGGGATTCAAGCTTACAAGTCTGGCGCTGTTTCCCTGTGCCCCTTTCCCATATATGCAATTGATCCCACAGTGTTTTCCTGAGAGGCATCACCTCCTCTGTATTACTACTAAAGAGAACAGTAGCAGACTCAGTGCATACTGCAGTGGCCATTGGGCATCTATTCACCACGTGGGTGATGCAGATGAGTAGAGACAGGCTTGTAGAGCACCCAAATAATTCAGAAAACGTTTAGCAACAGGGCTTGGTGTATAATGCTTGCAGACATGAAATTAATCACTGTCATAACCACAAACAGGTACGAGACCAAAACAAACACAGCTCCTATTAAACTCCACGTGGGGAATACTTCCATCGCAGCACACAGCTGCCAACATCCCGGTGCTCGTAAAGCACATGGAGTGCACGTGGTACCAGGTACACTGCCCCGCAGCCCTCTGCCTTGGCCTCACCAAGTGAGGTGAGGGGAGGCTGGAGACAGAGCTTTAGCACAGCAGAGGCTCCCCGGGCTACAGATCTCATCTGGAACTGCGTGCGCTATGCCGGAGCACGGCGTGTCCTCGAGGTGGGCTGAGCTGCTCCTCGAAACCCAAGCGGAGATACACGCCTGCCCTTGACCTCTTAATTACGGGGCTGACTGTAAGCAGGGGCCGTGCAGCGGGCCCCACTATTCCTCAGCATTACTCTTTGGGGTGCTGAAATTCGGACAGGCTTCTGCTGACAGGCTCTCCCCGACTCATGAAATAACTGCTCAGCTAATGAAAGCCAGGCCTCGGCGAGGGAGCTCTGCGCGATAGCGAGGGGCTGGAGGAGCCTCGGCGGCGTGGCCACCTGAGGCAGTGGGCGTCCAGAACAGCAACCAGAATAATTGGGGGGGGGGAGAAGAAGGGGGAGCAGCCCCACGCCACAGGGGGCGCTCCGAGCGCCACACGGCGCCGCCTGCGCGCGCCCCCGCGCGTGCCCGCGCCCGCGCCCCCGCGCGGGAGGCGGCGGCGCTGTGGGGAAGGGTGGGGGCGGGGCGGGCGCTGAGGCGCCGTTTCCCGCGCTCGTGCCGGCGGCGGGCGCGGCGCGTGGGGCGAGGCGGCCGTTGGCGGGCGGCCGTTGGCGTCGCGCGCGTGGGGGAGTGGGAGGGGAGGGGAGAGGAGGGGAAGGGAGGGGAAGGGAGGGGGGCGTCACGGCGGGAGCTCCGTGAGGGGCAGCCGTGAGGGAGAGGCGGTGGGGCCCGGGAGGAGCTTAGCGTAGGAGCTTGATTTGTTTCGGGCTCCTACCTGTTTGTGGTTACGGGTCTGGTTAGGTTTGTGTCTGTGAGCACTGTACGCCCGCCAAAACTAAAATAAATAAATAAATAAATAAATAAATAAATAAATTTTTTTTTGGCTTCTTCAAGTTTGTCGTTTCTTCCAAGTTCGTTCCCGTGCCCGTCCCGAACCCCTCAGCCCTTATACGGGCGTTTCAGCTCGATGCTGGCGTTCCCGGGCTTCTTTGGGAAAATAGAAAAAGAAAAAAGTGCCCGAGAGTAATTGTTATTTACCATAAGGCTGATTTCTTCCACCGTTTCTTCGTGTTTTCTTTCGCTGCCTTACGTCCCGGTAAGATATCTCGGTTTCCGATCATTATCAAGAGTGTATTCAATAAGATAAGGGCTAAAAGGCACTGACCTTTGACACCGCTGGAAAAAAAAATAAATATGAATATAAATCATCTTGTTACATTTACGCCAAAGCCAAGAAAATTGAGAGGAGTGCATGGCCAAGCAGAGTGCCCTCCCGAAAGCATCGCTTAAAAAGTCCGACGACACAAAGCCTAAAACTGTCTGAAAGTTACCGAGAGCGACCAGCAGCCGTGCTGTGCTGGTGGTCGTTTGCTCCAATTCTGCAGTATTTCGGTGATTATTTGTGGGAGATGCGTTCGGGATCGCTTATATCCGAGGGTCTGTTAACTATTTCCTGCGTTTGGTTGGAGAATCCGCTTTCTCGTCGCCCTGCTTCCCCTAATAACATCCTAATACCATTAGCAAGGGGAGGAATAAAGCACCTAGAGCACGGCGTGGGTCTGGGAGGTTAAGGTCTAGATCAGTTAAAACACATTAATTGCTTCTGGACCGTCTCACAGTGCGTGTGCCGTGTGTATTCACGTCAATATCGCCCCGATTAGGGCACGGAGGAGAATTCACCTCACACAGCAGCTCACCAGGGTACCTCGGGGCTCGCAGCTGAAGTTACCGGTCCCTTATCAAGGGTCTCAGCCGTGAGGCGGGCACGGAAGCGCAAGCACCCCCGGGGGTGTGCAGCTCGGGAAAAGGAAACTCGTCTCGTTTAAGGACAGCCGAGTTTTGGTGTGCGCTCTTTGACCGTGAAGGTCTGTGCGAGGTCGGGTCCTGCCTGCTTGCCCGGACCAAGTGCAGGGAGGTCTGATGTCTCGAAATCCGCCCGCACGTAATACCAGGCCGGCTTTTTTTTTTTTTTAAGCAATCGTGAGGTTGACCTGCACGGTTAGACCGCTGGTAGTTACCTTTATAAAAGGCTAGCAAGAGAGCAGCGTATAGGCAGTGTCCCAGCACTTTACAGACCTCTCTGCCTACGGAGTGGTGGCCACCTTATTCCTTAGGGGGGTAATCGCGTCCAAATTCACAAACCATTAAATAGACCAAACCACGCCAGAAATGTGCTGGAGAGGAGACTGGATCGGATTTGTCCTATAGGGAAATGACCCAGTAGGGCTTTTATTTCTTTTCTTTTTTTTTTTTTTTTTCCTCCCGCTTTGATTTGCGGAGCGCTCCCCCTCTCTCCCCACACGCACGCATGCTGCACGCTGCGCCTGGCTGCACAGCTCCCCACGGCGTGCAGCTGGAAGCCCGGCTCCTTCCCTTGCCTCGTTTTGCCCTCAGCCTCCCCATCTCACAGCTCCGGCTTTCTGAGCACGAACCGCGTTCCGGCTTGGTCGCTCCCCCGCTATCACCAGCGACTGGCTGAGGACAACGAAGCCGGTGGCTGCGGATCGGCCCGGCTTCCCGGCCGCTCCGAAACTGCCCCCCGAGAGCTGTCGGGGGCTGCCCCGGTGCTAAGGGGGGTGCGAGGCAGTGAGCCGGGCCGTGCTCAGCCCGACTGCCTTGGGGAGCCGAGCCTCTGTGGCACCCCGTCCCCGCAAAGCTGCGGGACCCGACGTTGCCCTCGCCGAGCTCCTGCGGAGGGGCAGAAGTGCGTGCAGCTCATTTACCCCCCCATTTTATTTTATTTTTTGCCTTTCCCCCAAACCAAGAGTTAGAAAAGACGTTTTGTGCTGACAAACACGCCGTGAGCTACCTGGCGGCGTCAGCCCAGTTGTTACCCATATGTCCGAATACCCTCCAGGAGACGTCAGAGCCGCTCAGCCAGACAGCTACCTCAAATGGAAACCAGAACCAGGATGAGTTTTCTCCCCCCCCCCCAAGCCCTCTTTGCACCTGACAGCAGTGGCACTCAGTAAAGCTTTAGAAAACTCCGAGTCACCTTCCCCTGGAGCAGCGAGCGTTTTAAAACATACCTTGGGGGCGCAGGAAGGGTGCTATTTCCCCCCTTTTTCTCGTCTATTTTTCTTTCTTTCTTTTCATTTTTTTTTAACCTTGACTAAATGACGGAGGAGCTGCTGAACGCTTCCCCCCGTGGTGCCCCTGTTCCCCCCGGTGACCGCGGGGAAGGTTTTCCACCGAAGGGCGAAGCGAGATGACAGGCAGGCTGCCCCTGCCAGTGGGGCGAAAGGCACGGGGAGGGGGGTGTTTCAAAGGCGATTTTGTTGACATTTTTTGTTCTTTCCTAAACCAAGGACGTCTCGTCTTCCTCGAAACATTTCGACGGCTGCCTGCCAGCGCGATTTAATTCTGAGCAACTATCTTAGCCGGACTCTTGCACCGACCGTCTTGGCAGGCACGCCAGGCGAAATTTCAGGCGTCCCTTCTGGTTTTAGGGAAGGCTCCCCGGCCCCTCTGAGCCCCCCCAGGGCTGTTCTCCTGCTCTATCTCCTTCAGCTGGAGCCGCGCCTGCCTTTTTTCAGGGGACCGGCGAGATTAGGAGTAGCCTCGCTCCCCGGGAAAGAAACCCCCGAGCTCCGCATCCACTTTTGAAAAGCTTCCGTCTCCTGGTGCTTGAGATGGCTTGAGGGCTGTTTTTTTAATTTATTTTTTATTTTTTTTTTTTCCCAGTTTCTGGGATTTTTTCCCCGTCTATCGGGAAGATTTCTAACAAACACACCCCCGTCCTCACATTAACCCCCAGCACCGGACTGGGCTCAGCGCATCCCCCGGGCTGATCTCAATCCCGAATGTGCTCAAGGGGGCAGGGGCCGGGGCCGCTGCTGATTTCCTCGAGCACGTTCACGGGGCGGGGTGGGCGAGAACCCCCCAGAAACACCAAACCTCAACAAACTCAACCCAAGAGCCCCAAATCCATCTTTTTACCCCCCAAATCCATCTCTTTAACCCCGAATTCATCTTTTTTTACCCCAAAATCCGCATTTTCTCCCCCACCCCCCACCCCCCCCACGGCCGCCAGGCGCTGCGTGGGCCGGCACACGCCGGGGGGTGAGCGAGGGGCTGCGTGCGGGAGCGCGCCCCGCGCGCGTCCCCCCCCCCCCTTCCCTCCGCGCCCCCGCGGGGTCAGAGGGCGGGCGCGGCCGGCCCGGCCCCGCGCACGGGTGATCGGGGAGGGGGGTGCGGCCGCGGCGCGGTGACGTCACCGCTCCCCCCACCAATGGGCGTCCGGGCGCGGGGCGGCGGCGGCCAATGGGCGGCGAGGCGGGCCCGTGAGTGGCATTAAGGGGCGGGCTCGGCCCGCGGCCGGGGGAGAGCCGAAGTTGCGCGGCGAGGCTTTGGGGCGTAAAGAAGTTGTCAGGCGCTCCTCGGCCGCAAATTAGGGCTCCTTCATTAACACCACCCCCACCCAGCCCGCCAGAGGCACAGCCCGAGCGCTGATAAAGGGGACGGGGCGGCGGCCATGCCCGTCCGCCCGCCGGTGTGAGCAGCCCCGAGAGGCGCAAACTTCCCCCCTCTCCCCCCCCCACCCCACCCCAGCCTCCCCCCCCCCCGCTCTTAATGAGCCAATTAAAGAGTTGGGCTCCTCGCCCCGGGAGAGCTCTCCGCGGGCCGCCGAGCTCGGGGACTCAAGGTAGGTGACAGAGGAGCACGACCCAGCCACGCTGCAGCCCCCCCCCGGCCAGGAGCCGCAGGGATGTTGCGGGACCAGGCTTTGGGGCGCTCCCCGCCACGCACGGACGGAGGGAAAGGACAGAGAAAAATGATTATAACAGCCACCCCAAAATAATAATAATAATAATGATGATGATAATAACAGTAATAATGGGAAGGATTGCTCGGGGCCGAGCAGAGCCAGTCTGCTTTTGGGCAGCGGGCAGAGCCCGGCCGGAGCGTGAGGGTTTCAAATAATATTAATAATTGTAATAATAAAAAGGAATCAAGGGGGAAGAAATACCGTCAGATTGGCAGCGGGAGCCCGTGGTGCCCGGCCAGCCCCGCCCGCAGCCGCTGCCCCCGGGTGTCCCCGCTGCGGCCGCCAGGTGCCCACCTGGGCTGGGTGTGGGAGGAGAGTGCGGGGAAGGGTCCTCGGCAGGCGCGCTAGACGTGAAAACAGACTTTTTTTTTTTTCTTTTCTCCTTTTCTTTCTTTCTTTCTCTCCCCTCTGGTGGGAGAAGGTGCTACACCCGCCGGCGGCTGGCTGTCGGTTGTGCTTTCCGGAGGCTGCGGCGCCGGGTAAGGGCGCGCTCACCCCAGCACCGCCGTGGGCTCCGCAGAGGCTCCCAGGACGGTGCCCAGCGCCCGCGGAGGCAGCCCCCGGCCGCGCATCTCGGCCTCGGACCGGCGGCGGATCACGGGGAGAAACGGGATTATTATGACCCTCTTCCGAGGAGCTATGCTGTCCGCGACGAGTAGGAGAAAAGGCCAGAAATACCTCATTTGGTTGCTGCGTGGTGCCGCAAGCTTTTAGCTTTTTTTTTTTTTTTTTTCCCCTCCTGCAGTTGCTTGGAGTCTCTGAGCTGCATTGGATAAATGCCTTTCCCTTCCGATTGACTCTGCTTTTCAGAGAATATTTGTTCTTTTTTTTTTAAGAACACCTCTCTGGTCTTCGACACTTGTTTTCATTTTTACGCGAACGATTTCTCAGAGCGATGGCCGCGCTCGCGATCCCTGCCTGATGCTTCGGAGAGATGAATTGCAGCTGAAAGTTTTCCCTCCACCTTTGGATGAATCTCTGGAGCTTAAATTGTAGGAAGGAAGGGGGAAAAAAACACGATGAAAGAGAAGTCCAAAAATGCTGCCCGGACTAGGCGGGAGAAAGAAAACAGTGAATTTTATGAACTGGCTAAATTACTGCCCTTGCCCTCAGCTATCACCTCTCAGCTGGACAAAGCATCCATAATCAGGCTCACCACCAGCTATTTAAAAATGAGGGTGGTTTTTCCAGAAGGTAGGTGGGAATGCCTAATTCGCCTCTATTTCCACTCCGATCCAGGTGTTGCTTGCTTTTAAGTAAACTGCATCGGGTCGTGTGCTTGGAGGCAGGGTGCTCTCCGCTGCCACTTTTCTCTGTCGTGAGTACTTTCGCTTCAGTTCATGTGACAGATTTGGTCGGGGACTTAACGGGGCTTTTGTCAACACCTCGAGGCACCGAGCTCTGCTGCGTGTGCTACTAAAGCAAACAGGAGTTTCTTTTCCCCGCCTGTGGATGGGCATCCCCCGCGCAGCAGTGCATGGGAAAAGAGGGGACGATTCACCCCTATTTATAGCTATACCGTGGGGGGAGTTAATATATGGGTAAATATTTACATAAGTCTATGCAAAGTCCTAAAGCCTTAGCTCAAGTCCCGAGCAAGGTACGCCTTACAGGTACGGCACATGCACACGGCCGTGCTCGCACACAACCCAAATAAATAAGCCAAGCGCACCGGGTCGCATCGTGGCCAGTCCGAGGACCTCGGAAACTCGTAGCAGAAGTTTTGTTCTCGGCCGTAACCCCTCACAGTGCAAACAGTGGGGCCGAGCCCGGGCCTGGGCGCTGGGACAGCAGCAGCGAACCGAGCCCCAAGAGCCCCAGCCTGTGGGGCAGGGTGGGGGGGACAAAGCCGCCCCCTCGGGGCGTCCGGGAGGCTGCTGGGGACAGCAAACGGCGCAGGAAAGCTAGGAGGGTTCTGTCCCTGTTCTCTGTCTGCAGTTTGTGTGAGGTGTAGGAAAAAAGAGTGGGGAAATGTTTGGAAAACCTTTTATTTGGGTTGGGGTATCGTCTGCCGGAGAGGCAAAGCAGTGAGAGGTTTGGTTCGGTTTGTTTTGTTTTCTTTCCCTTCTGGTAACAAAATTCTCCACATCTGTCGTTGAAAAGCGTGGGTACATGAGAAACGGGCTCTGCCTTTTCCGTCGGGTCTGTGTGTCAGTCGGTCTGTCTGTCGGTTTGTGTTGTGCTAATCCAGAGTGGGTACACGACCCGCCTTGGGTTTGATTTGTTTGTTTGGCTGGGGTTTTATCCCGACGAAGTCGGTGAACTAGTGGTCTTCGTTGTACTTTTTAAAGGTTAATATTCAATCGGGGCTTTGGGGGGAGGTACCCCCACCGCTACGTGTGAACCCTCAGAGCCGGAGTCCGTAGCAGTCATTTCCAACAGAGTGCATCTCGCAGTAATTTCTTTAAGCAGTGTTCCGCATCTCCGAGTAACTTAGACCCAGAGAAGGGGGTAAATGAAAGCCGTAACACCCGAAAGCTTAAAATAAAAAAATTAAAACCTTCGTCAAAACACGTTGCTATTCTATGTGATCTGCCTCCCTGAAGATCATTACGCGAGGCAGCCCTCTGCCTAAAAGCAGCCCGAGTTGTCCTTTATACTGTCAACGCATACTTTATAAAAATAAAGCCATTGCAAACTCGGCTGCCCACGCTGTTCCTAAAAGGATTATTAGCACTGATTTGTCAGCTCCTGCAGTCTCAGTGGGCTACCTTTCTGCGTGATTTCGAGCAGGTCTCGTCAATTACTGGCGCCTATGTAGCGGGCTGTTTGATCAGAAGAAGCATATGGTGTTGCTTGTAGGCTGGGAGTAATCACGGGAAGAGAAGAATAGCCGAGCCCCGTCCCTCGGTGGCAGCGCAGGATGCTTCAATGCCCTGGGGAACCGTGTGGCGAAGTGCGCCGGGGCCGGGGCCGCTGCCGGCCGCAGCAGATGCTAATTTGAGCCAAGAGACGGAGGAGGAGGAGGCTCGGCAGGGTTTTGGAGGCAGCGAAGCCTCCGGAGCCCGATTAAAGGGAAGCTGCGCGTTAAAAACGACGGCGGCAGGCGGGCACCCAGGGGCTCGTCCCGCCGGGGCTCCGCGAAGGTGCGGAGTGGGGTGCGCGGCCGGCCCCTGTCTGTCCGTGTGTCCGTCCGTGGTGGCACAGGGGCCGGGAGGGGTGGGGTGGTTTCCCAGCACCTTTCTCAGGAAAGGAGAGGTGGAGGCAGCCAGGAAAACCACCCACCCGCAGCAGAAACCTTGCAGGAAGAGGGAGGCCGGGGCTGGAAGCGGGGAGGACGAAGCAGGAGGGGGGGCTCTGGCTCGGTTTTCCCTGGGGAGAAAAGCTCTGCAGGCGCTGGGACAGACCCCGGGGGCCGGCTGAAGGCCTGGAGGCCGGCAGCAGGAGTCTGGGGAGCTCGGTGTGCCTCCCCTTCCAGCCGCCCTCCCAGGGAGGCCGGGTGTACCCCAAGTCCAGCAGGACAGGCGCCTCTCACCGGGGCGCACAGGCGGGGCTGGGCACCGGGGGAAGGAGCGCTGCGAAGGCTCCCTCGGCAGATGCCGGGAGCACCTTGGAAAGCGGAGATTTGCGATGCCGCGGCCACCGCCAGCTTTCCGCCCCGCTGCCGGGAAGCAGGGCACGACCCCGGGGCCCTGAGCAGCTTTGGTGCGGGGATGCGGAATTAGGAGGTGCGCGGGGCCGGGGGCTGCGCTCCCCCTCGCCGAGCCTCCAGGTGAAGGAGAAAAGCGCGCAGGGGCTCAGGTAGCTGCCGTCGTTTTGGTGCTAAAACTCGTTAAAAGAGGAGGGAGCCGGCGAGACACGGAGTGATTCAGGATTATCAGCTTTGGGAAGGCTGGAGGTCTGCTGGATTGCTGAGAACCATAGGGAAGGGAAGAGTTGTTGTGTTTTGTTTTAAAGAGTACTTTCTAATAAATTCAGTCTTGAGTTAGCAGTCATAAAAAACAAACAAACAAACAAAAACTAAATTTAACATTAAACAGCTAAGGTATCTAACGAACTAACGTAGCGTCAAAAACTGATGGAAAATGATCCGGGGGATAAAATATTTTTTTCTCAGATAAGATGCGGTCGCTCTGACTAGGGCTAATCCTTTACTAGATCCAAAAGTAAAAACGAAAAAAAAAAAAAAAAGTGGCGCAATACACATGCATAGATTTCTAAATTAAGGAATATTTCCATGGTCCCATTCCCCTCACACGAACAGGCAGGGAAAAGGACCTTTTGCCATTTCTGTCCTATCGGACACAGATCGTTTCCGCGCAGAGCGGCGTTTTGATTTTCCAGACAAAAGCAGGGGCTGCGTTTACATAAACTTTCGCCGACTCGTGATGGTTAACATTTCAATATCGAAACCCTCAATCTTGTTTTATTTTAAAGGGGGAAGAGACGAGCAAGAAAAAAAATAATCCGTTTCCCACGTGGATAGGTGATTTAATGCTGTTTTTCCTACTGCTAAGGGAAATGATTGAGCATTAGGTTTCAGTGTTTATTTTCTTACAGAAGTTTTTCTCATTTAAGCTGCAGTTTGCACTCCCTGCTGCCTTCCCGCGTTTAATTCCAGTTTTGATGTGAATTTAAAAAGTGAAGTGCAGAACTAAACTCCTACCATGATAGTTGGGGAAAAAAAAAAAAAAAAAAAAAAAAAGCAGATTTATGAGTGGATAAAACCATATTTTCTTTAGAAACATCCTATCCCTTCTTAGAAACATGCGGCCGTTGTAGAATCGGAGGATTTTCTCAGCTTGTGTATAAATAGTGGGAGTTTGCAAGTGGAAACCCTTTTTCCCCCATTTTTTGTTTTTATTTTTTTCGGAATACACGAACTTTTATCTTCCGTAGAGCCGAGCAAATATTTGGCGCTAGAAAATTTCCTTTTTTTTTTTTTTTTTTTTTTCCCAGTTTGGGCACGGCCCCGTTTGTTTGCATTTCAGAGCGTGGTTCCATTACCTTGCGTGTGCCAAAGCGCTGCTCTTTCTTGCTGGAGCAGCGAATCCGCCCCGGCATTATTTTCCAGTGCCGTTTTCTTAATCGTGTTGTTTGTTTAGTCAACAGGGCTTTTCCTCCCTCTTATTATTATTTTTATAAAGAAAGCGGGATGCTAACTTATCTCCGCTTCAAATGAACACACATGATTTACCGAGATAATAAATCTTCGCAGAACCTTGCTAATGGCATCCGCAGGCAGTTGGAAACGAGCAGCGTTTTTTTTTTTTTTTTTTTTAAACGTCGCTTATTCCGCGGCATCTGAACCCTCCGACGGCGACCCACTCCTTCACGGAAGCCTCATTTGGCCGAGATTTCGAGTTATCATTAACCACCGCCTGCTAAATTAGCTGAGAAATCAGCCCCGCCGGGTGCCGGGCTAGGCGATAGGCGATGGCACCGCGCCGCGCTGGTAGCGGGCTGGTTAATTAAACGCTTAATCCAATCAGCCTAATTCCCCCGCACCGCACCCCGCTGCCTTTTTGCGCTGGGGGCCGGGGGCTCCTGGCCTCCATCCCCGCTGCCTCCCTTTGGGGTCGGGGGGAGCCCAGCGCCCTGCGGCCGGGCCGCGCCGTCGGCCCCGCTCCGGGACCGCTCTGCGGAGCCCCCCGGTGCCCCCCGAGCCTCGGCCCCGGCGGGGAGCCGCGGAAAGGGGCTCCGGGGCGAAGGATCCCCCGGATCCTTCCCGCCGCCGGGGGCTGCTGCTCTCTTCTGGCTGCCCCCCGCCCCGGCATGACCCTCCTCTTTCTCTCCCCCCCACCCCCCTTCGCTATCGGCAGACAAAGGAAGGGGTCGAGGCTGGTCCTGCGCTGCAGATGCTGGGAGAGGGACCGGTAACCCCGGGCCACGGAGCCTCCCGGGCCTCCCGCAGCCTCAACTTTTCCTCCGCCTGTGCCTTGGCCAAATCAGCAGCGGCGGAGGAGCCTCTCCCCGCTCGCTCGGGACAGAGGGGCGTCTTGCGACAGTCCCGCCGCTGGGTAGGGACGATACCACCCAGAGCCTTCATTGGCTGCCGCCTCTGAGGCTCGGAGCAGCCCAGCGGCGAGGGGAGGACGCTGCCTCCGCAGCGCGGAGCCGCGACCGCGGCCGTGGGAGCCGCCGTGGGTGGCGCTGGGCAGGGGGTGCGCGGCCGGGAGGAGAGTGGTGTCAGCGAGCTGAGCTCCAGCCTGGCTGAAACACCTCGGGGGTTTTGTGTTGCTTTGCTTTTATCCCCTCTCCCCTCTCTTTTTTTTTTTTTTTCTCCATTTTCTTTCTTTTTCTTTTTCCTTCTGACGGTGAACACCTCGTGTCCCAAATTGTTTATCTTCTTAGGGGAAAAAAATAAAATAAATAAAAAAATCCTCGAGTGGAGGAGGCTGTTAGGTAGGAGCCTCTAATCTATATTTTGTCAAGAGTATAAAGCTCGTTCCGAAAGGAAAGCTCGATCCATTTATTTTTGCTGCTTGCAATAACACAGCTGGATGATGCCTTGAGCTTTACGCTAGACGGTCGCTCATCAGTCATTCGCCAAGAACTGGCCTAAATGGTGCCTGTGGGATTAGGTCAATTTTAGTGGATCTACTTCGCCTCATTTGGTTACTAATTGGTTTCTTGTTTTATAAATCGAAATCTCATTTTCAGGAAATTACAAAGCCCATGCAGCCAGTCCATTGAGGTAATCCGTGGGTCGGGGGTATTTAAATGGAAATGGTTCCACAATGCATCAGGCATTAAGCAACAGTAAAACTTCGCCTCTGTTTCCAAATGAAATGTGAGCTCGCTAGCTCCTTAGATCCATAATAGATACATCCCTTCTAAGGCTACTTATGTAAATATGATAAACCAGACCCTGGTGGGGGAGGGGACGGAGGGGAAAGCAATTTTTATCTGCTAAGGTTAATGTGGCATATCTTGGAAATCTTCCAAAATAGATTATGTTTTGCTTTGTCTTCGGCCACTTTAGCTGGGAAAATCCTTTGCCTAAAAACGATTTAGTTATCCTTTCCCTTACAAAGCTGCTTGTTCCTATTCCAAACCTATTATTCTGTTGGCTCTCCAAATTACAAGAGAATCTTTAGATCTTGTTTCCAGCGTAATCCTGAAGCAAAAGGGAGAGCTGATTTCCTTGTTTTGTTTTAAATAGACATTCAAAGGATTTGCGGAATTTTCTGCGGTAGGTCAAGTGCGAGATATCGCAGTTTGCCCCCTCGGTAAAAGGAAATTGGATGTTAAAGCGAATACGGGGAAAAAATAATAAAAGAGGAATATCAATGGAGAGGTTTTCTCGCGTAATCTTTAAAAACAGTATTTAAAGGGCATCGGGAGAGCCCGTAGGTTTGGGAGAGCTGGGCTTGGCAGTGAAGAGCAACAGTCTCCGGCTTGAAAGTGCTGAAACATCTGGGAAATACAAAGAAGCGTCTCATGCGTTAGGATTTCCAAAAGCCGGTTCAGGTAGACGAGCGAAAACGTTTAATTATAAAACATTAACAGCCGCGGCCGAACAGCGTGAGCTTTCCACCCGAAGCATAAAGAAGAGCTCAGTGCTCCGTGAAGAACCGCGTTCCCGAAAGAAGTTAACCTGTAATGTCGATGAGCTGTTCATTAACCCGCAGAGGTCGGGTTATTTTCCCTTTTAGAAGAAGAAGAATTAGAGCCGTAAACCTAGATTAATAAGCAACTGAAATCAGAGGCGAGGATTTAGCCCCGGATAGGGAAACCTCGCGTCCAGATTTCCCTCTGGGTGGGGGGAATCTCGCAAGAGGCGATCCGGCTGCCCATCAGGGAAACCCCACAGCACTTGGGGGAAAAAAACACTCGCGTTATTTTATTCATTTATTTTTCCTCTTTCCCTGGAGCATTTGCCAGCTCCTCGCTGATTTCGAGGCGGGTGGGAAGAGGTGGCCCCGGGGTTCCCGCTGTATCCTCGGCCGGCAGAGCCGCTGGGGAGGAAGGCACGGCCAGGGGACTTGGGAGGGAACCTGGGAGGCTCGGGACGAAGCCGCCGCGTCCCCGTTAATTGCCGCGGAGGAGTTAATGGAAAGGATCCCGTTCCCCGCTGGCACTTGGCTCTGGGTACGCGCGGACGGGGGCCAGGCCAGAGGGATGCTCCCGGCTTTCTGGGGGCTGGGAAGGCAAGGAGAGGAGGGCTGTCCCTCCGGCAGGAGGTGGCCAAGGAAAGGGAGAGAAGAGGGGAAAGGCGAGCAGGAGAGGGGCGCGCGGCTCGGGCAGGGTGGCCGAGGGCTGATGCCCCGGCTCGGAGGCAAATCGGTAGCGCTGCAAAGAGCCAGCGCCGAGGTGAGGCCGCTCGATACAGAGGGCTGCCTGCTGGCGCCGCCTTGCCCGTTTGCGGGGACACAGTCGGGGAAAGGGGGGGCTGGCCCTGCGGGAGGGGACCCCCGGGTCCTCCGGCAGTGTCAGCGCTTCTTCGCCCTTGCTTCAGGGCGCAAGCGTGGAAAGCTTTAGACGCCCCGTTTATCAATATTTCAGTGACAACGCCGTTAAAAGGCATTGCCTCTGCGTAGTTTTACTCCGCAGGAGTAATTTCCATTGGGGTTTTACCCCCCCCCCTCACTTCGGGAAAACTCCCGGCGTCTGGAGTAGCGGGCAGGGCCGGGGAGAGGCAGCGCCGGGCTGCTGCGGGACAGAGCGCTCGTTCCGACAACGGAAAGGGGACGGGACGGGGCGCTTGGGGCTTGCTGGGGGAGAGGTCCCCTTCGCCGGACGCCCCCCTCACCTGGGCCGCCTCGCAGGTGCCTCTGGACACAGCCGTGGAGCCCCGCTGCATTTAGTGGAAGGCGCTTTAATTAGGGTGGGGTGAGTGAGGCTAGCTCTAAGGGAAAGCGCTTGACCAAGGGGCTCGGGCAGAGCTGGGGGAAGGCGCAGTTCCCAAAATGAGCGCCCGCAGCCCTCACGGACGGCACCCAGGGTCCCAGCCCGGCCCGGCCGGCTCTACCAAGCCGCTCATCCCCAACTCTGTCGCGCCCCGTTAACCGCATCCTTCTCTCGGCATCAAAGGCTTTCCCCAGCACACACCCTGCTTGCGTTTTAAATGGCTCTCGGGGCTGCCCAGGACCCCTTCGGCGATGGGAGAAGAGAAGCGTTCACCCTGCGGCTCAGGGAGCCGGCTGCCAGCAGCCAAAGGCTGCCCCGAATGAGCCGTTTTGTCTGGCACGCTGCTTCCCTTGGGTCTTATGAACGAACCTCACCGTTAACTCAAAATAGGTATTTTTCTCTAGTGGGAACTACGTCTTGAGCAACATCCACAAAAGTGGCTTTTTTGGTGCAAGGCAATCATGCCTACCTTTTTTTTTTTTTTTTTTTTTTTTTTTTAAGATTGTATGCACGTATGTTTTAAAGCGAAATCAAGTAAAAAATAAAGAAAAATTCCTCTCCAGCAGGCCAACAGGACCCAGTTTTGAATCTCCTCACGTTACTTTTTTGTGTCTCAAATAAACAGGACTCGGGGAAGCCTGGGGCCATTCCAGCCGAACCAGCCCGCTGGATAATGTTGGACGGGAGCTGGGATCCCATCTTTTGCAGGTACTGGTCTGGAAACGGCAGCCATGTGGTATTAATGATTAAAGAAATCATTCCCTCTTCTGAGCTTTTAATTGCCACCTTGACTAATTTTTAACTGTTCACGTGTTTCATTTAAAAAAAAAAAAAAAAGTGCCTCTAAAATACGAACAGCCGGGACTGAATGGGTGAACGTGGGTGTTTTGGGGACGTGGTTTGGTCCCCCTGGATCATTTGGCCCGGGTCTGCCCTGCACAGGGTCCGCAGCGAGTGGTTAACAGCGCACATTTTTTTCCCCAAATTAGCAGCAAGGTGACAAATCCCGGCAACGTGCAGAGCTTGAGGGTGATGCGGGGGCAGGGGCAGGTTGGAGGAGGCTGGGCTGGGCAGGAGGCTCTGCACAGAAATGAGCACAAGCGCTGCTCAGGTAGGACGCTTTTGGAAACTCGCTGCTGTCTGAGGGATGCAAGAGTGTTAGCAGTTAGCGTAACCGCGCATATTTGGTGGGATTGCGTGGTCTTTGACGCGTCCTTAATAGGACGGGTCTGTTCTGCTCCCGGCTCACCCAGAAGCCTCGTTTACGTCTGTCGAAATGTGCCTGACAAATCCTCTTGTCCCGTACGGACCTTAATAGCGCCGGGGAGGGTTTTAGACGCTCCTTGATCGTTTAAAGTCTCTTTAAGAAATGGTCAAGGGATAAAATCCCCCATGGCGTTTGAAATGGGGTGTCAGCGTTCAGGATATGTCGGGTGGACATATTCGCCACCGGGTAGGTGGGAACCCCGCTTAGATGCCAGGTGGGCTGTACCGCAGGACTTTGGAGGGATTCCTGTCTGGGGCTTGCCCGTCTCTTTCCAACTCTTTCGAATAATCACAGCCTGAACAGGAATGCGAGTTTTCTAGAATAAACCCGGAGGACGGATACTTCATGTGTCTGTCTCTCTGTCTTCATCCCTCCATCCATCGGCGGATCTCTCTACCTGTTGATCCGCACCCAACCCTGTTCCTCTCCCTCCTGACCCTCTCCTGCAGACGCTGGACGGTTTCATATTCGTCGTGGCTCCGGATGGCAAGATCATGTACATCTCGGAGACCGCCTCGGTGCACCTGGGCTTATCGCAGGTAGGCTGGGGGAGCTGAAACGGGAGGAGCGTGCGGGAGGTGAGCGGTACCTGCCACGAACCCTTCCTCCTCCTTTCTCGTCCTCTCTCACAGGTAGAGCTGACCGGCAACAGCATTTACGAGTACATCCACCCGGCAGACCACGACGAGATGACCGCCGTGCTGACGGCCCACCAGCCCTACCACTCTCACTTCGTGCAGGGTAAAGTGCCCCCCACCCCACGCATCCGCAAGCCCCCCTCGCCCCTTGTGGCTGCGGACGGGGCCGCGCATCCCTCACTCCCCACGCAGCTCACCGCACCTCTGCCTTCCCCCTCCCAGAGTACGAGATCGAGAGGTCCTTTTTCCTGCGGATGAAGTGCGTCCTGGCCAAGAGAAACGCGGGCCTGACCTGCGGGGGCTACAAGGTGGGTGCCCGGGGAGCCACTGCCCGGCCCTGCCCCGGCTGAACCCCCTGCCCGCGGGGGCTGCCCCAGCCCGGCGCTCTGCCCTGGGGTCCGCACCCAGGATGTCCCTCCGAGGGCCAGGTTAAGGAGCTCCAAGCACAAAACCAAGTGATCGAGTTCCCCGTGTTGATTTTTATTTATTTATTTATTTATTTATTTAATTATTAAATGATCCTCGCACAGCCACCGAGGTTCCCGAGCTGTCCGTGAAGGCTGTGAGGTGACACGGCGCAAAACCCGTGCCTGTATTTATTTCTTTATTGGGTGTCGCTCGTCAGCGCCAGGGGCAGCTCTCCAAGCCGCGGGCTTTTTGCTCGGGTGTTTTCCACAGCTCTGCTCAGGGCTCCTGCCTGGGGACAGCCCCTGCTCTCCTGTCTTCTCACTGCTTCTGCCCCATCTGCGCAGAGACAGAGAGCCGTGGGTACCCGAAACGCCAGGAGATGTTGGGCCACGGTATCCCGTAGAACATCTGCGAAGATTACACCAGGGAGAAACACTCTAGTAACAGAAGAGTAAGGTTGGAAGTACGCAGCAGTAATTTGCAAGGATGCATTTAGGAGGTACACCTAAATCTACGTCCAAAGATGCATTCTGGATCGTGCCTGCTCTATCTGTGTAATAGACATATCTTAGGCATGTGACATACGCACACATGTAAGCCCTTTCTCTCACACGCATACACTCTTCATTACAAAGTTGTAACTGGCTTGGCACTTCCGCGTCTTTCCTCTTTAGAAGAATAATAAAAGCGTAGTTAGGAGGTGGTCCAAAAACCACTTAAGTCAGTGGAGGAGAAAAAAAAAAAAAATCTCGTTGACTCGAACGGGCCTTAGATCAGCGCTGAACTTTCGGATGAAAAATCCCCGGGCAGCCAGAGGGGAAGGGCAGGAGCCCCCAGGCAGGGGTGGTTTGCTCCGAGCCCCCCCCGCCTCAGCGGCCGCGTGTCCCCGCAGGTCATTCACTGCAGCGGGTACCTGAAGATCCGCCAGTACAGCCTGGACATGTCCCCCTTCGACGGCTGCTACCAAAACGTTGGCTTGGTTGCCGTGGGCCACTCGCTGCCGCCCAGCGCCGTGACGGAAATCAAGCTTCACAGCAATATGTTCATGTTCCGGGCCAGCCTAGACATGAAGCTCATCTTCTTAGACTCCAGGTAGAGCTGAGGCTACTTCGCAGCTATTCCCCCACCCCTTCTTCTTCTCCCCCGGGCCTTTCCTGTCCTCTCTCCCACTGACGTTTGCTGCTTGTGTCTCCTCCAGGGTAGCCGAGCTAACAGGCTACGAGCCTCAGGACTTGATAGAGAAGACCCTTTACCACCACGTCCACGGCTGTGACACCTTCCACCTGCGATGTGCACATCACTTGCGTAAGGAGATGCTCTCGTTAAGACCCTGCCCCTCACCCCCCGCCTTCTCCCTCTGCAAAAGGGCTTTGGTTGTGTTAGGATTTACCTCCAGGTTGAAACGTGAAACGTGATTCGCTGCAGGGGAGAATAAGCAAAATCTGCAGCAAGTTTTAATGAAACAAGTGGCTAGAGACTGAGCGCAGGGCTGGAGGCAGAAGAGAGACAGAGGGAACCAGCGATGAACTGGGAAAGAGATTTTCCCCTCCTCAGCTCCCAGTTGTAGAACAAGAACTCCCCTGCACAAACCTCAGGCGTTCAATTCACTTCAAATTCCGGTTAGGAAAAAAAAAAAAAACACAAACCTTTTTTCTTGCTCCAAAGAAGCCATGCCAGCGAAATTCAAATACTTTTGTTCCACTTCCATCAAGTCTCACAAATCTTATCTGTGTATCTAATTTTGACTGCAGTAGTGAGCCCGATTCGGAGAGCTGTTCTTTATTCTATTTTGATATCATGATGACATTAATACATGGATAGATGAATAAAAAGGATATTAATTTCCGGTAAGTTGCTTTACCGGGAATGTAAAGAGAAGAGATAAAACCCAAAGCCAGATTTACAGAATTAAATCTCCACGGCCGTACTTTGGGGAGGGGGCTCACCCCTCCGCTGCCTTCGCCCTACTCCACCGATCTCCCAGCACAGCCCTGGAGAAAGGGAGCCCCTAACCCGGAGGGACCGGCTTCGGGGTCGGGGGTGCCCGGGGGTCTCCACCACCCTTGCCCACGGGGGTTGCCCACCCACACCGCCTCCCCTAACGATGCTAAGCCTTTCCCAGCCCCTCTCCTCGCCTGCGGGCCCCCCTCTGAGGCTCTCCCCGCTTTGTCTCCGCAGTGCTGGTGAAGGGGCAGGTGACCACCAAATACTACCGCTTCCTGGCCAAGCACGGCGGCTGGGTGTGGGTGCAGAGCTACGCCACCATCGTGCACAACAGCCGCTCGTCGCGGCCCCACTGCATCGTCAGCGTCAACTATGTCCTCACGTAAGTGCGCTCCGCGGGGCGCGCACAGATGCGCGGGGGCCGGCGGCGGGCACCTGCCTCTCTCCTCCGCTCTTCGAGCTCCCCCTTACCTCCCAAAGCCCCCGAAAGCTGAGTCCTCCCCCCACCCCCCCCCCCCCCCACCCCGGGCCGAAGCAGGCTGGCCAGGTCTGCTAGGAAACACATTGAACGCTTTCATCTAGATGAAGGGTTTCCCGTCTGCCCCTTCCTTTCTCTTTCGGGAGGGGAAAAGATTTAGAGGTTTGTCACCCTCATATTTTGCTGCCCCCCCTCCC
Organism: Anas platyrhynchos; assembly: GCF_047663525.1. Lineage (NCBI taxonomy): Eukaryota > Metazoa > Chordata > Aves > Anseriformes > Anatidae > Anas > Anas platyrhynchos. Next base: position 77,470,712 of record NC_092589.1, read on the forward strand.
TTTTTTTTTTAAAGTTTAAATGCACCCAGCATTAAATAAAATTTAATGCAGCGTAAAAAAAAAAAAAAAAAAGATTTCCACGTACGGAGTTATTTATACTCAACAAACAGGACATCTGTTTTTCTTTTCAAAAATCTGGGGTTTGAAGTTCTTAATTTCATCCAGAGTCTCTATCAAAGCTCCGAGATTTCTTTTTTGTTCTTGGAGAGCGATCCTTACAGTGAACCACAAAGAAAGTTGGTGACCAGAAGGGTCAGTTAAACTTTAAAAAAAAAAAAAATCGGAGAGAATGCTGAGATGCCGTATATCTCAAAGCATCTCCTTGTATTTTGGGGTTGTGGGGTTGGGCTCTGGCTGTGCTGCTTAAACCGAAACTCTCAGACCCGGTGAGGGAGGGCACTGATTTGGAGCCTTTATGCTCGCGATTGACACCTCTCCTCTGGGTGCTGGCGGCAGCACCGATGCTGCATCGCCGCTGCAGCCCCCCTGCGGGGGCAGGACCGGTCAGGCCGCCCCCTCTTCCAAAACCGGGGCCGTGGCAGCGGGACGGTTGCACCCGGGGCGGGCTGAGTGCCTGCACAGGTGCCGGTGGGGTCGGTGGCTGAGCTGCGGGCGAGCATCCCCCAGGGAAGCGGCCCCGCACGGTGGCAGTGGCCCCGGTCTCCCGTTCAGGGGCTTCTGGTTTGCCAGCTCTCCGGTAAGCTGTTTCCCCTTTCAGTAAATCGCTTTTATTGGCTTTAAAAAAGGATGCGGGGCGTGGAGGAGTAACACCCTGGCATCCTCCCAGCAAGGATGCGGGTCAGCAGAGGCACGGGCACCTTTCCTCCAGCTGTTCCAAACACTTGCATGCCCGTGCCCCCTGTGCCAGCCCCTCTGGTTTTCTCAGTTAGGGACCAGCACTTGTTTCAGGTGAGGGGGGAACTGCGGGGAGAGAAGCCGGCGTGTCGTAACGCTGGGGAGCCAGGAACCCAAAGATTCCTAATGTGCCAGGGCCGTTTTGCGCCACCTGTTTTTCTACGAGCACCTGAGATTAGCGGTCACTTCCACCCCCTTTTATGCGGAGAGAGGGAACATAAATCCCGGCCCTCTGCCTCAGATGACCCGAATGGCAATGAAACATCCCAGCGGATCTGCTTGATGGGATCCAGCCCCACCTGCCCCCCCGCTTGCGGGGGTGACCGGCAGGGCACCAGCTCCGCAGTTTGTGGGGCTGTGGTTTGTGGGGCGCGTTGCGAGTGGCCGAGCCCTGCGCCCCCGTGGAAACAGCGCGGATCCTCCTCCCCAAACCGAATTCCCGTGTTTTCGCTGGTGGCAGCGTCTTTGTGTTTTCCTGAGTGTACACGGGCCTTAAAGTCAAGGCTGTACTTAGCCCTGCGTCCAGCCAGCCTGCGTAGGTGGGCTGCCTTTGCCCTCCCAAGGCTTCCCTCGGAGGACGAGGCGATGCCGCGGCGCGACTTCGGTGCGCGGCCGCGGGAGGCTCCGCCTGTGCCCCTCGGGTGCAGGGGCCAAAGGGCAGCCGGTAAGCGTGGAGAGGTCCTCACCGGGTCACCAGCTGCTGCAACCGGGCTGTAGGGACACCCCGGCGGCGACGAAACCGCGTTTTGGTCGTGCAGCTCCTCGGGGTCGCATCCAGCCCGGCCGCGCCTCCAGCAGGGCGCTGCAGAAGGGGGCGCGTCCCACTTGCTTCTGCGGCCAGGGGATGCTCCTGGCTTCCCCACCGCTTTTGTGCTGTTATTTTCAGCCGAGGCCAGTGGAAAATAAGGGAGAAGAATAGGCCCTGCCGTGCCCAGGGGATGCTGGCAGCGTGGAAGTGAGAGCTCTGAAATGGGCGACCCGGGATGGGGAGAGCTAGCGGGCAGGGGATGCTGAAAGAAAACCTAGGCTCGGGTTAATTGGCTTAATGAGCTTTTCGGAGTCAATCAGATGAGACAGGTAGGTGGTGAAAATACAGGGGAAAAGGAGAGGTTCCGGCGAGCTGGCGTTTCCATCAGATGTGAAGTAGGCTCCCCTGCAGGAAGGCCGAGCAACGGTCCTGTAGCAAAGTTTTAATGCGTTTAATGCACGTTATTCCGATTTAAATCCTCCGGCTACTGGCATTTCTGGGGGTCGCCATTGGCTTGTTTCAGTGGGCCAGGACCAGCCGTGCACAGGGCACCCTGGGTGGGGAGTAGCCCCCCGCCTGCTGCGGCTTGCGGCGGGGCACGGGCTTGCCCTTTGCAGGAAAGAATAAAAATAAAAACGTCCATGCGAAAAGGGGAGACGACCCTATGAATACCGTCCCTCGGGTTTGGAATCCGAGAAAGCGAGGGAGGTGTGAGATAGTGTTTGGAAACAGCGAAGTTTGGGACTGCAGGGTGGAGCCTGAAAGGTAGGATGCTTCTCGCTGGAGGTTCCTTTGAAAACAGGCAATGTCGGTATTTTTCAGCGAACTTGGCTGAAAATAACGACAGGGGTCATAAGCTTTGGCCGATACCGTGCAAGTTGTTGAGAGCGCTGAGAAGGTGACTCCCTGGTCCCCTGCTTCCTGCAGGCAATGCCACACGAGCGGTTCGGCTGCTCCCGGCAGAAGGAGCCTTTCCCACTGTTGGGAGGAGCCGGGAAATGCTTTGGAAAGGAGCAGATTCTGGGTGGCACAAGGGCCTTCCAGGTCTGCAGGAGCCGTCTGAGCGCAGGCTGAGCGACAGTGCCTTGCTTTGGATCTGCCTGGCTCCCCTGGGCAATATATGTGAGGAAACCAGAAGGGATGAGAAATGTTTGTGCAGAAGGAATTGCCGATCCCTACTAAAAGAAGGGCCATATCCATCTTCCATGAATCCCAAGCTTTGAGAAAGTGAATTCTAATATTGAGAACAAATGTTTTTGATAAGTATATATACCGAACTGAATAGGTACAGTGGCAAGGGCATTTGAGCAACAAGAGGAAAGGTTACTTTTTGTGTAATCAGAGTGTGTCAAAATTAATATAAATGACCTTTAAGGATTTCAGATTTAAAGCACACACATTTGCTCTTCTTTGTATTCTACTTGGCCTGTGTGAGTACAGACACAGAATATTTGTTTCTTTTCCTATTTGTTCTGTACACACACTAGCCATATTATTGATTATTAGCTGTGCATGTTTATCACATAAAGGGACTCAAGGATGAGTCAATTAATGGAGAATGCAACTGCTGAAGTTAAGTTTATATTTAGATGGCAAACAACCTTCCTTTAAACAAATGGGTAAAGCAAAGTGCAAATCCTTTGACTTTTCGAGCAAGAACAAATATTATAATAATTTGTCCCCAGAGAAAGCTAAGGAAGCTTTTCTATACACATTTCCTTGTTCTTTAGCATTTAAAAGAATAACAATAGCAGTAACATATAGAGGCAACGTGGATTAGGTATTTAATTGTGACTAATCTCTGCTCTGATGATACAAGCATATACAAGTTCCAGTTGTCCTCTTCACATAGCTTTGTCTGGCTGGCTGATTAGAAGCATAAATTGAAGCATGCAATGTGTTTGAAAGATTATTTCACAAATAAATGCCATATTGGCAAATGTTTTACTTAATGATGTGGTAAATGCAATTTAGAATAAATTAACCATTAATTGTATCTGCACACTTCATCTTTAAATTATTGCTATTTATAGCTTTGCATACTACCAGATTTAAAATACTTGTGTCAGCAATGTGATAACATTCTGTGTGATGGGTCAGACTGAAAATGCTCTTTGCTGGCATATTAAGCTTGCATTTGGGGAGGGTTTGTTTCAGGTGGAAATAAAGCTCTTCCCTTATTTTTGGACAATTATAAAGAAAGATTTCTGTAGCTTTTCATACACATCCTCTTTTTGTCTTGTCTCTGGGACATCACCAGAGACAGACCAACCTCTTTCTTTTCCTAGTCAATAGGAGCATCCATACATTGCATTTACATACCTACACTCCCACCTTTTTTACGCATTTCTCTCAGATCAACCTATTTGGACATGCTGCAGAGCCTTCTCCTCTGTCAAAGGTAGATACATGGCTTGTATCTCTCAAGTGGGTGATGGAGTGTGTAGGATAGCAAATAGATGGGAAAGTTATTACTTGCAGAAGTAATTCTGCACGTCCTTACTCATATCATTAGATGAACTACTTGTACAAGTAAGCTTAGCCATCTAACTCTAATACTTGAGATAAAGCATACTGACTTTAACTGCATATTGCATTTTTTTTTTCCTTAAGTAATTGTAAACAGCAGAAACAAATCTGACCTGTGGCTTTTCCCTTATATTTCTCTTTATTAATGGGAATTTTGCCACTTCCTTAACAGTGCATAAAACTGGGTCCCACCTCATTTGTTCAATCTACAATGTACTTTTTTGAGACTGGAAAGCCCTCCATCATTCATGTGATTTGATTAGCAAAGTGAGTATATAATAGAACTGTTTTAATCAGTCAGAATGCTGGAGAAGCACAGGCCTCAAAGAAAAAAAAAAAAACAAACATAAAAGGATTCCTCTTGAACTACTCTATGCAATATTCTGTTTGTTCACCATTAGTTTTTATTACAGGCTTGTCTCCCTGGAACACTGTTTATATATTTCTTGCAAATAGGAGACAGGCTTTTCCAGGTGTCCACAATACGCTTCTGCAGTTCTTCTTTGTTCATGTAGGGGCTTTCTTAGCTACCATTTGTTTAATTCACTCCAAATTTCCATGCTTGTATTTAAACCAGGTGACTGTAATGGCCAAGGCACTAAAACTGTGGGCCTGCATCTACAGTCACTGCTCGTAGGAAGAGAGTTTTATTGGCTAGTGTAAGGATTAAAGGACTGTGGCTTGGATCCACAGAAAAATAAAACAAAGCGAAAAGAAAACAAAACAAAAACCAAAACACAGTTATTAGTTTAAATGCATGCATACTGATAGTCTCAGGCGACATGAAATTCAGGATTGCAAATAAGTGTCTGTATTCCAAGAAAGACACGTGACTTCAAATGCTTTCCACTTCATTCTTCTCCCATTCAGTGTGCTGGCTGCTACAGGTCCTTGGAAACTCACTCCTTCCAAACACTGAGTTACGGATCTTGTAAAATGATTGTCTGGGGGCGAGACACGTTCAACAGCAGATTTAGCAGCAATGGCTGAAGCAATTACTATCTCCAGCTGTCTGCCTTAAGTCCACTGATGAAAGTTACAGGGCCCACTGCAGGGACTCTTACTCCTAAAATGCCACAGTTTATGGCTCAAGGTAAACTGCCACAGATTTCACTTTGCACGGAAGCACCAGGCTATATGCCGGAGCACAGCTGTTCCTGTTAGAGAAGTTGTTTGCACTTTATCCTTACTCTACCCCTCAGCACTTTGAATGGCACAAATGAGGCTTGAGAATGCTATTATGGCAGCTGGGTGCTCACATGCCTTTGGGGATCAGCCCCAGTGGTTCTTCTACATGGTAGAGAGGGGGAGACCACAGACCATGGCATTGAGAGCTACGTCCATTATTCTGTGACAGCTGAGTGGAAGGCTATTGCAAGGATGTCTGCTGGTTTTGCCACATGACATTTACATTTTATCTATGAATTGTATCAGGGGCTAGGCAGAAGAGGCAGGCCAAAGAGCTGAGCTGCTACCAAAGGGTTCTTATTATCACGGGACATGAACTTGTTTTAGTGATGGGACGTGGTAGGTCAGGTTGATGGACTCGATGATCTTGAAGGTCTTTTTCAGCATAGATGATTCTATGATTCTATCATCCTCTTGGTGCTCGGTGCACAACTGCATGCCTAACTGGCTCCTGCTCTCTTAAAAGTAGCAGTGTGTTCCTTCAGCAGAGTTATAGTTTTACCAGTTCTGCTGTTAGCATGTTTGCTCTGCGCTGCACCCACCACAGTATTACTGTTTCCAATGTTGTTTTTCTGTAATAATCATGAGATGCAACAGGTGTGATAAGTGACTAAGCTGCTTCTGAAGTAAGCTCTTCACTCTACTTTAGGGTGTTCTTGCTAGTTCTTATGCATACACGCACAAACATGGCATTTAGACATGGCCTAAATTAAGTGTTAACAAATAAATCTCCTTTGTCCATTCAACAGTGGCAAGTATCTGTTTAAAATCTAATTCTCCTTCCCTCACCTCTCTTTTGTACTTTACAGTGTGGGCCAGGCTCCAGCACACATGTTCGTACTCAGTAGGTTACTTCAGAGGCAGCCCCCCTCACTTTGATGACACTATTTATGGAGGCAGGCATCGCTCTGTGCGAACAAGGGTACAGAGTCTGACCCTTCTGAAGGCTTGTGACGGCTGCAGTCTGGAGTCAATCCCATGATCTTAAACACACTTACACGATTTATTCCTCTTGTTGTCTTTTGCTATCATCCACTTAGTGCAATTAAATCACAGAGGTCCTGATCTACTAAAGAACTCAAGCACATGCCTGGCTCTAAAAGTGCTTAGGCATAACTTTCAGTGCATGATTATATCCTAGTGAATTCGGTTTTGAAATTAAAAAAACCCTTAGGCGCAAACTTAGAAATAAGAATATTCCAAGGGTTTGCCAAATGGAGATGGCTGGAAGGCCGTGTTTGTTACTGTGTTGAATTGGGGCCTAATAAAGAACAGCCGGAGTTTTTCAGCTACAAACCACTGTGTATAAATCTCAGGGGCAGCAATGCTGGAAATAACAGCTATTATCTGCTGAAGTTTCAGTGCAACTATGGAAACTCAAATGCCTGTTTAACTCAAGTTTGGCTATGTCCCCTAGCATTGTGCTGCTACTTTGACATCACCTAGAGAGAAGATCTTTAAAACCAGCCCATACTCAACTTTCTTACAACTATGCCTTTGGTGAGGAGGTGGATATGCAGAGCCTGTCCTGAAGGCAGCCTGGTCACAAGTTGCCTGTGGCTCTCAGTTGTCCCTGTACTATGTTGGCAGCTGGTAGCCCAGGCTATTGCTACAGAAAACTCCAGTTTAGGACATGGTTAACTGAAATCCACCCAAAAGCATTGCATGTTGTTTTTCTCTTGCTGTTTCCAAAGACTGTTTTGTACACAGAACAAAATAATAATCTGTAATAGCTGTTTCATGAGGCATATATCTGTTCATATGAAGGCTGGATGTGGGGATAAATAGCCTGATAGCCTCCTCCTATTTGCAGCCAAACTGCTGAACAGTGTTGCCCAAAATAATTCTGTTGATCCTAAGCTGTGAGAAGGAAAGTTAGTGTCATCTTCTGAAGGATAACCAGCTTCCCCGTTGCTTTCTAGTCTGTGAAAAACAGCAATGGGAGTGGGTGTGTAGCATCAGCCCAAAGTAAGCTGCACACCTCTGTGACTACAGCTGTGTCATTTAACATGCTTATATGTAATTAGGGCTTCCATTATGGTATTTAGTGAGTTCAAGACAGCTGTCAGAGAGAAGGTGCACAGCACCATTTGCATGTTTGTGATATGCTGGAGTTGCTGTGTATGTGCTACAGAAGTAGACACCACAAGCACAGTAAATCTCATGTATTCTGATAAACTGGGTCTGTCACACAAACCCAAACCAAAAGTATAGTTAGCCCAGTGGCTGATTATAGTTGGTCCAAGAACAGTTGTAGGTTGGCAGTGGAGATGATATGTATGTATGCTGTGGATACCTGTATAGCAGCATAGAGTGGCCTGGTCAGAGACTCTTTCAGGCATCCAGAAACCCTTGATAGATGTGCGTGTGAAACAGTGACAGCAGATGGGCAAAAGCCAGCTAAGGTCCCTGCCTGTCCTTGTCAAAGCAAGAGGACAAAGGTGGTAGCCAGATGACAGGTTTACATTTCATAAGAAGGTTGCTGATAGATGTTACTGTGTTTTATTAAACAATTTTTATTTACTTGTGGTGAAATTTTAGATATACTTAGTAAGTATGTCAGTACCTGTAACCATTCAATCCACCAGAGATTTATTCTTCAGTTTCATAAACTGAACTTTAACATAGGCCTATATTTCTGGAACTGGGTACATTAATGATGAGTTGTTAGCATTAACACCCATTCAAAAATTCTCTTTTCTGAATTTGATAGAAGGTGTGGGTCAGCAGTAGTTGTGTTATATATGGTAGTTCAACTTACTCTGTTGCCCAGAGGGTCTAGGTGGTCAGACAAGTTATCTCGTATCAATTTCAACATTAATGGACCCCCTCCATAGAATCACAGAATATCCAGAGTTGGAAGGGACCCATAAGAATCACTGAGTTCAACCCCTGGCTCCACACAGGACCCCCTAAAAACCAGACCATGTGTCTGAGAGCGCTGTCCAAACACTTCTTGAACTCCGGCAGGCTCAGTGCCATGACCACTGCCCTGGGGAGTCCCTCTGGGTACAGAACCTTTCTCTAACACCCAGCCTGACCCTCCCCTGTCCCAGCTCCATGTTGTTTCCTTGGGTCCTGTCGCTGTCCCCAGAGAGCAGAGCTCAGCGCCTGCCCCTCCGCTCCCCTCGTGAGGGAGCTGCAGGCCGCCATGAGGCCTCCCCTCAGCCTGCTCTGCTCTGGGCTGAACAAACCAAGGGACCTCAGTTGCTCCTCATACATCTTCCCCTCCAGACTTTTCAGCAACTTTGTAGCCCTTCTTTGGACTCTAACATTGGTTTAACAAATGTAATAGCACATAGGAAATTTAAAAGCATATAATTCATACATTGAGGAGACTGAATCAGTAATTAGGAGGAAAATAAATAAAATGAAGTATCGTGAGTTACTTTACAGACTCATGATATAGGCTTTTCTGGCCATTTGTCTCCCGTTTTACTAACATAAACACCTGTTACACATGATATGCCTATCAAAGATGGTTCACCAAGACTGAGTGTGATATGAACGGAGCCCTAAACCTAAGTGAGCAAATAATGTGAAGGGGCTTGCTTTGGCTGCAGGAGAGGTATGGCTGTGCATGGGAAGGAGATGACAGGAAGTGTAATGATGAGATGAGAAAACAGGTAGATTACCATGTAAAAAAAAAAAAAAAAAAAAAAAAAAAAAAAGTATATATATATATTATATAAATTAAAAAGCAACAAAAAGCCATTCTCCCCAAATGCTAAAAAAACATTTACCAGTCCTCAACCTTCTTCCTTTCCTTCCTTTCTCTTCCCTAAACGTCAACCAAAACAAGATTCAGTTAAAAAAAACATTTATTAAGTAGCATACCATGGTTGCTTGCTTTGTGGGCAAAGAATGGCAGATAATGGCCTGGAGGAACAAAGTGCTGTCCCTTGGCCAAAGCTCAGGAATTCTAGACAAGTGAGTTTTAAACATGTTTGTTGAAAAATATCTTGCTTCTGAAGAAAAAGGTGAAAGGCTTATGATGAGAAAGGACTAATCTGATGACAAAGAAAGTGATCTACTATAGATGGGTCCTCCTCAGCAGATGGGGGTCATGAACCCTCTTGGACTCATGGTGCCTCTGTACCACGGGGCCCAGCTGATCAGAAAAAGCAGGCTAGAATGATGGACAAGTATGTCACGAGGCACACAGATAGAAAATTTGCCAACAAGGAAATAACAGAATGAATAGTAAACCATTTTTTTTCTCAAGCACATTGTTTTTTGTAGATAAACTATTCTCAGATCACAGAAGTCTATCAGAAAGTCTGTCAAATGAGTTATAACCCATCTTCTCAAAGAAAATAAAATTAGAGCAGAAAAACTATTTTTTTTTTGTGTTTGCATTGGGATCTTAGGAATTTTCTCACAACAAAAACTTTAATATGGGGAACATAGAGGAGCTGATCAAATCTGAAATATCAATAAATTAATTTTTAAAGCAAACTGTTAAAAGCAATAACAAATTGTCAGGAAAACTCTTCAGCATGTTGTTTTAAAGGAACTGAAGTAGGAAATTTCTGAACTACTGTGGTGTAACATAAGAACAGCTACACAGGATCAGACACATACTGATAGTGACCATAGCAAATACTTTGGAAAGAGTTTAAAAATAGGACAAGCATGCAATAATGTTTCTTCAGCACTTTCTTTCAGTCCTTAAGAAGTTCAAAGAACTTCCTAGAAGTGGTATTTTTGAAGGTATTAGGGGTCAAAGTAATGCATTTTTTTTTCCACCACATATTTATCTTATTGCTTTGTGAAACCATGTGATTTTTTAGCAAGGAGTAGTTTAAGTAAATGTGATAAGGAAGACTTCCTTTCACTATGAAATTGCTACCTTTCCTATTCTTTAGTAACCCACACAACTTGTATTAGAGGAAAAAATGAACAACTATTTCCTACGTACTTTTTCTGTCACTCATAATTTACAGATTTCTTTTTTTTTTGTTCCCCTTGTCATCTCTTTTTCAGCCTGAGGAGTCTCTGTTGCTCATAGAAAAGCCATTCCAAGCCCACCATCCTTGCTGTCTCACCCTGACATTGTCAAATGGGGTCATCAGAGTTTACACTATTTTTATGTAATTTTGTACCATCTTTTTAGTCATTGTTACTTGCAAAACATTGAATAGTAAAATTTTCTTTAAAGTTTCTTTTTTTGTTTGTTTTTGTTTTAACCATTTTCCTAGCCTACAGCTAGTATGAAGCTCTTATTTCTAAAACAGTACCCAGATTTTAGAGTGAAAACAGTTAACACCCTTAAGTCATGAGAAGCTCCTTTTGTCATTCCTTATAGCATGCCTTAATGTGCTATTGGAAACTTCAGGATTTGGAAAGCTGTTTTTAAAAATATTTTCTGCAAAAAAATAATCAGCAATCTGTCTCAAATCCTTTTGTCCAAGCCTATCATACAGCTATCTAGGGTACTATTTCTAATAATTTCTGCTCAGTTAGGTACACAATAACAATGGTATTACATGTATTCAATCAAGTATTTTTATTCATGGAATGCATCTCAAATTTATTTTAGCAGTTTAAATAAGTGAGTTTAATATATATTTAGTCAAGCATTACGGTAGTGAGGGTTTAAGCAGATTAGAAATAAATGAATCCAATTAAAGAACACGTCTGTGAAATTTGATATGTCATAGGCATGAATGAACTGTTTGCACAGCAACTGTAAAGAAATCATTAATGATTAACTATTTAGAAGAGATTTAATCAAGGATAAATGGTATAGAACGTAGTTAAAACATTTGTGTTGAATATATGGAGATTCTGAAATAATAAAAACATGCTTTTCATAAATAGTGGCACAAGTACTGGTCTTGTATATTTTTTTCTTTCTTGTGTGTGGTAGATGTGCAGCCAGGGGCCACAGCTGAGATTTAGCTTACTAACATTAGCTACCATATGCATTGACAGTGTGAGATTGTTCCTTCCAACAAAAAGCTGAAGTTTACTGGGTGAAACAGACAAAGATGCTCCACAAAATTAGTGTTTTCCCATAGGAAAATGTTGTTATCCTCAGGAAGATTAAAGTAGGGGTTCTCAGAAGTGATCAGTGCTGGGCTAAATTTGACCCTACTGGAATTAAGAGTCCCTTCGGCTGCCTTGAGACTAAACTCAAAGAGCTGCCAAGTGCTTTCAAAAACCCTGTGATATATGATTTGTCCTATGTGACACCAGTGGTCTGTGGTAGAGTTGAGAGTTTAATCCAGATCAACTGGCTAGTAGATCAATGTCTTAAAGGTGTCAGTTATCCAAGTTGTTTTTTTTTTTTTTTTTTTTTTTTTTTTTTTTAACACATACAAATATTAAGAAGATTGAGATGGGAAAGTCCACCTGGTACAACAGCAGTCTGTTGCACTGTTGTCAGACTGGCTTTCAGTGAAATGGAAACAGTCTTACATGTGTATGTGAGAATTTATGTTTGTGTGGCACTAATTCCTAAAGGGATCCTGTGTACATGTACATGTGGATGCACTGAGATGACATTGCTTTTCATGGAATAGCTGAAAAGGAGTTGGAAGAAAAAATATGATCTGAATGTTCAGGTGAATTTAAAGTAGTGGAAAACCACAAATATTTACCAAGAAGTTACCATAATAATTTATTCAAGGCTGACACTTTTGGATGTGAATCATGGAGTTCTGCAAGGTGCCTTCAGATAAAATGCCTTCAGATAAAATGTTGCACTAAACTCTGTTCTTAACTGTTTTGTGTCTATCCAGAAAAGAAAACATTGCCTTTAATCTCAATTTCTCAATATCAGGCAGATTCTAACATATAAAAACCTCTATAAACTCCTATCATATACATTTTTCCATTTAGCTTGACAGGCACTGAATATACCCCAAACACGACTTTTAGCTGGTTGTGCTCCTAGACACCTTTGAAAGAAAACACTCCCAGTATAAATGAACGTTACAGAATTAAACCGAGGTCATCATATTTTATTTATTTTATTTAAAGCTCATTGTCAGTGCTATATGTAATTAAAGATGATTGTTATCTCTTTATATAATTAGCCTCAGATATCTTAGGCATTTTATTCAGACAATAATAAGCCTTGGTGCATATTTTTATCTAGCAAATCTAGTAAGTAAAGGCGTACAAAGTGTACAAAGGGCTCCTTTTGGAGCCAGAGATGGCTAGACATGTGGTTGGGAATGACAAACTGTAAAACTGTACCTTTAGACTGCTGAAATATCTGCTACACCATGATTATCTAGAGGCCAGGACGTTTTATTTAACTCCAACTGACAGTTAAATGACTGCACTCTGAGACAAGAAACCAATCAGGGAAAATACAAAATTTCTTTGGCAGTAGTTCTTCTAGAAGATATCCTCAGGCATTTATGTTAAATGGTCTGAATAGGAAACGTCATGGTTCAGTTTTCTTGAACGTATCAAATCATTTAATTGAACTTCCTGGTTTGGATTGCTCTATCTTTAAGAGCAAATACAGAAACATGATATCATGTACATGAATCTCATGGTTGGAGAAGCTGTAAACTTCGACTCAACAAGATGTAAACAGCTACTGTTGCTTATACTATTTATGGGGATAAATAGGTGCCTGGCACTCAGTGAAGGGATCCAATGTACAGATCTCATACTTCTCCAACTAGATGCAGTGCTTAGCCATTAAATGCTCTAGTGATAAACAACCACATGAAGCCATTAAATGCTCTAGTGATAAACAACCACATGAGAGATTTCTAGAGGGTCTTTCCAATTCCTTTGGTGAGCAGTAGGTTAGAATTTTATGGGGCTTTTCACTCAAGAATTTAGGGAGGATAACTGTCATCATCCCAATTACTGATGGAAAAACGGAGACATCTCTGAGGTCAGACAACTGGCCATCACTATAGCTTCATAATAAGCAGTGAAGTTCAAGAGTGTTTTTTTTTTTTGTTTTGTTTTGTTTTTTTTTCCACTTCAGGCTAGTGTCCTGAAAGTTGGCTTCCTGTGTGAGTGAACTGAAGCGCCCTTATTGTGACTGGTTCGGGAAGATGCTAAGGGGATTGTGTTTGGTCCTCCTGACAAGTCTCACAAGCAGACTGAGGCCTTTGTAAACATTTCTGAGACACATTGTACATGAACAGAGGACACAGCAGATGAGGAAATTGTCTGTTTTGTTGTACCATCTGCTGATTTAGAAAGCCATGAACATGACAAACAGCCAGAATCTGTTCTCTTTTCACTCATCTGTTGAATGGCGCTGTTAGCATTGCATGAGCTGGAGTGTGGAAATGTTAAAAGTTGCAGACATTGTTTAAAAGTAGAAGAATGATATATTACAGTATTGTGGTCAGACATGCATGAGGAAGTGCCAGACTTTTACCACCTTCATGGCTGATTTTCACTGAATTGCAACAACTCAGCAAAATAGACTGAACATTAATGATGTTAACACCTTTAGTTTAATTACATGTTTTCTATTCCATATTCTGTTAGACTGGCAGAAGGTCTGACCAAAGTAATGTTCTTGATTTATAACAACAACAACAAAATATTGCAGAGAGCATTAATATGTCCCTTTTTATATATAACTTTATGCAGTAGAAGAAATTTTGAATATATATTGTTTGTTCATAAGGAATAATAATACAACCAATTAAAATTACACATTGGTTTCTTTTGCATAAGCAATGCTTTCCACTTTGCTTCAGACATGTACTTATGATGTACTCATGTACTCAATTGTACTCATGATGTAGGAACTGTTGCATTAAGGTCATGTAATGTTTTACATTCAACAGATACTTCATTAATTACATTAATATGTTTAAAGAATGACATAGATGCAGGTTATTCAGTGTTTGCAGGACTTTATGGTCCCTTAGTGCCTTTTCATTCTTTATTTGCTATGATTTCCAGTGACGGCATGATCACTGTATATTGTTTAGACTATCAATTGGAAGATACCAGAGAATAAGAGTAAGATCTGATTCCAGTTGTATATTGGTGTTTTGTTTGCTGCTGGAGAGAATGAACTGAAAGACATTTCTAATCTAATGCCATAACTTCGTGTATGAAGACCAAATTTCTGTAAATCTTCTTTAGGGACTATAAACTTAATGTCTTTTGATACAAGAAAATGCACTGTATATATCTGTCTCTTTACTGGTTATTTGTGTATTCTCAATTACTGCATGTATAACATATTCTTCCTTTCTGGCATGTTGTGCCATTAAGGTGAAAAGGTACTTTTCCTTATGGCTTTTGCAGATTTTACTACAAACTTTGTATTTTTTCTTCATGTTTTGAGGGTTTCTTTCCTTTTTTTGAAGGTTATGCTGCTTATGAATAGACATGCTGCTTATGAATGGATCTCTATTCTTGAGTCTTTGTCCTACTTCTTAGGTTCTCTTGGTTCAATCTGGATATTTATTCTTCACTAATGGATGTCATTATTTTACTCCTTCCTCTGGATACATCCTGTCCAGCTGCTTTTGCTATGTGAAAGCATTTTTCAGGGCTTAAGTTCTCTTCTGTTCCATAGCCAATACTGTCTTTAAGCAGGAATCTTAATATCTTCAAAATTATTTGTACCCATAACTCTCTAATCTTAACTCATTTTAGTTTTTAGATTTTGATTATGGTAGTCCCAAATAGGCAACAAACTATTACTCCAACAAACACAACCACAGAAAAGCCCAGCTTTTCTCTACAGTATTAATCTCTCTTGGGCCTTTGTCACTATTTCTAGTCTTCCCAACACTATTTCTAGCAAAGCTGACTCACTCTTTCCTCATTTTTTCCCCTCCAACATAAAAAAAAAAAACAAACAATCACACAGAAAAACCTCTCTCACTTTTTCAGTTTCATTGTGAGCTCTATTTACAGGCCCAGTTGCCATATTTATGCAAGCTTTTTTTTATTTGTCAGGAATTTGGGATCTGTGGTACTGTGATACTCTTTCACTGTTCTTTTTTTGGTCTACATGTTAATCAGCTATTAGCTCTTCCTCAAAATTTTGTTAGAGAGGCTTGCCACCATGTTTCACATTGTACTTTTTGGCAGTTATAGTAGGCAGAAAGCATCTTATAAAGCTGATTTGTGAGAATCTTCACATAAGTGTTGCAGATCCAGCTGGCATACAAGTCATGGGCAAAGAGATTGGTTTCCTTTGCCAAATGCTTCTCTCCTTCAGCCTTTGTCCGTTTCTGTCTATGTAGCTTGATATAGCTAGGTCCCTTTAGTAAAGAATGCTTTGTACTCAACTTTCAGATACTTTAATGCAGAGAAGTGCAGTTGGTACAGAGATTGACCCATATTTTTTCGTGATGTTAACTCTAGTACATCAACAAGTGTTTTCAAAATCAGGATCAAGCTATATGTAGGGTAGTGGAAGAGCCACCAACAAGGTACAGAGTAGAAATGCTTCTGGGAGTTACATCTGAGAAGACAATGGGGAGCAGTATATTGTAGCAAGTGGATTTTACGCTTTTTGATTTCTTTTCACTTGCAGTGAAGCATGGTAATCTGGTTTGTAGGTGTTTGATATATTGACCATACTGGCCCAATTCTCATCTGGGGGGAAGGGACAAGATAGAGAAGAAATAATACATTTTTGGAAGCATATGCTAAGGAGTCAAAGAGGACCTCGAATTTCCATCCAACTGTGGAAAGAATGGCTGTTTCCTATCATGAAAAGGTGGAGGTCTTCAATGTGTTTCCCTTCGCAAAGAAGCATCACTTTGGTCTTGTCTGGATTCAGTTTGATCCATCTGTTCTTCATTTAAGAGCTAATTTCCTGTAGTTATTCTGATGTTTTATAGTGATGATAGTTGCATCAGAAAATGAGATAAATAGTAGATTGTCAGCAACATACTGTTAGCAATTGAACACATGCCATATCACTCTCTCTCTCAGCAGTCTCATGTAGATAGATGTAGATTATATGGATCCCTGTGGGATCCTGAAGGTGAGGACCTTGGAGGAAGGGCCTCATACCCACCACCTTTTTTTGAATTACATGTAGAACATGAAATGCCATACTACTGTGTTGCTAGGACTGTGTAATAGAGGATTCAGGTGTCCGAGAACAGGAATCTGGAGATTACAGTTCCATGGTTGGTGGAAGTTTTATAGATGCCTCCAGGAAGTTGTCAGAATTTCCATCTGTAGTTTGTATACCACTAGGAGTCCTGGTTCCTCTAGTCCTTTGCTTTACTGTACATATGGATATACTCAAACGTTCATTTCTTGATGGAACATCTCCTGCATCTGACATTGAGAACACAGGACCCTTCCTCCAAATTTTCTTAGCTTTTTTTTTTTTTTTTTAAAAAAAACAAAAAAAACAAAAAAAACAACAACTTCTGGTATTTATCTTGGCCTGTTGTTAGTGGTGTTCTGGTATCTATCTTGGGTCTTCTGAGGGGTAGCTGTGCTAGGTTAGGGATGGTATTGAATCATGTCTTGGTGATACAAAAAGTCCAGGTGTTTCATCTGAAAGGAGAGTGCAGATGTGTTTTTTAACCAGAAACTTCACATTCAGCAGCAAGAACTTCTTGTCCTCAGCAATTGGCTGCAAATACTAGCTTTTGGTGCTTACTCTAATGTGTGGTGTTCTGGGAAGGTGACTCCTCACCCTCAACATACCAAGAATTTAGAAATGTAACACATAACAGTATGTAAGGTTTTGGACATACCTGTTTTTTAGATTCTCATGGCTTAGAACCATTGTACAATGTAGTCTCTAAGATTTCAGCCCTTGTGCAGGACTTAAGAGCAGGCAAGTTGTGCTGGAGTAACAATCTGAGGTCAGAATACTGAGGTGGTGTTTATTCAATTTTTTCAAGACTACTTTAATGATAGGAGAAAGTGGCAGGCAATTACCAGGTGGCATGTACCAGAGATGAGTGGGTAATGGCAGGGGTGCAGAGCTATGGCTTTTCCAGGAGAATGGAAGGCAAAAGAGTTGGTAGGTTATAAAAGTAAAACAGAATGTCCTCATCTGCTTAAAGCTGTGAACAATTTATCTCCTCAGTTTTGATCCATTTTCATTTCTGGATGTAACACCTTCTGCACCTGACATTGAGATGGCAGGTCCCTTCCTCCATATTTTCTTATAGTCAATGTGTCACTGGAAATGTGTATATCATAGTGCGAAAGATAATTTTTAGGACTATTGGTAATGCCTCAAGCTAATGTTGTGGTTAAATATGAAGATTAATTGACATCCTTTGTTTCTGATGTTTTGTGTAATATGAAGATAATTTGAAAGGAATCCATTATGGAGACAGATGCTCTTGCAAGTCAAGCCAAGCTGTCTGGGTTAAAACTCTAGGGGTAAGCATGGGAAAGATTAACGGTTTCAAAATATGTGGACAAGCCTTACCTGTTGAACAGGCCAATGGAAATCCATATATTCATATGTTTTCACTGCAGGGAGGATATTTGAAATGCAAATATTGTAGCAGAGACCTACCTCAATTAAAGGCAAAATTTGAAGAAATGACCTCATTAAGAAGTAAATTTGCATTACAAAACAGTAATTATGCTTAGCAAATCTCTACCCACTATGGACTGTCAGCACAGTTCTAATGCAAGTGATTCGCTTTTATGTGTGATATGCACATGAATACATACAAATCGTCTGCATTGCCAAAAACCCTAAACCTTTCTACCAACAAGTTTGTCGTTTATCAGATGCAAAACAATGTCAGTGTAGAATGTCAGTAATTAATTTGTCTATTCTGCAGGTTTATCTATGGTTGTCCAATGATTAATCCTATGTCATTTATTTCAGTAATTTACCAAGTTTATCCTTCTGCCACTGATTTTATCTGAAATTTCAGTGTACTAAACTGTGATATGCTCAGTTTGTTGTGCAGTTCCTTTCTGAAAAAAAATGTTAAATTGTCATGGCTTACATCAATATACATGTGATTATAAAACAGGACATTACAGAATCACAGAATTGTTGAAGTTGAGCAAATAATTTACTGTTAATATAATTCATTAAGGATGAGAATGAGTCTTTAGGTTCAAACAGAGCATGAGGTAATGTGTGAATGAATATGTTGCCTCTTTGACTCCATAAGTCAAGCATTATTCTTTCCTTCTCTTCTGATTAACACAAAGGAAGAGAAAACCCATGAATCCTTCCTCTTTTCTTCCAGGTAGGTAGGTGAGGGAGAAACTCTTGCTCTGCTCTGTATAAATGAATCATTGTCAGAATAGGTTCCGTATGACTACATGAAAGCTGGAGAGCTCGTTTCTTATTCCCCTGGGTACCAGCAGACGCGCAGATGTGTGCAGAGGGGTACAGTCCAAGACACATGCCCTCGTTATGGGTTAGGAAGACATCATGAATACTGCCAGTTTTCCGTACTTTTAAGTATTCATTAGAAGGTTTGAAGAAACTAATATGAACTTCATGAACTGCCATTATATCTATCTCCTTATAGAAAACCTCTGATATTTTGTGAGTGTGTGGCAGGCCATTTAAATTTAAATTTAAAGATTTTTATTTAGCTGTTTTCTCATTTGGAAAGCTCTTTCAGTGTAAGAGACTCTTCAAGCAGAGGAATAATAACTCAAAGGATGCACAGAAGAATAAAGATTCACAGATTTGCACCAATTACCTGAAACCATGTAACTAGTGAAAAATATAAAATTATATTTTTTTTCCCCATTAAAAACCATGTTCAATTTATTTAACCACCTTTATTTGCAGGCTATTATGTGCACCCTCACATGTACACTAACACACACACATATAAACATGTAGTAAGTTTCTAGTAGAGTTAAGAGTTTCAAGGAAAATGTGTCTTATTTACTGCTTAACTGTGTGACCAATGCACAAGTGTAGTAAAAATCTCAGAAATTCCTTCCTAGAAATTCCCATCCTAGTTTATTACTGAAAAAAAAAGTAGATCAGGGTGATAACAGTTGGCTGCAAAAATATTTTTTTTTTTTTCAGTTTAAAAATAGTGCTATTGTTTAGTAAGCTATACTACTTAAATGTGTTAGTGTGGTATACTGGCTTGTCCTGGATAATTTTTTTTTTTTTTCCTTAAAAATATCTTTCATTTCCACCTCCCACTAAGAAGGAAGGTATGTTTCCCATTAAGATATGAAGTGAGTTTCTTTTTCACTTTTGCCTTTTATATAGGGATACTGAATATAAAGGACTACAGCTCTCCTTGGATCAGGTCACAGCTACCAAGCCGGCATTCTCATACGCAAATTCAACTCCGACCATAACGGATAATAGAAAGGCAAGCAAATCTCGCCTCTCGAGCACAAAGTCAAAATCAAGGACATCACCATACCCACAGGTAGTTGTCTTTGGAAAACAAAATTAAATCCTTTTGCATATCTTGATTTTGACTGCTATTTTACCCAAGTAATTAGAATGGTCCAAAGAACATGTTACTCAAAGGGAATAAAGGATGACAAGTTATAAGATGTTGAGACAGGAATATGTTTCTTTAAACAGTTTCTAAAAAGCTGGAAACAGTTATGTTTCAGCATGCATAATAAATCATCATCAACAACAGTAACAGCACAGGGCTCAGAGTTAATGAGGAGTGGACAGAAGGACAAGTGAAAATGTTGCTTTTGAAATACTTGGTTTGTGAGGACTGTGAGTTTTGCCATTTGAGAAAACTTGGTTTATCTTATTTACTCTTTGATAATTCCAACATATCTAGAAAGTTGCCAGATGTTTGACAGCAGTTCAACACTGAATGCTGTTCCAAAGGAGTGAATTTTGAGAAGGGAAAAACAGCAAGCTGGCTAGCTGAATTGGAACAAGGAAGCTTTTCTGTGTATGAAGCTTTGAAAGCCCTGGTAGGCCATTGACACCAGCAGACTTTAATTTCCCAGATTTCATTTTAAGGCCTCGTGTTTTAGAAACATGCCCCTGCTTGTAGAATGGACCAGATTCAACTGGGTCTCTAACTTGCAGCTTGCCGAACGCATCTATGCAAGTGATTTCTGCAGACAGTGCCACAGCATTTGCATACTTACATCGTCATCTGTTTAGCTCAAATAAAACCAATCTGTTGAACTAACCATTATGCCTGCTAAAAAATAACACAGGTCTTACAGAGCCCTTTTCCCACTACACAATGGGTATATGTGTATGCATTCATGATGTAACATTGGGGAGCTATATATTTTAAAAGCATCCAGGTCAATATTGATCCAATAATGACCTCGAGGATAGCAGTTTCTCTGTTCTAAACTGACTTCTTTAAGTTTACAGTCTCAGCCCATGTGTCTACATCATTTCCTTGCTTTCCTCAAAAGTACCAAGAATAAGACTTTCAGATGAATGTCATCTGCTTTTGATACAGGAAATATTTAACTGAGCACCTAGACAGGAACTCAGATGCTTAATTTTTAGAATCTAAATTTACCAGAGATTGTTACAGCTATTGTCATTTTAGGATTTGTTTACACATGTTTCTATGGGTTATTAAAGAATAGCCCTTCTTCTTGAATATACTACAGCAACCAATTATAATAAAACTGCTTTAAAGAATCAGGAAAGGTACCTACAATTAATTCTAAATTATATTTTTAAGATGACTGTCTTTGATTTATTGAAATTGCTCTTTTCTTCCTTTTGTATGGTCCTTTCAGAAGTCCTCCTTTGCTAGCAGGACAATCCCAACTGAAGACCTGTCAACCTCACAATCCGATTAGCTTTCTGAAAGTGTAACTTTCATCAGTACTGTTTCATTCTCTCTGCCACCAGAAAAAAAAATATTCAACTAGCTGTGCAGTGTTGAGACTGTTGGTTTATCAGGGACTGCCGTCTGAAAGCTGAGGATGTTTAGTCTCCAGTTTCATTTTGCGTCCTCATTACCAGCTGCCTGGTAGTAAAGTCATGGATTTCGTCATTCATAAAGAAGCAACAGTGCTAGTTGCCAGTATCTTGAAAAATGGTCATACCGTTCATTGTAGCACATCACCACAAGCAACGCTGGCAGCTTGGCTTTGCATCCCTCTCATCCTTCTCAACCACTGAATAAACTGTTGAAAGACTAAGAAAAGCTGTTATAAAGAACATACAGCAGGTGGTATGGCCTGTGTCCCTTAGTCTCCAGCCCACATAATTTGCCAGTCAGTTGTGGAGAATTAAAGTGCGACTCAAAGGCATGGCTGGAAAGAGAGAGCATGGGTTTTGTCATAAAAAGGACCCTGCTTTTTGGTGAAGGAAGGAAGCAGGAAATTCATTAGTAAAATAACAGTGAGCAAAGGTATTTCTCAAATTTAAGGTCACCTAAGATAATTTAGATTTATGTTTTTTATTTTTTTATTATTTTTTTTTCCTCTTAGTATTTACTTTGCTTCACCAGTCTTGATGAGAAAAGGGAATTATATGCTTTATTGGGTGATGACTGAGAATCCACTCCCTTGCCAGCTGTGTGCCCCTAGGATAGCTACATGAGATGTGAACTGTAAGAAAACCACATTAATAAATTTCAGTTGAACATTCACCACTAGGGCAGAAGGGGTGGGGGGTTTGGTCACCTAACACAATGTTAAATTTTTTTTTGTCCTCAAACCTAATGAAAAAACAGACATAATGCAATATGGTGCTTGTAGACTTTTTTATTGAGTTCATTAAATTGGAGGCACTTATCAGCATCTGATTAACACCAGCTAACCTTAGCACAGTGGGCTCATGGGTTTTGCGAAACCAGTCCCAAGCAGGGAAAGGGTGAGCAGAGAGAAAAGCAACTCATAATTCATGACAGAGCTCTAGAATTTACCACAACACATTGAACAGTGCTCTTCTAGTTCTGTCCTAGCAGAGAGGAAGAGAGCTGAAAGGGAAGATGAAAAAGTAGGAGAGAGAACTTGATAGAGATACGCAGAAAAAGGAAATTGTGAATTGGTCAAAAGATGTCTGCAGTCTTCCCCTAATCATTGTGAGGGGCTCCCAAAATCTAGCCCTGGACCTCATTTATTTTGTGTTCCAAAAATCTAGCCCTGGACTTCATTTATTCTGTACACAGGAAATAGCAACAAGATTGGAAAAACATTTTAATTGTGATCATCTGAAAAACTGCTTTGGAGTTTAATCTCCCATTAATGATGATTGTTTGAAGAAAATATTTAAAATTGTCTGTTGTCTGCCTCTAATGAAAATTTTTATGGTCAATCTGGATAAACTTTTATTGTTTCATTTCTCATCCTATTCTTGTATAAAGAATATATATTTACATATACTTAATATATGTGTATACTTAATATAGATCTATATAATGAATGCATACATACAACTAAGGATGTACCCAGTTGCTGTTGGATCCAGACTTTGGTGTATGTGTTACAGCATGCACAATTTTTGGAGAGTAATAGCCCTCTCTGGTAGTGTATAATTACTTATCTACCACAATACTGATACTGGAGATAAATTGAACATATAGGTACTTTAAACAAATAACCTGGATTAATTCTGCAATCCACCTCTGTTTGGACATATCCTCTACTATTTTAAAGAATGGAGTAAAGATATCAGACTGAATTCTAGTCAGCCTTTCTTTTGTTTATCATTTCTTCCTGTAGCCTAAAGCTTTGGCAACTTCCAGTGTATTCAAAAGCAAAGCAAAACCCTCTTTTTATAGTAAACATAACTCCTGATCTGGTGAAGAGTCACCAGCAGTGGGGGTTATTTTAATGGACATGCTGTATTACTTTAATCTAAGCCTTTCACCATCTGTTCTGCCTATAACAGTGAATGCAAAAAGAACATATTTTACATTTCAGGATTACATTAGTAAAAAGTAAGATAAAAGTGATTTAAAAGCATGCATATGTTCTTAGTACAATGCTGCCTGCATCTGTGATGTTTTTTCTCATGGTTAAGACACAAATCAAGAGGAAAGCTGCTAATGCTGTTGTAGTGAAAGTTTTTCATGGAAAAGAGAGCTCTGAGAGGGTTTCGCTATATATTTAATGTTTCTAATGATAAAAACCTGAGTAGGCTGCCAGAAAATTAGATAACTATAACATCTATTGTTTGAACATCTGGCAGTGTGTGTAGAGCAGGCTGCTGTTGCTGTGTATGACAGGATGAGTGGTCCAGCCAGTGAGACACCTGTAGGAATGAGAGGTCAGGCAGAAGAAAATCACCCAAGAAATACTACAGTTGTCTTCTGGCTTAATACACTTCTATTGGCTCCCTTAAAGAAAGCTTTTTTTAGACATGGAATTGATACTTTCCTATTTTCATTCTAAAGTTTTTCTTGGAGTAAAAAGAGCATTATTGATGGCACAAAAGCTCCTTTCTGTGTCAGTGCTAATCCTGCTGGTGTGTTCTCACTGCAATGGTACACTGAATTAACACTTTGGAAGATATTTCTAGTATCTTGAGGTGCTAGTTCAGACTCCAGGATCAGCTGGAGGACCACTTAATTCATTTATTGTTGTTCTTTATGCTAGAAGATGATTCAGAAACCACCTGAAGTGATTTCAGATGTTGCCTGTCTGAAGAACTTCATCATATTTAAGTTCAGTCTGGCTGGTTAAACTTTGTCAAAAACAAAGACAATACATTCTATGTGAAGGCAAAAATTAGCAGGAAGGAAAACATTTCTGTTGAGGTAGAATGGGATATTTTTTTTAAATAAACCTCTTTCACTAATTTTAATTGGCCAGAATTTTCATTAAATCAAATTCTGTTTTCTATGGTCTTTCATCACTTGACATATGGGAGCCTAATTTTGACTTGAGAGATAGTATTTCCACTCCCATTTCAGCAAAGTAGTATCTTTGATCATCCTTTCATTTCTCCCCCCATCATCTTGTCATGCATGTCCGTATTTGGAGTCTCCACCTGTCAACATCAGATTCCCAGAAGAGACAGTCGTAGGATTGCAGCAGTAGAGGCAGCTTGATGGTGCCAAATTGAGATGTGATTAGCTTTAAAGGGAATTAGACATATTTTTGGCCTATGTCTGCTTATGTTCTACCTTAAGAATAAGCAGTCATATCAAACATTGGTAGACAATGTGGGCCACAAACAATTCACTGTGTTAATTTAATTCTATCCATGGCCTAGCAGCTGCTGCGGGTCAGATCTCAAATAATCATCATTTACATCAAGTACAAAGAATATGCATGAAGTATTGTTGGTCTTGACTACATGGTTATATGACATTACATGGTGCATTTCTGACACACTGGGCACGTACACTTTGAAATGTTTTCCCATTCTTGGAAAGGCCTGTGCAATTGAATCCTTTGTGGTTAAATTCAAGATTAAAAAAAAAAAAAAGTGTAATTTTTCAGTTTAATGAGGAAATTTCCCTCAAAGAAAGATAAGTTGGACCCTGATGTATCCTTAGAAACAGAGAAGTAGTAGAATAATACTTATAAGAGCCAAATGAACTTCAGAATTTTCAGTTTGAAAGAATCATTGGAATTTATTAACATCATAAATTGTAAACAAAATTAAATATTTATAATAAAATATTCAAAAATATTTTTCTTCGTCCTCATGAAAAAAGTACATATTCTTAGTTTTGCTGTGAATAAGAAAACAAATCATTTTTGAACGTTTCTATACTTAAATTTATGCATATATTACATTATGTTTCTGTTTAAGTTTTTAAATTAAAAAAATATATAGTTTATAAAAATCAAATCCAAATCCAAAACTTTAGCTAAAAATAATTCTAAAAATAAAAACAGGTACAAAAATGTTTTGTTTTTTTTTTTTTGGTTGTGAATTTACATGTTAACTAAAATTTAAGAGTTAAAAAGTTTGTTAATTGTTTCTACTTTTTTTTTTAAATTATTTTAAACTTCATTTAACCTATATATTTTGTCAAAAAATTCGGTTCAGTATTTTTAAACATTTCTTTGTGACTAAGTAGTCTGAAGACTAGAGTTCAGAAAGGGTAATAAAAGAGTTCAATTTCTAATAGGTCAGGAAATATTATGATGGCTGAATAAAATTCCTAGTTAACTTATGATGAGTTACTGGCATTTAAAAGAACTCTTTCATGGCTATGTAACTATCTTAACTCCATCCACAATCGGATTTATTCTTTCATTATTAAAACTTTGCAATCAATATGGTGGTACTAGCTTGCTGGCCTTCTCCATATCTACCAGTAGGTTTTTTGCCTATGGGTATTCTTCTGTCAACTAATAACAAAATACAATTGAGCTCTTCAAAGCCACAGCTCTTTCTTTCTTGCCTTTAAATAGCCTATATTGTTAACAAACAGTATTCACAAATATGAACTGGAATCTGAAGAAATACCCAATTAAATGCCAAAACCGAAGTAGTTCCAAGTACTGATGTTGCACAGATGGTTTAAGTTTCTGTAAGTCAAACATCTGGTCAGTACTTTTGAGTGGTAAGTGCATAAAACCTTGATCCTGGCTGATAATGAGGAGTTTCATAGCAACTCAATCTAATGAAAAGGAAGGTAAACTTATGTTTTTAGGAGAGAGGCCTAATGCCTATTAAAAAGAAAGCAGAGTGGGCATCTGGAAGGTGAGTGATGGAATGGGAGAATTCCAAAGTCTCATGCTGTAATACATTGATTTGTGACATGAGTATGCGATACTGAAGAGGTGAGCATGTACAGCTTTGGTCTCATCCCACTCCATAATCATGGGTGAAATTGATTTAAAGATGTTCCATGAAATTTGACAGTTCCAATAAATAAAGAGATTAAAAACTGAGATAACTAAATCCTAGGAGGTTTAATAAGCTGCTTTTTTTTCTCTCTCTCTTTTTTTTTCTTTTCTTTTTTTTTTTCTTTCCAGAAGGTGTCCAAAAATTTAAAACATTCATCAAGGTTATTTATAATTTTGTGATATTGTACTTAACCCTTCTGTCAAAACAAATGTTCATGCTCCTATTCTGTTTACTTTCCCAACTGCCTGCTAACTTCTTCTGTGTTGGGAGGTCTTTGCTTAAGCAAGGGTGCCAAAATGCCCTCTGCCTGATTTGGCTAACAGTTTCCTTTTCTGGAAAATAGTTGCTTGATTTTTCTTGTTCCCACATTGCAACAGATCTGTGATTTTTAGCTTTCTACTGATCTACTATCACTTTGGGACTTTACTCTGTAGTAGTGTTGGGAGTCCCAGCATCTATAGGAAGCTTTCTTTTCCTTAACAATAGGTGGAAAAAATTTCCAAGATATCCCAGGTAAGGAAGAAAAACACGGAAAAGAGATGGGACCATTGAAAATATAACTGGCAAACACATTCAGTTTCAATTTGACATGAGAGAATGCTCTGGGAGTGGTGTTATTTTAAAAGCATTTTGCAGAGGAGCCTTGCAGCACCATTGCTGAACATAAGCGCTGGCTTTCAAAGCAATAAGAAAAACCTGGACATATTAAAAAAATATTGAATTGCAACATTGATGTTGGTGATCCTAATATCACACATCATAAAGGAGACGGCTATTAAGGGTTGACATGGGATGTTTTAGACTTTCACGAGGTCTGTCCTGTCATCTGTGAGCTCATTACAGGGTGTTATACAGGAAAAGATGAGGAGTCTAATCAGAAGGTGCAGATGTGTGGGCATGCTCATGGAAAACGCCCTGTCACATGCATAATCTGTCTTTTCAGTGCAGTTATTTGCAGATTTCATCCAGGCCTAGTAATTTCTCTACTGCTTCTCTTGTTTTGCAGTATTCTGGATTTCACACTGAGAGATCTGAATCTGACCACGAAAGCCAGTGGGGTGGGAGCCCCCTAACTGATACGGCTTCTCCCCAGCTGCTGGAGCCCACGGACAGACCGAGCTCCCAGCACCATGATGTCTCCTGTGCCTACAGACAGTATTCGGACCGCAGTGCTCTCTGCTATGGTTTTGCACTCGACCACTCCAGGCTGAGCGATGACAGACATTTCCATACTCAGGCCTGTGAAGGAGGCAGATGTGAAGCTGGCAGATACTTCCTTGGCACTCCACAGCCTGGGAGGGAAGGCTGGTGGGGCTCTCGGTCAGCCTTGCCCCTGACTAAGTCATCCCCTGAAAGCAGAGAAGCGTATGAAAACAGTATGCCCCACATAACTTCAGTGCACAGGATTCATGGTAAGAGATAATGGGATATGCAGAAGTGGCACCATCTCAGATAAAGCGACAGTTTCAAAGTCATGGCATAAACACGCATCTCTCTATGTGAGACAAAGGAAAAGATGCATGTTCCTCATGTTCCTGTCTCAGAGATCATGTGTATGGAAATGAGGAATACTTCCAATTCAAGTTAGCAGGCTGGTTTACATACAGCAAAATATAATTTGCTGCATATTTTTTAATCTGTGAAATTTAGGTGGGAACGCCTGATGGTGAGATCTAAAGGATATCTATAGGATAAAAATATGGATTAAATGATACACTTGATAGAAGAGCATTATTTTTGCACCTTAAAATCAATCTACATTGGATAGAACATATTTAGCACAAAATTAGCGATAACTACACCCAACCTATGTTTTTATGTCTCTATATGTATACGCTGCTTATTACTAGATTCAGTAATATTTGCTGCTTCTTATTAAAAATTGGCAATTCAAATTAACATTTGCTCTAGTTTTTAGACATATATTCCCACCTGTAATTCCTAGTTGATTTGAGTCTCCCCATCTTTTCAGCACCAAGCCTGAAGCTTTGCTTGGTGTCTAGCCTGCTGCACCCTCAGTACATTAGCATGGATTCAGAGGCTTAAACTGATGAAAAATGCATTGGTAAAAACTGATAATGTGTTTCGAAAAATACAACGATGCTCAGGTTTAAAGGATAGGCTGAGAGTTGAAAGACTGCAGCTGACCCCAAAATCAGAGCTAAAGTTTATAAGGATCGATGTAAAATAATGTTTTTCTAGTAAAATAATCTGTCAATAATCTGCCAAACATAGGTTATATCTAAAGAACTCATAAGAGATAATTAAATTAGCACAGTTATTGGCTTGCAGAACAGGGCTTTTGGAGATCAAGAATAGCAAGTTCTAGGAAATGGAGGACAAATGATGAAAGAGAGGGAGCCCTTAGTTTTGTTGCTCAATACTGTTCTGCACTTTTCCTTTTAAAACATACCTCCGTCCTTTTCCTTGTGACTGTTCTGTTCTTTCATATTTGTGTTTATCTAGTGATTTTGTTATTTTTTTTTAAAGGAATATCATACAGAGATAAAAATGTAATGGTGATAGATATTTATTCTATTAAGGTTAATCAATGCAAGTGGATAATAGAATTTTGATTTTTGTTTGTTCCTTGGCTTTGCTGTAATTCCAGGTGCTGCAATTTTATTTTATTTTTTATTATTGTATCAAGCCTTATATGTTGTTTCAGTGGGCCTTCAGACTGCATGTAGCTTTGGGGTGAAACCTGACACATTAGTCTCAATTCAGAAGAGGAACACCTGAGTCTCCCTTGAAAATGTGCCATTTCCGTTTTGCTTTATGCAGTTCAAACCTTTAACAAATTAAACCGTTTTTGACGATTGCATGTGAACTTTGCTGTCAGAGCAGTTTCTTTAGGTAAAGAGTGCTTTTCTTCCTTTTCTGTTCTTTTAGTGCATCTTCTGGTAGTTCTGGCTTCTGTTCACCTTACTATGATACTTGTTTGACCATTTTGGGAGGCCCTGGATGTTGTCTATGAGTCCATGCATTTCTGGTCACCCTTGGGAAGTCTGGTGCACTGTGAATGTTGTTTATGCAGTGAGACATACAGAGCACATGGTGTGAAGCTGCTAACGACCCCACATAGCAGGAGAGCTACTTGTGTGAATCTGAAAATGGTTTTCCTTTGAGCATTCTTATCAACCAATCCCATGGGAACCATCCCCAGAGTGGACTTTGTATGTGCTAAGGCCAAGGCATTGCTGAGTAATTTAAGCAAGTCCAACACATGCCCTCCTGTGGGCACATATCTTAGCAAATCCTTTATCAAACCTTTTATTATGGTGTCTCCTTAGTTGGCTGTTCATGTGTGGGGTCAATCAGTTTCTTCCTAGTGAGGATTGACAGGTCTGATTCTGTCCTTTCAGCTACATGCAAGCTGAACACCTTCTCTGATATGTCTATGGGCCTTATTATTTAAAGAGAGGTAAGAATAGTCATATTTTCCTGCTCTTATAGTTTTTACAGCAAATACCTCTGCACTGGGAAAGGACATCACATTTTTCCAGCAAACCTGCCAGCAGTGGTGTCCTTATGCTTCTTAGGAAGGTTACCTGTTTTACTGCTTCTGCTTGTTTATTGTCATGCAGCTTGTGTAAAGTCACTACAGGGCCAGAAACTATGCCACAGTGCTTTCTCTATGATTTATCTTCTGGAAAGGACTAGGAAGAGACACATGTAAATGATCTACACAAAGTTCCTTGAGATTTGAGTTTTCACCACGGTCCTTGGACTTGATGCAAGGATGTTGATGCAAAGATTTAGTGAGGGGTTGGGGGCCTGAACATTGCTGTAAAGTGCACTTCAACATGCCCTAGGGCATCCTGCCTGGCCACTAGCTGCTCTGGAAGATACAGAGCTCCTGTAGAGTCTATGCCATACCTGCTGGGCCTATGCAGATGTGTGGTTACCCTAGAGCATCTCACATGGCATTAAATGTCTGTGTTTATGTGCTTAGATCGCTTTTTTTTTTGTGTGTGTATTTTCAGCTGTGTTACTTGTTCTGCGTGCAGAAAGTTACTGGAAACTAGAGGCTGTCACCGAAAAGCAAGGGCTCTACCATAGTCATTTCTGGTGACTTTGTTGAGTCACTTACCTATTTCTTGGTTTTCTGTCTGCAAAATGAGGTTCAGAGTACTTGTTCTTTAAGATTGCTTGCCTTCTTTGACCTCAGTGCTTGTCCCCTTTCTCTCTTTCCTAGGGAGAGGACACTGGGATGAGGACAGTGTTGTTAGCTCACCTGATCCTGGCTCTGCCAGTGAATCAGGTGACCGTTATCGTGCTGAGCAGTATCAGAACAGCCCACATGAGCCCAGCAAAATTGAAACTCTAATAAGAGCCACCCAGCAAATGATAAAAGAGGAAGAAAACAGACTACAGCTACGGAAAACGACCCCCGATCCACTGGTCTCCATTAATGGCACAGGGAAGAAGCATGCTATCTGTTTTGCAAACTACCCTCAGCAGCAGCTGGCAGGTGATGTCTGCCGCATCCCAGCAGTTGCCAACACTCCACCCTGTGAACACATCCAGCAACGAGATGGAAAGATTATGAGCCCACATGAAAATGACTATGACAACAGCCCCACAACACTGTCTAGGATAAGCAGTCCCAGTTCTGACCGAATATCAAAATCTAGTTTGGTACTAGCTAAAGACTACCTGCATTCAGACATGTCCCCTCATCAAACCCCAGGGGACCACCCAGCAGCATCTCCAAATTATTACAGCTCCCACAGGCAGTACTTTGATAAACATGCTTACACATTAACTGGATATGCCCTGGAGCATCTATATGACACTGAAACCATTAGAAACTATTCATTAGGCTGTAATGGATCACACTTTGATGTGACTTCTCACTTAAGGATGCAGCAAGATCCAGCACAAGGACACAAGGGGACATCTGTTATAATAACCAATGGAAGCTGACACTTTTTTCTAAAAACTTTTGTGCTTTAAAAAATAACCTTTGAGACCTAATTGGAAGATATTATATGTTTTCATGCCCTTGTCATTACCAGCATTTGATATACCACAGTGCACTAGAGAATAACCTGAGGTTTGGGGGGGATATGTTAAGTTAACAAACATTACTTTAAAAAAAAAAAAATGCACTGGCTTGCAGGGTTAGAGGGAATGGAGCTAAACTCAAAGTTGGTGAGGTGAAAAGGATGGAAAACAGCTAGGTAGGGAGCACTTGGGCAGGGTAGCAGAGCTATTTATGTACACTGTGTAAGAGGTGGTTGTTTGGAAACACTGCCAAGGGCAGGCCTTGTGAAATGCATGGAAACCACAGGTCCCAGACAACAAAACTGCTATGCACTCTTAACACAGAAAGTTGGAAGGTGTTCCTTTGAAATACACATCAAAATGTGTACTTCTGGTGATCTTTTTATTCTCTAAAGGCCAAGTGTGTTATGCTACTCCATGGTATAAAGCATCCATGGCTAACAAATACAAAATCAGAAAGGGAAGAAATAAGGAAGAACTCCTCAGATGTGTTATTTCCATGTGTACCCACATGCCCAGCTATTGCATACACTTGATCTGAAAGGAGTCAAATAAGCAGTATCCTTATAATTAGTGTGATCAAATATTTACTTCTACTGTATTTAAAGGAAAGAAAGAGAGCCTTTCTTGGTGTTGTTTTGAGAAATGCATAGGTCTTGGTTGTCTTGATAGAGACATGAGAGATTGTCCTCATATATTTGAAAGGTTGCACAAGGAGGGAAGTGGAATGAAATGGAAGAAAATCACTGGGAGAAACAGGGTGAATTGGGAGTGGTTCAATATAAAAGCGTTTAACCCTATGGCTATGTATGCCATGTACTAATAATTCCAATATAAAGAACAGTGATTATAAGTGGCCACATAATTAAGAATTACTTTGAAACACAGAAAAAAATCAATAGAATCAGATTTTTTTTTCTATTAAAAAAAAAAAAGTAACTATGTAAGTGTAAGAATTTGGCAAGAATAGACAAAAAATGTATGGTGGTTCATCCTAATTTTGATAAAATTTTGGAGTAAATTAAGAAAACGTGGAAGATTGTTAGCACTCTGACATACAGTGAAGTAATCAGTATGACTTTTTAAAAGGAATATGCATTCTTTTCTTTCTTGCAGCGGAAAATTTAGTGGATATCAGAACACGTTAGGAGTATCAAAATCAGTAATATGTACATAAAATATACTGAGGAAAATCAGGGTTCCAATAAATTCAGTTGCATTAAAAAAGTTGATATTATTGTGGCCTGTATTAGACTCATAGAAGACATCAAAAGAGGCAGAGAAATTTTTTGCAATTTTTAATAATCTCATGAACAAAGAGCCACTAATTGTTTGGAAAATATTCAATTAAAAACATATGCTAAAAAAGTAAAATAGGGTGTTTGTAGGCACAGTTACTGTACCTGTCCTTCTTTGTATGGCATTTATGTGATGTTTCAAGGTTGACTGCAACAGGAGCAGGACCACCACTCCTTATTATATCAAAGTGGAGGCAGGGGGACTTGAGGAGGTTACTAAAATGAAATTAGCAATAAGTCTAGCTTCATTTGTAGCATTAAGAATTTCAACATATGGGATTGAGTCATCAGTGGGACTAAATATATACCAGCATGCTACGGGTGGGTTAAAAATATCTATTTTCAAATAAAACTAATCAGAAGCAAAAGCTAAATAATAACATTATAAGCCACGTAAGTAGGGATGTACTTGAAAGTAGAGGAAATTACCTCTCTGAACTTGGAATATTGTGCATAGTTCTGATCACTCCAAGGCAGATTGTGAATCTTGAATTGAGTAGTACCTTACTCCATAAGCAATCTCTGTTGACTGCAGTGTGATCACTCCTGGTGAAATGTACGTTGAACACAAGGAAGAGCAAAACAGTCTGTTCTTTATTATCTAAAGCTCATAATAGAAAAGGTGGAGCAGAGCTCAGCAAAAAGATAAAGAGACTGAAAGATCTAATAAAAACTTTAAATAAACTGGGTCTGTCATCTTTGTAAGGGAGAAAAGTAAGGGGGAATGTCACTGGTGTGCACCAAGCTCTGCACGGAGGAGAGATAAATAATGGTCTAAAACTATTTGAACTAGCGACAGAAATGAGAGACAGGGCATTGAATGTTAGCCAAAACAAAATGAGAACAAAATGATTTGGCAAGAAGTGTATTTGACTAACTGCCAAATGAATAACAAAGGTCATAAAGAGAAGCAGCTAGGGATTTTTGTTTGTTTGTTTGTTTTAAGATAAAAACAAGGAAAGTAATTGAGAGGAAGAAAAACATTGACAACTGTTAACTTAGAGGAGGGAATGGACCAAAATGGACTCCTTTCAGCCCAACAATTGTATATATTCCTAAAGAATAGGAATGACAAATTATTTTTGATAAATCTAGTTCTGGATACACTTATTCCTATGAATAATATGGATAAACTTGTATTTGGAATTTCATTGTACAGTATTCAAATACAATTTGCAAAGTGAATTAGAGTAGAGGTACATGGTATCATATTATCCCTACCTAGTACATATAAAAATAAGTCTAAGTCTCAATATTATTTCGTATAACAGAGGAGTTTCCTAAACTGTTTCGAAGAATGGGATTTTTGTCAGCACTTACGTTTATCACCAAGCACTCAGGATCACCAAGTGCTTTTTTTTTTACCAGACTTTTAATGTGAAAGGTTCTGCAGTGCAGCTGGAGCACCGTGGCTCTGATCTAATGTCCACAAGTAGTGAGGAGAGGACAGTTTGGGCACAGCTATATTCGCATCCTGACAGGCACTTAGTAAAAACACTCTTACAAAGCAGACAGGCACAGTATAGGACACTTGTATTCTATACAATTTCATCTAGGAGAAAAGCTAGTGTGCTATGCAATAAAAAATCCCTATTGTTATTTACCTTAAGCCCAAAATAAAACTTTCCAAATTGTTGTTTTTTATCCTATTTTAACAGTCCCAGTCCACACCAGTAAGAAATGTAACCAAATGCACTGTAATAAACAGGATACCTGATATATCAGTAGGTGGAAGGGTCCATTCCTGCAGCCGTGTTGTGCTACAAGCAAGGGCTGATACTCATTTTCCTCCTGGGGTTTCAGTAATTTTTGCTAACTACTACTTCAGTAGGGTCTCTTGGAGGTAGATACGTTTTGTTAGCTAATTTGCCCTCCTGCTTCTTTAGGTAGCCAGGAATTTCTTCCTAACTGACAGAAAGCATTGAATGTTTAAAACACAGGCTCTGCATGCTACATGCTACATGAACGCAAGTTTGCAATCTTAATTATAACATATAATATCACTGCAGCTCATATAACATGTACTTTTCAATATGATATAAAGCTTATTTTTTCAATTGCATATTTATTTAATTCAAATTTTCATTTAGTATCCTTCAAGGATGTAGTCTTCTCTCTCTCTCTCTCTCTCTCTCTCTCTCTCTCTTTTTATTCTTTTTTTTTTCCCTTGCTTTTCTAGATCAAATATTTTGGAAAATTGAAAAATGCAAGGCATTTGTACCAAATACATTTCAAATGTATCATATTAGGTAAAGGTTAGCTTTAAGCAGGTATGTAAGTTGTGAACTGGTACAAGAACAATATAAATTGATGTGTTGCATTGTTTCTCTAACATAATAATGTTTTGCTATTAACACCAAATTAATATTTTCTAGCTACTCCAACTACAGAGTGACCACAAATCTTTCAAATAATTTCTTGTTGGCATCAGTGGATGGTGCATTATGATATAAGTGTCTCTTTTTTACTTAAAGAGGCAAAAGAAACTTTTTTTTTTTTTTTTTTAAATAAAAAATTTCACCCCAGAGGCACAGAGTTTGCAGTTGTGGACAAATCTGCACAGCAATTCTTTAGTTAGAAGAAGAACCTTACTCAGCAATTTCTCCCATTGACTCAAATGGGAATATTTGTGGAGTAAGGTACTACTTAATAGACGTAAGGGTAAAAAAAATCTGACTTGTGAGCTAGCAGGTTTGGGGGTGGTTTCTATTTTGTTTTATTTTGTTTTGTTTTTGTCTGTGTTTTGTTTTTGAACCTCAAGATGTGAATATGGAAACTATGAAAGATAATAGCTGTAATGGCCATGTTTCTGTAATAGAGACTATTTATACGTGCTTTGGAAAAATGAGCGCATCTCTGTGCAGAAGAGACTCGGAAGTGCTTCTTAAGCTTTATATGGCTTTGTTGATGTGCCCGCAATACTGCCACAGGTTACACAGTGAAACTCTGCTCTTTCAAACTCTTTTAATAACTCTTATCTGATTCTCATTTTTATCTCTGGACTTGCAGCATTTGTTCATTAATGTCCCTAAGTATGTTAACCACCATATGTTCAATTATGTGAACATCCTGTTGGGGAGAAACAAAACACGGTCACACAGTATTTTTGGAAAAGGCACAGTCACTCCAGAAAATCAGTCCCAATCAGCTGTTGGGAAGGCCAGTTAGCCTTTCAGTCAAGGAACAAAACTATGGTGTACACTTTGATTTCAGACCTTCTGCATAGAAAACTCTGTTAGGAGGATTATAGAATATGGTCCCAGGATTAGGCCTAGCTATGTCTTATTTTAAGGTTGCTGTAGTTGTCGGCAAATGGATTCAGGCTCTGGCATTTCCATGAGTTGCAAATTTACTTAAAACACATAAAGGGCTAAAGGCAATACAAGCTTTGTTATCAGGAACAATAGTGGATGAACATACTTTTCTGTAGGTATATTGGATGATCTCCAGATAGCTACACTGTATGGAGGAGAACCTATGTTATTTTATTTGCAGGTAATACTGATGGTTAAATATGGTTCAGTGCTGTGTGCACTGAAAAAAAAACAACCAACCAACCAACCAAAAAAAAACCAAAAACAAACAAAAAAACAAAAAAAAACCTGCAAACCACAATAACAGCAGCAGCACCATCACCAGCCCCAGCCCCCAAATTTAAAACAAGTAAAAAAACATTTTATTTTTTTTTCTGTAACCCGCTGGTTTGGCGCTAGTAAAGCCTATTAGAGATGTAGATGAGGGTTTAGCAAAGTGTTTTTACAAAGTTGTTTTTTTAAAGAAAAAAATAATTAAATAGTCTTCTGCTTGGAACAGTGAGAGCACTAGTATGACTCCATTTCACATTTCCTTTGAGCATTTATTAATGAAAAAGATTATGTGAGGTTAAACTTCACTGTGGCATTTATCTTATGTGTACAAGAGTCCTGTGGATAAATCTGGCTCTAAATTCCTAGGAATATGTCTCTTTCTGAAAAGAAAATCTATGACTATCTACAAGGCTGTATATGAAAACAAAGATCAAATACACAAAGATTTTTGTCTGGTTGTGTTCACTATTTAACTCTCCTCACATGGAATTCTCATGATTCCCTGTTGTTTTTAGGATTAAAAATACAATTTTTAAATATTTCTATTTACTGCAGTTTGGACTGCATGTGATTTTTTTTTTTTTCCATATACCAATACAGTGGGAAGTTTGAAAATGCAAGAAATAGTCTTGCTCACACATTGGCACCTTTGCATTTCTAAGGAAATAGAGTCTATTAGGAAAAGATATTTTAGCACACTGCAACTTTTTCCCAAGGTAAATATTTCAATGAATAAAATATGCTAATCTATCAAAAAAAAAAAAAAAAAAGAAAAGAAAAAGAAAAGAAAAATTAAAGCACTTGAGACATACTGAAGCATTTCATGTTTGCTTTAAACCAATGGGTTATATTTATGGAAAAAAAAGACAAAGATTGCCAGCATTTTAAATACCATGCCTTGCAATGTATAGGGTTCAGTGACATTGTAGCATAACATCTGTAATTTGAAGTTTTCCTTTGGAATGTAATGTAGGAAACACAATTTAGCTATGTCAACAATATCTTGCAAAGTGTTCCCATTTATAATTATTTATATTGTAAATAGCTTTCTGAAGTAAATTTGAAGTTAATGTGCATAAGATGTATTTATTATGTGAAGATTTTTTTGGTTTAAAATATAGCTACCAATATGCAATTATTGTCTGTTTTTCTACATCTTTAAATTAAGGACTGTCCTGCAGAAGACTTTTTTTCAGGAATTAATTTTAATTAATGAGTCTATTTCTCAGACTTGGGAGGGTACATGGAAAAAATCACTTTGATCACTTAAATCACTTAGTTTGATACCTGTGAGTTCTAAGTTTATCAAAATTGGGACACGGAAAATATACTGCTACCCCATTTAAGAAGGATGTCTGAATCCCTTCAAATATTACTCTGTCAGGAAGAGCTGACTCACAGGAGCTAAATCAAGGTTATTTGTCTTCTCTGTGAATACTCTTGTTTCTCGAAGCCAAACACCACTTCCTTGCCTCAGCTAAAACAGCTTGCTGACTTGGAGCATAGTGCCACTTAGGTGCTTAAAATAATATACTCAGACAAAGAGCAGTGTTGTGACAAAGGAATGGGTGAGAAGTTGTGTTAGATTGCATTCAGACCTGAGATGGCTATTACCTGGCCTTGCATACCTGTACAGCTCCATCAAGCCATAACAATGTGAGATGTTGTGCAACAGCAATATAGCCACTGCACCCTTGCCTGGTCTGGGGTGTAGGATCTTTTTGGCTGGGGGGGTTCAGGGTCACAGCTCTCACTTTCTAGACCAGTCTTTAAGCACACCACCATCTCAGTCATTCTTATTGAAGCTCTTTCCTGCAGATGAACAAATGTGAGATTGATGGGGCTGGTGGGTAGTGGGAGCCTGGTTCTGCAGCTGGGTGAGAAAACAGCTTTCTCAGGTAAAGAAGTGGTTGCTCACATATTTTTCATTCACAATAGTCAGAATAAAAACAAACAAACAAACAAAAAAAGAAAACAAAAACATAAACAGTGAGGACAAGAGAGAGGTGCACAGAAAAGTCAATTCAGAGTCTCAGATAAATTGTGTAAAAAAGAGATGCGGTTGTGTCACTGTGAAGACGTAGTCAGTTCTCAGAGACACTGCTGGGATTTGGGAAATTTCTGCTGTGTTGAGTTAGACGTTTAAACTTCATTTGTGCTTTCAGCATTTTATGTTGGATAGTTTAGGCAGTTCCCTTCTCCTTGGCCTGAATTTGGCCCTGGTTCTCCATGCAGGCAGGAAATGGTGTAATCTTTTCCCCAAGTGATGCTGCTTAGCTGTGCAAAACATGTGTTGCATTACTTTTCTTTTTTTTTTTAATGTATGGGTGAAGGTTTTCAGAAATTCCCATTGTTTATGTACCTTTACCTCCGAAGCCCATGCTGAAAGAGACACTGAGGTCATAGGCCAACATTGTCCTTCATAGGTAGGCTGTCCTAGTTGCTTCATGCTGAGCTGTACACACAAAACTGGGTGTCATCTTAGGTGCTGTGTGCTGAAAGTCCTGCAACATCCATGGTTGTTCTTCAGACTCCCTACTAGTGCATAAAAAGCACCCATTGCCCACTGGTTTTTATTCAATCTCCACTCTAAAGGTCATTGGCAAATTGCTCTGCATGGAGGAAATCTGCTGTCATGACCATTGTAATAAAAGTGTGTGATACCATCAGTAACTTCCTCTATCCCCATATGGTGGCCATCAGAGACTTCAGCATCAGCATTTTCATTTGATACAGCCTCTCTGACTGTCAGAAGGTCGCAGATAGCCTGGTGCTCTGCAGCCCAGTGTGCCTGTGGCTGTGAATAAAAAGGGCTATTCACCACAGCACAAAACCCAACAGACTACATGGGCTCTTCATGGATTTTAACAGGAGTTTCACTAGGCATGCACACAGTATACATGTATGCATCTCCTAATATTTTGCCTTGTTGCAGAGGGAAAGACTTAGATTCTTCACTTTAGACTTTTGTCTGAGCATAGAGGACAATGTCCTGGGCACCATTGCAACTTGCTGCACTTTACCGTCTCAAAAATGCTGGTGGGAAACCGTTTCATAAGAAGTGGGCAAAGCACAATGAGACATTAAGGGCTGCCTGCATATTAGTTTCTTGCCACTGCAGCAATTGGGCTTGGATCCCCTGAGTGACGTGTAGTCTTTAGGACGTGTGCGGCAGTGTGGTCCAGAGGCCAGGTGCAATGATTCGCATACATGAAAACAGCCGGACCTGACCAGCATCAAGCACTACACTTTTGCAGACATCTCTATCACTCTGCCCGCAGTCTGTCACTATTTTTCTACCACAGTCCTCTCATTTTTGGCTACCCCATTATCCCTTCCATTTTCCTTTCCTCCCTTGTGTCCCAAGCCTTGGTTTAATTTGTGATTTCACAAATCCCATGATCTATCTTGCCCAGCAAGTGTCCTCCATTGATCTTGAAAACTGAGTTTCCTTTTAATGAGGAAAATTTCTATATGGCAACACTTTCCATCACTCACACTCCCCTTTCCCTTCCCCTTTTATATGCAGCTGGTGTGAACACCATACTGAGGACCCTGAGATCTTTTTCTCACAGGCATTAGTTCTGCTACAAGAAAGCTATTGGTTGGGGGAATGGAGGTGATGAACTTTTCAGAAAAGCTACAGACAAAAGATTATAGACGCCTTCAGCATACCAAATACACATGCTA
This sequence comes from Anas platyrhynchos, assembly GCF_047663525.1. Classification (NCBI taxonomy): domain Eukaryota; kingdom Metazoa; phylum Chordata; class Aves; order Anseriformes; family Anatidae; genus Anas; species Anas platyrhynchos. Next base: position 77,510,264 of record NC_092589.1, read on the forward strand.
CTTTAGCTGCATTGCAGGATGTAGTCACTCTTGGCCTGTGAGCAGAAAACAAAGATGAAAACTGAAACTAGAAGATGTACGTTTTTACTGGGAAATAACAACAAAAGCTAATATAAAATACACTTAAGATTTAAACTTAAAATTCTCATCCTTGCATGCTTGAAATTGTATGCAAATATTTGAATGTTCATTAATATTGTTCATCTCATCATTATGATTCATTTTTCTTAATTATTATTGCTACCTATATTTGTCACCTGTTTGTTATCTATACTTTTTTTCATCCATAAATTAAAAAAAAATCAATAGTAAAAATAATATTAATATAAAATGGAGATCAGAAACTTAGGTCTAGGAGATAAAACCCAAAGAGGATTGGCATATTCCAAGCTTTCAATGGACAACAGCTCCATTAATTGGTACTCAGGTAGTATGGTATCATGTCATATGGGGGCCGTCTTTCATTTCCAGCAATATTACTAGAATTATTAATATGGCATATTTAGAAAGCTGTGTTGGAAACAGATAAATTTGTACATTATCAAATGTGTTACTTTTGCTTTTGTTGTTGGTGTTTTTTTTTTTTTTTTTTTTTTTTTGTTTGTTTTCTGTTGGTGGTTTTGTTTTTGTTTTGTTTTTGAAAAGGAGAAACATGACAAAATGTTAAAGCAAGAAGCAAGTTGAAGGTGCTTTTTTTTCAAGCCGGACACTTTCTATTTCCCCTCAGGATGCAGTGCAAAGATAAAATCCCATGTGTGAATCTCAGTGTTTTCCACATCCATACTGGTGATGTGTCCTATGGAAGGGCACCAGGATGTCTGTGTGCTGAGCCTTTACGTTCTTTCCTTTTACTTTCACATCCATTTGGTGTCCAGGACGGGGAGAGCTAAGACTACAAACATCTTATGTAGTCAGAACACGAGACAAATCCATTTTTCATTTGAAGCTTCCTATTTTTGATTTTGACACAAGACATTTCATCAGGCTATGAATTATTTTTACAAAAGCAGGACCATGTCTAGTCTGTCTGGGTTCTCTGTGGGACAGTTGTAGCATTTTTATTTTTATTTTTTTTTAAGAATACCAGTGTGAGGCATCCTTTGTGTCTTTAGTTTGTAGTGCATCAGTGAGGTGAAAAATTCAGCATTAGTGTTGTGTCTATTTTAGTCAAGGGCACAACTGTACATTTTGACGTTATGTTTCTGCTTTTTCTTTAATCATAAAGGCAGAGCCTTTCTTCTGTGCCGCTTTCTATTTAACCTCCAGAACAACTGCAAAGTATTAGAATGACTCCAGTATCCTCTCCAGCATGAATGTTTCTTGAGCTCAAGAGAAATGCCCACAGTTTCATTAGGCTGGTTATCTGACAGACTGCTCATAGAAAACAGCTGATTCTTATTTTTTTAACTGAGCAGCTTTGGCTTCCTGTGATCAATCTTCCTGGCTGCAGCAGTAAATATGCTAAACTGCAGGTGCCAGCAAGCTTTGAGACAGTCTGAGGCATGAATGCTGACCCACAGTTGTGCTTTGTGTGTCATCAAACAGCCTACCTAGCATACAACTATTTGGCCTACTCGTTAAAATGGGTTTTTAACTTAATATGTGCTTATTTACTTATGGAATTAGATCCAGTGTGGGAGAGATGCAAAACAGCCAGCAGTTTAGGAGTTTAGTAAATAATCTAGGCTTTGTTCAGTTTTGCTCTGGGTCAGGCTGCTGCATGGAGTAATTCCATATGGCAACCTGATTTGAGCTCACTCAAAGTAAACCTTAAAGTGGATTTTGGCAAAATCCACACAGCCATCAGGAACCCATTCTGTTTCTGCTGAGGATTTCCTGATAGCTTTCTTCATTTAAAAAAAAAAAAAAAAAGAAAAGAAAAAAAAAAGAAACAACAACAACAACACAAAGGCAACAGAAAAAAAGTTTGAAACTTTTTTACTGTCTGAAACCACCCGACACCCCCCTCATCTCCTCTACACCCTCACCCTTTCCCAAACCTAAACTATTAAAAAGCACTTTAGTCTGCTCTCATTTATGCCAAGAGCCATAGAGGTTAGGTGGTACAAACATGCCTTAGGTGACTTGGCCTTCTGCCTCTCTCCAGCTGGCTTTGTGCTGTGCAGCTGGAGATGCGATGGGCGAGGTGTGTCCCAGGGCTTGTCTGCTTTTTATCTTTCTGCCCCAGCTGCTGTGTCCTGGTGTGGGGCAGTGGCTTCCTGGTCCCCATTGCCACAACAAGCTTTTTAAGTTGCTGATGCTGGGATAGATACAAAGGGAGCAGAGGGCTTAGAATTATGAGCAAGCCTCCTGCAGCCTACCTCCAGTATGCAAAAGCAAGGGGTAAAATCCTGGCACTAATGAAGTTGTTGACAGAAAATATATTTGTCCCACTGGAGCATGGACGAAAATGTAAAAACACTTTGAAAACAATACTCAAGGCAGCTCGATATGCCTCCTTCAATGGGGTGAGTGAAAGTGTAAGTAAACAGAGAGATTTACTTGTGCTTGAAACAAACACAATTAAAAAATGTGGGTAGAGAAACAAGTACACACACAAAATCTCCTCTTGTTATTTAGCTGAGTGATGTCAAATATGAATGAAAACCTTGAGATAAAACTTGGGATAGACAACAGAAATTCTGACAGGGCTATTTTGAGGTCAGGCTCTTAGGAAAAGCTGTTGATTGAAATCAATACCGCCAGACCTGGAATCTGAAAAGACCATTTCTGAGACCTGAGAGGGTCACTGAGCACAAGTATCAGTTGATAGTATTGAGGCTGCAATTGCCTTCACCAAGGTGCTCTGATGTTTGCTTTAGTGACTTCTTGGAGCTGGTGACTGAGCACACATTTAACACTCCCACCGCATTGCCCTGCAGGGGGAAGGGAGGTTTGTAGAGACTTCTGTAGCTTAAACAACTCCCTTGACTCCCATGTTTATGTGTCTCAGACCTGTATATTAATCAATAATGAATCAAATACTGAATCAAATGAATTGGTTATTATTATTATTATTATTATTATTATTATTATTATTAATGGAGAGAATTTAGCAGGGATTGAAACTGTTTTCTGCTTCTATTCTTTAGATACATTTATTTATCTGACTTTTTGACAATTTATCAGAAGAAGCTTTTGAAAAACACCTTGGGTAATATTTTCATTTTTCATACAGTAGCACTGGATACTGTTCTAGTAGTTGTTTATTTGTTTTATTATACAATACATGATTAGGTAATGCCTTCACAGAGTGTGGCAAAATACTGATACCTATATAGCATTAGAAATTACTTTGAACTTTTCCTGCTAGTTTAGCAGAAAGAAATGGAAAAGTGAGTAGAAAATAAATAAATAGCTACATTGAATTTCCATTTTTAAATTATATATTTTTTCCTGTGCCAAAATTGTAGTATTATAAAAATAAAGCCCCCCTCCCCCCCAATAGTCAAGAATAAGAGTGAACTTTTCACTGGTGTCAAAATGAATGTACTGTGATTACAGAATACTTTTGAAATGGGTCTTTTAAAGGGTTGTTTATGTTGCACACTTAAAAACATGCTACTTTATGAGTATATGAATAATTCATTCAAATTCAGTTGTATTGTATTTGCATTACAAGGAGGTGCAGAGGAGACAGAACATACAGGGAGACTGTCCAGTAGAGTGGGTTCTACTCATTTTAACATTTTTATTAATATCCATTTTAAATTTTAAAATTCTCAGCAAGTCATTCCAGCTCACTGACGTAAGTGACAATAAACCTACTTGCTCCAGCTAAAGATCTCCAAATCTTTCTTTCTAGTTGTCCTGATTTCCTGCAAGAATAAATTGGACACAACCACATTGTTTCTGTGTTCATGTCAGTCAGTCCATCCTTAATATCTTTGCTACTCTTCTGCCTAATCCAACTGAGTTTTCATGAGATATGTCAGTCTAAATTCTCACAGACTGTGAGAGGCAAGAGACCTTCTATGATGCTCTGCAAATGAAAGTGAAGCATGATCTTTCCTCTTATATACTGTTAGAGCATGGAAACTCAACCATAAGACACCAAATCCTAGGGAGTGAATTCAATGTGTTAGCTTCTTACAGAACTGTGTATTTTATTTTTAAAGTTTATTTTGTACTATCCATTTGAATCCAGTTGAAAAAAACACTTTATGTGTCTAAGTCTTGTGTCAAGGAAAGCTTGTGGACAGGGTGAAACATCCTGGAGACCTTTTGAGGTCTGGGAGCAAGGCTAAGAATTTGGCTCTGTGCAAATGCTAAACTGTCTTCTATGATACTAAAGCTCATGTGAAAATATTTTTTAAAAAGGTCCATATAAATTGTCCATATAAAAGTGTCTTGTGATCAAAAAGTGATCAAAACTGTCTTGACACAAGCAGATTTAAATTTGTAAACTGATTCAAAAAAAATTAAAGAAATATTCAGATTTAGGACTGCTTATTCAAATATGTATTGAATGAGAGAAAACATTACGTGTGCATTTTCTAGCAGTGTCCTTACTTTACTGTGTTATAGTTCAGTAGATTTTACCATAGCTTGGAAATTATTTAGGCTGATAATGTATATGGAAACATAATGTACATGTATATAGAAGCAGCTAGTTTTAAAATCTAAATCTCTGTAGAGAATATTCATTGTGACTTCAGACAATTCTACAAGAACCACATAAATTCCATGAGTTGAAGAAGAAGAAGAAAGCATGAAAATTCACAATGGTATGATGCATTTGCAATATGGATTGCACTTATCTTTTTATTTGCTACAGACAATTTAAATTATGTGCAACAGAATGGAGATTCAAATGATCCAACATCTGCACGATACTATAAATTACACTGTACTGTGTAGGCTAGAGAAAAGAGATCTCTACCAGTATCTAGTTTAAATGAAAGAGTGTAAAAAACCGTGTTCAAAAATCAGTCCCAGACTAATGATGAGCAGACCCTTGCAAGTATAGAGGTTCAACTACATTTCACTGTATGTACATTATACATATGGGTTTTCAAACATAATCTTCCAACTCACTTCTACTGTCAGTCAGAGGCAATACTATTAAAGTAATAATAAGTACCTGAAGTGACCTGAGGTTTTGCAATGATTATATGAGTGTCTCTAGGTTAAGATCTTCATTGTGATCTCCCACTGTGCTGTATTCCACACGCAGTCTTTTGTCTTTTTTCTTAAGGGTTTCCTGCTTTGTCAGTTGTACATCTCCACCTTCTGGAAAATGGGTATCTGTTTTTTTTAGCTGCTCTAGTCATCACAGCGTTGGCCAGCCTGAATCACAAGGCAGTCTGAGGGGAGCTTAGTGTTTCTACCATAGATTGCAAAGATTTGAATTTATGATTTACTTTGCTTCTGACATTGTAGATAAATTCAGATTATAAAGATTTCAGAAGGCAGAGAAAACAAACAAACAACAACAACAACAAATGACTAAGGTAAGAATTATTCAGGTACTCACAAAGAAAAAAAGTGACATGGATAATTACAGAATAATTATAATTCTGTGTGGAAATTGATGGATGCGCATAGAAGGATAGAAACAATAACATGAAATTAAGTTAGAAGCAAGGCAGACACCTAATCTTCCTTTAACTTTAAAGAGAAAGATTAGTGGACTTTCTGGTACCTAGTATGTTTTTCTTTTTTTCCTTGTGTGTGTGTATGTGTGTGTGTGAGCTGATTGTTTATCTTTTGGACAAGAAAAATAATTTTAACACTATAGCAAGTATACCCACCTCTACACAACTCACTCCAGGAATATTTCACTGACTCCAGCAATCATGTTCTCTGAGTAACCATTGAAACGCTAGGTCTTCAGTGAAGAGGAAAAAATGCATTAACATTTTAAAAATAATCTTTGTCTTATGTATGGGAAGTAACAAAAGGAGACCTGACTTCAAGCCTGATCAATTAGGAAACAGAAGAGAAGAGAAATAATAATTTCTCTTTCAGTAAGAGTCTATGCTGCAGTTTCTGTTAAAGCATATTTTTTATATCTTCATTAAGACAAGGTTATTCTCAAATAACCAAGAGAGACAGATGCCTTTGGGTTATTTATATTTTTATATCCTTTTCTATGTGATGATAAGAGAAGATGTGCTGTCATTTATTATTATATATATATATTTTTTTTAAAAATGGCCTTATGGCTAGCAGATAAGAAAATGAGACATATGAACAGACTTCCAAATGCTGTTAAGCTTAACAGAGCACAAATCATGCGTTTAAAGAACAGTTTTTCAGCCTTTCTGCCTGATTCTCATCTTTGTTGCAGCAGTGTAAGGTGGGGAGATGCCTCCATTGCAATCAGAAGCCATCCACCTTTGCATGGTTTTACAGCAGACTAATTCCAGCAAATCAACCAGAGATATTCCTGATTTAAGATGGCATAGAAGCAAAAGAGACAGTAAAATGAGCTTTTTTAACAATATCCATTGTGGTCACTGATTCTTAAGATGTTGTACGGTCATCATAAATCAAACAGCAGGTGGTTTTCATTGATGAAATTATCCTTACTAATTTTTAAGCTGTCAAAGACAGATCTGAAGCAAGTTATGTGGTCAAGTTGGAGTGGATTGTTTTTTCTTAGAAATATACGAAGCTTTGTCTTCAATTCTGAAAGTGGAAACACGATTTCTTCTTGGCTTTGCCTGAGTGTGCAGGACTTGCTGGCTCAAAGAATGACATTTGCTTTAATAAAAAAGACAACATTTTAAAAAATGTTACAGAAAGTTCAGGTCACATCTTCCCCATAAGATGCTTAACATCTTTTGTAAACCAATGATAATTTGCTCAGCTTTTAGATGAAGTGTGCCAGTAACAGTACAAAAAGCTAAAATCAATGGCCATCTCAGATGCAGAGGTATTGCTCATGAACAGATTGATGTGTTCACACACAATTGCTCTGAGAGGCCCTAGACATGTTGGGGTCAAATTGGCAAAATAGGTAGCAACTGTACTCTCACAGCAGCCTCTAAAAGAGAGAGGCAGATGTCTATCCTATCTTGCAAACACATTCTTTTACAATGTGTTACTTCATCTCTTTTATTGCACAAGAGGAAAGTGAGAGACAGAGAATCAAGGATAACACTAATGATAGACCATATGGAATCCATAAACAATGTTGTTCTGGAATAAGATGGCCTTTAAAGGTGGTGGGGGCCCTACTGTACTTGGGCCAGACATTACCTAACTCCCCAGGTGAAAGACGGAGAATAGGTGAGAATAGGGAGCAGACGCTGGGAGAATGTGATTCAGAGCAGGGCTTTCTGGAAGATATAAAGAGCAGCTTGAATCCCTTTAAAGGTCTGAGTTACTTTGGATTAAAATAGCCTGCTTGTGCTTTCTGGGAGCAAAATCTTTCTTATGAAGGCTACTGTAGAAAATACTATTTTGAAACTGGATTAAGAATTGGTCCTGTGAACTACGTCGGAAATCCTGCACTTTTACGTGAAAGCTTGAGGTTCCTAAGGGGAAAATGACCAGTTCAAAACAGTTCAAAATGCCCTTTCCTTGATTAAAGGAAATTAGTAATAACAATATAGACTCAGGGCAAGAAAAATCGATAGGGGAACTGCTATGCTGCCACTTTTACAGTCTTTTAAAGATAATTTTGGAAAGCACCGTACTTGGCACCTTCTGAAAGTAGTCATTGCCCTTGGTGGTAGCATCTAAGCCATCTATCCACCCTAGCCCATGGACCTAGTGGGACAGATGTCCACAGCCAGAAAGCTAGTGGAGTTAGTTATTTCTCTTCATGTTGCTTCTAACTGGCCAATGTTTTAACGGTATGCATGTAGGGAAGAATGATGGTGTCTGTCTTTCCCAGCATATGTGAAGGTTTCAGGTTTTGGCCTTGTTGTATTTGACCTCATTTAGGACAAGAATGCTTTTATCTAAATCAAAGCCAATTTCTCTTATTAGTCTGAACTTGTGAAGACCCCCAGTGAACAAAAATATCACAGGAATTAGGCAATACATTCAGAATGTATTTTGAAGTTTTAAGCATGTGCTTAAGTGCTTTTCTGGCTCTACTTTAATGAAAGATGGAAACGTAATGTGGAAATATGACCAAGAAATTCTGTTTCATTAAATTGGAATGAATCCCAGTGATGAACAAAACTCATAATGAAGTACTATTTTAAGATTTAAAAGTAGCTTTCCTCCATGATAATTCTCTTCATTTTGCTGCTGTCTGATGCAAGACCATAGCAAGAATACCACAGTGAGCCTTTTGCTACATTTTTAATGTTAGTTAAAACAATCTGGTTATTGGGCAGTATGACCTAGGTGATTTCTTTCCTGGACATTCAAAACAATATCTTCAATCATTCATTGAGACCTAAATGCCACACCCTGGCCTCAAAGTTGCTTTCTCAAAATTCAGAGAAATCATGGCAGACTATTTTCGGTACAGTGCTAATTTACTTTGTGACTTTTTTCAAGGTGGTTTGTCATACTAGGGCATGCTAGAAGGACAGTACAAACAGTAGCTGAAGTATGAAAGCATAGTAGGAGATTTCTAGTTGTTTATCCAAATTTTGTATGTCTGCCTCAAAAAGGCTGTAGGACACAAATGGGTAAAAATAAATGGTTGATATACAATGGAAAAAAAAAAAAAAAAAAAAAAAAAAACAAAAAACAAAAAAACAAAAACAAAACAAAACAACTCAATTTCCATTTTGGTATAATTCCATAATCTATCTAGTAATAGCGATAAAATTGAAGGCCAAGGAAGAGACCTTCATTTGATGCAAAACATTGTAGCGATACTGATTTCAGCTTGTTTCTTTGGAGGAGAGAGACACAACTCAGATAACACCAAAAGGGTTTTCCAGTTAGATTTTGTAGGTGATGGGGACCTGTGTCTTTCTGCAGCTGCAACCAAGTTACCAAGCAGAAACAACTGCTTAGCCAAGGCCAAAACGGGGTGTCAGAACAGGGTGACCTTCTTGGTGGCTCAGGGAGAGGCAAGAAAAGTCTGAAGGGGAAGGCAGTCAAATGTCTAGAGAAATAATGAAGGATTTTAGAAGGAACAATACTCTGTTGTTTTCCACAGGAACTTTTGGCTGGGTTACAGAGGAGCCTGGGTTTTGTCTCTCTGCAGAGAGGGAAGTGAAAACTCGGGAGGAGGTAATTTTGCTGAGATGTAGTGAGAACCTGCACTGGGAGTAGCTCAGTGCTTGTCATAGGTTTCTTTGCTTTGGGAGCTAATGCTTTTTCACAGCACTTGTTAGAACAGTGCTACCACTAGCATGGCAGAAATAACAATGTCTTATAGAGGCTGCTGTGCTAGTTCTGAGCTCTGTGGGTTGCTGTGGGTGTTGACAGATGACTCTGACAGTCCTCTTCTTCTGTATTTACTAGAACTATAGATTCTGACTGTGAGCCAAAAGCTAAATGGGTCCAAACTGATGAAGGATAGGTCAGTCAATTGCTAATACATGTGATGGTCTGGATGCAATCTGGATGGCAGAGACAAGGGGAAGGTTATCTATGTGTTCTGTTTCTCATGTGCAGCCATTGTTGATTACTGTAGTAAAATGTGACAACATAGTCTAGTCTTTTCCATTAGTCATTTGAACAAAAATATCATGATAACAACTTGTCACATTCTTCCTTTCTGAATTTAATAAAAGATAGGCGGTTTATTTATTTTAATGACAATATTGAACAATTAAGAATCCCACAGTACCATACATCTCTGTCAGGCAAATATATTTCTGAATACAATCTGCTCTTTTTAGCATGCATATCCTGGACACCCATGAAAATCCAGTGAACACTACGTTAGCATGGAGAAGCACATGAAAGAAAAACGGACCATGAAGATGATATATACTAATTTTTTTTCCTACTGTGACTTCTAATACCACCTTTTTTCATACCTCAGCAGGAGACCTGAGCTATGCTGAGCAATTGTCACATGGCAAACACGTAAACCAACATGTAGATTTTCTGTATGTTACCCCTAGTTTAGTGGAACTTTGTAGGGCAACAACCCACTAGTAGATCACAACTCATTTTGGCAGGCCATTTTGTGTGCATTATTGACCTTTTCTTGCTGTCCATAAATCCTTGACAATGCTGACACAGAAACGCACCAAGTGACCTTTCAAAAAATGTTGGAAATAATCCGTTCCAGCTGCAGGCTGAGGACACTGACCATATTCAAATATAAATCTCTCCATCAGCACCATGGACTGCTGGCAACAGCAGCATTCACACTCCCCAAACTGATTCTCCACACCATGTGGTGTGATGGCCTGATGTCACTTCTAAAAAAAATATCATTCTGGTTAGAAGCAGGAGGAAGAAACCCCATGTTTGAAGTTGAATGTGTAAGGAAAATGTAGGACAGTACTGGCTTGACTTTCTCCAAGAGTTGGCGAGCAACTAGAGCATCCTCCCTTGACAGCTCTTAGTGTAAAATGTTCTTAGCACCTGTAACACTTGTGATCCTCACACTCAAGCCCAGAACAAAGTGTACATTTACTGTTTTCAAGCTGGAACAATTTCCTCTTGTTTTAAAGCACAAAAATTCCTCTCAAAACTCTTTGTGCAATGTATTCTCTTCAGTTGCAGAGTGCAATATTTGTTTTTCCCTTTCTTCCAAAAGAATCATAGAATCATAGAATATCCTGAGTTGGAAGGGACCCTTAAGGATCATCAAGTCCAACTCTTGACACCGCACAGGTCTACCCAAGTTCAGACCATGTGACTAAGTGCGAGTGCAACACTTTGAGAAGTGATTCACCATCTGTGATAAACTATTGCAGTTGTGCTGGGATCTTTATGAGAATGGATCCTTGAACCAAGCACCTGTGTTGGTTAGGATATGTTAAGGGGCTGTTATATGGGCCTCTTGTCTGTGGATACGGTCTTAATTTGAGGTCCGCAATGGATGAGCTGCTTTGAATCAGCTCTTGATGAGCATTTCCTGTAAGCTGAGAGCACTGTGAGTAACCAGACTGGCTTAGCTTGGGGCACTTTGTTCATGTTCCTAAATTAATTAGCTTTGTTTTATATCCATTGAAGAACTTCCCCCCTAGTTTTCCTACCAAAACATGATATCATATCGGTGTATGTGTGATACGTATCAAGTACTTCCAAATAGCTATGCAAACTTTTGTATTTCTTTAGTTGAACTAGAAAGATCTCTAAATGCCAAGATCAGGATAAGATGATGATGGGAGATTCTGCATGTTCTGCATGTTGCAAGGCATCTTCTGAAATGCATGTGTCATCCTCTGACATGTATCAGGGGAATTTCCATTTAGGTAAACAGAAAAGACAGAATGTTCCTATCTAGATGCTTCCATATAGTAGCTGACAGAAAGTTTGTATCATAATAATCTGATTTTACAAATCCCACTGGATCTTTGTTGTGATACTAGTCATATTAATAATTTTTCACATTTCCTATCCAAAGTAATACAGTGTGTTTAAATTTGTTTCCAGGAATTTCATTGATGTGGATAGCCAGGAAAAGAGGGTTAAATAAATAAAACGAAATTTGCAATGATTTTATTTATTTATTTATTTTGCTTCTTTCTCATTAAACACCCTGGGTAGTAATCCTCAAAATCATTTTTTTCTGATCCCTTGTCAGGATCTGTTTTTGCTTCAGATACTTTGTCACTTACGGGCTTGGTAATGCAGGTTTGGCTTTCCTAATATGCTTCTTTCTGCTTTCTTTGTTTTTAATTCTGGGAAAGAAGTAGTAGTAGCATGTTCTGCATATAGGAGTGCTTCATATTTCCTTTCCAGCTGGCTAGTATATATGTTTTGTAATTATTGTTTCTACATTTGTTTCAAATTTCCCTGCCTCTGTGAAGTAAGGGATAATAATTTTGAGAACTAGTTCATGGGTATTAAACTCATCTGTGTAAAAGGGAATTTCAACAGCTTGGATGAGATTCTAACACATTTTTTTCCCCCTCATAGGGCCAGGGACCATGTAATGATCTAGTCCAGCCTTCCGTATAAGGCCATAAACTTCAGCATGGCTCCACAGCTTCTTTTTTTGTGTACTCTCTTAAGTACAGTGTAAATACTAAGCAATGGAGAATCTAATAAAGATCTTAAAAATCATTGGTGATAAATGCTCTAACAAGCTTAAAACTGTACATTTTAGTGGATTTAAAGAGGAGTATGCAGTTAGCAGATGCCTTTCATAATTGCATGTAAACTTTTTGTAAAAAGACAAAACAACTTAGTGTGTCTTGAATGTTCTTGATCCCTTAGATACTAAAGAAAAACAAAGATTTAAATGTGTGTTTGAGTGGACAGTATAATTTTGTGCAGAATGCTTCAATACTGTTTCATTGACTGAACATCTCTTTTTCACAGTATCTTTATGTAGACCATTTATTATTTTACATCTCAAGATAATACTTTATATATTCTGCCATACTTGCTGTTAAAAAGGTTGAAAACTTGTTCTTATCATGATTTGCTTATGTCTTCAAAACTTATAACTCCTTGTACTATTGGAGACCTTTAGCTTCAGTTTGAAAAGCTCCTCACAGAGAAGGAACTAGAATCTCTAAATCGGAATTAACATTTTCCTTAAATTTTGCTTTTTTCCTGCCACTATTTGCTGAAGTCACTGAAGAGATTGGTAGTGTTTAGGAGAATGCTTCCATAAAAAGCATGGGTTTTTTTTGGGTGGTCTGCTGGGGACCCAGGAGTTGGACTCAATAATCCTGGTGGCTTCCTTCCAACTCAAATATTCTATAATTCTATGGTTCCTTTCACCCTTCGTGATCTCCCCGAACACAACCCCTTATTTCAACTTCATGTTTTTATGTTTCTAGAGTCCTTCTTTTATAGTCCAAATTTCCCTTGGAAAGTTGTTTAAACAAAGTTCCCTTTTTTACCTTTCTTCTTTCTCCTACCTCTAATTTCAGTAACTAATTTAATCAGGAAGGGGTTTTACCGTTTGTTTCCTGACCATTTGCATCCTCAACCAGTCATAAGGCTGATGTCCCTAAGAGTAATAACAAGCAGCTGTTACCTCTTGACAGGATAAACAGCTCAGTACACTATTTGGTCAAGCTTCTAGTGCAGCATTAACCTACACCAAAAGAAAATGCTTTAGCTTTAGCTTCCTTAATGAGAAATTGGTAAACTCAGTCTAGCACTTGGCTGTACTTAAAACAACTTAAGCAGTACCCTTTCTTTGATAGATACCCTTTTCCTGGGTAACCACGAAGAGAATGGAATCAGAGCTGTGATATAGCCGGAAAAAAATACCTAAACCGAGAAAGTTGTATTTCTTCTGGATCTGTTCCTTGGACTATTTTGCTGTGTGGCTGCCCTGAGCTGCAGTGACAGAGGGGAGAGGATGGTGGTGCAAGGCGCAAGCACCTTGGACAGAGATTGTCAACTTCAGCAGCGCTATTAATGGAAAAAAAGTTGATAAAGAATTGCATGGTTCTGCATGAGTGTGAATGAATCATGCCTACAGGTTGAAGTCTTTTCATGCATCCACAAACTGACATCCTGCCTTGTACCGACATTGTGATGCCTGCACACAGTGTGTGAGATAAAAGAATTATTATCTGGGGGGGGAAATGAGTTAGGGATGAACTAACACAACTGGAAAAGTCTTGAATTTCACTGAATTTGTTGTCCAGATAATTCTTTTGAAGGAATTATAAAGATAGTTTGAGGAAAATAAATAGTTTCTAGCCATCAAGAACTAATGAAAAATCTCTGTGGCAAGCCTCCTAAAAGTTTTTTAGTACAAAGGACTAGCTTCTCATTAAACCGTAACAGCACAAATGTTTTTTTCTGGAAAGGGCAATGAGATAATCTAGTTCAAATTGACCATAACTAGAGTTACAATTCAGTCTTTAAGTTGTACAAAATAATATTTAAAGTTTTTTAAATAATGTCGAGGTGATTTGGGTTTCCCAAATATTTAACTGAGTACTTATCTGAAACTCTTAGAGATCAAGTCAAGATTTGTTTGTTTTATATCGCTTATGTTCAACTTTAATGATTTTAAATTTATAACTTAAATGACCCTTTTAGTATATTCAAGGAAGGCCAGATTGCTCTTTCTTTTAGCTCTTAGCTCTGCTGAGCTAATTACTAAGTTTTGTAATGAAGAATGGATTTCAGACTGCATATATACAGGGAAAATTTTGTTGATTTTTAAATAGTTTTTGCATAGGTATTTACTGGATGTACGTACCTATGAACTGGAACACTGGAACTCCAGTTCATTTTTGGATAAATCCTGGGAACTCATAACAGACAATTTTATCAAAATATTGTTGTAAAATGACATTATATAGGCAAATGTTTTTTTTTTTTTTTTCCAGTGGAATGGGATGAACCTGCAAGAATTCTTGAGGTCTTAGTGACTTAAACTAGTGGCAGATAATAAAGGTGTTACTATACCTAATGCAGTCTGTTTGGGCTTAGCATCATCAGAAATGTGGAAAGATACTCTGCTTTGACTGGAATAATAGGAAAGAACTAGGAAAAAGGAAAGTCAGGAAAGTTATCTACAATGAATTCTGATCTTGGGCAGTTCAAGTGAATCTAAGTCTTGAAAGAAGAAGTTGATTTTTTTAAATCCAATGTAAAAAATGTTGCTTCCCTTTTGATAACAGTATGGGAATATCTATGGGAATACATCATCAGTGTTTTCAAAATCTTCTTCTGAGTGCACCAGTTTGTTTATTTGTTAGTTCATATCCTTTGATGGAGACATCAGTCCCCAAATTCTGTCATATTTGCCAATATTCCCTGTTTTAAAGCACCTAGTATACAGGGTTTCTGCATGTGTATAAGTTATGAATTCTCAGGGTTGGATGGTAATGTTTGTTCTGCTTTTAGCAGATAGAACAAAATAGTGGGGGAAGACATTCTTTGCTCAACAAAGTGATCATGAGTCATCATTTTTTGCATAAAACAGATAAAATATTATTTTAGGTACTTACAGTAGAAAACAGGGAACTAAATTCAGTAAACCTTCTGGGAATTTCTTTTTCAGCTGTAAACCTTTTAGCAGTTCTAGGACTAAGGCTGGGGATATTGCTGACAGTAAAAAGACTGCCTTCAGTAATGAACAGGAAGGGTACATCTAGAATACTAAAAGTTTAAGATTTATAATTGAAGGCCTCTATTCAAACTTGGGTCAGAAATGAATTTCAGGGAACAAGGATTAAAAATCATGTGGTTACTAAATTAATTCTTCATATTCACAAAGCCAAAAGTGACCATAGAATATTATCAGACTCATTTAGGTAACAATGCAGTATTACGATTAGGATAAAGCTCAGATCTAGTCCACTCAGAGACTTTAAGTGTATTTGTTTGTTGTATTGGTACTAGTGCAGTTTAATGTTGGTGATTAGGTAATAAAGGACGACTCTGCCATGAGGCAGCTTTCATCTGGCATTGAACTCTTATTCATGCCAAGGTTTCCATCTGCAAATGCAATGAGACCTCTATTTCTTTGCAGCTTAACATCTAAAGCTTAGGCAAGATTTATCCCTAACAGACTGGCCACCTGTTTGTGTTTTCTAACATCTAAAACATAGTAACTTCTGAATTATTGCTTCTTTCTTTCTTTCTTTCTTTCTTTCTTTCTTTCTTTCTTTCTTTCTTTCTTTCTTTCTTTCTTTCTTTCTTTCTTTCTTTCTTTCTTTCTTTCTTTCTTTCTTTCTTTCTTTCTTTCTTTCTTTCTTTCTTTCTTTCTTTCTTTCTTTTTCTTTTTTGTTAGTAACTTTGCATATTTTCATGAAATAGTTGTGTTCTTGATTATTTGCTGAATTTTGTAATTATTTTCAGTGCTTTAAATAAATACTCTAAAAAACTTCTTTCTTTAATGATATCTGATTCCTTGAGATCTATTGGTTTTCAGCTCATATATGTGGATTAAGAGTACTCAAAAGGAGAGCAGGAGACCCAGGTTCAGTCTTCACATTCTTGTTCCCCCATACTGGAGCTCCTCTACAACATTTAAACTAGTTTTTGTTGTTGTTGTTTTAAAATGTCCTCCAAAACACTCCTATATTTTATACAATAATTGTGCTCGTAATCCATGGGCAGTATTTCTAAGATCTTATGTTTTTGTATTGACTTCTTTCCCCAGACCTGCTTCGCATTTGTGGGACTAAGCCAGAATTTCCAATGAAATAAACTGTGGCACACTGCCCTAATGTTACATTGAATTGGCTGGTTATACTAGGCTCAGTTCTTATCAGATCTTCATACTTTTCTAGTGAGACAATAACTTTTGGAAATAGAAATAAAGTGGGATCAACAAGAGTACAAACATAAATGAAAAGTAGCTAATGACTTCATTATATTGGTCAGTAGTGACTGATCTCAAGCATACTGAAAAGTTGCCCCATGTAGACCCTCTTTTCCAGTGGTAACTAGATCAAATTACCTAATACTATTAACATTCTACCTAAGGGAAAGGAAAACACTGATAAAATTAAAGAAAATTCAAGAAAATTCAAGAAACAGTATATCTTTTTAGTCCTGTGAAGAGAATAATAGTATCATCAATTAACATAGAAGCTCATTGACATATGGTTTTGTTCTCACTTTTACAATGTTTCATTGAGATGTCTGCTTATGTTTTATGTCTTGTCAAGGAACTGCTCTCGCTTTTGATACAAGATATGAAGATATGACCTGGTCAGCGAAGGGAACCTATGCTATGTTACAGTCTATTCCACTTTTAAGTTAGTTAAGAGATAGATGAATGACAGCAGAGACCAAATGGGACGCAGCATCTTTACTTAGTGCAGTTTCTCTAACTGCTTTTTAGAACAAAGTTTTTAAAAATGACAGCCTTAACATTTGCAGCTTCCTGGGCCCTCCATGTTTCAGTTGCTCTGCAGTTTCAGTCTCCCTAGTTGCCAATGGTTGTCATCCTGGCTCTAGAGCTATATAGTATTTGTGTAGGTGTCAGTCCTCAGCTGCCTGAGGACTTGTAGGGCTGTGTTATGCCTCTATATATCCTCTGTCATTATTATGCTTCCTTAGGGAATACTTGATCACATTGTTTTGTCCTTCCACACTTTTGGTGGGTAGTTAACTTAGTCCTCACAATAGCATGATTTGTTGGAAACATTGCAATTGGAAACTTGCAGATTTTACCACTTAAATATCAGTCTTGCTGTAAATTCCTGCATAACTCACAACTCTGTGCAAATCAGAGTGAATTCTGGGCAAGTAAATACACATTTCTGCTTCTTTCATATTGGAACAAACAGAGGTTGTTCATTTAAGAAATAGAGCCAAATAGGGGTTTCCAGTTTGGTACAGCTACATCCAACTCTTAGTTACTCCATCTGCCAGAGGAAACCTGAAATAAGGTACCTGAGAAGAGGGCCTAAGGAATCAAGAGGGATTATCATTCATTTCGTCATGGAATGGCCAAATAACTAATTTGAAATAATCTATTTCTATCAATTACTCTTTTTTCTTCTGTTGGGGTTTGAGACCCTATGAACCCAGCTCAGTTGTGGAGCTGGCCACAGAAGCTAAATTTCTAGAGCACTGAACAAGGAAAAAAAGACATAGAGGGACATATAGAATTCACTGCTCTGTTAATTAAAGCACCTAATTCTCCCCTCCCCTCCCCTCCCCTCCCCTCCCCTCCCCTCCCCTCCCCTCCCATCCTTTCTTCAGTAATGATAAAATCATTACTGTGAATGATTACGTACACAATAAATATTGTCCATCTTGTATGCTGCATGAGGATGAATGAAATAATAATGTGGTTCATAAAGACTCTCTCATACTGTGTATGCATAAAGATTTTGAATTAAAATTTCCTAAGCAACCTTATATCTGATATCATCTGAATTCTGATTGCTTAGCTTAGAAACTTTAATGAGTTTACTAGACTAAATGAATTTAATCACTGGTGTTATTTAGACTAAGAAAATAGGAGGACAGAATACAGACAAGACCTGGATTTACTTAAAGTCAAAGGACCAAAAAAAAATATTTTGCTATCCATAGCTGAGAGTCATGCTCTCATCCTGACTGAAAAAATAGCCATCTTCAAAATATGAGCAAAATGTGAGAAAAGTTATTGGATTTAAGCTTTAAATAAGAGAATACATGTGGAAAGAAGGATTGATAAGAAAATTCAAAACAAAGAATCAAAAGTTCTTTAGGTTTATAAATAAAATGAGGGGGGCTACTCTGCATTTGGAAGCAGTAGAAATGGATGGAAAGTTTTTTCACCAATAAATTAAACATTTGCTTCAATTTTGAATATGTACATAGTTTTTTGTTTTGTTTTGTTTTGTTTTTTTTTGTTTTGTTTTGTTTTTTTAACAAGTTGAACATAGTAGATGTAAGTAGATGTAAGATAGCTCATCTTGAGTAAATCAATACTGTGCTCTGAGAAATTGCTGGTTCGTGTAGGCAGATCTGCTTTGAGCAGAAAAGATGTTGAGTTACTGAATTACTGAAAGAGAGGTATTATGGTGTAAGGGATATACTAGTAGTATTCCTGAGTTATGGACTGAACAGATTAAGATATGAATATAATGAATAATTAGCCTGAATAATAGCAATGAAATGACACTGAACAGAGGAAATTACAAATTCATACCTTTGGAGTTTAGCAACAGAATTCAAAGGACATCAGTAGAAGAAGAGAAAGATTTTGCATTAGATATTCATAAAATGCCTGTAATCCACAAGTGGGATACAGCCATAGAAAAGATGAATTCAGTCACTATATTTATTATGCAAAGCATTTTCAATAGAGGTTGAGCATTAATTTTACTCTTATTCAGGGTAGTCCTCCAGAACATTGTTTGTGGATTTGGTTATAGATATTCTAGAAGCCTAGAATTCAACTAAAAATGCATAGTGTGGTGAATGGATTTGTCAAAAAATATAGAGATAATATGTTAAAGCAAACCAGAGGAGCCAGCATTGTGTAGCATATGTTCTAGCATAGAACAAGCGCTAGACAAAATTTATGTCTTATCTCAAAATATTCAATGGAAATAAGACCTAATGAGAGAAAAGAATTATTTAAGCTAAATGACAATCTTAAAAGAAGAATAAATAAATAAGTAGAAGATGCTCTTGAAAAGATACAGCTAAAAAGTAAAGACAGCTTTGAGTATAGACTACAGCAGTGTTCTAGAAGAAAGAAAATGAAGACAGAATAAATTAAAAGATATGGTAACTTGTGAGTAGTTTTGATTTTCAGCAATAGAGGCTGAGCAGGCTAAGTGATTTTTTGATTCCTATATCCCTTGTAGTGTAGTTTGTATGCACAACACATAGTCATGATATACTTACGGGTTGATTCAAATTTTCCTGGATAACAAACAAAAGGGCTGAAATTCAGTGGAAATGCTGAAAGAGAAATAGTGATAGATATATGTTATGTTTGAGCATATGACTTCTTATGACTAGAACTTGGGCTTTATTTGAAATAATAAAGCAATACCAGAACAGATTCTCCAAAATCCTTCAATTGACCCCACATCAGAAACCTGTCAGAAAGTATTAAAAAAGAATGTGATGTAGAATTATTCAATTTTATTTTTATGCCTTGATTTGGGAATCATAAGTCATCTCCTGGTAGATTCTCAGTATCTATCAGGACTGGCAACAAGCCAGCCTCATACAGATGAAACATTTTATTTTTCATAGTGATGATTTGTTTTCCTTTCAGACTTCAAAACTTTTCCCATCTTACTGAAGACTTTCAATTCACTTCTTAGTGGATCATTCCCTATAGTTTTAGTAAACTTCACTGAATATTTTTCACCCCTATTAATACAAAATTTAATGACTAAACATCCTTCTAACCTGAATATATATATTATGATTATTTTTAAGTCCACCAGTACAAAATGGAAGCCCTCAGGAGACCTGACATATAGTTCTCAAAATGAGATACTCTTTTTGGATTCCATGTTATGCAGATTTAATTGCTGTGGAATGAGAATTTTATAATAATGTTTAACACTTTTCAATATAAATTCTGACCTCTTTTGTCTAGCAGTTCTCATTATTAAATAAACCATTGTACACATATGTAGTGGGTTTACGTGGCAAGGTTTTGGTAGCAGGGGGCCATAGGGGTGGTTTCTGTGAGAAAGATCTAGAAGCCGCCCCATGTTTGGGAAGGGCCCCATTGTTTTCCAGATCTGAGCCAATAAGCGATGTTGTTTTGCGCCTCTGTGAGAGCATATTTAAGACAGGGAAAAAAACGCTGCGCCACACAGCAGCCGGGAGAGTCAAGGGAGTGAGAAACAGCCTTGCAGGTGCCAAGGTCAGTGTAGAAGGAGGGGGAGAGGTGCTCCAGGCGCCGGAGCAGAAGTCCCCTGCGGCCTGTGGTGAGGACCATGGTGAAGCAGGATGTCCCCCTGCAGCCCATGGAGTACCACGGTGGAGCAGGGTTTCACGCTGCAGCCCGTGGAGGAGACCACGGTGGAGCAGGTGGCCCTGCACCGACGGAGGCTGCCGCCTGTGGAAGACCCCTGCCAGAGCAGATTCCGGGCCGGACCTGTAGCCCGTGGAGAGGAGACCACGCAGGAGCAGGTGACCTGGCAGGAGCTGCTGCCCGTAAGGGAGCCAGGTTGGAGCAGTTTTCTCCTGAGGGATGGACCCCGTGGTACGGACCCATATTTGGAGCAGTTCTGGAAGAGCTGCTGCCTGTGGGAAGCCCACGCCGGATCAGTTCATCAAGGACTGCATCCCGTGGGTGGGACCCCACAGCACAGGGGACGAGAGTGACCAAGAAGGAGCGGCAGAGAAGAAGTGCTGTAGACTGACCATAACCCCCATTCCCCCGTTCCCCTGCGCCGCTCGGGGGGAGGAGGTGGAAGAGGGTGGATGGGGGGGGGAGGTGCTTTTGGTTTCTTTCCTTTGTTTCTCACTTCTCTAGCTTGTTAGTAATGAGCAATAAATCTTACTATCTGTTTTCTTATGCTGAGTCTGGTTTGCCCGTTACACTAATTATTGCGTGATTTTCTCGTCCTTATCTCAATCCTTGAGCCCCTTTCACATATTTTCTCCCCATTCCTCTTTGAGGAGGGGAGTGAGAGAGCGGCTGTGGTGGAGCTCGGCTGCCCACTCGAGCGGAACCACGACAACATAATACTTCTAAAATACCCATGAGTGGTACATGAGTACTACAAAGCAAACTTCATCTGTAAGTGAACAGTTATCTGGTTGTATGAACAAAAAGGAAGCTCACTTGTGTTTGTGTGATTGTGGGTCACTGGTGGAAGAAGGTGTAACGATTTTCAAGGACTTAGCCTTGCAAATAGGATGTTACAGTCCTCCAAAAAATAATATGACATAAAATACAGTGTTGTATTTTTGTCTCTCCTCATTGGAAGCAGTGGCATAGACTTTGTCTCAGGCTTCAGAAAGCCATCTTTTTTTTTTTTCCTCTTTTTTTTTTTCCCCCCCAAGACTTACCTACATGTCACTGCATTGTGTGGTTTATAACAGCTAAGCAAGCTGTTGTCTTCTTTTTCTGCTCATCTGTTGTTTGTGAATTATATCCTTATCTTTTGTCAATTAGCTGTATTTTGGTAATCACCTCTGCTTCTGTGAACCTTTGGGAAAAGTCCATCAATGCCTGCAGTTTTTTCCATGAGATCTTACTGTGTCACAGTCTGAGTTTTGTCCTCTTTCTGGCTAGTAATCTTTGGTTCTGCTTGAGAGAGTGTGTGATGTGGTGGAAGGAGTACAGACCATGGTCCAAAGCTCATTCCCCTAAAAAGGGAAAATGAAGGTTGATATATTCATCAGACTGGCCAGCTTCTGACATTGATGAAATCTTCTAACTCACTGAAGGTAGAATTGCGGTGGCTTGATGAAGTCAGCACACCACCAATGATATTGTAACCTGAATTCCTGGCTCAAGGGTGGCACTGCATGATTAGCAAACAACATTTTAAAAAGACCTCTCTCCCCTTGCCATTTCTATACTTTGCTGCTAGGCTTCCAGTCATTCTTCTCTACTGAATACTCACTCTTTCTTTAGTTTCCTGATACAGGTGGCTACCATTTGTAGGGCTATCAATTTCTCTGCCCGTTTTAAAGCAACTGTTATTTATGCCAGTTCCTGCTTATCATCCTCTTTATTCGTTTAGACAAGAACAGCTACAAAACATTTTAAACAGCTTGAGATAAAGGTTAAGCTTAAAGATCACATGTTATCATGCACAGCTTCAAAATAATGGGTTAAACCTGCTTCAACACAATGTTCCAAAATCATGTCTTTAATGTGCATTTAATTTGTGCCACTCTTTCAGATGTAAGAAATGTGAAAACATGAACCAAGCTAAAAAGCTATGGCCCATAAAGAAAATCATCTGCAGTAGCGTAAAAGGTACATGCTGAAGTTTTTTTCACTGGTCTTCATATGCAAGATCACACAGAATTGAAAAACACACCCTTTTTCAAATGACTTTTATGACTTTATCTTTTAACAATAATATGTATCAGTGACATATGTCTTACTGCAGAAATGTGATTGTTGGAAGTCCTGCATTTATCCTTCAAATAATTTTTAGAAATTTCTGTATAAGAATTAATGTTAGGCTCACAGCCCTTGTTACAAACAATAAATTATTGCTACATGTCTTGCCATTGAAATAGATTACTTAGCCATTCACCATTTGCCATGGGATGCTCTCCAGATGTGTTGCATCTGAATTTGCCTGAATTTTCACTTGAGTACTACAAAGTTAATCTGTTGTTTAGCACACCAAAAGAATCATTAAATATCTGCTAAACATTATACTAGGTTGCAGTGCCCTGGTGTAAGGATTTTTTTCTTCTCTTTTTTCCCTCTATCCATTCCAGTGATCTTTAACAATACCCCACTGTTGCAATGCTGTTCTTTTTCTTCCTTCAGAGTATAATTTTATGCTAATCCTTGATCTGTTGAAGAGGGCATTAGCTTTCAGCTCATTTTTCTGATTTGTTGTGCTAGGGAAACTTTGTTGCTTACAACCTGGAACATCCTGAACTTTGCACAAATATTATCTCTTGCTTCCATAGTTTAATTTTTTTTTTTTTAATTTGGTAGAGACTGCACAGTAAGAATGCATAGTCCTTCTGTCTACTGTATATCTCACGATCCAATTGCTTAGAGGACTGAACTTTCATCTCTATGTTGGAATATGGCCCAGATTCTAGATTTCAAAGCAACTAAAAGGAAGACAATCATTAAGACAATGTTCCCTCAAATCCGAGTTCAAATAATCTCAAAGTCTATGCAAAACACAAATGTTGACCTCACAGAACTTCCCAACCTCCAGAACAGTTCACAAAGCTCTGAAAACACTTGCAAACATATTTCTGAAACTTCTTTTTTTATTGTTGGCAAAATATCCCTTGGTTGCCATTAGTGTTGCTTAAATCCTGTGGAAATATTCAGAGCTTCCTGGTGTATTCAACAATTCAGAAAAATGGCTCATCATCTCAGTTTAGCTCAGTCTGCACGATTGCTTGTTTACTTAGTCCCCACTTATTTTTTTCAGGTTCACTATCAGGCTAGACAGCTCTGTCAACTCAAAAAGACATGCTTTTTTCAAACTATTGATCTCTGTTGCTCTTCCAAATCCTTTAGTATTGGCTCTTAGGATTACTATAATGCTATAATCATTCTGTTAAGGATTCAGATTTGTGGTGGACTAAAAGATGGTAACATCAAAAGGATTGAAATGCCCTTGAAGCAATCAATTTTTGTTCATCAAATACAAATGCTGAGAGGCTGCTTTCAGCTAATAATTTATAACCAAATTAATGACACATGGCTTCCGTCAGTAATGGTCTCTTCTCTGGGATCTTTTTTTTTTCCCTTTCTGTGATCTGATTTCATATTCTGGGAAAGGAAATCAGAGTGCTAAAGAATTTAATCAGAAATGGGGACTGTCTGCAGTTAAAAGCTTAGCTTTCTTTCTTCAAATTGAGTGCTGCTGAAACCTTTATCTTTCAATTTTGGCAAACTTGTATTTTTAAGCCAATTCTACTCATGTAGAATTGTATTTCCACTTTTTTATCCTACACAAAAAGAATCACTGCATTGTGGGAAGCACCTTGCAAAAGTTTTAAGTCCCTTGTATGAGTTTGTAACTCTTGAAACATTTTGTTTCGTAACAAATTTTCCATATTAACTGAATGATATCACCAACTGTGCATAAGCAATTCGTCCATTTTCAGTCCAGTTTTCTCCCCTTTTTGCTTCTACACCAGATTTTAGAAACAAGTTCAGAGTAAAACCGACACTTTTACAGTTTAAAACAGACTTAGATAGTTGACTCTCATTTCTGGTCAGTCTTATTTCTCCCCTTTTTCTACTATTCTGGTGATTTGAGCTGAGTCTATCTGTTAAAAATTCTATCCCAAAAACTGACAACTCCCCCCTCCTCCCCAGATTCTGTGTGGGAGAAGGAATATGCTCTGAGCTTGTGATCCGTCAAAACAGTGGGAACAGGAATGACATCAAGAGGCCAAGAGAACAAGGAAAAAAAAGAAAGAGAGAGAGAGAAAAAGAGAGAAAGAGAGGAAGAGAGGAAGGAAGAGAGGAAGAGAGGAAGAGTGGAAGGAAGGAAGGAAGGAAGGAAGGAAGGAAGGAAGGAAGGAAGGAAGGAAGGAAGGAAGGAAGGAAGGAAGGAAGGAAGGAAAAGGCTCTCATAGAGGAAAATACATATACCTGAATAACTACTAAATCGTTGGACACCTGCATAAACTGATCTCAGCCTCATGATATCTCCTCTCTGCTAGACTGATTAAGGACAACCTAAAAACATCAGCTGCATGCTGAGGTTCTTCTGTGATATAGTTCTCCTATGGTCCATGTTTATAGTTGTAGGACATGTCTGTTAGTGTTTGGAATTAGTTATTGCAAGGCAAAGTAATTTTGTAGCAGAATGGAAAAAAAAATAACATGGTGTCATATTTAGGAATGAAATATTCCATTCATCTACTTATTACCTCTTCCCATCTCTTTGTGAAGCACAGATATGCAGAATCACTTTAGTTATTTCTTCAGTGTTGCTTATGCTTTTCTTAAATGTATAGTATGGCGAGATTTACAAGTAATCTTGGGTGCATAAATTGTTCATAAAAATAACAGACAGGCTGCCATGTGTTCTTTAGTTCTTTTAAGGAACTTCATATATGTGTCTCCCTTCGTATGAATTATATGTTCTTATCTAAATTACTCATTTTCTCCATTTCCTTTCTCCTTCTCCAGTTTTTCTTCATGATGTCCTCCTTCTCCCTCCCATTCTCTGCAGCTTAAAATTGGTTTAGAAATAGATCAAGTTAATTATACTTTATATCTTGAAGTACTTAGGATAATTCAGTTATATCAATTTATATCCAATTAATACTAAATCTTCAGCATAGGTCTTGTGTTGCACCTTATTTGTTGTGCTTGTGTATTAAAAGTTTATGTGGCATGGATCTCATCCAAACAGTCTTGAGCTTCTTGACACACCAGCTGGTTTTCAGAATTTTAAAACTGTTAATGTGAAGATTAAAAAAATAAATAAATAAAAAATAAAAGCAGAAACTAGACTTAAAGCAGAACAATGAACAAAAATGTTTAACCATGTTTAACCAGAATGGAAATAGTAAAATGTAAATGAAAAGAATGTATTACATAAACTAGGAACAAAAGAATATAACAATGTAAACCAAGCTACCAACAACAACAAAAAAACAGATCTCCATATCAGATTAGACTTGCACACAAATCTTCAGTAACTGAATTTGTTAAACCTCAGAAAACAATAGCTAATCTTCTATAAGATGCCTAGCACATTCATACGAACTGAAGCTAAAGCTCGAAGCCTTGCAAAATCAAGTCAATGAATGAACCACACAAGTTGAACTTTCTGAAACATTAAATCAAAAATTCTCACCATATTTACATGTAGAAGTAGGTAGACTTTCCTGCACATCAAGCACAATATCAAGCACAATACTCATGCTTGATAAAACTTGAAAAAGCAAGTAGTTTTTCAAAATGTTTAAAATAAACTGAGATTTATTCCAAATAAGAGTTACAAAATAAGAGAACAACTATAATAAAAATGATCAATAAAAAAAACCATTTAAACTAATTGAAAACATTGTAACATTAAGCTTTATGACAATCAGGCTCTCTCTCTCTCTCTCTTTTTTTTTTTTTTAAAGTAGCCTTACATGCAAACTTTGGCATGGGAAATTTAGTTTTAAATCCCCTCCCACTCTGAAGTTTTATGCAGTCCAAATGTCCTCACTGCAGAGAATGGAGCAAAGACAACATTTATCTTCACAGAGGTAGCTGGTGTTCCCAAGAGTTCATTTATGGTAAATACCTGGAACTTCTCTAACTTTGTCTTCTGAGTAGGCAGGAGTTTTCATCATCTTTTTCTCCACTGGTGTTCTCTTCTGATAGCTTTTCAGTTTTGCACTAAGATGAAAATATTCCAGAAGTTATGCCTCATATAGAGATTCATGGAGAAGGCCCTGAAGACCGAATGTTCAAAAGGCCTTTAAGATATTAAACAGCCTTTGGCTCCAGAATAAATGAGAAAAATAACTGTTTCTTGAGTGGAAGTCTTGGCATTCCTGGGAGCTTTTTATTGTGCAGGGTGTCATGTTATCTTTGGTCTCCTTACTTGCACCTCTGTGCTTATGATGTCCCTATGACAATGCCAAAAATGACCGTGACTGTTGCCAGCTGCAGGGACAGGAAAAAGTAGTGACTAAGACAGCAAAATAAGCTGTGGACAGCAAGATCCCACTGCTATCATTTTGCATGAAGTAGAGTCCTGGAGAGGCCAGGGGGATTCAAAGTGCATCTATCAATGTGATAGCCCCTTCCAAAAAAAGCAAATCTGGCTCCCCCAGGGCTGTCTTTTTTTGTCAGTTTTTGCCCTATTCTGAGTTCTCAGAGCTGCAGAAGGAAATGTTGCCCATACTACTGGAAGCTGTCTCCAATTACTAGCCTTTAATCAAGAGGCATGAAGATGCTGAGGTACTGTCATCCTACAGACACATGGGTATGAACTTGAAATCTGCAGTTAACTTCAATGGGATGGTTCACATGCCTGAAGTTCTGTTTGTGTGTAGCTTCCTGCCGGAAGACCACTCATAAAACTTCTGAGTACTTCTGTGACTTAGGGGGCAATGGGCCACCAAGCATTAGGAGGTATACTCTGTGTGAACACTTAAGAAAATTGCTCAAAACAGCTTAATCAATAAGACAATAAAACTACTTCAATATGCTGTTTACCCCATCAGATCTTGATACTGTTAACTGGATTACAGTCTCAATGATACCAAAGCCTATGTTAATGGTAAACTTCAGAAACTGATACCTTATAAAGCAAACATCACACTAGCAGAATAGTACACAATGTCTTCCCTGCCTCAACTGGGGTGGCGGGCAGGTGTTTAGCACTTGTCAGTTAACTCACACAACTGAAAGTGCTGTTAAGAGAAAACTTTAAAGCTCTTTAACTAACCCTGTCTGGCAGTAAATGGTCCCAGGAATTATGGTTGATACGCAGTAGCCTCTAAGTAGATTGAAAAGTGTTAGTAAAACACTTTTATTTTTTTAAAACTTTATGGACCTTTGAGATGAAAGAGAAAGGGAAATGCCATGTACAAGATACGTGCCTGTACTCAATAGTTCTCTGAAGTCTCATCTGCTAGAAGAGGTCCATAGCAGACTTTTCTTGGCCTGTCATAGGTATCCTGTGTCTGAAGAGGGACAATGAGAAATGCTGACGATTTGTATTTGATTTTATGGGGAAGCTGAGGCCAAGTCAGTAGCACTACAGGGAAAAAAAAAAACAACCAAACAAACAAACAAAAAAAACCACACACACACAAAATATGGGGCAAATCAATGAAAAATACATGATACTTCTCCCCTGTCAATTCTCTTTCGGAATATAAGTTGCATCCAATTTGGGTGGGAGTGATGGTGTCAATATTAATGCAGAGACATAAGATTCCTGAACAGACAAGGCAACACGGTTCAGCAAAAGAAGTGTCATTTATTTCAGCATTTGGTTATGAAATGAGGGGCAGGGAAGTGATGATATTTTTTGTTGTATGAGATAGGTCTATCAGGTTGCCCTTAGTAGTTCCATGTATGCCTTGCATTTTGTCACCAGCTAATAGAAGCTGACATATTCCACTGCAACATATGCAGTCTCTGTAAAGCAAACTGCATGCATGTGAAAGCCAACTCAGAGCAGGGTTTAAATCCTCCTGGTAGCACTTTAGCAACCACCAGTGTGGGTCTCATTTTCCAGCTTGCTTGCATTTGCTCTGACTTATACTCTTAAGGATCTCAACACACTGAGTTCATTCTTTGTATTTTTCTATTGATTTTTCCACAACCAATGTGATGAAGAAGTATCATTTGGGCTCTTTGTTTAACTGCATTTCCTTCTGTTTCCCCCCTAATCTCTGTAAACTGAGATCTTCCTGAGGTTATGGCAGTATGTTTGTTATCTCTTCTTGTCATGTGATATTTATCTAGCTGTGACTGTGATACTGCTGGTGTTTCTGAAACAGTGCTGGGTTCCTCTGTTATCTTTCTGCAGGTGTTGGATTTGCTGGTCTCATGAAGGTTGGTATCCTCGGTAATTGCTGATAATCTCTAAAACCAGTGTTCTGGGATTTTCCCAGAAAGTTGACCTCCTGATAAACTGTTTGGATTCTTGTTACAGAAGAAAAATATACTCAAAAAATAAGAGGGTGAAAATAGTTCACTATATAATAGTTTTATAGTAGTAAATAGTAGTAAATAGTAAATAGTAGTATAATAGTTTTTTTTTTTTTTTTGCTGCTTCATTGGCTATATCAACTGCAAACTTCAAGTCCTAAAAAAAAATAAAATTGTCTGTATGGTAACACAGGATTTAAACATTCTGTCTGTTGTCAGGTTTCTGCCGGTAAATGCAATTCATGTGCCCAAGGGTCTGTCTTCAAATTACTAGAGAAAATATAGATCATAAGATTTCATCCCCTTAAGCATAGTTTGACTCCTCAAACCTGAAGATTTTATACAAGAAATGCCTCTTAAAGCCTTCATTTTTCATTAGAAATAGGACGGCTTACAGAATAAAACCTAATGTGCTTGTCTTTCTGAAGTGTATGCAAAAACTTACTAGTTGGTGATCCAATGAAAAAGTACAAATTAGTAATTTACAAGAGCTGAACTTTATCTAGGGTCTGAACAAAATACACTCTCTTGGAGAGTCTTAAACTTGGTTGTTCAACCATGGGTGTGTTCCAATGGAGTAGGATTTACTGTTGCTTTTGTAGCACACAGACATCTTTTAACTACATGCAGCCATGGACTTCTCTGCTTTTATTGATGCCTGAAAATATAGTAGCACCAGGAAAGTTTACCCACATTACAATCTTCATGGAAATGAGAGGGAGGGAAGAAAGAAAACTTTCAAACAGTGATATTTTTAAATAGACTTTCTTCAATAGTTTTCAAACATCAAAGGATTGTGTATTCTGTCTGCAACTTAGTTTTCTGAATAAATTATTATTTGGTTCATCCCCCATGATCTATTTTTAGGCTTTGGGAGACTTTTGAAAATTTTGAAAGCAAAAGTGCTTTCTTTTTTTTTTTCTTTTTTCTTTTTCTCTCCTCTCTCTCTCCTCCTCCCCCTCTCCCCCTCTCCATCCGCTTTCTGTTTGTATCATATGATTTGGAAGCTTAGAGCTCTTTCTTGCTGCCTGACAGAATCTCACACAATTATCATTCCAACAAATTCACCCTTGCTGGAACTTACTTCTTAGGAATTCCTCCAGTGCTCCTTTGCACTTGAGGACGTCTGTATATTCTTCTGATCAAAGAGCATCTTTCTTCATCCACTTACCAAATGGTTCATTTTTACATAATGTCTCTGTTGATACTACAGCTGCTTTTTCAAACTGGGGAAGAGGAAAATTGCTGTTGAATAGAGGATAACATTAAAATTTAACTACATATTTTTTTGCAAGTATCTGCAGGGCCATAGCTGTGCCTTTGGGTGTTGCTGCTGCCTGACAGACCAGCCAACTACCCATGTAGCAGCCTTACAGAGGGAGGGGGTACCTGATGGATGCTGGTTTAGTGGAGCTACCCAACTGCTTTGCTGAACCTGAGGGCCCTACTTCACAGTGTACTATTTCCTGACATGAGGTTAAATTTAGTGCAAATTCAGTGGGAAAAACAAACAAAAAAACAAACAAACAAACAAAACACAAACAAACAAAAAACAAAAACAACAACAACAAAAAAACTCCTTTATTGGATAATTTGCTTTAAAAAGATATTTACCAGCTTGTCAGTTGAGACAACCACAGACTGGAAAACAAGCTGACAAGCTGCAAGTATCTGTAACAATCCTACATGAAGATCCTACACTCTATGAAGAGTGTAGATTATTGAATAAAAGCACATGAAACTTTCTTTTTAAATTTGGCTGTGGGCAGATCTGGCTTGCTCTATTGGCAGTAACATAAGTACAGTTTTGTGGTATCTATTCTATTTAAGGCATTTCTAATCTATAACCTTTTAATCTTGAAATACTTATTCCATACCATTGTTATGTTGTGAGGGACAGTAGTATTAAAAGCAAAGGCAATTTTCTGTCAGCTTCTGGTTTTCTGAAGTAGGCAAGGCAGACCTCTCTTCTCCTCAAGAATGTGATGTAAACCATGCCAAGTGGTTTACAACTAACCCACCAGACTTCTGTCAGGGTTCAATCCCACCAAAGTTTCCATTTCTTTTAAAATCATAGGATCTGGCTTGTGATACAAAATAGAACCTGTGGACTACTTGCATAGCTCTGTTTGACTTCGAACAGTTATGAGGCACATTATCATAAAATAAAGTCTAGGAGCTTGTTCTCTTTCTCCTGTCAGGAACTTACTGTGACTGACCTATGAGCCAAGGATGTACCTTCTCCTCCCCAAGTCACATCACAGAATCACAGAATCACAGAATTTCTAGGTTGGAAGAGACCTCAAGATCATCGAGTCCAACCTCTAACCTAACACTAACAGTCCCCACTAAACCATATCCCTAAGCTCTACATCTAAACGTCTTTTGAAGACTTCCAGGGATGGTGACTCCACCACCTCCCTGGGCAGCCCGTTCCAGTGCCTCACAACCCTTTCAGTAAAGAAATTCTTCCTAACATCTAACCTAAAACTCCCCTGGCATAACTTTAGCCCATTCCCCCTCGTCCTGTCACCAGGCACATGGGAGAACAGGCCAACCCCCACCTCTCTACAGCCTCCTTTAATGTACTTATACAGAGCAATAAGGTCACCCCTGAGCCTCCTCTTCTCTAGGCTGAACAAGCCCAGCTCCTTCAGCCGCTCCTCATAGGACTTGTTCTCCAGGCCCCTCACCAGCTTCATCGCCCTTCTTTGGACCCGCTCAAGCACCTCGATGTCCTTCTTGTAGCGAGGGGCCCAAAACTGAACACAGTACTCGAGGTGCGGCCTCACCAGAGCCGAGTACAGGGGGACGATCACCTCCCTAGCCCTGCTGGTCACAGTGTTTCTGATACAAGCCAGGATGCCGTTGGCCTTCTTGGCCACCTGAGCACACTGCTGGCTCATATTCAGCCGACTGTCCACCATCACTCCCAGGTCCTTCTCTGCCTGGCAGCTCTCCAACCATTCCTCTCCCAGCCTGTAGCTCTGCTTGGGGTTATTGCGCCCCAGGTGCAGGACCCGGCACTTGGCCTTGTTGAACTTCATGCAGTTGACCTCAGCCCATCGGTGCAGCCTATCCAGATCCTCCTGCAGAGCCTTCCTACCCTCGAGCAGATCGACACACGCACCTAGCTTGGTGTCATCTGCAAACTTACTGAGGGTGCACTCAATGCCATCATCCAGATCATTGATGAAGATGTTAAAGAGGACCGGCCCCAGCACCGAGCCCTGGGGGACGCCACTAGTGACTGGCCTCCAACTGGACTTGGCTCCATTCACCACAACTCTTTGGGCCCGGCTATCCAGCCAGTTTCTCACCCAACGAAGCGTGCGCCAGTCCAAGCCAAGAGCAGCCAGTTTCTTGAGGAGAATGCTGTGGGAGACGGTGTCAAAAGCCTTGCTGAAGTCAAGGTAGACCACATCCACAGCCTTTCTCTCATCCACCCAGCGCGTCACTTTGTCGTAGAAGGAGATCAGGTTCGTCAAGCAGGACCTGCCTTCCATAAACCCATGCTGGCTGGGCCTGATCGCCTGCTTGCCCTTCAAGTGCCGCATGATGACTCCCAAGAGGATCTGCTCCATGAGCTTCCCTGGTACTGAGGTCAAACTGACCGGCCTAAAAGTACATGAATACTTTTGCTGTATTTAGAGAAGTTTTGATTTATTCATCTCCCTTTAAAAAAAAAAAAAAAAAAAAAAAAAGGATTAACAACACTTTCTGGTACAACCAGGATTTTCTGTGCTAATTACGGTATAAATTTCTAAAGTGTTTTTGCATTTTCATAATGCTGAATCCTATTGCTCTGCAGGCAATGCTAGTTAGAGAAATGTTTTTCAACTTTATGCATATACAACCTGAGCATGAGGTTTGTTGCTTATTATTTTGATGTCCTCTTAATAGTTTTAAGCTGCTTATTTCTATGTATCATGTGAATTCCTCTTACAGTTACATACTTTGAACTGAGAGAAATACCAACCACAGTCCCAATTCTGTCCATGTCTCTGCAGGTGAACTATGCTGCCTGAAAGGTTATCCCAATAAACAAACTCCTGCTTGTGATCTTGCTAACCTGCTATAACCAATGTATAATATGTATAGAAACCAATAACATTTTTGGGAAAATGGACTGCAAAATGAAGAAATTTGTTTGGAAAATGGTCTATTTTGCCACTCAAAACAATCTGTGAATACAAAAAAAACAACAAACAACCAGCCATCAATTTTTTATTTCTTTTAAAAAGCCCACCAGAAATAGTTCCACTCTTGAAAGCAGTATATATTAATATGCTATTCAGTCTTTAAAGTGAAAATCAAGATGTGCTTGTACATCACCTCAGCCAAAAGCCTCAAGAAACTGTTTGTAACTAATTAAGATTCTATGAAGAGTTGTAGACACTGATAATACAACAAAATGATTTCAACTACAGTCATGGCAACTACTAAAGGAGGTATTTTTTTTTCTAAAAGTCTTGATTTTACAATCAGCTAAGACAAATGCCAGTACTTTGCGGAGGTAAAGGTAGGCTGACTTAGGAAAAAGCATCAGGAGAAAGTGATTTGGGCAGAAAGTAAGCAGTCCCATCTCTTACATCATTTTATCTTTCACTGTCTTGTTCATTGACATACATTGTGCACCTCCATCAACCTTTCCTCTTTGATCCCATGGTACTGCTGTGTTACCACCTGTGTTTCACCCCACTTATTTCTTCCACAAGAGGTTACCGCTGTGCAGCAGGGGGAAGAGACAGTCTTTCAGGACCTCCTGTACTTGCAGAAGGTTCCTGCTAACTCCAATGGATGCTTCATATGAATCCCCATTGGCTCAAATTATCTAACTTCATTGTACCATTCCTTTTTGCAAGAGAGGAAGGACGACTGATGTCTCCTGCTCCAGGCTAAATAAGGGGAGAAGGGGCTTCCCTGGAGTTTGTCATCCATGTGGTTGACCTGTTACCCAGGTCTTTAGAGCAGGACAGGTGATATTTAGGACATCTCTCCTGTGAAATAAGAGACATTTTTCTCTCTCTCTCTTCACTACTACCCTCCTCATGCTGTCATGCTGTTGCCTCCTGTTCCATGTCTGAGTTTGAAAGAGCTATAAAAATGACATCCTCCAGGTCTCCATACCTGGCTGTGACCTTGGAGTCTCTCTACAAACTGATTAGTTGCCTGGGGGTATCTTCTGGTAAGGTGAGTGAGCTCCCTGCTGGAGGTTCACACAAAGGGAAAAACCACCAAGAGATGAAAGGTATAACCATATCCAGCACAGATTGGCAGATTCTCCTATAGCAGAACTCAGCAGCTGTCTATTCCTCTGTATCAGTTTAGGGCAGAAAAGAACAGCCGTATTGCTGTCATAGCAAAGACCATTTTAATCAGACAGAATTTAAATAGGAAACTCTTTGATCTGGATAAATGGCTTAATTCCTCACCTGACTCATTTTTTTTAAAATCTGTAAAATGCTGATACAAACAAAAAATATATGCTATTTTCAAATCTGAGCAGCTTCATTATTTGCTACTGTAGGCTTTTTATCTGGTTATGACTCCCGATAAAGTTCAGGTTAATAAACTTCCTTTTGTGAAAAATAGCATACATCCTGAAGCCTGCAAGTAGTCAGCAATTTGGTTTTCTGTCTGACCAGTATGGTGCCTAAACTTTCCTATGTTCATGTCCTATTTTGTTACTCAGTCAATCACTTTTTCTCCCAGCAGTATGCAAGCTACTCAAATAACTGTGATTATACATCCTTAATTGCAAAAGGCAAAATAAAAGCCAAAAGCATATGGAAATGATCAGAATACAGTGTAATGGCAGCAATGCCATTTACTGTATATAATCAATTTAGCACACTAATAAATACACACGTATATAAACCTCTGACAAGCACACTATTCTTTTCTATAAAACTTTTCATTTAAATTCTGGTGCTATTGTTTTGGAATAAATTTTCTTGTCACAAAGATATGGCTTTTTATTTGATTCAGTCTTATTGCATCATTAAAATATTGGTATCTTTTATGTTTTGCAAACATTTGTGGACACACCATTAACCAACATAAAACACAATGCAGTAACAAATGCCTATTTTATGACTGCTGTCAGACTATATATTCTCTAATGGTCTAACATTATCAGCAATCTAAGCCTAAATTATCACAACTAAAAGTCTATGAAATACAAGACACATATATAATCTGCAGGAGCCAATGGATCGAAACATTAGAATTAAAGGTTCATGCAATCAATTCAGCTGAAAATTCAGTTTTGCAGAAGAATTTTTCATTCAAGCAACAAAAAGGGAAAAGGAAGGAAGCAACCAGATATTATCAAAAAGATCACCCATGCCCAAAGAAGATATAGTTTCTCTGGACATTTATGCACTCTCAGCAGGGAAAAAAAGGAAAAAAAAAAAAAAAAAAGGTGAGATAGAGAAAGCAAAAGGCAATTGGATAAAGCTGCAGTGTTTATATCTTTATCACTTTTATTGTAAATGTTTTTCAATCAATGGAATTTTTCTATTACCTGTTTGTAAGATTGATTTGTGTTGTTCTCTGACACTTTTTATTTGGCCTGATAATTTTACTGTGTGTCTATAGAAGCAAAAGAATTTAAGACAAGGATGATAAATGGCTAACAACATATGGTTCATTCCAAGTTGTGTGAAAATACTCTCTGTGCTGCTGGAAACTGCAATTAACAAAAGTGTACCAGGGGCACTAGATTCAGATAGGGATATAGTCTGATGTATCTTGTTGTATGAGGCATGGTTGGCAGAAATCTAGGGTGAAGGCACACAAGGAACAAATTTTCCTTTTGCACCATTTAAAAGTTTGTTTTATCTCCCATGTAAAACCCAGAAATGAACTTTTTCTTTTGGTTGCCTTCTCTTCTAAAGGTGATGACAGGATCAATTTCATTGGCTTAGAATGACAATATTAATCACAAGGGTCTGTCAAGATACATAATGGCAATATATATTGGAGAAGCATCTTGGCAGAATACTCTTCATGTTATGAATCTCCCTTTTATTGTTGTCTTTGACAGCAACATTTTAAAGGGTAAAGAGAATTTTGAAATCTAGGCACCACAGACAGACAATGTCGAGTAAAGAGAAGCGGGGAGGAAGAAAAGCAAACAAGTTTGAAAGAAAGTGTCCAGACTCTCAAATGCATTCCTAATCAAACAGCAAAGGAATCGTGATTTAGTGAGGGTCTAAAGTATGCCATTTACTCTCCATGAAAAGGTTTGTGTTTTTTTTTTTTTTTTTTTTTTTAACTTTCCTTTCTAAACTAAAAAGGTAGAAGGCATACAAAAGTCTGCTACCTAAGATGGTTTTGAAATACAAAGGTTCTGTGTTTAGTTTGCTTTTTGAATTAGATGTGTCAGTTACAAAAACCCCAACTAACCTATGCTCTCTCCTGGCCTCTGTGCATCTTGTCCTTCTTGCAGAGATTATACCTCATCTATTAGGCTCTTTTTTTATTTTTGTTCCCACTGCTTCCACAGATTTTCTCCAAATACTTTGCCACTTCTGAAGATCAACATTCCTTGTCATTTGTTTATTGTTCTCTAATGAAAGTATTGGAGTTGTTTATGGAATACTAATTAAAGATTCTGTATCCCTTTCCCTTTGGAAATGAAATGAAAACATTTTCCATTGACTCAAAGAAAAATAAGTGGCATGTAGCTAATTTATCCTATTCACATTGTAATTTGCTAAACATTCTTTTTTTCTTGCCCATTTCCATTTTTAAGCCTGTATGAAAGTATTAAGAGTTAAGAAAATCTGAAAAATTTCTGTTCCATATATTTTTATATTTTCCTGATTTATCTAATAAATCAAAATTACTAAGTATTACTGTAGTTTATTATTCTATACCTTCTTTTTGAACTCTTGGGTCATTGCAATGATTTATAAAACTGTTATGTTTCTTTCTGTTCCCATCTTTTCTGTGGAATACAATATTACTTGGAAATTATCATAAGATTTATTGTAAAATAGGAGTGGGAGTTTGTTCGTGAATAGCAGTACAATTCTGCTGAAGTCTCTGGAGATGCACTGGTTTTATCTGGCCTTGAAATTTATAGTAACTTAGAAAACTAACTAAGTGTAGGAAGATCCATCATTGTCTAATGAACTAATTCTTTTCCATTTATTTTGAGCAATGGGAAACGAAAACATAGCTGATATCTATTTCTATTGGGAAACTACAGAAACAGCATTAAATATCCTTCCAGACCAGATGCTTACAAACTGCATTTATGTAAACTCTCCTCTTGAATTTGGCTAATACCTATTTGAGTAAGGGATGCTTACCCAAGAAAGCCTTTTCAGGTTAAAGCCTGCCTCAATATTCTCCACTTTAACCAGGCAATTATTTCACTCTCTTGAGCAGATTATAAATTATGCAAAACTATAAACAAGGTGGAAAGGGCAAGAGGAAAATAGAGGTAATGTATGAAGTATGCATCATGCTATTAGATATTTATTTTTTTCAGGGTTGTGGTTTATTCAGGGTAAAATTGGATGGATGTCAGTTTGGGAAATCAGTGAGAAGAACAAATTGAAGTTTTTAGGGTCTGGAGTTGCAGATGCTTTTTTTTTTTTTTTTTTTTTTTTTGATATCTCTTGAATAGTAGTGTGAATTTATTTTTTTTTATTATATTTGAAATATTGCTGAAGAAAACCAGGGTCTCTTGCTAATCAATTAACTTCTCCAATAAGATACAAAGACAGAAACAACTATGAGAAGACTTTAACTAAACACAGTACTGACATCTGAACAGAGAGAGAAAAAGAAGTTTGGGAAAAGCTGGTGATAAAAAGCTTTCCAAAGAAACTGCTGCAACTATATGGAGGCCTAATTATCAGTCATATATATGTTCTTTTCATTTTTTTTTGAAATAAAATTCTGTCCTCTCATGAGTGACTGAAGCTCTATCTAAATTCAGTTAAAGGCAGATTTGAGAAGATAGTATTGTTGTTTTGGTCAGTTTATTAATTGACATTTAACATTAAAATATTTTTGATAACTTGTCTTGTAGTAACAGAAATTTGTTGCAGTGATTACCATAAGGGAAAAAATGATGCTCTCACATGTGATGATCTCACATGCTCTAAACTAGCACATATGAAAATTAAATGTACTGTTCATAAATGTTCAGAATAAAATATTTATAATTTCTCCTAGACACTTTCTGAAACACTGTTGCATGCATAAATTTGAACGCATAAGATCTTCTAACACAAATCTCCATCTTTGACTCTATTTTTTTCAAATCAGAGTTTGTGAGCAAAAGTCTGAGTTCTTCATGCTTTTCTTCAGGTGTAGGGAACTCAGTTCAAAGACAATTCCCTGCTAATTAATACAGTATGGGGCAATTTATCTTTTCTGTGTGAACAGATTTCCTTGATTAACTTTGGCAATTTGAAGTGCTCTCCAATGCAAAAATACAAATAGTTTAATCTCAATTTGGTGGAATGCTATTTTATTAGCATACATTTCATTCTATTTTCTATGTAAAAATTGAACATTACTTTAGTTATTTGATATAAAGATTTAAGCTAGTGACACTACTTTGTACGCCCAATCCCTCAGTGGTATGGTATCATTTCCGTTCCTCTGTTATAGAAACACTCCAAAGACTGTTGAACAATTTTCTTCCTCAATTTCTTTTTGTGAAAAATCCTAAAATTAATTGTTTTTTTTTTTTTTTCTTGAGAGATGTGCTAATGGAGACATAAAAATTAAAACAAAAACAGCACAACGACCAATTTGAATAAATTAAAAAAAAAAAAAAAAAGAAATTCTTGTGTGTTTCTCACCCACCTGTAAAGTTTTTAAATACTATGGTTTGAAAATAGTTTCTGATTTGACCCTCAGCCCTCTGCTCTAAACAAAATATTAAAATGGAGAAGTTATTCAGACTTACTGTTTCTAGAAGACTTTGTAAGCAATAAAACTACTATAGTTCTGCTGCATGGAGAAGAAGGATGTGGGTAAGAGTGTCTCTGTTCTGCAGATGTGTTTCATTTGGGCTTCTCTACCATTGGCTACAGAAGCTTTTGAGAGACATGGAATATTAGAACAATTAGATCATTAGCTACAATCAGCTTTTTATTATTATAATTTATTTATTTAAAAAAGTTTTATATCATCCAGTTATTTTCCATATCTTTTACAGCAGATTGCATTCCTGAAAAATAGAAACATTTTTTTTACATAGTTGAACAGAATGCCTGATTTATTTATACCTCTCTAGTAACAGACCTTTACTCCATGCAGGATCAACATCCAGTGTCATGAAGCATATCTTAACCCCTACCCTCCCAACCAAATAATAAAGGATTCTCAGTATGACAATCCCAAATGACATACCACCCATGGACCATACTTGTATAACCTCTGACAAAAAAAAAAAAAAAATCTGAATTTAAGCTAGCATTAACATTAACATTAGCATAATATTAAATGTTATTAGAATATGTGAGCATGAAATGATAAGGAAAAGTTCTTTTGGATCTGAAGATGATATAGTATGTGTTAGCATTTATTACAAGAAAATTAAGTTAAGTGATGGAATGTACTGCATTTCACACAGGTGTTGAGAAGAGTCCAAATGCTGTACTGGTAACTGGCCTGCTCATGATATATCTGTAGCCATTACCTATCTTTACCTATCTTTAGATGTTCATTTGTGATTTACTTTTAAAAGCAGAAAAAGAATTAACAATTATTCTCTTAACGGACCCTGGTAATATGTTTTTTTTTTAGGCAGGTTTTTGCAAAGTATTCATGCCCAATTAGTCTGAGTTTTAATATTCTGTTATTCTTACATTATTATTCTTACATTATGATTTGATGGCTTTTCTTATTACCTACATTGTTTTAAAATATGTTGGACTTCATGTATTGATCAGCTGGATTTTCATATCGTATTTAATACACAGTTTATTCTGCTTCTGCACATACAAAATACTCTGGTTGTTTGTAAGGATTACTTTTTACAGTGGAGATAGTAATAATTGGATAAAGAGAGACTAATGATTTTTTTTTCTCTTCAAATTCACACTGGAAAATCTCATTTTATTTCATTTATGGTTGTAGTTGCTCCAGGAAGCACGATGCTCTTCAAAGCCTTTGAATTTTCTGTGAGATGGTATTTTGTGCATAGGGCTTCAATGTGTTTGTAGCGTGATATTTCTCTTATAGTTATCAGATGGTTTCTTTATCCCAAATATTCATTGTTATTGTGTCTAGAAGACAGCAATGAATTTCAGTTAAGTGCCCCTAGATTTTCTGTTTATTAACCTTGTACTGGGAAGAAATAGTTTATAGAAGTGGGACTTTATTTTTAAAATGCAGGTGAGATTATATTTCCTCATATCTTAGAGAACATTTATTTGTTACCAGATTTGACTATAACATTCATTGAACAACTTGCAGCCTTTTGGGCACCAAGATGGGGAAAAAAAAAAAAAATCAAGGCTTGTGAAGTGAAAAAGATTCTAAACTCATGAACTCTGATAACAAATATTTTTTGAAAAATAATTCTCTATTTATATAGCCATAAACTATCTTTCTAATTTTCTACCAGAAGTGAAACATTAATAATTAGAAAATGAA
This sequence comes from Anas platyrhynchos, assembly GCF_047663525.1. Lineage (NCBI taxonomy): Eukaryota > Metazoa > Chordata > Aves > Anseriformes > Anatidae > Anas > Anas platyrhynchos. Next base: position 77,550,630 of record NC_092589.1, read on the forward strand.
TTTTCTGTCTTTCTGTTATAAAGCATTAAATTTGAGATAATTTATATTGTATTAGAGGAGTAGCACAGCATGTTCGGGACTATAATCTCTGTCACTGTATTATATTATGATTCCATATTAATTAAGGTTTCTGCATTTAGTTAAACAAGTTACTTCTATGAACACTACCAGATCAATGGATTTTTTTTCTATTTCTATTATTTATATAATGGCTTGTGTTTTTATCATTATATATCTTAAAGTGTTATTTTATTTGAGTGGAGCATATGAATCTCTGAATAAACTACCTCCTAAAAAATAGATCACCAGGTTGATCAAAAAATCTTCCAAATAAAATGTGAATTTGGAATCTAACTGCAACAACTGAATTAACATGATAAATTGAAAAAATTCCTTGAGTTATTTTTCAGTAGCTATATATGAAGGTTCACTCTTACTGCATAAGAAGAATCAACCCACTGACCTACTTATATACCTGTCTTGCTTGAGTGACAATGAATAGGGACTGAAAGAATCAGTTCCATGAATCCAGGTGCATACAACATTTGAGAGAACTTTAAGACTGAAGCCATAAATCGAGAATTTCAGTCTCTAACATTTTTTTCAATCTCTATAATTTTTTCAGTCTCTAACATTTTAAGAGACACTGACCACTTTGATCTTTAACACAACTGATTCAGATTCTTCTGTCTCTCCTACATTAACAGTTTATGGGCTTTTGCTTATTTATATTTTATTTTTATTTTTTTGATCATTTGCACATTTACAGGTATTGACAACATGGTCAACAATGTTATCAAGCAAAACAGAAGCCAGAACTTCCCCAGATGCCTTATACTGTTCTCTTAAATGCATAGTTTGAGAGACAATCATCTATGGGTCACCCAAGGGCCATTTTAATTGCTGTAAAATTCACAGATTTGATTAAAGACATCGAAGGAAAATCAATAAGAGAAAGCTGAACAAGTTCAGTCATTTAGCTGCATTTCTCCCAGTCAATGATTTAATGAAAGACGTAAGCATCTGCCATGGTGGGAGTGGACACAGTTACAAATTCAGCTTACTGAGCCCTTAACACAGTCCCACCCTCCTCATTTTGTAAACCTGGGGACTTGATACAACTTCAGTTATGTGGGAGTCTTTAAATGGGATAAAAATGCATATAATGCATTGCCATCAGGGGAAATGTTCTTGGAACAATTGTTTTTTATTCAGATGGAAGGAACAAATCTCTGTGGAGATGGCTGTTTTTTTTTTTCTGTAGTTTCACCTGCAACTTGAACTAGGTGTAGTGCTCCTCAGTAAGATTAATCATAGATTAATCATGTGGGTAGGGAGTTTATGGTGGGATCAGGGATTGCAGAGAATTAGTAGATATAGGATATATGTGTAAGCAAAGAACAAAGGTGGTAGTGTGACCTTGTGAGAAGCTGAGATGTAATTTTTGGGTCAAGTGTTGCCTGAAAAAGAAGCTCGTATCTGTGGGAAATCAATTGTCTCCTATTCAAATTATTCTGGGATTTCAGATATTTTCTGCAAGTAGCAGAAACACCTGACAGGAGCAGTGTTTACTTCCATTGCTACAAGCTGCAAATCTGCTGAAATTTGGCTAGCTGCTCACATTAAAGAAAGACAACAGGCTATACTATGTAAGTGGAAAAGTATCTTAATTGAGAATTTTCTGGTCTGTATGTAAGATTACTCAGACTGAACTGCATGGTCCAAACTTACTTTATTATTAATGCTCTTAATTACTTAAATGTGGCAGTTCCTACTTTATTCAAATGACTGATTTATGTGTGTCATTTTTATTGATTAGGAATATTGTGTGAATGTCCAGGGAATTTTATTACAGTACCTTTAGCCTGTATACAAAGATTACGCAGTTATCCCTGAGCAATTGAACATTCCTGTAATACCTTCAGCTGCTTCAGCCAGCTTGCTGAGGTGGGATTTTTGTCAGACAGTTTGATGGCCTAATTTTACCCTTAATGTGAATCAACAGACAAATGGCAGTGAACTAAAAGTCTTGAAAAAAGTACATGTTCATCAAAGTCATTCTGGTAAACAAATTCTGGCAGCTCTATCAATCATGTCAGTTTTACACACTCTTGCTCCCTTTGCCCAGTTCAGTGTAGTTGTCACATGCCATGTTTGCCTTATGTCAGCACAAGGATATAGGACTGAAGATGGACAAATGAATACAGAACTGGTATATTATTTAAGCATTTGAGCCTATATGGCTCATGGTTAGTAAGCCAAACTGTTACATACCAGTGATTGAGGACTGGGTTGTTTTTGTTTTTTTTTTTTTTTGTTTGTTTGTTTGTTTGTTTTTTGTTTTTTGTTTTTTGTTTTTTTTTTGTTAGTTTGTTTATTTCCACTAATCTGCTTTAAAAAATATTATTGTATTATTATTATTTTTATTCCTAAACTTCCTGTAGCTTCATTCCACATGGAGTTTTCTGTGACTGCTGTCTATGTTCAGAAGTTGCAATTCTTATTTTACGCCTACAAATTTGCATCACTAGGTAACCATGTAATCTTGTGCATGTAAATAAGAGTTCCCATAAGATCTTACCATTGTTGCACACGGAAGCATTTGTAGGAAATTGCACACTCATTTTACAGCCTATACTCCTTTTTTGAAATTAGCTATGTGACAGTAAGATTGTTTCCAGATCTGTAAGTTCTTCATTTTTGTAAGAATACTGTGACCAAAATCAGAAAATAAATCTGTGGCTTTTTCTGTATGCATTCACATTTTTCCATTTTGCTGTGAAAATAAAACAAAAAAGCCTTAAGTAGAACTTCTGGGAGAAACCCCACATGTATAACCATCTGTTTTCTTGCTAGCTATTTTTTCCTAGCAGTTAGGGTGGCTTCTTTAGTTTTTACCAATTGCCAGGCTCAGGTCTTCCGCCCTGAGGAATTACACACCTTGCAGACAGATGTGGATACGGAGGAATCAGAATGACTCCCTCCTTCCCTGCCTCACCTCCCTACTTCTACTCCCACCCCCACACACAAGTGTTTACAAGTGGAAGCCTTGTATGACTTTTTAACTTTGCCCCATTAGGGCCAGTGTATGAGCTACTGGTATAGCACACCAAAGAGTAATTTCACCAGGCAGTGATCTCATGAACTGTGGAAATGAACCTTTCTGAGCAGCAGCCGCACAAGCATTAATAATTTAATGGCTGCCGAACTGCAAGCAGCAAAGCTTATTTCACCTCATTCTGTAACTTGCAAGCTCCTTTAGGATGTGGGTAAGTATGCAAGAGCGTACCATAAATTGAACACTGTGCAGCCGCTGTTTGACCTCCATATGTTCTGGCACGTCAAGAAGTCTTCTAATGTGTGTTAGTGGGGGTCAGGCACAAACCTTACCTCCATTAGATGAACCAACACCCTTAGGTTAAATTGCAAAGTTTGCAAAGTGTTTAAGCGGAAAAAAAGGCTCTAACCTGTACGTAATGCACATTTCAAAGTGACACTACTTAAGTTTTTAAACATTTAGAGCACAGATCTAGTTTGCAGTAGAGGATTTCTGCTTCCTCTCCTGATATCTTACGTGAACATTGGCTCTGATGTAAGTAATGATGGATATGGGAGCTTTAGAAAAGAAACACAAGAGAAATACCAGCCATTTCTTCTGTACTTGAAACAAATGGATTTAGTATATCTATGCAATGCTTCTTGGATATTTTTTGTTATAAGAGTACTGCAAGAAACAATGTGAATGACAGATTGGCAGTACAGGGAAAATATGAAAACCAATATGAGTCTTGGTTTAATATTACACAAAGGATTATTTTTTTTCATCAAAGATACTTTTAATGTAAACTTATATATATATTATTCTAGCAGTGCTATGTTCACAGATTTTTTTTTTCTGAGAAAATGGGAAAAAGATTTATTTCCTTGAAATGTATATCTAGCACTCTAGCTGGACTCATGCTTTGAGGTAATGATTTTTGCAGCATGCATATAAACATTTTGGTACAGAAAAAAAATCAAACTGGAAATTTGATTTTGCATTTCAACTTATTTTAAAGAAGATATAGCTATAACAGAGCAAATACAGAAATAGTTAGAGACTTGATTCTCATTCCTGAAAATTCCTGTTATTTACACTGCTCCAGCAGTAAATGAGAATTTGCTTGATGTGTGTCTAGGTGTGAAGAAAAAATAAATAATCTGTATACAGGTTAAAATGACAGTTATTCTAAGGCAGTTCATATTTAAGAGAACTCAGTTGTGGCATTCAGAGCCAAACTTCTTTAACATGCTGCAGCTGAGGCTTGTCTCTATTAAAAGCTTTAGTGATATTGTCAGCCATGATAGTGTCGATTAGAAGTTAACAGATGAATAAAAGTTTGAAGGCTACCCCAGCTGACTTTAATCAGTTTATTTATTCAAACTTTTGCAATATTAATTGGTTACTTTTGTATAAGACCTGACTGGAATGATGGTTTATTGGAGTATGCCAACTGCTGTTTGCAATAGTGCAAATCTAGCATGCAAAATCAGTTACATACTTTATACTTTATTCATTGATTACAGAGCATTTACAGGGTTACTTTATATATATATATATATATATATATTTTTTTTTTTTCCTTGTAAAAGCAATAGAGGATGATTAGCAAAATTTCAGTTATGAGGATTAGTTTTATAATATTTAATCTGGAATTATCAAGATACGATGTGTGATGTATTACAACATGTAAATCCTCAGTGGACTGAAAACATCACTTATCCTGAGTCTTCCATAAGGTATAAAAGTACAGGGCTTGGTTTATGAACTATTATGGTAGTAGACCAAACTAAAGGGTATGGGAATTTCAACTAAATCCCAAACACACTGAAAGTATCAAGAAAAAATTGTTCAAAACTTAATGCAAATGTTACAAATTGTATTTTAAATAAAGTAGTAAATAATTAAGATTAGGAATGAAAATACCCAGTTAATGGGACAGGTCAGTAATACAAGATATTACTAGAAAAAAGAACATCAAAAATCTGGAAATTCAGATGAAAATACATGTTTTTAAGAACCCCCATTTACCTTTCTGAAGATACCATCTCTGGCAAAACAAATATGGCAATTGTTGATGAGGCTTTATAGAATCACTGCTTCGATCTAGCAGAACAGTATATAATCCAAATAAATATTTGGGGTAAGAAGTTTGGCTTCTTTGAGTATGCTTGTAGAGTCTGTAAACCGCTTGCTCTAGTTTTAAGGATGTGTGAGTAGCATGAGAAACTGTTTAGTGCTGAGAATTAAAATTGGCTCCAGAGACTTACTGCCTTCTTATGTCATTGTTCAGAAACTTGTTTCAAGGCCTCTTTCTTTCCCACAGGTTCCTCTGATTACCAGTCACTCCCATTGAAGACACAAATAGATACAAGCTATAGCCATGAAAAGGACATTCACAGGTCCTTTTTTCTTTTTATAGAGAAGCAACACAGAGAACATCAGGTGACTCTTTTAATAATAACAACAAAAGAAAGGTAGAGACATTTCATAGGCTGAAATAAATAAGGCACTAGAATATTTCAATGCTAAAAGTACCAACAAATAACCAGAACAAGACATTATTTAAATTACATTAAAAAATTCTACAGAGAGATATAAGCTTTAGCTGCTTACTTGTGACTTTGGAAAGCTGCAAAAGTCAGAGACTGTACTTTTAGAGTTTTTATAGACCCCTCCTTTTTTTTTTTTTTCTTTTTTTTTTCCCCTCTGTGGACCTGGGAGCATCTTAGTCTTAACAGCATTGAGCAGCTTGGAGCTTAATTCCTAGCCAAAACCCACTGTTATTCACAAGATTCATTCCTGAGGGGCTTCGTCAGCTAAATGTTCCCAAACCATCCATAAGGGATCAATATGTTGCGTGTGCTCCCCCCCAACGCTCAAAAGTATTGCAATGGTGATGCCTCTTTCTTTTTTCTTCTAGACAACATCTACATTGTCCTATTAATAAGCCCCACATGGTCCCCTTGGGGGTAGGTTCCCTGGCCTTCTGCTGTGCCCTTGACCCATGTGTCTCACTTGTGGGGTGCTGGGAACCCTGCAGAGCTGGGAACCCCAGATCTGGCCTTGCAGCATCCTCCTACACATAGCTTCATGCTGACTCAGGAAATCCCCCTCTCTCCCCCTCTCATCTGAGAAATGAGAAATCTGAGTTTACCACCGAGCACACTCCTTAGACAGGCTTCCTACCTGAAGAGTTGGTCTGTATGGTTTATACCTACCACATCTACAATCATATATCTGGATGACTTAAGATAATTACAGACTATTTAACGGAAACTGTATGCTTTGACCACTCACTGTCCACAGTCCTGGTCACTGATTAACTCCACGCTGCCACAGCTGGCAAAGCTGTTTTCAGCAACCATTTTCTATGACTACAGTCAGGCTTGAAAAGAGATGTTAGATTTATTTGAAGAACGAACAAACAAACAACAACAACAAAACACAGAATCACAGAATCACAGAATCACAGAATTTCTAGGTTGGAAGAGACCTCAAGATCATCGAGTCCAACCTCTAACCTAACACTAACAGTCCCCACTAAACCATATCCCTAAGCTCTACATCTAAACGTCTTTTGAAGACTTCCAGGGATGGTGACTCCACCACCTCCCTGGGCAGCCCGTTCCAGTGCCTCACAACCCTTTCAGTAAAGAAATTCTTCCTAACATCTAACCTAAAACTCCCCTGGCGTAACTTTAGCCCATTCCCCCTCGTCCTGTCACCAGGCACATGCACATGGGAGAACAGGCCAACCCCCACCTCTCTACAGCCTCCTTTAATGTACTTATACAGAGCAATAAGGTCACCCCTGAGCCTCCTCTTCTCTAGGCTGAACAAGCCCAGCTCCTTCAGCCGCTCCTCATAGGACTTGCTCTCCAGGCCCCTCACCAGCTTCGTCGCCCTTCTTTGGACCCGCTCAAGCACCTCGATGTCCTTCTTGTAGCGAGGGGCCCAAAACTGAACACAGTACTCGAGGTGCGGCCTCACCAGAGCCGAGTACAGGGGGACGATCACCTCCCTAGCCCTGCTGGTCACGCTGTTTCTGATACAAGCCAGGATGCCGTTGGCCTTCTTGGCCACCTGAGCACACTGCTGGCTCATATTCAGCCGACTGTCCACCATCACTCCCAGGTCCTTCTCTGCCTGGCAGCTCTCCAACCATTCCTCTCCCAGCCTGTAGTTCTGCTTGGGGTTATTGCGCCCCAGGTGCAGGACCCGGCACTTGGCCTTGTTGAACTTCATACAGTTGACCTCAGCCCATCGGTGCAGCCTATCCAGATCCTCCTGCAGAGCCTTCCTACCCTCGAGCAGATCGACACACGCACCTAGCTTGGTGTCATCTGCGAACTTACTGAGGGTGCACTCAATGCCGTCATCCAGATCATTGATGAAGATGTTAAAGAGGACCGGCCCCAGCACCGAGCCCTGGGGGACGCCACTAGTGACTGGCCTCCAACTGGACTTGGCTCCATTTACCACAACGACATTTACACAACAACAACAAATACAAGGAAACCTGTTAGGTGTAAATAATGTATTTTAACCTCTGTATTTCCCTATCCCGTGCCCTGCAGTTGCAATCCAGGCATAAGGCCAAGGGAAAAAGTACTCTAAACTCAGAGATGTCCCAGGCCATTTAATTTAGCTTGGAAACACACACCTTGAAGCAGCTCAAGGCATCTGGAATTATTCTAGCAAGTCACTGCTGCTTTCTAGATATGGAAACCCCACAGGCAACTCATCACTCTCCCTTTCCATGTTGACTTTGGTGGCCCCCAGCACACCAAAGTATGTGTTGCCTGTGTATATTACTTTCTCCCACTTGTGGCATTTGCACCCAGCCCAGCTCACGATGGTCCAGACTGAGGAAGGACAAGGCAGCTGGGGTAACACTCCCTCCTTAGAAAAAGGGCTTCTCAGGGAACTCTGGAAGTGCAGATTACCCTGGAGGAAATAGGAATCTGGGATGTAATTAAGGTACTATGCAGGTTTCAGGTATAATCACTGGGATTATACGGGAAGGGAAGGGAAGGGAAGGGAAGGGAAGGGAAGGGAAGGGAAGGGAAGGGAAGGGAAGGGAAGGGAAGGGAAGGGAAGGGAAGGGAAGGGAAGGGAAGGGAAGGGAAGGGAAGGGAAGGGAAGGGAAGGGAAGGGAAGGGAAGGGAAGGGAAGGGAAGGGAAGGGAAGGGAAGGGAAATATAAAGGGATGCAACAGTTCACAAGATTATCTTTCATCACTTCACATTTTTCGTGTTTCAATGTGCAGCAGGAAACTGTTGAAACTAACTCTACTGGGGATGGTCTCAGCAGAATCACAGCCTAATATTTGTGGGACCTTTCCATACAGTGTTCATCCATTAAGTCCTCAAAGGGCAAACAAACTCTAATACAATGGGAAAGGAAAAATATTGCAAACAAAAAAAAATGTACTTAGCGTGTGTAGGCTATCTCAAGAGAAATAAATACTCTTGCATTTGCACCAAGATTTGAGATCCTTCAGCATCTCAAAATTAATGTCTCGGGGACATGCATTTGGTGGACCCAAGGCAACAGAGACAAGGTGACAGTGACCGTCAGCTTTGTTGAACTCTGTAGATTGTCACATTCCCCTTATCCCCAGGCTTCTAATACTTTTATATTGTTTTTTAATCCTGAAATGTGTGTCTCTTGAGCCACCTCAGACTTAGGTAATGTGGCTGCCATAAGGTTGCCTGGGTTGCCACATTGGATAGAAATGGGTTTCCTGCTATTCTTCCCTCTTTCTCAGAGTGGCAAGTGTTGTTGTCTGGAAAGTGCCCTATATCCTTATAGGAATAGAGGATAGAGGAGAAGAATAGAGGGCTTATTTTGCTTCTGCCTGGAGTGCTCATAAATGATTTAGCTGGTTGTTCTATTGTATCTGGTGCAGAAATTTCTCTTAGAAAACATTTCTGAGGCAGCCCAACACCGTTTACAAAGCTAGATCTTAGACTCATCCTGAGACAAGCTACAAGATTGGTAGGCAAAAGTGGAAGCTCAGGATATAAAACAGTCCCTGAAAAGATTTGGGGGAATGTTTTTTTCTTTACAGTTTTCCCACTAGAGGGTGAGTTGTTCCATGTCATGCTGACATGTCTGAGCAGACACCCCTTCATCCAGACTGAAAGGGCAGAGTAGATTGTGTGCTTCTTGGGGATTCACTGCTGTTTCAGACCAAAACTGCCTGTAAGAGGTTATAGTTAACTGGGGAACCATCACCCAAGAAACCCAGCTCCGTGTAATTTGTTTTTCTTGTTTCTGAGCTCTAACAGTGTGGAGCTGATTGCTTTTCTGGTGTATATTTTCAATCAGGACAGGAGAGAGTAACCACCTTTTCCAATACATTTTGCAGCTGCTGCAGGATGATAGCAGATTTACATCACAGGAATTTCTGTGTCATTTGTCAAAGGTGCTTTATTTAGGACAAGGATAATAGTTTTACCCTCATTTAGGTTAAGGGTTGTTACCATGTCTTGCTCGTGCTCAGTGCTAGGATAAATAAGCTCTCCTGTCTTTTGTTGAGTGGTTAGGACAGCTTTCTGGGGGAGTCCTTGTTCCCAGGGATACCTGACAACACTCTTATTTGATTTTCAAAGCTCCCAGTAGGATCAGCTTTCTCCTACAGCTATCAGTTTTCTTCTTACTTTTTATTTATTAATGATCAAGAAAAAAGACATCATTAAAGAAATGGCAAATATGACAAACTAGATTAGACTAGTGGTATTTAGACTGAACAAGATTAGATACAACTTGTAAAAAGCATGTGGATGGCAGAGTAAAAAGCAAAAGGATGGCACAGTGCCAATTTAACTGTTCCTATATGCTGACATGGAACAATCTTTATGAATTCTGTCAATTTTAAATTCAGTGCTGGCATTCAGGAAAGTAAACCTTGGCATTGCTGAGGTTGTCTCAATGAAATTCTTATCTCAGTCTACTACTACAGTGAAAAGAGCAAACAAGGTATTGCAAAAAATGTGATAGTAAAAAAAGTCACAATGCCCTTGTAGTCTCAATAACATCAGCTTCTCAGTATGCCCTCCCTTGTGTTCCATTTGGGAGATGAGACTTTACTATACATATTCCTGGTATGTATCAAATATATATACATATAAAATTTTGCAACTGGAAAAAGGATATTGAAGGAATGGTGAGATTATGAAGAGGATGATGAACAGTTTACTGTAAAACTGATACGTTCTGAGGACAGCCTCCATGTATATCTGATTTGATGATCTTCTAACATAGAGAATAGAAGATGGGACATCATGGAAAAAAAATGCACAGGCATAAATGGCACAGACCACAGCAGCTTAATTTTTGCAGGAAACAAGGTGCCGAATATTCTTCCTGATTCTGTTTCCAAATAGGTATGAAAGTCACAGCAGTATATACAATGGATGGTTGGAATTCCTTTGTAAATCTTTGTCTATCCCAACTAAAAATATTGTAATGTCATTTTAGATGTATTCCTAAGCTTCCCAGATAGTGGGAGCATGTTGGTAAGGAAAAGTTTTACAGGATTCATGCACATCATAGGGTAAGCAAGAAATGTTGTTACTCATTCCACTAATGAGGGCTTGAGACCAAAACAAATGACTTGCTTTATGTGGGAACCCTGTGACTGAGCAGAAATTTGCATTCTCATGTGCTGCACTGCCCTGGCTCAGTTTAGCTTGGTCAGCAGGTAGCTCTGGCTTGATCTTTATATATATGCAACCTCCACAATTCTTTAGGAGCTTACTCCAAAGCTCAGAGAAATATGAAAGACTTTACTTGTAATCTAATTTTCCAAATATCAGAAACCGAACAGTCTTATATGAAGAAAATGTCTAATAGGATTTCCTCCTTTCTGTTTCAGGCCCATTGTTAACTAATCGGGATGATTTTGTTATTGTTTATGTTTTTATAACTCTCCCTCCTTATTCCCAGTGGCCTTTATTTTTATTTTCAGTAGTGCTGGGTAATCCAAGTAAGCAGTTTTCCTAATCCCCTCTGAGTGATCTTGCTTTCCCTTTGGCATTTAGCATATTTTTGACACTACATTCTTCTTGTTCTAAATCTGAATTCACTTTTTAGGGATTTCTTTGCTAATACAGCCAAGAAATGAACCAGAACAAAAATGCCCTCAATAATAATCAAAGTTCCCATATGAGATACTTTCTCATTGCAATCAGCTTAGTGCCAAGAAAATATGAAAATCAAATATTACTGAAGTTTTTAATGAATACCACAATGAAATATTCAAAATTTGATTTGCACAGTAGCTCATAAGTAAACCTTGATTTTGTTTTATCTTGTGTAATAATGAAGGTGCTGAGATTTTGGAAACTGGAAATTTTGATAAAAGAAAAGAAACTGCTTATTATGAAATTAAATAAATAGGTATGTAAAAAAAGATGCTTTTTCTTCACTGTTACACTTTTATTGTGTTGTTGGCAGGCATAATGCTATGCTGAATCCAATGACAATTGTAAAAATAAGAGGAGAATTTTTCCAAATAAGAAAATAAGAAATTAACAAAATTGGTGAAAAGTGATGGTGACTGAAGTTTTCAAAGTCAGTGTGCTTTGTAAGCTCCAGAGTTCCTCTTTGTTTCTCTTGCTTTCTACCATATCTGTAATTTGGACCAGTCACTAGAACAGTGTGTACTCGAATTGCAGAAAAGTGCCAGCAAAGCTCAGAGAAAAAGCTCTGCAAATTGCTAGCTCACCTCTGAGCTCTGGTGTGGATTATGGGATCAAATGTCATTACAATACACGCTTTGTTTGCTATTATATGAATGAAAACTAAGTTTACTGTGCTGAATGTTTGGTGGTTGGATTTTCACACTTTAAGTCAAAAAGGCTTGTTCAAATTTCTGAGTGACATTTTCAGGAAGGTTGAATTTATTTAGAAGTATCCCCATATTTGTGGGTTTGTAAGTTTAGATCCTCTCCAATACTCTGGTGAATATGGGTAATTTACTCATAATTGCCCTCCCCTGAAAGGAAGCCAAGCAAAAATGCAAACATTTCCATTTCCATTGGCTGCACAAGACTTTAGAGTATGATACATTTTACTGGGAAAAATATCTGGGAAAGGTAATTCTCAAAATCAGTCAGTACTGTGCTGACTATGCTCATCCTTGAATTAGTGGTAGAAAATTCCACTACCAATACCACTACTGAAGAATACTTCAATAGCCTATTCTAAGAACTCACTACATGTTAAGCACAGAGGTGGAACTACCTCAACAATAGAAGTTAAGCCACATACATGAGTTAATGGTACCTTCAAAGCAGTAATTAGGGGTGGAGGGTGGGGATATTTATAGCCATTCAAATGATGGATGCATATGTTAAAATAATGGAAACAAGTTCTGTAAAAATAGGATGGCATCAGAAAAAAACAAACAAACAAACAAAAAAAAACAAACAACACAACAAATCAAAACCAATTAAAAATACAGAAAAAGAATATAAAATAATCAGAAGCATTCAAAAGTAGTACTTCAGTCTGCTTTTTCAATCCTTACAACAGTGAAATCTTCCTGACTTCAATTCTTGGTGAAATACCAACCTGTAAATCCTGTGACCTGATGAGAAAATTGGAAATCTAATACAATCTGCTTAATCATTTTAATCCTTTAAAAGTACTTTGGTAGTTCAACATGATTTCCATGTGCAAAGTAAAGCTTTTATTTTGATGATATTTGTAAATAGTAACTTTCAGACAAATTCAGAACAAATTGCACCTTCCCTTCCCTTCCCTTCCCTTCCCTTCCCTTCCCTTCCCTTCCCTTCCCTTCCCTTCCCTTCCCTTCCCTTCCCTTCCCTTCCCTTCCCTTCCCTTCCCTTCCCTTCCCTTCCCTTCCCTTCCCTTCCCTTCCCTTCCCTTCCCTTCCCTTCCCTTCCCTTCCCTTCCCTTCCCTTCCCTTCCCTTCCCTTCCCTTCCCTTCCCTGTTCAAGCCAGATGGTTAAAACCACTGCCCCTCTGATAAGAGTAATTTGATTACTGCTTTTTAGTCTCCCCAGCTGTCATGTTGTCATAATATTGTTGACCAGGTGGCACAGAAACATTTGGATGGAGGATGACTTGGGACAGAATTCCTTAACTTTGCTATTCTGTGTAGCACCAGACCTATAAGCATCCAGCTGTACTGGCATGGCTCAGGGTCACAGGTCAGTAGCTGTGTATCACATAGGGAACACAGTGACTATTAAAACCACGGAGGTAGTTGATAAAATATTCTTTTCTGCTTTGAAGCACACAGATGGAGACAGAAATTTAGCTGATAGAGTCAAATTTGAGGGGAGGAAATAAAAACAACATCATCCTTTGTGGTTTTGTTTTGTTTTGTTTTGTTTTTTCATTCACAGCAAGATTTTTTCCAAATTTTATTTATTGGTGTTTACTGACTTATCTAAAACCAGTATTATCAGACCAGTGGGATTTAGGGCACAAAGACTGCTAATTTTTAAATTAGCTGCATAGAAATTAATCATGTTCCATGGAATGATTCAGATATTTAGGACTTTGAATAATTATTTTGCCCTATTGTCATTGACCCCAGAAGAAGGTGGCTGGTTTGAATATATCAGTTTAAATGACTAAAAGCTGGGCAGGATAAACATGGGTCCAAGTACCCAGAATATGAAATAGAAAAGCTTTTGAAGGCAGAGTGCTCTGGAACTGCAGGTGCTTCTTAGCTGAGCTGTGAAACTGTTTTACTTTGTTTTCTGTAGTCTGCATGCTGTGCACGGGGTTTGTTATGTTTCCCTGTACTCCACTGCTGCCGCAAGGTAACAGTCTAAACAATAAAAGCAATCAAACAGCATTCTTTTGGACATCTGAAACTTAAAACTCCCTTGATTCATCAGAAACAGCCTCAAAATATGTTTCTGTTTGGGAACATCTCTGGATAAATTTGCCTTTTTGTGGGGGGGGGGGGGGGGAGGAGGGGGAGGGTTGGGAGGCGGGGACGACTACCACTGCAGACTGTATTATTTGCACATAAAACGTCTCTGGGCCTCTTCCTCCAGTTCTACCTCACAACTGGTTTAAATCAGTGGGGTTACTGGAACAAGGACTTACTGCTAGGCCCTGTGAGATGTAATTAGTAGGACCTAAATAGTAGCTAGGTAGTAGATCCTAGGCCACCTAGATCTCTTTAGAAAATATCTTTGTCTTTAGTTATGAGACGTAATCACCTTCTGTCCATTAGACAATTACTTTTTTCTTTTCCTAAAGTGATATGTTCACATAAAGCACACATCAGTCATTGCCTAAGGCAGGCAAAGAAGCTAATTCTGTCTTCTTTTTGCTCGGAGAGAGAGTTACTGAAGAGCTGGCATAACTAAAGTGCCCAGAGAAACACTGGAACAAATAAGCACATTGCATGTAAGCACCCTGAAGATAATAAACTGTTAGTTAACAACTGACATGAATTTTCAAACTAACCCAGCATTTCCCTACACGTGCTCTAGCATAGAAGGCTCCCCTGGATTTGTGAAGTTTCATTAAGGTAGATTTCCACCTGGCAGGCAGTTCTGCAGAAAAGTGCCTAGGAACTAGAATGGACCCCAAACTGAGCATGTATTCTCAATGTTAAACTTCTGCCAAAAATATTTTTAAAAAAGCAAACACTGTATCAGGATGTATAAACATGAGTATTATATGTAAACCAGCTGCTCTGCTGAATACTGGCCTCAGCTGGAGCATTACTGCATCCAATTAGAGGCACCATATTTCCAGAAATTTGTGGACCAACAGAAGGGGAAGGCAAAGCAGAGCAAAAAGATTGATCAGAAACCAAGAATATGTGGTTTTAAAGAAGGATTGGAATGGTGGTGTACAAGGAATAGAAAGCTGAGGGGTAGATGTAAGTCTTCAAATATGTAAAAGGCTGCTGCAAAGATTTCCAAAATGTTTTCCAGGCATTATTTAGGGCATCAATCCATTAATCTTTATAGCAAGGAATACCATGCTAAAATGCAGTCAATAAGATTTAGGTTAGATATGAGATAATATTTCCTATCAGTAAGGACAGAAAATACAGTGGAAGAGATTTCTGAGGGGAGGTAACGGGTCTCATTTGCTGGACATTTTTAAGAAAACATTAGACAAACATCTGTCAGGAATGGTTTAGGTATAGCTGATTCCACCTTTAGATTAGTTGACCTTCCTACTAACTCTGTGATCACAACTGTTTACCCTGAGTGATTTGTAAGAAACTGGTTTAAAGGTTATGAGGTCAAATGTGGTGTATATATTGATTTCCCACTGTCACTGGCTAAGCTGGGTGCTGGTTGGGGAAACGATGAGCTAAATTTACCAGCAGCCAGAGAAGACAGTGGAAGAGGGCAGAGTCCGAGATGAGTGCTAGGGGTAATTTCCTTTTCCTCTCTTGACCTCTGGTTTGAACTTAGCTGATGGACTTGCCATCTGTACCTGTTTCTTAAAGGAGCATGGTTTCACCAGTATGCTGTAACAAATGGCATTTCCAAGTTCAGAACTGATCACTTCAAGTGGGAAAAGCAGTAGGGTAAGAGAGCACTTGATAAATAGGAATGTAGCATGGAAATAGATGATACAGATCCAAATTTCAGTAAGAAAGAACAGAGACAGAAAGTGGCAGTTCATTACCAAAGCAATTTAACTTACAACAAAAGGTCATTTGAACTTGATGGAAGTGGGAACAAGCTGAATTTGGGATCTGCAGCCAAAGAAACGAACCTAGCATCTTAGCATCCAAATTATAAGACATTGTACCATATGGTCAAACTGTATTTTTAAGCTGCCCTCATCACCTGAATATAAGAACCCTCCAGTAATGCATTAAGTGGGGTGATTTATACCTGCCAGAGGGGTTTGTTCTTTTGATCATTTCTTTTCCTGAGGGGCACTGTATTGTTCTGGTTTAGGAGTTTTTTAAATGGTATGACTGATTAAAAAAATGTTCCCCAACACATGACTTTGATATTCACATTTCATTCCCAGGAAATCTTTGGGATTTATCAGTCCAGCCGTGTGAAGCTAGTGAATTTTCACTTGGCTAGTTTTGGTATTTTTTTTTAGAATGATTCTGTGACTACGCAATGTCTAGCTGACCTCCAAAAATCACACGGTTAATAATTGTTGAGCCAGAAATGTCACAATTCCTATGTTTAAATACTTCATGAGAACCAGCACTTTCTAGTTGTGTAATATCTAAACAATGGACAAATCTAAGAAAGACAGGAAAATATTTTTTTCTTAGGAATTGTTATTATGATTATGATTATGATTATTATTATTATTATTATTATTATTAAAAATCTAGTACATTTTTTCTGCCTCATCTGCTACAGGAACAATGTTTGTGTCCTGTAGCTCATGGGTGGTTTCTTCATGTGGCAGATGATCAGTTTCCGTGGAGCTATGCAAGTTGGCATCAGCTGAATTTTTTTAGTATGTGGTCAGAGACTTTCAGTCATTTCTGGACTTCAAGATCTTCCTTGAATTGGGTCCAAACAGTCTTTCAAAAATGTGGATTGCTACTGACTTCACCTGGAGTTAATCTCTGCATAATAATAACCAAAAATAGGGTTCATTTAATTACTCTTTACAGTAATAATTCCGGGAGGTCTTTTATGTCAGGTCTAAATATTAAGTACTAGGCATTGCTGAATGATAAGTGTTGGCACATTTCTATTAATGATTATGTGATCAATAATTTCTGGTGTATTTCACATCCATCTTGAGAGGTTTACACCGTTTTACAGCCATCATTCAATTTTTTGTCAAAAGCAAATTGGCTGAATTGGCTACCTTTGCCTTATTTCCCTTTCCTTCATACACACAGTGCACATCCTCTAAAGACCTTTTATATTTCCTCAGAATTGATATGCTTGGATTCTGATGCTCCTGCTGGTTTAAAAAAGAAATGCAACACTAATAAATTATAATAAATTGTCAGTCTCAATGGGTCTGTGACCTTCAATCAGTAGGGGGTTATGTGCAACACTTCATTTCCCCTTCTTTTAGCTCTGGCTGTTTCCCTTGCTGTTAGCCAGTGTCCTTGATTTATGGGTGGGCCACCAGCAGGATATCTCACCTGCAAAAATAGTTCACACTGTGTTGTTTATTGTACTAAGTAGGCTTCATGCTGGCTGAGGGTTTTTACAAGGGAAAAGAGCTGCTGTCAGTCTCTCCATCATTTGAGTAAAGCCAGCTCCAAAGTTCTCTCAAATTTCTACATGAAGTCTAGGAGCAAGAAGCCAGAGAGCTATTGGCCCTTCTCCAGTGAGTCCGTCTCTTTTGGCTTTTTGACGAGAAGTTCCACAGAAGATGAGAACAAAACTAATGAAAACCAGGGATAAAACAAACAAACAAACAAAACCATTCTTAATTTAGAGCAAATATTTAATGCTGCCCACATCATTTTAAAGATCTGATTTTCCCCCATGTTAAATTATTACCTGCTGTGATACATTGCCATTTCTTGTGATTAAAACAAAAGGTTTTGATTTGCTGAAGAAAAACAAACAAACAAACCTCAATTGTCCTAGTGTTGTAATTTTAGTGCAAATACGGGACAGAAACATTACTTACATATTTAGCTTCCAAAATGTGAGCTGAGGCAAGAAAAGCGACTAAGTAAGTCAGTATTGTTACCTGCAAGTTTTCTTCATATTTATGATTTTCTAAGAGAAGCATATTCCATGTTTCATCAAGGCAGCTTTAAAGAGAGGAAGTAAAGATAATGAGAATATCTATTAATTTTGCATGTATTTACATTGCCAAGTTCTGAAGAGGACTTCATATAAAGAAGTGTCACTCCAAAATTTGTAAAAAAAGTCCAGATTGTCAACATTTTTGGAGGGATGCTTGTTACTGATAGCCAAAAAATAAATAAAATAAAAATTGTGGTATATAGTCTGAACAACCCTTTTTCACTCTTCTTCTCTTTAATTCTTTTGTGCTGCTGTACTAACAAAACACTGGGTAGCTACTGGCTGACATGGTCAATTTTGTTGGAACACTAAGGCTGGACAAGTCTTTCCATATTATGGAACCTTGTTCAGCCATTTCACTAAATAAGACTGGTTTTGGTTGAGATATTAAGAAACATACAGCTATATAGTGCTTTCTGAGTGTCTCCTTACGTGCAGTTAGGATGTAATGTAATGGTCTTGTTAGCCCATTTTGTTATTATCCACTATTTCATTTCTTTATCCCTCTTTAGGTGTTTCTGGTCTCTTTGATAAATCTTGCTGCTACATTTCTGGCACTGTGTTTGGTTTTGTGTAGTAGAATCAAAAATAGTACACTTATTTTTGTGTGTTAAGAATATTTTACATTTTTCAAAATACAATTGCAGTTCAAAAGAACAAGTAGAACAACAGAGAGAAAAGAATCCTCCCTAATCCATCAAAAAAGTTGGCTGGGTTGTAGAACACCCTAAAAAGACACTGTACATGAAATATGCTACCTACCTTACCAAACTAGGATGAACTGGTCTATAAAAAAAATCTGTTGTGATGCAGCCAGACAACATTCCTAAAATTAAAAGTAAAGATTGGAACAACAAAACCTAAAGATGAATAAGTAAGGATTATATCTGTATACTGCAGTCACTCTGAAAATGTGACCAATAATGTCCTCCTCTGGTAGTTCATAATGTTTTTATATACTTCCTGGTTGTCCTTCCTTTGCTAAAACACATAAAATGTCTTTCACCTCAACACTCTTTTTAGGTTCTTTGAAAAAAAAAAATAAAATAAAATGCTCTGGACACTCACAAGTGCGACACATTATCACAGAATCACAGAATCACAGAATTTCTAGGTTGGAAGAGACCTCAAGATCATCGAGTCCAACCTCTGACCTAACGCTAACAGTCTCCACTAAACCATATCCCTAAGCTCTACATCTAAACGTCTTTTAAAGACTTCCAGGGATGGTGACTCCACCACTTCCCTGGGCAGCCTGTTCCAATGTCTAACAACCCTTTCAGTAAAGAAGTTCTTCCTAACATCTAACCTAAAACTCCCCTGGCGCAACTTAAGCCCATTCCCCCTTGTCCTGTTACCAGGCACATGGGAGAACAGACCAACCCCCACCTCTCTACAGCCTCATTTATCTCTCTGTCCACCTGCATACCTACCTTTGCACCTACCAACTATTCAACTTTACTAAGGGCAGTATTGCCTTGACTTTTATTTAAGCCTACCAAAAAATTGGCTTACTACTGTCATATTCACTACCTTATCCAAAATATTGAATTAATGAAAGAAGTATTTTATTTAAATACCACTTTATGAAATATCTATTTTTATTTCAGAAGAAGAAAAAGTAGAAAGTACTACTTCTTATTTCTTTGTCTAGTATTTGCTTTCATATGCATACACTTTTGATACACTAATTTATGACATTTTTGAAGTCCAAGAAACAGAGAACAATATTTCCAGAAAGTGTTTAAGATTTTGAGTCCCCCAGTATTAAATCTGAAAGATCATTAATTAATTAATTAATTAATTAATTTCCTGAAGGGAATGCATCCAAAAATGTGATTGTAGATTTCTACAGTATAGCGGCTTTTAAATATTTTTCAGCTGGAGACACTGGAGACACCTTGAAAAAATCTACAGCTGAGGCACAGATCCTGACATTATTGAAAAATGAAGTGGATTGATATTTGTCATTCTTTTTCTTTTCTCACTTCTCTTAAAAGTAGTCAATAGACTACAAAGATGATCAGATCACTTCCACAGAGATATTTAACAGCCATAGCATAAATTGTCCACTTGATAAGTTGTTAAGATACAATTGTCTCTGTTCCCAAACAAGCTAAAATAATAGTAACTTCTGAATAAAATTCTCCTGTTTTATTTCCTCCACTGATGCAATTTTCCCTAATGTAAATTAAGGATAGAGTGAAATATATCTTTAAAGCTGTACTTCCTGTGTTAACCTTGGTGAATAAACATGTCAAGTGTTACATAGGCTTCAATTTCAAGAGATCTGACTCAAAATTAGGGCTCATTTGTTAACAAGCACCAATACAATGACCTAATCTTGAATGCCAAGGGATTTTCCACTTCATGGAACATCCTTGCAGCTTGATCTTCTCTGTTCAGCCTGAGAGGTATTGGCAGAGACACACAGGGAGCTGTCACACTGCCTGCAGGCATGATGCCTGGCTCTGTAATGGATACCGCTACACTATTCTCATTTTTCTAAGTTGATTTGAAAATACACAGTCAAAATATCCAAAGAATTTGACAGTACTTAGAAAGAGTGGACTTTTTTTTTTTCTTTTTCCAAGATTAATTATGATTTAAATTAATGTTTATGGTATTGACTCCTTCCACATTGTCTTAAACTCCTCAATAGGTCTATGCGATATGTGTTGAATGATATGGATGGTTTAAATCACAACTCAGCTTCACATTCTGATGGATCTCTGTTCATGACAGAAAATAATAAACAAAAAAGGTCTATCTGGATATTCAAAGAGGTGGCACAGTCACTTTATCTCAATAGGATTTGGAAGATGGTATTTAATTACTTGAATATTGTCTACTTCTGACCTGTCATGTCTTGATGTCAGTATTTTTTTCTGCATCTCTTCCTCTAAGATCCAAGTAATCCATGTAGACCATAGCACATAAAGTGTTTTTCCTTCTCCCTTCCATTGAGGAAATCATGTCTGTCTATGACATTTTCTGGAGGTTTCCATAATATCAAGTCCTTTTTATATGCACCTTGAAATCCACTTACCCAATGTTCAGTTTTAATGTTTCTGTCCACCAGTTTCCTTAATCTTCAAGATCAATTTATCCTAGTTTATCACTTAACACTTTATCATTATCCTCCTTTATCACTTCTTTTGACCATTTCCACGGATAATATCATGGCACAGTTCATGCAGATTTTCTTCCATAAATAAACCTGCATAGATGATAACCTTCTTTCAATAAAATCCATTTCAATTGATTTCTGCACGGATGCTACAAGTAATCAGACAGAGATGACAGCCAGACAGAATTTCAGTTGTGGACTATTGAATATATATATATAAATAATATATATATATATCTAAATAATATATATATATATATATATATATATATATAAATAGCCTGATAACTCTTTTTCCTCTCTTTTCTGTTGTCTGGGATGATCATAGTGTGTAGAAAGCTAAACTATGTAACTGTATTATTTCCTTAGACCACATCATCAGCTAGTTTATTTATGTATAATTTCATTGATTTCTACTACACTAAACCACATCCACTGGTGAAGGATACCAAATATTTGTTTTCTATTCTTCCTTCTTCTTTCCAAGTATTTTTATATTCACTTGTGTTTTACATTGGCTGGCTGCCAGACACTCACCCAGTTGCTCTCTCCTCTCCCTCAACAAGACAGCAGGATACAGTAAGACAATAAAATCTCAAGGGTCAGAATAAAGATGAGGGGGATCAATTACCAGCCAGCATCAGGGGCAAAACAGTCTAAACTTGGGGAAAATAACTTAATTGATTGTCAATTAAAATAGAGTTGGTCAGTGAGAAACAAAGATAAAAACTAAAACACTCCCCTACTTTTTCCCAAGCCACACTTCACTCCTTCATTCCTGGCTCCTCTACCTCCTTTGCCCTGTGCAGCACAGGGGAAATAGATATTACAGTCACTTCATAACAGCTTCCCTCTGCCGCTCCTTCCTCCCTGTATCTTTCCTCTGTTTCAGTTGGGTCCTCTTCATGGCCTACAATCCTTTAGGATAAACCTGCTCCAGCATGGGCTCCTCTCCACAGGCTACACTTCCTTCAGAATATATCCACTTGCTCAGGTTCTCCCATGGCCATTTTTGTAACAATGCTAAACATATTTTGTTTGTTTGTTTAAAAAATATTTTACAGAAACAGATTGGCTGAGGTTGGAAGGGACCACTGAAGATCACCTAGTCCAACCCCCCTGCCAAGCAGGATCCCCTAGAGCACATTGTGTAGGGTGGCATCCAGGGAGGTTTTGAGTATCTTCAGAGAAGAAGACTCCACAGCGTCTCTGGGTAACCTGTTCCACTGCTCTGTCACCCTCACAGTAAAGAAGTGTCCCCTCACTTTCAGGTGGAACTTCCTGTGTTTCAGCTTGTGCCTGTTGCCTCTCATCCTGTCACTGAGCACAACTGAAAAGAGACTGGTTCCATCCTCTTGACAGCCTCCCCTTAGATATTTACATGCATCAATGAGATCCACCCTCAGTCTTCTCTTTTCCAAGTCAGCTCAGCTCTCTCAGCCTGTCCTCATATGACAGGTGCTCCAGTCCTGTAATCATCTCCATAGCCTTCTGAACTTGCTCCAGTAGTTCTATGTCTCTCTTGTAGTGGGGAGCCTAGAACTGGACACAATACTCACCAGAGCTGAGTAGAGGGGGAAGATCACCTCTCTTGACCTACTGGCACCATTCTTCCAAACGTACCCCAATATACCCCAAGGCCATGTGGCCTTGGCCACATGGGCACGTTGCTGACTTATGGTCAGCCTACTGTCCACCAGAACTCCCAGGTCCCTCTCTGCAGAGCTGCTCTCCAGCAGGTGAGCCCCCAGCCTGTACTGGTGCTTGGGTTTATTCCTCCCTAGGTGAAGGACTCTGCATTTTCCTTTGTTGAAGTTCAGAAGGTTCCTCTCAGCCTATCTCTCCAGGCTGTCAAGGTCTCTAAGAATGGCAGCACAGCCCTCTGGCGTATCAGCCATTCCTTCCAGCTTTGTGTCATCAGCAAACTTGCCAGTTTTGAGCTATATATTCCAAAGTGTTTTGAAAGGGACGTTAACATCATTACTCCTGTTGAAAAGCATTTTATTTTGGCTGTCTTTCTTCCCAATCCCTCCCCCCACCCACCCCCAAAGAATATTTGGCTCATAATGTTTAATATTTTACATAATATTTTACTTCTTTTCCTTTTGGCACTAAAGCAACAGAGTCAAGTAGGAAATCTGGAATATGTTCCACATTTTTCCCTTCTGTCTGTGATCAGTAAGCTGCAAGAGATGAAAGGGATTGTGACTTGAATAATTCCTTTCTGTATTTTATTGAATCCTGGAAATAGTCTTGTATTCTTTTTCTTTCATTCATTTTTTCTTCTATCAGCATAAATAAAACTGATTGGAAAAAAAATGTAATTGTCTTCTAAAAATATGGCTTCTCTTCTCTTCTCTTCTCTTCTCTTCTCTTCTCTTCTCTTCTCTTCTCTTCTCTTCTCTTCTCTTCTCTTCTCTTCTCTTCTCTTCTCTTCTCTTCTCTTCTCTTCTCTTCTCTTCTCTTCTCTTCTCTTCTCTTCTCTTCTCTTCTCTTCTCTTCTCTTCTCTTCTCTTCTCTTCTCTTCTCTTCTCTTCTCTTCTCTTCTCTTCTCTTCTCTTCTCTTCTCTTCTCTTCTCTTCTCCTCTCCTCTCCTCTCCTCTCCTCTCCTCTCCTCTCCTCTCCTCTCCTCTCCTCTCCTCTCCTCTCCTCTCCTCTCCTCTCCTCTCCTCTCCTCTCCTCTTCTCTCCTCTCCTCTCCTCTCCTCTCCTCTCCTCTCCTCTCCTCTCCTCTCCTCTCCTCTCCTCTCCTCTCCTCTCCTCTCCTCTCCTCTCCTCTCCTCTCCTCTCCTCTCCTCTCCTCTCATCGTAAATTTGACACTGATTCATAGGAAAAAGCAAGATTAATATTTTCATAAAAGTGTTTGCTTGTTTGTCTTCCATGTAAGATGTATGGTATTTTTGCATATCTTATGTTCCATAATATCACATGTATAGAATGTGTATCACATGCATATCTTCTATATATCACATGAGGAGCAGAGTGCAGAGCTATACTGTTTCTTCTTGAATTCTTGAGTTCTTCCCTTCTGCATTAAGATTTTATATATTACTTTGGCCAATTAAGTAAATCATCACCAAGTACACACAGACTGCATATATTAGTGTCTATGTTAAAGTATGATCATCCTGTCCTCTCGTAGCTATCAAGAAAAAATAACACAGACTTGAAGAATTGTAATTTAAGTTTCCTGTTGCATAGTTATAGCTATATGGCAAGTACCAAATTGTGATCAGACAGCTATGTATATAAATCAGATAAATGACTAAATTTACAGAGACCTTATTAAATAAATATATGACATACATCATGAATTATATATAAGTGGTTTGGATTTTTTTTTTCTGTAAGCAAAAATGTTTGCTTCAGAAATATAAAATACTCTGGAATTCAAATATATTGCATGCAAAAAAATTTAAAATATGACTGAAGCCTGGAGAAGGAACACTAAATGCACAACACATTTAGAACAAACTAAATTAATTTAACTACCTTTTCTATTTTTCCCAGTGTATCATACATTTTTTTCCCCTTTCTTTATTTGGATTTGAAATAAAGCAGAAAAAGGCAATAGAAATAACTTTTCCATTGTCTTACAATCAAAAATGCAAGAGCTTCATTTTAATCTCCCCTTACTCTAGAATAAACATATCATTCCCTTAAAATTGTTCTGAGATAACACCATGTGTATCTGAAGCCTGCCTGGCAATGTGCCATCTCCAGCATAGCACTGTGCAAAGGTCTGCATTGGCATTTGTCAGTCATTTCTTGGTGACTTATAACTGAGCTGAAATCCTTCCTCTCCCTCTCCCCCTTTCCCACTGCTGCAGGAATTTGTGATGAATAGGATGGAAAATCTACAGCATACATATTAGTTAAGAGGAGGCTGTGACTACAGTTCAAATCTGAACAAAAATCAAGAGGCCTCAGAGGAATTAAAAGGGTCTTAATTCATTTAAACTGACCAACTACTCTACAATTGTGAGCCTTTATCGTCTAGGATATCTATTATGCTCTACTAAGAATGAGAAAATATATATATTTTTCTTCTTTACAACAAAATGATTAGCTTCCCTTTTCCTCTATATATCAAGCCCTTTTGAATTACAAAACCTACAACTACATAACTCAAATGAAGTTTAGAGCATAAAATATCTGTTAAGAAACCATTGAAAGTTATGAAGATACTGTGAAATATCCTGACTCTGTCTGACCAGAGACAAAAATAAACATTACAAGTCCTAATCATAGAATCACAGAATCATAGAATGTCCTGAGTTGGAAGGGACCCTTAAGGATCATCAAGTCCAACTCTTGACACCGCACAGGTCTACCCAAAAGTTCAGACCATGTGACTAAGTGCACAGTCCAATCTCTTCTTAAATTCAGACAGGCTCAGTGCAGTGACCACTTCCCTGGGGAGCCTGTTCCAGTGTGCAACCACCCTCTCTGTGAAGAACCCCCTCCTGATGTCAAGCCTAAATTTCCCCTGCCTCAGCTTAACCCCGTTCCCGCGGGTCCTGTCACTGGTGTTAATGGAGAAAAGGTCTCCTGCCTCTTGACACCCCCTTACGAGGAAGTTGTAGACTGTGATGAGGTCTCCCCTCAGCCTCCTCTTCTCCAGGCTGAACAGGCCCAGTGCCCTCAGCCGTTCCTCGTACGTCTTCCCCTCCAGGCCTTTCACCATCTTCGTAGCCCTCCTCTGGACACTCTCCAACAGTTTCATGTCCTTTTTATACTGTGGTGCCCAGAACTGCACACAGTACTCGAGGTGAGGCCGCACCAGCGCAGAGTAGAGCGGGACAATCACCTCCCTTGACCTACTAGCGATGCCGTGCTTGATGCACCCCAGGACACGGTTGGCCCTCCTGGCTGCCAGGGCACACTGCTGGCTCATATTCAATTTGCTGTCTACCACGACCCCCAGATCCCTCTCTTCTAGGCTGCTCTCCAGCATCTCATCGCCCAGTCTGTACGTGCAGCCAGGGTTTCCCCGTCCCAGGTGCAGGACCCGGCACTTGCTCTTATTGAACTTCATGCGGTTGGTGATCGCCCGTCTCTCCAACCTATCCAGATCCCTCTGCAAGGCCTTTCCACCCTCAACAGAGTCCACAACTCCTCCAAGTTTGGTGTCATCAGCAAACTTGCTCAAAATACCTTCTATTCCGACATCCAGATAGTTTATAAAAATATTGAAAAGTACCGGCCCTAAAATGGAGCCTTGAGGGACCCCACTGGTGACCGCCCGCCAGCCTGACGCAGCCCCATTTACCATAACCCTTTGGGCCCTGCCCGTTAGCCAATTGCTCACCCATCGTATGATGTTTTTATTTAGCTGTATGCTGGACATTTTGTCCAGTAGGATCCTATGGGAAACCGTGTCAAAAGCCTTGCTGAAGTCCAAAAAAATCACATCAGCTGGTTTCCCTTGGTCCACCGTACGGGTGATCTTATCATAAAAGGAAATCAGGTTAGTTAGGCAGGACCTGCCCTTCACAAACCCATGCTGGCTGGGACCAATGACTGCTTTGTCCCCCAGGTGCGCCTCAATAAGTTCGAGAACCATCTTCTCCATGATTTTACCAGGCACTGACGTGAGACTGACAGGCCTGTAATTGCTAGGGTCTTCTTTCTGGCCCTTCTTGAAAATCGGCACAACATTTGCCAGCTTCCAGTCTACCGGGACCTCTCCAGATTCCCAGGATCGTTGAAAAATAATTGAGAGAGGTTCCGCGATGACGTCCGCCAGCTCTTTCAGCACCCGGGGATGAATCCCATCCAGACCCATGGACTTGTAGGGATCCAGGTGGAGTAGCAAATCCCGCACACGTTCAGGGTCGGTTGGGAGTTTGTCATCCCCACCGTCCTGGTCCTCCAGCTCAGGGCACCCTGGGTCCCGAAGCCCATCATCGGCATTGAAGACAGAGGCAAAGAAGGCGTTAAGCGTCTCTGCTTTGCCTATGTCATTGTCTGTGAGGAGACCTTCCCCATCAAGGAGCGGCCCTATGTATTCTTTAGTTCTCCTTTTTCCATTCACATATCTAAAAAAAAACTTTTTATT
This sequence comes from Anas platyrhynchos, assembly GCF_047663525.1. NCBI lineage: Eukaryota > Metazoa > Chordata > Aves > Anseriformes > Anatidae > Anas > Anas platyrhynchos. The sequence continues at coordinate 77,577,581 of NC_092589.1, forward strand.
TTCTCTCACAGACACAGACAGCTTCAACTCTAGGTGTGCTTTAGCCACACGAATTTTCTCCCTACAAACACGAACAGCATCCCTGTATTCTTTCCATGACACCTGGCCCTCCTTCCAGTAGCGAAACACTCTCTGTTTCCGCCTAATCTCCATCAGAATGTTCCTGGTCAGCCACGCTGGCCTCCTGCCGCGCCTGCCTGACTTACAGTATTTAGGAATTGCCTGATCTTGTGCTTCTAGGAGGCATCGCTTAAAGAATGACCAGCACTGGTGGACATCGAGGCCTTCAAGAGCAGTTTCCCAGGGGACCTTGCTGACTAGTTCCCTGAGCAGCCTGAAGTCCGCTTTCCCCATATCCAGGGACAAGGTTTTGGTGGCACTTTTCCTTCTGTCACCGTAAATTTTGAACTCAACCACTTCATGGTCGCTATGACCGAGGTGGCCACCAATCACCACATCTCCCACCAGACCCTCTCTGTTTTCTAGCAACAGGTCTAGGAGGGCACCTTTCCTAGTTGGCTCCGTTAGCACCTGCACCAAGAAGTTATCATCTAGGTGCTTCATGAACCTCCTGGACTTGCTCGTGTCAGCTGTGTGGCACTCCCAGTTAACGTCAGGCAAGTTGAAGTCCCCCATAAGGACAAGGGGAGTTATATATCAAGCCCTTTTGAATTACAAAACCTACAACTACATAACTCAAATGAAGTTTAGAGCATAAAATATCTGTTAAGAAACCATGGAAAGTTATTATGCAGATACTGTGAAATATCCTGACTCTGTCTGACCAGAGACAAAAATAAACATTACAAGTCCTGTAACACTTGGACTGAGTTCAGTCTCATGCTTCCCCTTAAGCCAATGACATTTCAGTAGCAGGCTGGATGGGCATCTAGACTGTAGTACAGGTGCATTCAGAGGTGTAAACTGTCCTTCTGGTTCCTCAGATGTTCAGCTCTAAGCAGCTGGTTGTTCACCTTGTGGCTCCTTCCAATGGAAATCTATACATGTGAAGAAGGAGAAATGGTGTGCTTCTAGGTCTCCCTCTCAGAATAAAGAGGAAAAGTGTTTGAAACAAAGGGCAGAACATTCTTCTACAGTATTGAAAGACTCTCTGAGACCATTTCAGGATACTGAAAGAGACAAAATACAGTGTGGTGAACCTAAAATTAGACATATGTCTTTCATTATAGTATATAAAATCTAATCTAGAACCAAGTTAATAAAATCCACAAACCAACATGACTTAAGGCTTAAAAGGCTTTCTAGGCGTTGTATGGGTTGTGACACAAAAAAATATAGTTTAGCAAAGAAGAGGATAGACACAAAACACAAATGAGAAAATCAAAGACCAGCACCAACTACAGTTTGAAGGTCATGTTTTTTATGGCTCTGTGGATAATGGCCAGGTCATTTGGAACCTTTTCAGCAGTTTTCTCTCAAATGCCTCAATGCAGAATGAAGACAACAATGAATATGAGAAACCTTATGATGAAGAATCTAAAACTTAGAAAGTTTAGTCCAGCATATATTTGTCTAAACACATTACAGACTTTAAAGAAAAATACACAGATTTTTAGGGGTATGTCATGGTTTAACCCAGCCAGCAGCTAAACACCACACAGCCGTTCGCTCACCTCCCTCTCTGGGATGGGGGAGAGAAATGGGAAAGTGAAGCCCGTGAGTTGAGATAAGGACAGTTTATTAAGACAGGAAAATAATAATAACAAAAATAATAATAACAATAATGATGATAATAGTACTACTACTAATAATGTGTACAAACAAGTGATGCACAATGCAATTGCTCACCACCCGCTGACCGATGCCCAGCCTAACCCCGAGCAGTCCGGCCCCCCTCCCCCAGCTAGCCACCCCTATATATTGTTTAGCATGACGTCAGATGGTATGGAATACCCCTTTGGCTAGTTTGGGTCACCTGTCCTGGGTCTGTCCCCTCCCAGCTCTTGCTGCACCCCCAGCCTGCCCATTGGCAGGACAGAGCAAGAAGCTGAGATGTCCTTGGCTTGGTGTAAGCACTGCTCTGCAACAATTAAAACATCGGGGTGTTATCTGCACTCTTCGCATCCTAAGCCAAAACATAGCATTCTACCAGCTACTAGGAAGAAAACTAACTCTGTCCTAACTGAAACCATGACAGGGTATTTCAAGGGTTTGGTAAGTCTGTTAGAGTTTCACCTCTGGATGATGAAGTCATTTGCAATGTTATCACAACTGTAGCATCAAAGATGGCTGTTTCACTGCTATCAGGACCAAGGTCTGAGTATAAATATAAAACCAAATCATTTCATTCTGTCAGAGTTCTGGATGGCTCCTGACTGTTGCTATTCACAAGTATATTTTTTCTTCAGGCTTGGATGTTTTAGTTCTATATTCCCAAATGCTATGGAGTGTTTTATATTCTTTTGAAGCTTGCAGCAAGTCAAATAAATATCATGAATTGGAAGTTGACCAAGTTCCTTGCTTATCATACAGGAAGGAGCTTTCAAGCTATCTCATCTATCCAGCTAATGAATGTATGGAGTGCTTCTCAAATTTAGTATTTCTCTTGAACTAGGTGTTGACCAACTTCCTTAACTATGTCTTTATGTGAAAAGAGAAAAGAAAAATGGAAGGGAAGGGAAGGGAAGGGAAGGGAAGGGAAGGGAAGGGAAGGGAAGGGAAGGGAAGGGAAGGGAAGGGAAGGGAAGGGAAGGGAAGGGAAGGGAAGGGAAGGGAAGGGAAGGGAAGGGAAGGGAAGGGAAGGGAAGGGAAGGGAAGGGAAGGGAAGGGAAGGGAAACTTATCTTCATTTAGGGCCGAGGAGTTTAAATATTATTATTTGCTAAGTACTGGAAAAGCCAAAGCTCTATTAACAGTGCTAGAGTCAGAGCAGCTGCTGCTAGATGTACAATATTAATGGACTTATGGCATTTCAGAGTACAGTTCTACCTCCACATAATTTGTCTACAGGAGTATAAAAAAGCTTTTCTCATTGAGAATACAGGGATAGACTATGACAAGTCTTTGACTGCAGCTCCTTCCCCACCGCAGGTGTCCGGTCTCCACTGTCACCTACCCACATATTAGTTTCTACTAGTTGTTACTCGTTTCAATCATCAGTGAATGATTACTTAACAAATGATGCTGTGTACTTAATGCACATCTCTCTACTCACCTGTCCTTAGAATTTATATTGTTCATGATGAGACTGACAGCAAGGTGAAGAAAATTACTGTAAAACAAAGGCTTGTAAATGAAATATTATCTACAGCTTTTCTGTAGCCCTGCAAACCTAAATATGTGAGGTAGTGTGTTTTCAAGCAGTCATAACAGAAAGATCAGATAGCTAGCTATTGCCATCCTTGAGAATGTCTTCTTTTATTTCTTCTACATGTAATATTTCATTGTGAATACCAGGGAGATTATTCAAGCATATTTATTACCATTCTTATTAACAATCTGTCTCCCTTTATTTCAGAGACAATAATAGACTGCTCATTATAGATTTGCACTCTATCTTTAGTACTGATACAGGCAGAAAAGGTACATAATGTATGTCTTCTACCATGTTATTTCTCTAAAGCTTTACCTGTGTTAAAAGGCATAGGAAACAAAATCTAAAATGAAAATGTTAATTTGAAATAAGAGAAAACAAAGTCTTTTAACCTTTGCTAGGAAAGAAAAAAAAAAAAAAAAAAAAAAAGAAAAGAAAAAAGAAAACCATAAACATTTGTAAAGTATCAAAGTAAGTAAAGTATCAAAAATATTTGATCAATGTTACAGTTAGATGAATAGTATAAAATATTTAATAATATCAGTAAGCCTTTAACAATTTAAATTTGTGTCCTTTGTCTTATTGAATGTTATTGCAAATTATACTGTCAAGTCTGTGGACAGGAATGTTTCTAAAACTGTGACTGTTTACTCCTATCAGTAGACTAGGTACTATCTGTTGTATTCCTGAAAACGATCAGCATAAGAAAAGTAAATTTCATATGGACATTCTGTGGAAAGATAATTGTTAAATTATGTGAATCCAACTGCAACTATTTGAACATTAGAAATGCAATAACAACTGCTTCATAGCAAAAGTTAGAAAGGGTCACAACATTATGGCACTTCTGTGACTAATAATCACTCGTAGCTGGAGAGAAATTCCATTAAATCAGTGGTAAAATCACTGTAATAAAAACCATACATTTTCATTTGAATCAGTGTGAACATGATTAGGAGGCTCAAGTCAGTATTAGTTTATACTTACTTGCATGTCAAATCAGAGCATTATATAATTACTTGCTTATGCTCCTTTGTGCATGTTTGCCTACACAGACAGTAAATTTACTCTGCCTTTGCTTATAATAAATTCAACCAGTTGTATTAAGTTCTCTGGGTAGAAAAAATAGATTAGATTTTTATCTATTCCCTCTACAAAGTAAGACAGAAATTCCTAAAAATCTTGTCTTGAAAACCAGGCCCTGGAAATTTCTGTTAGATCTTTTATGTGATGCTGCTTATTTTTATTATTGTTCTTACTGAAAAGTTTGGCCTTTGTATAAATGCTTATTTTTCATTCCATAAATAAATGAATAAATTACAGAGTCAGACATTCCCAGCAGTGTGGAGGCTGGAGATTTCTAGTCCAACCCCTGTGCTCAAAGCAGGGTCACCTACACAAGGTTGCCCAGACTTGTGTCTAGTTTGGTTTTGATAATCTCCAAGGAGGGAGATCTCCACAACCTCTCTGGGCAAACTGTGTCACTGCTCAGTCACCCTCACAGTAAAACAGTTCTTACATTAAAATGTAATTTTAATTTGTACTTATTGTCTCTTCCATCACTGGGCTACACTGAGAAGAGTCTGGCTCCATCTTTCTCATCCCTTGCCCTCATCAGGTATTTAAACACATTTTTCAGATCTCCCCTGAGCCTTCTTTCTCCATGCTGAACAACTCCAGCTGTCTCAGCCTTTCCTTGTATGACAGATATTCTAGTCTTTGTTGCCCTCCAATACATGTAAGTTCATGCCTGTCTTGCACTGGGGTGCCCAGAAATAGATCCCCACATCCTTCTCTGAAGAGCTGGTTCCCAGCTTTTTGGCCAACAGTGTTTACCGCAGTATTGAAAAATTATTATTTTTTTTATATTTACTGTTCAACCTGCAGCAGATTTGGAAATGTCAGGCATAAAAAAACAGCCATGCACATTTTTTAAATGAAAATAAAAGAACTGTTCAAGTAAACAATATCTACACAAAATTGTCTAATGTCCTTATGCATCTTCTTCACATTTAACCTACAAAAGTGATTTAAAGCTGGATTGTCAAAAAGGTTTGTGATGATTATAAACAAACAAACAAACAAACAAACAAACAAAAAAACATTGATTCAAACATGGTGTACCCATGTTTTCTTTTGGGCAGAAAAATATTACTTTGCTAATCTGTTACACTCAATAATCAAAAATGGTATGTGACAACTATTAGTACTGCTATGCTTAATTCTCAGAAGTTGAGTTAGATTCACGTTATCTTTCTTTACATGAACCCTAGGCTCCCTTTATAGTCAGTGGAAGGAGAAAGGCTGATTCTTTTATTGTCTTTAATAAAATAAATAAATTAAAAATCATAGAATCATAGAATGTTTAAGGTTGGAAGCGACCTTAAAACCATTTAATTCCAACTCCTCTGCCATGGGCAGGGACACCTTCCATAAAATAAGGTAAAGTAAGGTAAGGTAAGGTAAGTTAAGGTAAGGTAAGGTAAGGTAAGGTAAGGTAAGGTAAGGTAAGGTAAGGTAAGGTAAGGTAAGGTAAGGTAAGGTAAGGTAATAAATACATCAAGATATCAATGTAGAAATCAGAGTCAAAATTGGAAAACAATTAATTTATTTTCTGGCTTAAAGAAAAAAAATATTTTCTCATGTGTAAATTCATACATTTAATAATGTTCATGTTTTTGTAGACAGATCACACTTCATCTATTGGAGTAAAATTAACACCCTTGAGATAGATATACTTTATATCCTTCATGAATTGCAGACTCATAATGGCCAAAAGGAACTGTTTTTCTGGCCCAGCATGAGGGCAGTCTGATCTGTTTTGATTCCTGTAACAGGCTTCACTGATTGTATTTGAATTGTATTTGATTGTATTTGTTGTATTTGAAGTACCATGACTAAAGAGTGTGGTAGTGCTCAGGGCTATTCTTCCTGCTCACAACAAATAATTTATTTTGGGCATGCTCAAAAAAGACTTTAGAAACAAAAATCCAAGCTGTTTATTGGCCCATAAACAAATTTACATCATGGTCCTACTGAGCAAAGTAATTTTATTGTCAAAAACCTGGATGCCAGGCAATTAGATGGAAGAGAGAGGCAAGAAGATTCAGCTAATACTCTTTGGCATGGGTACTTAACTTTTGTCCTCATTTTATTTGTCTTTGTTTATTTCACTAAATTAGTGTTATGATTTCTAGCCTTTCTGATTGCAGTACTTCAGACTCCTGAGATGAAGAACAAATAACTTACTGTACAAGGGCCACATAATACAAGTAGTGATTACATAGGCTGTGTAGTCTGACTGATATTCTTTGTGAGGTTTGTCAAAAGAATGGGTTTCAAAGTTGAAATCATGATTTGAGAGGTGTGATGTTTCAAAAACACTTGACCCTTGAAACAATTCTGCTTTGTGGCAGAAAAAGATAGTAATTTTCTAATTAGCTCAAAATAGGAATACAAAGACAAAGTTTTTGAGCAAACTGTAACAATAAGAGACTTCAGAAAAGCAATAGCTTGCTCATAAAGCAAGTAAATCTTAAACAGGAAACTGAGCAAGAGAGTAGAAGTTTGCAGAACAGAGATGGAAAGGCAGAGAAGATGTACCATGCCACAAAGTGGCAAGAAATGACCTTAACATTGATTGTGGGAACAGCTAATGAGGTTGACTGGGTTAATAGTATCCTTTGACTTATACAAGAGCTATGCCCAGACAAACGTGGCACATTAAAGCTGACTTTAAAACATCTTATGAACTTTAATAATTAAAAATAGTGAAGATAAGATGGAATATATCTGCACATGTTCAGGTTCTGAAAGAGCAGTTCCCCAAGTTTGGAGGAGCATTATGGGGAAACATGTTCACAGGAATCTCCTGCAGTAAAGCTTTTGTCTAAAGTTTACTGAGTCAAGTGATTTTTTTTTTCTTTTTCTTTTTTTTTTTTTTTTTTGGACTTAATCTCTGCTTAGGAACATCCAGTCCCTACCTTAGTTCATTTTAGTTCTGTCACCAATAGCAGCCACATGTAGTTCTCAATGTATTGCTCTCAACACTGTCGACACTTACCCTCAAAGGCATCAATTATTTTTACCTACTTCATTTACAAACCCATCACTTTTTACTAATTCAAATGCGTTCTAAAATGCCACCTATTTTTGAAAGCACTAGGAGTGAATTTCAGAGTGAGAAAAGAAAACAGTCAAATTCAATATTGCTAACCTTTCCATTTTCTGCTGGGTCCAAGCTACTGTGTTTCTGAATAAGAGTAGAGGCAGGGAACATCTGTATTTGTGTATTTTATTAGGTAAGGATACTTATAGTACTAATTAACATATAGACAATAATGTTAAGTGATCACTTTTACAGATATCTGTCTTCTATGTTTTTATTATACTGACAGCCCTCCCCCCCTTTCTTTTTTCTCAGATAAAAATGGTCTCCTGTAGTCTGTACAAGGTTGTTTTCCCTGTTACAAGATGGTTATCCTCTTTTTGCTTCTAGCTGAGCCTTAGTATGATTTCTTTAATTCATATCAAATGTGCACATCACATTTTTCATCACAATTAAATACTAGCTTCTGATAGAAAAAAACATTAGAATGAATTAATTGTTGGTACTAGTTCGATACCAGATACAAAGAATCTGTTTTTAATTAAGTGTCCCTCCAGTGAAAATGCTGCGTTATAAAAATGACAACTCAGCATGCATATGAATACTGCATTATAACTTCGATGTCATGTTTGCTTAGTTTACTGTTTTATGAAATGTATTGCTGTGCTGTGCCCTACTGGAATTGAATTAAATTATGAAACTCAAGCTGGCACAGAAATAATGGACTGAGGATGTATACAACATTACATTCTTCCCACTCCTCTTAATAACAAATAAACCAAAATGTCATCTGGTTTCATTTTTTTGGAGGAAGTAGAGTGGTATAGGAAAGTCAGGAGGGGTGCTTTTATACTTTTTATACTTGCATTGCAAGATGATGTAAAATTCTGAAATAACTTTTGCCTGGCTGAAGGAATACTCAGAGGAAAGTCCTTCAATTGTGATGAACAAGGTCTATTTTCTTATGATTTTATTTTTAGGGAAAAAAAAATAATACTGTGGAATTGTCAATGCATCTGTGAGTATAATTCAGGACAGAAAATGTAGGAAGTATATATTTCCCTCAAAACTAAGGCTGAGTCCTTAATATCAGTTTAGACTCATGGCACTTTTCACAACTGCTGGGTTTTAAATTTAGGGTGTCACAGCTATTTTAAATGAGGAATGTTTTCAGCTTATACGCTGTTCTGCCTCATCTCTCCTAGATAGCACGTTCTGCTTTTCCTTTCATCAGCCTCTGCACATGAAATGGTTCTTGAACTTCTCAACCTAGTTTTGGATTCTTTCTCCGATTTAGATAAGGGAAGAAGACCTAATTGAAAACCGATTGTTTAATGTGTGACTATATGATGTTTTACAGCCATTTCTGCAGTATTTAATAGTGAGTGAAGTGTTTTACTTATCTAACTGAGCTTTTGGAACCTCAGTGTTTTTAATTATCTAGAGAATACCAAAAAGCAGTATTCAGGCAGGTGCTTAGTATGGCTAAATATTTTTTTCCATTTTATCTTGGAAAAAAACAGTTATAGGTTTCTTGGAACCACTTAGACTATTCTAAATGACATAAAAGATAAGCAAGGTTGCATGTCAGATTTCAGCAGCTTGTATGAGTTGTCAGAAATATTTACATTACTTGTAAATAAAACATTGCTTATTAATCATTCTGTGGTTGACTAGAATGGTTTAACTTACCAATTGAGTGTGCAACAAATTTATTAAGAAAAAAAAAAAAAAAGCATGATAAAGCTGTAACAGATATTTTTTCCATGATTTTTTTTCCAAATTAAATACAGTATGTTTAATCAAATCTATTGTGTGTTTGTTGTTGTTTGTTAGTTTCCCCCCCCCCCCCCCCCCCCCCCCCCCTTCGGAAACAGAATAAAACACAACAGTGAAAGAATCACAGGGAGAAGAAATGTCCTTAGCATTTTCTTAGGTTTCACAGTTTCCCATTTCTCATCATTGGGATGACCTATGGATCTTGGTCTACAACCTGAGGATTGTTCCTCGGCCATGCCAAGAAAAATTGGCCATCTTCACAGATTTCTGTTTCAGATGAAAATCTGTATCTCGTCCACACCCCAGTTTATGTGCTACCGTACTAGCTACATTATTTCCTATCATAATTTGTAAAATGGCATTGAAGAAGACTCTCTTCAGAAACCTTTGAAGCATACAAAGCAATTATATGTCAATAGAATTTGGGGCAAGAAACAGAAGACCACTTCATTCAGTATTAATGTCACAGGGATTTTGATTCTTGTGTGTGAAACATCATATATGAATGACACAAAATATGCACAGATCAGGGTTTCACTTGGATATATAATGAAGTTGATTTGTTAACATATTAAATGCTCAATCATCAAGTAAAACATGGGTTAGGAATAGTAACCTGTGTCACCAGTTATTTAGATATTTTTCCTCTTGGATTTAGATTCTATCTTTATCTAAATGTAGGGAACATAATCTTTGCCAGATACTCAGTTTTCACTCATGAAGCAATTTCAAACCACCCTCATCATTTATCCAAATGGGCATTCATTGCAAAGTAACCACACCAGAGTTGAGGACAACCTAATTTGAAGACTGTTTATATAACAGAGGTACTATTACTGTTCTTGTATATTTGAATTAACTCACAGTCTGACTTTCCAGCTATTTTTATCTCTTTTATCATTGCAAATATCTATAAGTAGGTTTGATAATAGAATGATAAAATGAACAAAACAGATTCAGAATACTTCAAGGTTCTCTCTAGCCTGTTCAGATTTTGCATCTTTTGTTCTCAGAAGGTTCTACTGAATGTAAGACGTTATTTCTGGGTTGAACTCTTAATTTATAACTTTTTTTAATTAATAGTAAGTCTACACATGAAAAAAAAATTAAAATAAGGAAACGGAAAAAATAGAAGAAGGGAAGGGAAGGGAAGGGAAGGGAAGGGAAGGGAAGGGAAGGGAAGGGAAGGGAAGGGAAGGGAAGGGAAGGGAAGGGAAGGGAAGGGAAGGGAAGGGAAGGGAAGGGAAGGGAAGGGAAGGGAAGGGAAGGGAAGGGAAGGGAAGGGAAGGGAAGGGAAGGGAAGGGAAGGGAAGGGAAGGGAAGGGAAAAAAAAACATCAATAAGAAAGGATTTTCTGAAGTTTTCCATCTTGCTTGGTTACAAAGAAAAACAATAGTTGTTAATTTTAAATATTATTGTTAAACGTCAATCAGAAAAGCACGTCAATATTTTCTTACATGTAGAAAAAGCAGTCATTGAGAAAGGAAATGAATCATCCTGTTAGAGGGAAAAAAAAAGAAAAAAAAAGATATGACTGATTGTGAGAGTGAATGATTTACAATGACTAGAGCAAAAGTAAAATGTTAAACTTTCAGAGCCACCACAGAAGTCTGAATATTGTCTCATGATGGTATACTAGCTGATTTTCTGTCTTATAAATTAAGCGATTCTACAGATTGGGAGAATATTCATCTTTCCTAATTTAGGTTAATAATTAGTTGTTTAAATTCAGGTTAGTCTCCCTAGGGACTGTTTATAGTGAATGAAAGAAATAAACTTCATTTAATCTTAAAGTGGTTGTATTATGGTAGGCAACATGAGTTATTTTCTGAAGTACATGGTTGACCACAATGGAGACCAGAACTTGGACTTCTAAAATGAGGAATCTTAGACTAGAGAAGATGAGTCCCAGTCTGGGTATATTGCTACAAATTAGTTGGCATTTCAGACTGCCAGCTTTGTGTCTCCATTTTGAAGAGAGGGGAAAAAGATCTTTGTGACCCAGTTAAAAATAATATTATATTATTTTATATTGCATGTTTTATTTTTTTATATATAACTTCAGAATCAGAATATTTTTATTTAAGACTTAAATGCTGACAAAGTATAAAAATAAGATGGCAGATATAAGAAATACAGTAAATATTTCAAAGCTATATTTGAAAATTGTTATTAGTGTTTGAATAATAGCAATTACTGTTGTTCTCTGAATACTAGAATTAAAAACACAGTCTTTTCACTTAATGCTTGACAAACTGTGCCACTGGACAGAAAGGTACAAAATACCCATGGATGCTTGATAAATAGTAAGTCCTCTTCTAGTAAGTCTATACTGAGCTAATGATTGGAGATTGTTTTAAAATTTGAAAGATGTGTTTGCATGTCCCAGTTACAATTTTTGGTAGTATTAATTAGTTTGGTGCTGGGTACTCTTGTTATCATGTAATATTTGATTCCTCTTTAGAGGATTCTTTTTGAGAATAACTGTGACAATATTCTGTCCTTCATCTAACTGAATGAAAATTCCTGTTGATAACCAGGTATAAAGTCACAGATTTTTGATTAATAATAGTAATGCATTTGGTATACCGTGTTTTACTTTTTTTTTTTTTTTAATATGATTGCAGAAAGAGCTTTGACTTCTCTGAATGGGAGTCCAAATAAGTATTTTCTGTGGTATTTCCACAATGTGAGCAATTTTATTTCTCTGTACAAAAATCCATAGCATACAAATGAGCATGAAAATTTGAAGCATCAGCACTAATTCCTTTTATATCTGTGACATTATTTAAAGACAATAAGCATTGAAGAATTTGCACAGATTTAAGGAAGCTAAGTGTATTTTTTAAAAAGTGTTTGTACAGTGACAGTTTTTCCTGTTTACTCTAGATTACAGAGGAAGCAGCTGTTGCCTCCAGAGGGTGGAATATAAGGGGTATATTTTCAAAGTACTGAATAGTATTCCAATAACAGTGCTCACTTTAGAATTGTTGGCAGAAATGCTTGAATAACTCTTTAAGGATAACTTTTAATTTTACAGGACAGCTTTCCAGGAGACAAGATAATGTTTTAAGAAAAAAACAAAACTAACGAACAAAACCCAATAATGTCTTTATATGAAACTAGTTCATCTAAAAGAAAAAGATTGAAGAGTTGGGCCTTGATACTCCTACTGCAGGCAGTTAGAAATTGTGCTATTGATTCTCTGGGTGCACAATATGCTCTGCTGTGCTTTTAGGATTGTGATGAATTGAAATTGTTTGATCTTGTGCTACTAACTGTGAGTTAAGCTTTTATAAATAAACCTAGCAGTTACCTCTTTTTACTTTAAGAGCTGAATGGTAAACTTATTCTTCCCTATTCTGTATTTTTGCTTTGTGGCTCTTTCTATCAATCGTTTAAATAAAAACAACTTATATTAAAACTTACAATAGTATTCCAGGCTCAAAAGTGAGCATTTTGTTTATTTTATTCCTCTCATTTTATCATATTCTATTTATTTTAAAATTCAAAATCTAACCTGGTTTAATTATATGCATCCTGAATTTGATGCTCTGCCATGCATGCATGGGACATCACCATGTTCAACAAAATGACAATGGGCACATATCATGGTCACTTCTATCACAGCAGTGAGTGGAAGAAGGGAAAAGTGCTGGTACTTCAACAAAGTTTGACAAGAAAAGCATTTCTGTGTATGGCTCAAATAAAATTCTAGTTTCTAATTTCAAAATGTGGCAATGAGTTTTAGTAAGCTGGGAATCCACATGAAGATAGAGAGATGGAGAGAGAAAGCTGCATATATTTGTCTGTACATGTATATCTCATATATATTGTTTCCAAGAGTAACTGGAAAACAGAAAGGAAATGTGATCTTTATTATTAGAGCATCCTTCAAGAGGTAGAACACCCATCTAGTCAGGGAGGTTGTGGTAGTCTTTCAGCACTGTGAAATCTCCATACACTGACATTTGAAACCATACAGTTCTGCTCAATGATGACAGCATGATATGGACCTATTCATCAGTATAGCTGCAGACAAATTTCACAGGCTGCTGATAACTTGCAAATTTGTAGAATAATTCTGCCTTGGTTGAATCGTCCAGTCCTTTCCACAGCCAAAGCAGCACGTACCCAAGGGTTGTATTTCAGAAAAAGTTTTACAAGAAATGGTGAACAAGATAAGAATAAGAGATTTTAGAATAAAAAAGAAAAACAGCAAAACAATTCAGTCAGATTTCAGTGGCCTAACAATAAGTTTATGTAAAGCCATACCCTGAGATCAGTGGGAAAGACAATTTTAAGTGAATCTTAATATTGCAGAAACTACAAGTGGGAGGGAAAAGAACTGATATTTCATATCTTTATTGACTGGGTGGCATATTAGTTTAGTTGCAAATGTATTAGTATGAACAAACACATATCCATTTATTTTCAATCACATGTATTGATTAGTTATTTCTTTAGGTTAAGGTGCCAAATCAATTTAGATGTTTATTTTGGTTGAATTACATTGGTCTAAACACCCAGGTAAAACTGCTAGCAAATATAGAATAAGATGGTCAAAGGTAGCTGATGGATACACTGAACAAGAATTCATTTACATTGAAAAGAAAAAAAAGGAAGGAAGGAAGGAAGGAAGGAAGGAAGGAAGGAAGGAAGGAAGGAAGGAAGGAAGGAAGGAAGGAAGGAAGGAAGGAAGGAAGGAAAAGCAGGATAATTTTTAATGTCTAGATTCTGTTTACCTATTTATCCCCTTTCTACACCTCTCACCATCCTATCATCAGGAACTGATGTCAGAGGAGAAACATTTTACAGAAAGACTTGGCAACAGGTAAATAAACACTGCATAAACAATAGAATACAATGTCATTGTGTTTCCAACATTAAATAAGCTGAATACTTGGATTTTTCTTATGATTTTTGTTAATGGTAGCAGTCAGTGGTTCCACTGTATCATCCAGGGTCACCAGTCCTAGGCTGTGATAGTGTTGAGCTAGGCACCATGCAGACAAAGCAGGGAAACACAAATCCCACCTCAGAGCTCACTCTTCAGTTGTAAGGAGAGGCAGCAGATGGACTGTCATACAGGGGTCACAAGGTAACTGTTGGACAATCTGCAGCCTAAACACTGTCAAGTTTCTTGTGTGTACCGTGGTAGAAGAGAGTTCTTAAAGATAATTTAAAACATGAGTACATGTGCAGGTATTTATTTCAGAAGTTTTTCCTAAAACAAGTTGATTTCAGCTGCCTGCTGCTTGTGTTGTAATCAATGCAGAATGACAGAGTGTGAATCTGTTTAATTTAAACAGGCTTTATAAACACGTGGGAATTATTGGTAATAGCAAGATTACTCTTTCAGGAACAAGCACCTGAACAGATAATCATACTTTGTGGTATAAATTAGAAAGAAGGAAAAAAAAAAAAAAAAAAAAAAAGGAAGGATGATGGGGGGGAAAGCCTGCAGTGAAAAGCAATCCTGTCAGTCTGACTCATACAAGAAGCCAAAAGTTTAGGTCTACTCATTCAAGCACTGATTGCTCTTATAATTGAGGAGCATAAAGTTGAGGCACTGTTTTCTGATACCAGAGCTCATCTGCATGTGATTTGCCGCACTACTTGAGCTGTTCCTGTATTGTTCACTCAGGTTTCTCATTTCCTTCTCTGGTAGATTTTCAGAGAGTGAGGCAGTCCTTGAAAAAAGTAGTGAAGTTATTTTCATAGCAAATGGTGCTGGGTAGGTAATTACAGTCAGTTAGTGCTGTTTTTAGCTAACTTTATTGTTCACTTTAACATTGCCTTTACATATGTCTCATCATTAAGTAAATTGTGAATATTTATGCACACACATATATATATATTTCCAGAAGACTGACTGACACAGTAGGTTGCAATAAGAATACTGTTTATAATAATAAAGGAATAAACATAATGTTGGCTTAGAAGCATCAGTGAGAATCAACTGCTTTTTTTTTTTTCCTCTTTATTTATTTATTAAAAGTAAGATGACTTATTAACAAAAAAGCAAAAGACTTCCTACCTAAGAGATTTAAATATGCTGACTTTTCAGTATTTTGCTGAAACTAAACCTATTGGTTTAACTTCAGGTAATTTGTATCATTGTGCTACCATTAAATCACAGGTGTTATGCCACCACTGAAACTATTTTGTTTGACTAATAAAATATTGCTTTGTTGGAGTAAGCATAGCTCATTCACACCAATATAAACGCAATTGCCCGTACACATGGTCAACCCAGCTAATGCATATTCTGCTAAATGGGGAAACCTGTGTGCCATTGGATGGTTATTTCCCTCTCCGCAGATTCACAGCCCCAACAAGGTGCCAGGGAGAGTACGCACATCACATCGCTGCTTCATTTCTGCGCACAACACCCCGCTCCGGTGGCTCCTCCTATTCCTTGCGAGGAGAGCTGCCTATCTGATTTTGGAGCTCTGGCAAAAAGCCTGAGCTCATTGATTACAGATCACTGTTAATAAAGAGCATTTGTAATGCAGCAGTGGTGATACAATCTCCACACGCCAGTTCATGATGGCCCTTCAGTCTCTACAATTAAGTCGTCCAGCAGGCATGCCCCCTGTTGCAGCTGCTCTGTCAATCTCATTTTGTAGTACAAATGATCTTAGACCCAGTGTTTGACATGGGGTTTTAACACCAAAGAAGGCAATTCTGCAACTTCAAATGAGCCTAATTGGTTGTGCGCTCAGGCGTTCACTCAAGCTGCTTCAGTCCATCAGAAAGAGATTTCCAACTAATTGAACAGCTCAGAAGAAAAAGAACCACGGAAATCACAATGCACTGGGCCGTTTGAGAGGGTTTTCTTGATAAAAACCTTCAAAATAAGATATATATATATATATATTTGTGAAATCAGCCACCTGTCAATCAAGAAAGTGTTTTCATTAGTACAAAAGCTCTTAATGAGATATGGCCTAATAATCAGTGGCTATTAATTACAAAGCCTACAGGTAAATGTACATTTCTCTATATATATTGAAAATGTTTATTTTGCATTGGCAAAATATATAGTCAAAAGCTTTTCTTATGGTGCATAACAATTATGTGGTAATGGTCAGACAGAGGAATGCCATTCAAGACAACCTTAATGCTAAAGTGTGCAAAGTTATTCATGTGTTCAGTGGTGGGAGTGGGCTGGGTGAGATTCTGCTCACGTAAGTATTTGCCTTTCTTTTTATTTTATTTATTTATTTTTTTATTTTAGCACAGTGGAATTTAAATTAGCATGTTTGTTCTAGAAAATTAGGAAGATGGTTTCTCTTTTGAAATGTACCATTTTTACCTCTTGTTTTCTCTCTATTGATTTAAATAACTTCCCTTCCAAGGTCAATTCACAGAGACTTTTGCCCTGATGTTTACATACTGTATGTCTAATAATTCCATATCTATTCCATGAGTGATTCAAACATATAATTTATACAATATTTGTATTCAACATTCAAGGTAGTAGTTCACATCTGAACTGATGGCAGCTCAGTACCTACTTTTAAAAAAGAAAAAGGATGATAAACCAGGCAAAATAATACATATTTATTATATATTTTTAATAGGAAGAAACTGAGTATTTTTGCTGCAGTAAATATGAGTACAAAACTTCATTTCAATAAGCTTGTTCTGGGGAGGGACTGATTAACCCAGTCTAATAAAGCACTTCAAGAGCTGTTTAATTTTTAGCACGTAAGTAGTCCTCTGGTTCTCTAAGTCCCTACTGAATGATCTGTATGCTTAGTCAGGGACAGCGATTGTCCACTGAGTTTACAAAATCTATGAAATATACATATATATGTGTAAATATACATATGTGTGTGTGTGTGTATACATGCGTACATATATAGCTATATACCCATAAAATATAAAGTAATCATTTCAGGTTGCCGTAAATTCCTGAGACTGTGAGGCTTATGCCTTTACTTGTTTTAGAATATTTTATACAAAATTAGACCATAAAATAATGGTATGTCCCAATAAAATAAGACCTCAGTTTACTGCAGGGAATGCAAAACTCCATGAAGTCTATTAGTGTCTTTTGGTCAATGACCAGGTAGTTATGGCACCATTTATATATTGTTTACCGTGTTTAAGGCCCAGTAGCAGTGAAGCCAACCCAGACTACAGAAGTCTCATAAACACATATATCCTAACATTTTATGGGCATTGATAGAAGTTAACAGCGGCATTCTTATTTGACTTAAGTGAGAACAGAATCAAACACTTCATGACCACTGTTCAGCTCAGGATTTATTCTTTGAAGAATAATATCTGCATATTCAGAATGTACTTTTCCCAATCACTTGAGGTGTTTTATTGCTCCACTGTTGAATCATTATTCGGAATTTTAAAATTCAGGCATATGTAAGAGGACATAAACATAACACAGTTACTTAAGTAAAATATGCTTTTATTTCAGAAATATTCCCTAAATTAAATTAAAACTTCATGATGTTTATCTCTCTGAGGAAATATTTCAGCGTAAACTATACCCTAAGAATATTTTTGTGTAAAATCTGAAGGCTCACACCATACATATGATATCAAATGCACTTGTAATCCTATAGTAAAGACAGCAATTGCTAAGTGCTTTGTAGGTCCCCTAACAGTGGGGTGGAGCTGTAGCTACAGGGATCCCTGTTGCTGAACTCAGCAAACAAGCTGTCCATGTGATTCCAGATGTTTCTGTTTTTTGTTGGCAGAGGACCTCCCAGGATCAGAATGCCAGCATGTCTGAGGTACAGAAGCCACCCTTTGACACTGGAAACTCAGTAGTCCTAACCCTGAAGCTCTGAAAGAATTGAATTGGATCCTCAGGGGCAAATGGGCTAAACAGATTCATGTTGTCAACTTCCTTAGCTAATTGCATCTGCCAAAAATCTCGTGTTTAATTTGTGTGCGCGTGTGTGCACACAAACGCACACACAGAGTATATTTTTAAACCAAGAGGAAAAAAATAATAAAAAGAGCTGAAAACCGTGTGTAGAAAAACAGCTGTACTCATTTGTGCTATAAACCAGCTGAGTCAGCCCTTAAATCGAGCTCTAATTAATTTGAGCACACGGGTGTAACCAACAAAGAATGGCAACAGACAGAAGAATGGACCGTGTTGATGGGGATTAGTCTCTAGCAGAAAAGATGCATGAGCGAGGGAGTCTGATGACAGCTAATTGCTGCCCAGAGGACCAAAATAATGGGTAGTCTGCAAGAGACAGAAAAAGGAAAGGGCTGGTGGAAGTAGTCATCAGGTGTTTGCAGTGATGAAGTTCATTGTCCACACTGTTTACTCTGGTGTTCAGCCTTAATGTCCATTTGGAACTGGCACAGTAAGGAGCCATGTTAAAATAATAAGATCTTAGTGTGCAATATATTGATGGAGTCAGAACTCCATGCAAATGCCCCTTTCACAGTGGATATTCAGTCTGAGTGGCATGTAAGGTTCAGGCACTGAGAGCCTTGGCAACAGCTGAAAAGCCTGATGTTTTCACACCGCAGCTCCTGCAGACACTTAACGTCTGTGCTTAATACAACTTTCTCCAATAATAACTGTTTAAGTGAGCGATGTCTGAAGAGATTTTTTGCCCTTTAAGATTTGCTCATTCTGTTAACATCCTAATTTTTTTATCAAGGGATGTATGGTATGGTGTTACAAAACTGCTAGAAGCGTAAACATTGTTCTGCACTATTTTGCAACTGCCTTGCTAGAGGTGGAAATAAATGAAATACATTTCTGTGTTTACACTTGAAATCTGAACGATTGTGAGGATGAATATTTAATACTTGATAAATATGCACCATATTAGCCAGCCCTTATGATTTCTTGTGTGAATGTGTTAATATTTAATATGAAAAGAAACATTGCAACCCTAAAGCTCTATTCAGTGTAAATTAGCAGCAACATGACACTGAAATTCAAGCCACAGGTGTTGCCAGCTAACCACTGAAGGCTGATGGTCTGCAAAATCCTAATTCAGTTCTCATAATTTGTTCAGAATTTTGCTTTGCATATATCCATTACAGCAGGACAGAGCCAAACTTGCTGAAAATTGCAGAGCAGTGCTTTCTAGGAGAACAAGTACCAATTTCAAAACAAAATATTTTCTGTGATTAGAAAGTCATCCCAGTCAGAGACATAAGAATTCCATACGTAATGTATACATGCACACTGCACAACCCATGGAAACGTGTTCATACATATATAGATATGAGTGTTTTATCAACAGTAAATGTCAGTGGCTGATAATAGAAGAGGGAAGCTATGAGATATTTAAGAATTAATCCCCTCTTCCGCCCCCCCCGCCCCCCGAAAGGGGGTGGAGGGAGAGAAGGGAGGAGAAAAAGAAAATGCTGTTCATATAGTTCCAGTAAGAGATAAGGTTAGTACAGCTATCTAATATGGTGCAAAAGCTGCCATCAACTAGCAACAAAGTTAAGTCTAGTATAATAAGATATCTTAAGTGTAGTATAATAAGACAACTTAAATCTGCAAGACTGGAAAACGTACATTCACCGTATACAAAAGACAGCTAAAGAATTTTCTCAATCATTTTTTCTTGATTTCTTAAGGAACATAGGTATACTGTCCTGGCATGGGGAGAAAAAAAAAAAAAAAAGATAAAAAGGCAGTATATTCTGAGTATTCAAGATGGCTAGTTTTCTGAAGAAAGCAGTGGAAAAGTTCCTATCAAACAACAGTCAAACAACAAACAGTAGTCAAACAACAAATTTGTTTATATAATCAATGACAGCTGATGAAATTAGCTGTACTGACACCATAAACAATGTAAGGTCTCAATACTACATTGAGTTCTGGTTTAAAATAGTTTAATGAAAAATATCATGATGCCCATATGGAAGAAATCAAACTGATCTGCAAACACTAATTCCAAAAGGAAAAAATGTACACCCAAAAATGGGCAAAAAGTCTAGTTAGATCCTGCCAGGTCCTGTTCATTAGTGACCTGTACCCATTTTCTATTGTGATTTAAATAAAGTATAAAATCATTGCTTACAAAATGATGAATATTAATAAATAAATAAATAAATTTCCAAGTAGGAAATAAAAAATATGAATTTATACATTCTTTGATAAAGAAAAAATGTAATTGACTATTTACTTTGATTTAACATCATTAGATTTTTTTTTAATGCCATAACACTTTCCCAATCAGAAAAAGAAGTGTTTGCTCTCAAACTGATATGAAGCTCTCAAAATTGCCTTTAATGTTAATTTTTCTAGAATTACATTCCAGAAAATGCAATAAAAGTGCATATTCAGAAGGAATGTGCTTCCATCAATTTTTCTCTAATCAGTCCTGATGATATAGGACTACAAAGTAGGTAGGTCATACATACCGGATGTGTGACATTGATCTGGAATTTGGTGAAATGAAAGAGAATCCAGAGCCACAGTAGGGAAACAGCTGGTTACTAACAAGGGTTAGTACAATTCAGGGTTCGAAGAGAGCATAACAGGCAGTATTGTTTAAAGTTCTATAATCCACTCTGAAAACAAACAAACAAACAAAAAACAAAACTGAAAACCTACAGATATTTTAAAAAAGTCGTCGGAATTATTGGAGGTCTGAAATAAGTAAAACATACTCTTAGAGGAAGAATTGAGATTGGATAGTTATTTCATCTAGCAATTTTTTTTCAATATTTCACATTACTCCAAAACCAGCAAAGATGGTACCTTAAAATGACTTAAAATGTGGTCCTTGAAATAGTGACAAACGTAGCTATACTACAACTTTACATGTAGATCAGACATGGCCAGGACTAACCTCTGTCCCCAGCTGCAAGTAGAAAAGGATAGTTACATCTGCAAAGCTAACATCATCTGCATCCCCTTGCTCCCAGGTATCTGTTACCTGTTGGGTGCAGACTATAGCTTTTCTTTTCTTCTGAATGTGCTGTGGCATTGCTTGGATCAACGGGGCACTGACTAAATTTTGCCAAGCCTAATAACAATTAAAAAAAATGGGAAAGTCTGGTCCTGGATAAGTTTACTAGGATAGAGGTAGTCCATGTAGTCACATAAAATAAGCCTTCCTTCTCCTTCATTTTTTTTGTTCCACTTAGTATTGATTTTCCTGTAATTAGAATCCACTTCTCCTCATGGCTGACAAGAAAAACACCAAAATGGTTAAGTACTCTGCTTTGAAATTTATCATTAATTTGATACATTGTTTTTGGCTACTGAATTAAGTTGCTTGGCCAGATTCTCCCACCTAATCCAGATGTGAGGTATGCTAGCTCTCCCTTGGATGATCCTTTTCCTGTAGTAGGTTCCTCACTGAAGGGTGTGAACTGAGGGTGGTGGGTCCAGACCGTCTTCCTTTGGTTGTTTTTTCCATAATAAGGCCACTTTACCTCCCTTGAGGTGATGAGAAAAATTATTCTGTTTTCCACACTTATAGAATTTCGCATGAACAAATCATGTACAGCTGCCCATTGTTCCTTCTTTGCTGTATAGTGATAGTGTGCTTTGTGGTTTTGCAGCAGGCTGATTTTGTTTTAGTAGATTTCACTCAATTATTCAAGTTATTGTCTGATGAAATTAATAGGCTTTATTAAGCATAGAGTATTCTAACATCAAGCATAGGTGCTTCAGCTGCATACCGATTGTTTCCTTCTGCAGAAATCCTGCCAAATCTGCTCCCTTCCTAAGGAATTTCTGTCTTAGCAAGTGATCTTCATTACCAGCTGCAATAGTATGCTTGTCCCCAATCACTGGGAAGCTCTCTCTACCTGGGAGACCCCTAATCCACAGGTTATGCAGACCAATAACAGCCTCAGATATTTTCATCTACAAAGATCTAAATTGGTTTTACATCTGTCCTTCAGCTGCTTTGACTTGAATTTGGTCCCTTGGGGTATATCGAGCTAGTGGGCTTGGGCAATGAACTTCCTCTCTCCTGCCATATTGAGACAGCATCCAACAGTTTGCACAGCTCTGACTGTAAGATGGTCTTTTTTATGTGGATATAATGGATGAGGACTCAGGGGCAAATGGTTGACCATTTCATAACACAGACTCTGTGATATGCAAAGCTTCCATGGAATAAGGACTTATGCTTGATTTCAACTCTGCTCTCTCTGTCTGTTCTAATATCCTTTCAAATTGTGTGACAGGGTTGAGAGACACGGCAAGAGGCAACTGTGTTAAGAGGTTTACAATAGTTCTCTCTTTTCCAGGAGCAGCTTTAACAAGAAAAGACCATGTTCCTGGCACAGTCCCGTAGTAGACATTAATCTCGGTCCTCTGGGATGGTAAGGGAATGAGACCCTTGAAGACTCAGTGTCTTTTCTGAGAATTACTTTTAATAGTCCAGCTAAAATGGCCAAACTGACCAAATCATGGACCAGTGCAAACCAGAAGTGTCCCATTTAAATTGTTATTTCTTGCTTTTTGCTTCTTCTATTAGAAAGAAAGAAAGAAAGAAAGAAAGAAGAAAGAGAAAGAAAGAAATAAAAGATTTTGAATATTCTATTTCTGTTTAATTGTCTTTGTATCTTTTTCTATAGTGCTCATGCAAACATTTCTGAAATACTGGATATTCTCTTTTCCAATGCAACCTAGTGGCAAGAGCTTATTGGCATTTCTCATGAGACTTTGGAGTTAAAAGCACCAAGGCTTTCAGTGGGAATACAAGCAATTACTTCTATATGTTGGTATTTTTTTCTCTGTAGACCTGGGAAGCAATGTGATAATGAAAGGTTTATTTGTGATGGCAAGATGAACAAGTTGCAGCTGAATAGAGGGCAAACGTTTTGTGGTTTTGGTGTGTTCATCAACATGCTTTTCTTTGTCTGAAGAAACTAACACTCATGTTGGTTTTGGCTACATGGCACAGTTCTCATCTCAATATATCGGATTTTCTCATTTTCTTGTCTTTTGCCAATTTAATGTATCTCTTTGGGTGATTAATGTTGGGAACTCCTCTATCAATAGCTTCTCCAGACAGGTAGCAGTGAGAATGCAAATCTCAGGGCTTTGCTACTGAACTCTGATCACAGGACTTGGAAAGGAAATAAGAGGACTTGTAGGAAAAGGAAATAAGAGGATTTGTAGGAAAGGAAATAAGAGGACTTGTTGTGTACCTCTTTTTTGGTATATGTTTATTGTACTCTACTCAGTTCTCAAAGGAAAAAATCATGTTGTTTTTTGCTGAAAGGGTGCACAACAGAAATCAACATACAGGAAAATGTGATTATGCAAAAATTGACAAAAAAATGCATCTCTAGAATGCCAAACATGGTTCTGTTATAAGCATAGCTTCTTTATAAAGCTTTATAAGTTTTATAAGCATGAAATATGATCACCTGTCATATAAATTGTGTTTTTTGTTTGTTTGTTTGCTTGTTTTGAAATGATAAAATCTGTGAATCTCTTTAATCCCACTTGTTGCAAAGTTTCAAATTGGCTATTTATTTCATTATCCAAAATGGAAGCAAGGAGAATCTCAGGCTTCATTCATTAATTACAAATATTCAGATCAGTGTGTGATATGGACAAATTCAACTGTTATGCAGGTGAGCATCAATTTCATATATCAGGTAGGTAACTGCATTTGCAAGTACTTTCTGGGACATGTAAAAGCTAGTTTAAATATTAAAAAGCTATTTTTCCTCTAAGCAAGGAAAATAAATCATACAAGAGATATTAATAATTAGTTGTTAGTATTTATAGAGCTGATATTTATAGTGCTGATACCTTGTTATGAAACCAAATAATATTTTTACATATTCAGATAACTGAATGTTAATTCATTTTTAAATTGATTTTGAAAGAGTTTTGGCTTGATGCTAATTTTGATTATTATGTGTTATAATACATGACAGGACTTAGATAAAAGTGCTATGTGAATATATGGCATTGTTAGTAGGAATTTCATCAATTGGTGATATGTTTGAAGGATAAAACTGACAAATGAATATCAGTTGTTGGATAGATATGAGATCCTTGCTTTTTACCCTTTCATTGTTTTAGTTTTGTTTTTATCATATATCTTTTGCTTACATGGTTTACTAACTATGTAGTTTCTATAGCAACATCCATTGACTGTTGAAATAATGAAAGCCACAGCAGCTCTCCTGCAGTGAAATCCCTCATGCTGACAAGCACAACTCCTATTTTCTTTGTCCAGTGTTGCCCGTTACTTACACAACTGATTCATTTGTCAGGATACTTGAAATGTTTGATAATTACTTCTGAATTAGACTAATGTAGACAAGACATTTAACCTTTACTCTACCTGCAAACTAACACTCTAACAAAGAGTTAAAATAATAGGATTAATTTTAATGCTGATAGGAATAAAATTAATAAATTTAGGAATAAAATTAATGCTGATAATACAATTTTTTACTGGAAGAATTTCAAATATGTATTTGCAGTATTAAAAACAAAGTGCTTGAATTTTGAAAAAAAACAAACAAATATTAGTTCCTGCAACTTAATTTTTTTTTCCAAAGCTTCCTCTGAACTTCTCTATTTTTATGCTTCTTGAATTATATTGCAACTTAGACAGCAACAAACAGGATGAGTACTGGACCTGAAGGAAGAATGTAGGAAGAGCAATAAGTTGTGGTACTTTAGCTTTGTATCTCACTGAATCAATGGTTTATCATGAAGTTAGTGGATGCTCAGCTGTTGGAGACACCAACATCCAGGTGAAATAAAGAACTAACCACTGATGCCACCTAAAGAGCTTGCAGCATTTTCTGTGTTAACTTGTGGGGCTGTGTGAGGGCTGTGATGCTAGCCCTCATGCCATTCAAGTGACTATATTTTCCAAATTCTCCAAATGGTCACACTATATAAAGCAGAAGTGACGTGTCCTGACCTCTAACTGTCATATGCAGCTCTTCTGCTACTGACATGAAGCTTCCAGAATGAGTGATATTGGCAAAATGGAGGATTGAGGCTTCATGGATAATCAAGCCCATGAGGCTTCTGCCCTGTTGTGGCTCACCTCAACGCCCTCTAGGACAGTGAAATCCTTGGAGAACAACTGCTTTTGCTTTTGAACTGCTTTCCAAAACTTTACTTCCCCCTAACTTTCTGATCTATGTGGCTGTTGGCAGAATGTGTGCATTGGCACGAGACAAAGAAGAGCGATGGTTATTTCTGATATAGAATGATAAGTACTTAGCTTCTTCTCCTGGAGTGGTGTGCTATTTTGCTGTGAACTATTAATTACTGTATGCACTTTGGAGCTCAATGTAGCACTTACCTATTTTTGTAAGATTTAATACTGATGAACTGATTTCGAATGCTGGTGGAATTCTTAAGTTGAACATTAATCGAAATCAAATCATGAGTTCTGGTAAATTGTAAAGGCACTTGACATTTTTCAGTGACTTTTTTTCCTTTTAAAAAAGATTGGTTTGAAATGAATCCAGACACTACAAAAAATATTTATTGTGTCCTTTTGGACTTGCCTCACAAATGCAAAATATAACTTTTTTTTTTTTTTATCCCTTTTTGAATTAACAAAGTACAGTAAAAGATAGGGATAGGAGTAAAACCTAAAAAAAAAAAGCATTAAGAATTTAAATATTCATATATAGTTCTGGCTGAACACACTTTGTGATTGATTCCACACTGCAGAACAGCAATGCAAGAAGCAGTGCAGATGAGCAATGCTGTCAGCCTGGTCAGCATAAAGCAGTATTGCTGGAAAAGGACAAGTAAAGGGAAAATAACTGAGAGGAAATTAAGTTCTACAGAAGGTTAACTGCTATTTTCTCTAAAGCTACTCTAATTGATAATGCTTAATTTTTTTGTTAATCTCACATGTCTCTGTGGAAGGGATGCAATACAAGCAGCAAAACCCATGCAGTGATATGTGAAAAGGTAATATTTGATGTGGCTATGATTGGCTTAATAATTATCCTTGGTTCATCTTCCGGCTGGAATCATGAAGCACGTTGCTTGAGTTTGTTGTTTTTTATTTTTTTTTAAATATTTTTATTTTTAATATTCAAGAGCTTTCACTGTCCAGATCCAAACTTTACAGTTTTTCACCTCAGCAGTGGACATAACTGCTAAGGAACAGAGCCAAGAGGGAAAAACCACAGATGATTCTCCTATGTGTCTGTTAATCCACTTCTAATTCCAACAAAAAGCACACAGCATTAACAAACAAACAAACAAAACCTATCAAGCAGTGCTATAGCACCACTATTTTAGCTTAGCAGTGCTCCTTTATCATCTACTGGAACCGTGCACTGAACAGCTGTGCAGTGAACAAGCACTTAAATGCATTGGAAGACAAAGCTGAGAGCTGCTTCTCTAAAAGATTTAGCTTTGAGACTTTTAAACTTTTTTTTTTTTTTTTAAGAGGTGCAGCATACATCCATAGCAGATACTGTCTGGCATGGGGTAGATCCTACCTTGCATGAGACATCGCAGAGCCTGGAAGAACTCAGCACTAGCTGACAGTGCTTGTGGAGCTGAGAATAGAATCATAGAACCTTTCAGGTTGGAAAAGACCTCTAAGGTCAGCACTTGTGAGACTGAGAATGTCTGACTTAGTCTTTTTTCTTGAGGTTAGCAACTACTGTCAGCTACTGCTTTGTGCACATTTTATCCAGTGGTGTCCAGCAAGGTCTCTCAGCTCCTGTGAAGTTTGGGACAATAATCTTGTGCTACCCCTTAGCACTAAATGCTGGGCGCACGCACACAGGATTGAATCTTCCTCATAGGATACCTGTGGGCTAAATGAACATAAATACCTCATGTGTCTGGGGATGTTTCAATGCTCATTGCTCAAGCAAATTCTGACCAGCTCTAATTTTACAAGGGAAAGCACAGTTACTTTATGCAAGTAATGGTTTTTATCATCTCATTTTATTATTTTTTTTTTTAGTAATGGACTTGCATCCCTAAAGTTTCATGTAGATTTCAAGCAGATAAATCTGAGAAGCATGCTTGAGTGTACATGAGGTCAGCTTAATACCTATGGAGATGTAAGGTTAGAAGAGGAAAGGCAAAAAACTGCTCTCTGGTTGAGAGTAAATAATTTTGTCTGCTTCTTTGGAGGACCTCTGAACTGGTGTGTCCATCCCAGAATTTCACTCCATATTGTCAAGGTGAATCAACGTTTTATATTTTTCTGCCCTAATATCTCAGACTTTTCTTTTAGCTTTAATAAATTTAATTACACTTCTTTTTCTACATAGGCCTACAAAAGGTGTATGCTCTACCTTGATTATTGGATATCTGAAGGTCTTTATCTGAGTTCATGGAAAGCCTTGTTTTAAAAATAATTGGTCACCAATGTCTAAAACAATTTCAGATAAGCCTTTCACAATGGAAAAACAGTGTCTTCAATAAACTGCTTAGTATTGCTTTAATGCAATTGATTTTTGTGTTAGAGCTTGGTAAGCTCTTAAGAATTTAAAACCCATCAGGGTTTTAACATACAAGTGTTCAATGCTCAGCTTTGCACCAGCTTTCATCTGAAATAAACCAACAGAAGTAAGTAGGATTGCACAGGTGCAATTCACCAAAGAATGTGATCTAACTGGTTTACTTTTCCTATCACATCAAATACACTCCTTAGAGTGAGCCATTTAATCTCAATTTTAATAATGAAAACTGACTATATTTATTAGTAGAATGGATTCTTTTCAAGGTTTATGCCATAGTAGCACAAATCAGCTAAGCTATCTTCAATTTAATAATGTAGTATTTTGACAGATGACTGCTCACTTGAGTATTTTGAAAAAATAACTAAGTTACTGTAAAGAATATGTTCAGTCAATTTCATGGCTTAGATACATTGTCCTTAGCTAATGGGTACCATCTTAATTGAACAGAGATGTTCCTCTGCTTTACAGTTCTTGCCATGGTGGTATGTTGTTTTCAGTAATCATGTGTCAAGAATAGGTTGAAGCTAATTTATATATTTAAATTCATTCATAACTAGCCATAACTAACCATAACAATGGTCATAACTAACTAAGACCACTTAGTAGGAAATGAAAATTGAGAATTCGTTTTGATATTTTTTTCAAATGAGCTTGTCAAATCTTTTTATTATGTAGTACAATTTTATGAACATAGATTTATAGATTTATAATTTATACCTACATTGATAGATCTTTGAGCCACAAAACACAGGTTTTTGGATAGTCAGCCTTGACTCACTTGATTCACTCTGGTGAATCTTTTACTAGAGTTTAAAACAAACAAACAAAAAAAACCATGCTGTTTAGTGTATCACTGTTACATCATTTTTACTTTAATTTTTAGATCACTGTCAAAACAACAACACTAATCAAGCATCTTTGGCAATAAAAAATAAGCTGAACATTGGCTTTAAGTTTATGTCTCTCCTTTTCATAGGTTAATGTAATATATTTAACATATTATATTTCTGCTAAACCAGGTCTGCACTGAAACTACAACAGCTCTGATGTATCTGAAAGTATTTATAAAGTTATAGTACATTGTCAATAAACTGAACTTCTTCAAAGTTGTTCAAAATCCTTTCTTACATGATGTTTATAATGTTCTTCTCAGCTTCTAAGGATTTGTCTCTGCCTTGTATGTGTATTTATCTTGCAATGGAAAGACCTGCCTAAGAGGACTATGAACATGGAGGTAGCCCAGATAATTCATAGAGACTGGACACATAACTTCCTGGTGGATGAACCTAAGTGATATGAAGTACATGCTATAAAATGAATACACAAAGAGTATGTAGTTGCTGTTGTATTTTCTGTGTAGAGGAAAGGTTTTGCTTTCTTTCAAAACTGGGAGAATATTTTTTCATACCACTCAAGAGTCAGGGTGATAAAAAAAAAAAAAGAAAAAGAAAAACGAGGAAGACAGTTCTGTTACCAAAACCCGTAGCCTGAAAGCAGAGCCTCTGAATTCCACGCCTGGTTTTACCACACTCTGTAGCCAAGTCAAGTAATTTCTCTAGCATCTCTGTTTGTTTTTTTGTTTTGTTGTTGTTGTTGTTGTTGTTTTTTCCCCTGTAAAATGTGGGTAGCAATGCTACCCTGCAGTAAACCACAGATATGTAAGTGTGTATTAAGCTTCTTGTATGACAGTTCTCATGCAAGTGCTAAATATTCTGTTATGTAATATGGATGTTCTTGCATGTGGTTGCCTTTTGATGTTAAGGAGAGACTGAAACAGTTTAAATACGGCACAGATTTACGGATGGGTGAAATGGAGACAAATGAAGAGGCAGTCCATCTGTTGCCCTCAATGAAAACATTTCGTGTTTCAGGGAATTAATATTTTAACATGGATAGTTTCCACACAGTGCAAGATTTTCTGCAATTCTGTAAGACAAATTGGATCCAAAAGTCAATGGCTTGCACTTTTCGTCCATAAAATGGATTGTTTCTAGATTATGGACAAGACAACCAGTTCAACGACATTGGTAGAAGGCAAGGACGCTCTAGAGAGATTTAAGTAGTCCATTTACCAGTATTCTCTGGCTCATACCCAGCTATGAACTGGCTTCCCTTTTGTCAGATTTTTATGACAACCAATTAAATCAATATGACTGTTGAGACATATGGCAACAATAACTCCCTGAGTTTCTGCCCATTTACCACTCCAGCAGGAAACCAAGAACACAAAGTATTTGCTGTTGCTTATTGCACGGATTCACTGAAGAATATCTCCTTCTTAAATAATGGATTCTCTGTGACTGTGTCAAAGACAATCAATGCTGTGGATGCTGTCCGTGGAGCTGCTAACATGTCAGTGTGCAGAAGGAGTTTGCTGTTTTTTTGCTGTAGAACTGTGTTCAGAAAATGTTGCTGGAATCTTAATCTGCATCTGTTCTTGCCAAGACATATTTTAAAATATTAGATATTAATCTTGCTACAGAGAGCCCTATTAGACAAGCCTGCACTAATGTGCATATCTGGGGTTTCTGTTTCATGGGTGACTAGACATTTGAGTGGTGCAGACTGTGGCAAGAATTCACTATGCACAACTTCTTTCAGTGAGTGCATTAGATCTATGATTTGTAACCTCTATCAGCCATGAATTTATTTTGGAAAATATGCATTTTCCTCCCTGTATTTCTGGTCCTGACAGATTTTTCTTTAGATAATGCTATGTTCATAGAGCTTAACGTGGAATTTTAGTGCAAGGCAGTTTCAGTGAAAGGTTTGACACTGGAATTTCCATTTCTGCTTGTTTAAGTACGTAAAATGGATGTAGTACAAAGTCCCTGTTTTTTTCTGATTAGTCATTCTTAAGTAGGGTGGATGACCAAAGGGACTGTTTGGAGTCATGTGTCCCTGCCCACTCTCCACCCCCTTTTTCCAGGAGTTATTTTTTTGTTTCTGTGCTGAGAGGAGAGAGATCTATTTATTTTTTTTTTTCTATAACTATGATTTATACACAGAACAAGTGTGGAAATATTTATGAGGAAGAAAATCCATGGGACTGCACTGCATAAGATGACCATGAAGCTGAGACATGGAAAATGTAGTGATATTAGATCCACAGAGAGCTATAGGGCGCTGCAGTTAAGTGACTGCTGGTACCTCAGTTGGTTAGCTTTTGTATCCATAGCTAAATGTTAGAATAATAGATAGATATGCAAAACAGCTTAAGAGTCTCCTGTGCCAATGACTGACAGGACCTTTCTGATGTTCCTTCTCAAGTTGTTATTAAATCTCAATCACATATAGATATAAATCTGTGCATTCAAGTGTTATTTCAACCTCCCTTATGTATTGTAATTCCAAATATTTTTAGTTTAGAACTAACTATTTTTAGTTTAAAACTACAGTATAGTAGATGTATATTATGGGCAAGGTACATGTAGAGTTATAATCTTGAAATTAATTTTTCAGATAACTTTTTAATGCAAGTCTGACATTCTTCAAGCTGGAACTCAAAATCTTCAAGACATATATCTTTATATGTTTCTCTTGAAGTGACACAACAACTTGAAATGTATTTAGGCCTTGCTACTGCAATAATATGGTTCTTACACCGGAGGCGCCTATGAGTAGAAATAAGGTAGTGCTTTATAATAATTAACAGGAAAGTTTGAGACCACATTAAAGAATAATGCTTTTTTTTTTTTTTTTTTTTTTTTTTTTTTTCAAATTAAAAAATCATTAAACTTCAACACTGAATGAATTCTAAAGTTCTGGCTTGGTTGCTTCCACTTCTGTAGGAGTTTGCCTGATTAGGAGTGAACAAAAATTTATGGATAGAGCCAACCACTCATCCTATTAACGGATGTCAGGTGTCAGTTTCCTTCAAGGCTAACTAGAAAGTATAATTAATTATAAAATATTTTTCAGCAGCAAAAAACATAACTTCAGATCAAAAACAAAAACAGCAGATTAGGATTTAAGCACACTTAAAAGGTAAAAAAGGATAAAACTCACAAAAAAAGGATAAAAAAGGATAAAACTCACAACATCACCACAGGTTCAGGCTTCGATATAATGCTGGCACCTAAACCATTGAAGTGATTTAGAAAGATTATCCCCAACACTATATAGCTTGAGACATCTACAAATTTCTAGATATCTTATTGATGGTCACAAAATTTTGAAAGATGATGTCTTAAGTTCACATTTTGTACATATGCAAAAATGCTTTGACTTGAGCAACTGGGTGACCAAATTCTCCTTCAATTTCATCATGATCCATCTGGGAAGCAAACAAACACATGAGTACCTTAGTCCTAATAAAAGCTAGTCTCTATGGTGTTAACGCAAAGTTCATCACAAAGAGTACAAAGCCTATTTTGTGTTACAAGAGAATAACTATAATGGAAGGTTAAAATGTGGACCTGTTTTTGTGTAATGATCTACTGGTTAGAGCAACTGTCTAGGAAGGCAGAAGCTGAGCATCAGTCCCCTTCCTAGCCTGAGAACATGAAAATTTCTTACCTCCTTCATTTCACAAATACATGCTGCTCTCACTCCAGACATTGGTTCAGAGGCATTGCCTTCTTGTATGATTGACACCAGCTACAACGAATTGCAGCAGTCATGGAGTTAGAGGAAGAACAGGGAAGGACATACAAGAGTCAGAAATGTTGGTAGGGGGATGGTGAGGATATTCAGACAGGTGAGAGGATATCTTAGTTCTGGCTTGTGCTCTGAGCACTGTTTCTGTAGGGAACAATTATTAAAATAAAAATTTCACTTCAAATTAGTTCTATACAGCAACTATACGTCTAGATTTTGAGAGCAGAATACTTCTACACAGGTCCAGAAGCAAAGGTGAAGGAAGGCAAAATGAATTTTGAAGATGTCTTGCTCTTAAGAAGATGGTGAAAGTGATTTATATACCTTCAGGCTTTCTTCAATAACCTTTTTAGTGCCTTAAAGTATAAGTTAGGCATCTAATGTGGACATTCAGGATTTCTCTGTGAAATTTCATTTGTTTTCTGAAGGTGCCCCAGTCATTCCTTTCAGTCTGCTAACTAGTAATTAGAGAGTTCTGTTAGCTGATTTAAAGTGTTTGGATGATAGTTTTAAAACAGCATGTTATTCTGTAAACTGAAAATTATCTAGAGTTACAAAAAAAAAAAAATTAAAAAATTATCTTAAGGGACAATAATGTTTTAAAAATATTCTGGTTAAGAATGAATAAATTTTATACAGTTTATCTATTTCTTTCATAATATTATCGAAAGGACAGATTTTCATAGCTATTTGAATGTCTATTTTTAGCTGTTAAAGAACAGATTTATTTTTTTTTTTGGGAGGGGGAGTTCTTTCTTACAGGAAGTGTTTTCAAATATGCATATCAAAAGCAGCACATGCAAAACAACATTACAGTGCTTCATATTATAATTTCCTCATAACTGTAATTTTTATTTCACTCAGATCACATGGAGAAAACACTTTGTGTTTGGAAATACTGTTTTTCTGAACCTCCTTGACATTCCAGAGATGACATATTCTCCCAAAGTGTGTCTCTCATAATCCATATAGTGCCTTTGTTTCACAAGGGAACCGAGC
This sequence comes from Anas platyrhynchos, assembly GCF_047663525.1. NCBI lineage: Eukaryota > Metazoa > Chordata > Aves > Anseriformes > Anatidae > Anas > Anas platyrhynchos. The sequence goes on from NC_092589.1 coordinate 77,610,750, forward strand.
TGATTTTGAAAATTGTGGGTTTTTTTGTTTGTTTGCTTGTTTATGAAATGTTTGTTAAATTAAGAATATGATTAAATTTTAAAAATGCTAAATTAAAGATAAGGATCACATGCAGCATTCTATGTGAAACATCAGTGGCTACTCTGACCATACCAAAGATTTTTTCTTATTTAGAAAAACACTTCTCTAAATGTTTTGGGGAATTTTCATAGCTTGTTGCTACACATGCATACCTTTGCATACATTTTCATACCTTTGACCAAGCTTAACATTGTTGTGAGGTTTTCATAGGTGGATGAGAAAAATAAATATTTCTGCTTATGCTTCTAACATAATATTTATATTATTTAATGTGTCATTCCAGTCTCATTTTAGTGTCATTCCATCATGAAAATGGTAATATACTGTTTTTCTTCTTTTCTGCATTATTTTACAATGCTTCACCTTGCAGTGTGTAGCCATCTAGTCTTTGTTTTCATGGAGATAAGCTATTTTATTGCCACTCTGGAACTTTGTAATGCCTTGCATTGAAGAAATGCACTGAAGAAATAACCAAGAAGGATGCAAATTTAAGTCATGATATGCTAAAATCCTATTCCAGCTACCTCAAAAATGGCTCTCCTGTTCATCAAAAAGCTTTCAGCACTTCAGAGATGGTACTGTCAGGTACTTGCCAGGAAGCCAAGAAAAACCTTTCATGGATAGGCTTCATTAGAGGGATGTATTATATGAATACATATGAAAAATGTCATTATTAGATGGATCTTTATTTCTCTCAATTCATTCTTTTTCTTGGAAACTCTTATGGGGGAAGGCCTCATTTCTAGTATTTTCATCTTCTGTAATATAGATAATTATATATAATGCACAACATAGTGAGATGCACCTGAAGTGCAGACCAATTTAAGCAGCCATTCACAATGGGACAGTAGAAGACATACCCAAGCTTATCTATGTCACTCTTCCCAGTTACAAGAAAATGGTTCTAATACATGTATTTGTTTGTTAAGGCCTGTATAGTGTTCATAAAGAGATACAGTATGAAATGTAAACTTTAGAAAAATTATTTCCCCAAGAGGCATGGAAGGGTTCATGAAAGCAGAAAATAATTTCCAGATTAAGCTGCTAAATATGAGTTAAAAGGTGTAATAAAATATAATGGTCAGTTCCTATTTTTGATCCTTGATTTGAAGATCTGTACAGCAGGAAAACGTGGTTAATAAGAAGGGGAACAAATTGTTGGCTGAGATATTCTGGTGGTAGATGAGGATAGTATTTGGAAAAATAAAAATAAAAACAACAATGTAGAAAGACATCTTTATTTTCAGATTTTGAGAAAGATGTAGAGTTAGCATGTTGAAACTAGTAGTTTCCAGACTACTAAATTCCTCCCATTTCTGCCACTATTACGTAGCGTTTTACACAATAAAAGTACCAGGAATATTGGGTCCTTTTTGCTATCTATTCAGATAGTCTGAAGGGCCTGGTTACCTCTCCAGAAGTTAACTAAAGAATAAATATGTAGTTCTGAAAACGTAAGTAGTTACTGATTTGAGAGTATATAACACAAGGACATGATGTGGTACAGAATTTGGGAATTGTGTCCTTTCTTTGAGTGTCTATTATAAAACATTTTAAAAGAAGAAAAGGCTTATATTTCAAAAAAAAAAAAAAAAAAAAGTTTAAAGAACCAATTAAACAAGACAAGCTGAGTAATACAATTAAATATTAGAGAATTTTTCAATTACATTGTAAGGTCAATGGGATATAAGCTCACATTTTGTGCCATATCTGTCTAACTTTTAGTTTCTTGTTTCTTCCAAAATCAGAATAGTTGTATAATTGGTTATGCAGGCAGCAGATCATTAAGTGATTTAACTGAAGGTAGAGTTGGAGCAGCAGATTACTGTTTGTATTACTAAATGTGATACTTTTAGGGACTTTATCAAAAAGTCCTCAATTTTATGGGCTTGTTGGGTTGACTCATTCAAGTGGTTCTTAGACATTTGTGTTGACTCATCCAAACAGTTCTTACACACCTGTGTTGAGCTCACACAGCATGTATACTGCTCTGAATCTATTGATTTAGGGGAGTTTCCCTTGGTTTAAGGTTGCATAAAACCTTGGTTTAAGGTTGCAAATCAGCCAGGTGGTTCTGCTTGTGTAGCCAAAGGAATCCTGATGACCGAGGAGCAATCCCTTGCCTCAAAACCAAATGGTGTAATGTGTCTCCTGACTGGGTATGGCTAGGTTTTCTGGAGCAGAGTGAATAATGTACAGAGCTCATGACCTAAACTATCTTCTGAACAAGCTGTAGTGCTCCTGTAGGCTCAGATACTGTTTTTTGGGGATATGTCTTTTTCATCAAAAATACCTTAAACAGTGCGAGGAGTGTCATGGTCACCAGAAGAGCATTCTTTGTAGCATGAAATTGCTGGTAGATGTTTGGAGAAGGTGAGCTCAGCCCAGGCTGAAGGTGGAGACTGCCTGTACTCAGTTCGGTCTTTTCAGGAATGATGTCAGGGTTAAACTATCCTAGAAAGGAAGCTTGATCTTGGAGGAACTGTCTGGATCACTCCAAAAGAAAGCCTGAGAATAAGTGCAGACTGAATCAATCGAGGGGTTGAAACACAGATCTGTACCATGGAGGTAAAATATTTGTTGGCAGAGAACAACCCTGTAAGATTTGGTAATGGCAAGATTTTCATGCAAATGAAAGTCCTCTTATGTAAGCTCCTCATCAGTAAAGATTAGTATATCTGGGCAAATTGCACAGAAATAGATAGTGGAATATTGCAAAATAGAGAGCCACAAGATGCACCCATTTTCATTTGACATCAAAAAAAGTCTGTCAAATAAATGTGATTGTAATGCATAATTGAGACTAATTCAAAAGAAAAAATATGAAAAGATATCACTAATATTTATAGCTGAACTTTTCTCGTTTTCCCCAGGCAAATAATCAGATTGTAGTAATGGTTTTAAATTGCATGGTTACATGTTACAAATGCTTTTAAAGATTTTAAATCTGTACCTGGTTTATCTTCAGATTATGTTTCTCTGCAATCTAAATCTGGTACGGTAATAAGGAAAACAGTAAGCACAATAATCAAAACAAGATCATGGAATAAAAGTGATTAAAGTGCAAATGCAACCTAGCTATATAAAATAGTGCTAATAGTAATAGCTGAAGCAAGGATATTTAAGATCTAAGGATCTCACATTCTTTTTTTATGATCTAATAGAAGCTACTATTACAGCACTATTGTTATGCTACAAGGCCTCTAACTAAATGGAAAAATGTTCTTTCCAAATAACTTTCCTCAGAGATTTAATATGCTGTTTTAGCTGAAAAGACATCTGAAAAAACTTACAAAATTCTTGTGATATGTAAAAGTTACCTCTCCTGAAAAATCTTTCGCTCTTTCTCCATCACTATTTTCTTTCCTGAGTAACTGTAAATCCATTATGCTCACATTCACATGCTGCATGGGAACTGCAACTGGGAACTGTTATAAGTTAAAGAGCTAGTACTTGGCACTTACGCATGTAACTGAAATACTATTTCTTCTTGCATAATTCGGGTGTGCTTTTCATCAGCAAGAATCTGTGTCTGTAGTGTGAAATTCCCCTAGCTGATACTGGAAAAGCCTTAATGCAATGGCAGCAATATGAAAAAGCTCATGTCTAATTCATTGCAGTACCTAAGACCTCCCCCCACCCCAATGTATAAGCACGTGATCCTCCTGTAAAAGAATGCTGTGTAGGCCTTCCTCCAGAATAGGGCTCTTTGGGATGAAATATGGGACTAGTTCATTTTTTTTGGTAGACTTCAGGTACCCCTGACCTCTTGGTCTTTTGTATGTCTCTATTTTTTTGGCTTGACAGACCACATGCCAATGTGCAGCCCAGAATTCCTCACCCACATGATTTATTGTTTACAGCTGTTCCAGCATTTCAGACATGGCAGCTGCTTTTCAGATGTCTTCAAATTAGAATGAAAGTCTTAGATAGAGGTCTTAATGCAAACCTGCATGCTTGCAGAAAGAAAGAAAAAAAGTTGATGAAAAAATCATCTGAATTCTGCTCTAAAAGCTCGCAATTGATCCTAGCCTTGAGGGCAAAGGAAAATGTTTGGTTTATTTCGTAAGCTCATTAGGTGTGGGAGAGCCTATCTGGCATTTGCTATTGACTAGTCCTGAGTGAAAAGTGATCACTGGCAGGATGCTCAATAAGAGATCAATAACAAGCGTGTGATTGGATTAGCTACTTGATCAATGCTTTGTGCTAATATATTAACAAGCAAATTACCAGGCAGCCCATAAGAGCAGAGTGCTGACTATAATTGTATTACAAACTATCGTGATCTAATGACCCTTAAAGTGCAAAAGGTTATTTATACAGTCAAAAGGCCTAAAAGTGCTTTAAGTGATGTTGCATTATTTCAGAAAGAAAACCTCGCCCTCAGCTATCATCCAATTATGTGGTTAAAATTGGTGTGTCTGGCTTTTATTCTTCCCAAATTTTCAGAGCAGTTTTAGTTATCATGGTGAGTTAAAATGGGGAAAATGAGTGACAGTATTTTGGTGGTAGTTAAAGGTGGCAACAATTCCACAATAACTGGGAAAGAATGGGAGAGAAGAGTGGGGAAGGAGATGGTTCTTTGGAAGACAGAAGTGCATTAGAAGTAGCACTGAGGTCGGAGTGGGAAGATTGCCATGTAGCTGAGGGAATTGCTTAGAGGCATTCAAGCCTGCAAGACATGGCTGTGCAATTACATTTAAAACTGGAAGTTCTGCATGAAATTTAAAAGTAATTCATAAGGTATTGTAAAAAGAGAAGTCTTGTGCTTTCTAAAGAGTCTATGTTGATTTGATTTTTCTACCACAAGACCAGAGTAAGGTATCTGCTGCTTGAAATGTATTGCCTGAGTTCTCAGCACATATGTTGTTTCTTTTCTTTCCCTAAAGAGCAGATAAGCAAGTTTAAATGCGAGATCAATGTAGGGCTTGAGACAAGGGACCAAGTCTGTCTTCTGAATTTGGTGCTTGTAGTTGACTGGAAAATAAAAAACAATTATGTTCCCTTTTTAGTTAATTCTCCTCCTTCCATTTGATAGTGTGAATACCAGACTGTTTTCATTTCTGTTCTTTTTAGGCATTACCACTTACATGAGAGGAACAACCCAGCCAACTATCCAAGTGTTGTATAAAAACAAATGGTCACCAAGTCCTTGACTTCTCACTCAGTTGGGCAGACTTTATAGCTGCAGTCTCAGACTTCCAAGGCTCTGCTGCTGCCCTCCTTGCTTGCCTTCATCTTCCCCCCTTCCATCTGAGGGGATGCTGCTCCATGTTATTTGGGCGTTATCCATGGCCTGCAGCCGGGCGGGCAAGCAGCAGGGTGTCCACAGCTGAGCAAACAATTGCCGGGCTGCTCCCCACGGCGTCCCGTGCGGCGGAAGAGGAAGCGCTGTCAATCATGGCACACATGTGTACAGCGGGGAGCTGCCGAGGTTGTGATGGGCACACGTCAATTGTCTTGGACTGCCAGGGTGAGCAAGGATACTTCATCCAGTGCAGAGGTGGCCAGGTGGGTTACCAGCAACATCAGAGCGGGCATACAGATGAAAGTGAGTTTGTCCATTTTACCTTATTCTGTGCCTTTTTTTTTTTTTTTTTTAATTTTACATAAGGAGCTTCCCGCAGATGTCTGGTGATGAAACAGGGCTCTCTGATGGTGATGGCTTTGAACCATGTGTAATTCATTTGACTTCTCCTTTCTTTTCTTTCCCTTTTTAGAATTCCAAAGTGACCATCTGAAAGTGAATGTTTTCACAGCAACCAACACCTTTACAAATGACTTCAAAGTAATCTGTTTCTTTTACAAAGCCACATGTTAGGACTTGAAAAAAATATCTGCAGTCATTACTTAAAAGCAGGTTTGGAGGAATTAAAAATTAGATAGATCTTCTTATTTCAGTTACAGGTCTTTAAAAATGCATGGGCCCCAGAAATGACAGTAAAACTAATTGACTGTGACAGAACAGTTTAGTCAATGGATCTTTGAGTTGTTAAGGTCACTTAACATAATTTCTACACGTACATTATACTTTATGCCTCCGTGAAGAAATTACTCGAAGGAATATTTTGCTATCCATTCCTCTAACATAGCCTATCCAAAATCTTGCTTTGCAAATTTAGACCTCAGTTTGAAGCTGAGGGCAGCCCAGAAGTTAAAGGGTGTAATTTCAAAACAGTGTTGAGCCACTGAACCAGCTATCTTTTGTACTTTAATTGGTTATTGCCATGTGGGTCAGAGAAAGAGACACCCTCCTATCACCTGCAGTGTGAGGGACAGGAAAAGGTCACATATAACATGCCAGCTTGGCTAGTCCCCATTCATCATAAGCATTGGCTCTACAAATCCTTGAGATTTTAGTTTGTTTTTTTTTTGTTTGTTTGTTTGTTTTTCATGAAGAAGTAGCTATACGCCCTTTAAATGATTATCAGTGCATGTGTGTCTGTATTTTCTCACAGTCATTCTGATTACTACGCTTGATAAAGTCAATTACTTCTCAGATTTTGATTTTTCCACAAATGGTTTTGTCAGGTTATTATAGACTGAGAAATCTGACTGTTGGGAATGCTGTTCACATTTGTGCAGCTTGAACATGTCCTAGCAGCTTAAAGTAAATACTAACATTTTTCCCTCTTGCAGGATTTGCTAGTCTTCACAGTCTTCATGGGCAATAGGTTCCCTCCCAATAATAACAGTGATGAGGAAAATTGTAGCTTCTAAGATCAGGTTTACCAAGATTGAATCAAGAGCATTTTTAATGACAATTTATAAATTGTTTAATGACAATTTATAAATCATTGCCACCTGTTGTGACCAACACTGTTATGTCACAACCTGCAATATAAAACAAAGCCATAAAGTAGAGTTTATCATTACATCTTCAGTGGAGAATAATACTTCTTTACTAAACAGCAAAATCCCATTTAATTCTTAAGCTTCCGTAACTCATCCACAAGTTTATCAAAATGAGCCGTTAAAGAAAATCCTTCATCTTAGCAAAGTTCCATAAAGCTATTAGCTCTCCTTGTGAAGCTGTAAGTTAATACTGCTCTTCATTGCACACAATGTGGCTAATGATACTTCTAGGAATAACTGCTAGAGATGTTTCTTCCTCGAAGAACTGGTTGCATGGTGTGAACTCTGTCTTCTCCAGAAAGGGCTATCTGATGAATCTTTAGCGAACAGGTATTGCCCTTACTCTGTGCCTTGTAATGGTTAGTTGGTGAGTCTGAACTGGACGTAAGAGGAGTGGGTGGTTGTACATGCAGAAGAGAGGGAGAGAGAGAAATCAAAAATTATAATTTCTTAACTGTAGACTGGGCTGGGAGTACTGTATGACAGGTGAGAAAGGTTACTATTATAGTGCTAGCCCATTTCAGCAATGCCACTAAATGGATAAGTTAAAAGAAAAGTTGAATTGTAACCTTCTGACTTGTTTATATGTTTACTTACACAGTGACAGCCTTTGAAACACAATCTATTATGCTTCAGATAACTGGGTAGATAAAACAGAAGAGTCCCAAGAACTTGCTTTTCAATCTCCTAAGCCCTCTTTAGCATCATGGACTATATGTAGAGTGATAATATATGTAGAGGATGGGCATATCCTCTTCTAAGAGCAGAAACAGCCAGCGTGCCCTGAGGAACTATGGAAGTAGTTCTGTCCCCTTCTGATGGGAAAGAAAAAGGTTCATATCATGTTTGTCTCAGCATTGCAGGTGATTACTTTCAGAGCCTTTCTCCTTTCTCCACCTGGCACTATGTCATGCCCAATGGTATTTTCTTACTTTCTGGTCTACAATAGAAATGGGTTTTGAGAGTAAAATTGCACTGAGCTGCAACAGATTGCTTTCTTCTGATAGAGTTTCTTTTAGGGTTGCTTCAAAACCCAGACAAACACTACGTTGGTTATAGTTGGTTTGAATTTCAACCCTTCCTTAAAAATGTGGAGAGTGAGAAGATAAAATTTCTTTTGAAATGAAAACTGAGACTGAGACATAAGCATATGAAGCTAGGAATTTAGACTAGGCTATGCATAAAGTACCTATGCTTTAATCAGGCCTATCCCTAAGCCTGTTTTATGACCATTTTATCCTGGTTCTTTGATGAGGCCATTTCAGTGTTTCTTTCACATTAAGTCTTGATTTACACTTTGAAAAGTTAACTGTTGGCACTGAGAATCTTTAATGCCATGACTGAACAAGTATGTTTAACTTATTTACATGTGTGAGTAGCTTGCTCTCATGGTTGGCAGTTTTGCTTACTGAAAAGGGGAGAGGAAAGCCAACATTTCCACACTGTATTCTTCCCACATGAAAGCATTACAGGCTTTGCTGGAGACAAGGTTTTCTGACCATCTGGCAGCATTGTAGCTCTGATAGGTATCCTCTACCTGGAACCCTTCTTTGCTCAGCGGCATGTTTCAGACAGACAGGTTTGTAGGAACAGCTGCAGCACAGGCATCCTGTTCTCTCTGCCCAAGGGTGTGAGGTAAGGAGCAGGCACCCCATCGTTTGGCTCCTTCAGTGCAGAGAAACTTCACGGAAAAGGAAGCTTGTCTGTAAGAGAAGGGATCAAGGAAACCAGGTTGAGTGATCTGTGTGGGCAGCACAACCCTGAGAACCAGCATTATGACAGGATAAGTGACCCTGCTTTCTTCCTTGGCCAACATTCTGACTGATTTGGAAACTGAAGAGGAAAAGGGAGATGCTTTAGGGTGAATTCAGTGACCTAGGCAAGGATTTGAGAAAAACTGTACCAAAGCTGACATCCAGTTGCCAGTGACCAGGATCAGAATTATCTGTATGCTCTGTTAGTTTTTTTGATTGTTTGTTTGCTTGCTTACTTTTAAGCAACAAACCCAAATGACTGGAATACATTTCTGTGTTATTACGAATCCTTTATGATCCCTTATGAATCCTCTGTGTTAAGAGAGTCTTTTATTTATATTGCGTTTCCAATATTCATTATGCCTATACCTGGTATTTCTAACCAAAACTTTTTTCTCAGGAATTTATAAGCTGTCAGTAATCCTGCTCACAGGTGTGACCTGAGTATTCCACAATTCAGGTGAGTACTCTGGGTTCTACTGCTGTTGAGGTACAATCTCTCTCAATTCATTCTCTTTAAAAAGAAGATTTCATTAGAGCAGGATCTGGAGTTTTTTTCTGCTCCGTCTCAGTTCAGCATAGGTCCTTCTGAGATCTTTTGAAAGTCTATAAGTGAAATGGTTTCCACCCTTTTCTCATATGCTACAGCATTTTTTGGATCAGGATTTCTGACTTCTAAAATAATGATGATAATGATAGTATTGTTGTTATATTATCCAAATAATTAATTATAAGTATACAATATTAACAATACCTCTATAAAAATATTTCACATATGTTGCGAGTAGGAACAAAAGAAAAATAACTGTTTGCAAAGAAGAGGTTTTACTTTCTTTCTTACTGCCTATAAAATTGTGTGCAACTTCCAAAAATACTTGTAAAACCAACAGTATACATAACCAAATATAGAGAAACATGCATTCTTGGTGTGGCAATGTTGACCTGGCATTTTTGTCTTTTTTTTCTTCCTTGCTCATCACAGAACAATTCATTACAAGATATCTGTGCAATATACGCAATTTAAGGAGTGCACATCTGCAAAAGTACTATAGCATGGGTATTAGTGAGAGAGTCAGTGGCATTTCTTACTCTTATTAGTACTTCATTAAAAAATAAATTTAATGGAATTAGTAAACATCAAAGTGTGCAGAATATCCTTACACTATATATCAAGATGCCAAACAACTTTGCAACATAGTTAACTGCAGAAAAATCATTGCAGAGCTTTACCAACTCTATACACTTCAAAACAGCTCACTTAAAATCCCCCATTCCTTTGATCAAATACCTGGGAAACATGCCTTAACACATTGACAGTCTGGAATAATCATGCCTTGGTCATTCTAATGCATTGTTAATGTTCAAAATCACATACAGATTTTTGAGATAAAATAACTTCTCTCTCTCTCTTTTTTTTTTTTTTTTTTTCTCCCATTGGCACTGCATTATGCTGAGGTAAAAGTTCAGTTGTTTTGCAAATCTGTAGGAAACATTTTAACATTCAACATTCAAAAATTATTTTCTGATGATTTGATACTCTCCATTGTGGTCAGCATTACATCAAGGTTTCCATGTTGAACCGGGATGTACAGCTGCATATCTAAGCCTTTTGGTCAGATGTTCACTTCTTATTCTTTACATATTGTGGGGTGTCCTACAAGACCTAGTTATGATATTGTGAATTGAGAAGGAAATAGTTATTTAATAATGGGAAGCAAAGTCCTCCAGTCTTTGCATACCCCCAAACTGTTTCTAATTCATAATAATGTTACAGTGTGAGTCATCATCATCCATTGTGCTTTACTGTTGCTAGTTAATTTAATTGCACTGCACATCTAAAATGTCAGCAATTATTATTACTAGCTCAATTTCTTATGTAGAAAAACAGACATCAAATATCTGTACAATTTGTTCAAAGACTTACCTCAACTAAATGGGAAAGCAATGAAGAATATCCAGATCTATCTTTAACCACATGATAATCCTGCCAGATCTAAAAAGATGTGTTGAATTCTACTTAATCACTTCTTGGAGCATGATAAAACACTCACCAATAAACTTTGATGAAACAGACACTTTCAAAGTATTAATGATTGGCCACTACCATTACTTTTAAAGTAATTAGTTACTTTATAAAGACAGAAATGTCCCTCCCATTTGCTATATGGATTTTTCCATGACATATTTCTGACATGCCTGCATTTCTATGCTAAGGCATTTCTGTGTGAATTTGATATTCTGAACACTAATTCAATATTTGATATTCTGAACACTAACCAACACTTTCTATCTTTCTGACATTTCATTCATGTTAAGCATTTTTTTAATTGAATACTAGTAGTATATGTTGGCTTCAAACTTATGGTAAATCATTGAACTATTCTTGTTACTCCCTGTAAAAGAAGTGATTCAATAATTCATTCTGAGTATATTAGTCATCCTGCAAACTTTCCAGTGGTCCTCTGTGCAGCCTGCATTTGTATAAACACAAGTTTTATAGGCAAATCATTTTTATGGGTCTTTCACCAACCTGTCACTTTTGTTCAATATCAATAGAATGTGTACACATCAAACCTCATTTAGATGTGAAAATAGCTTTCATGCCCATGATGAGAGGCCATGTTTGAAAGTGCCGGGTTGTGGGTTTTTTCCCTTCTCTATTCAGACTTAGCTTCTGAGAACACCAAAATAGGACTATGAAGTACCTCTAGAAGTACCTCATTATTACACATTACTCTCTTTTTACAATTCTTTTTACAATGTACATTTGTATTTGTTTGTTTGTTTGTCCAATACCTCTCAATGATCTAATAAATATGAATGTTGTTTTGGCAGTGTTTAAAATTGTTCTTTGCATTTCTGAAAACTTAAATGTTCCTCATATTGTTATTGCCATTGTACTACCTGCATTATTTATGCATAAGACTGTCAATGAACAGACTTTAGAGGTTGTAGAAGATAAGTACATTTGTGAAGACAATGATCACAAATGTTTCATTTCAAGATTGTATTTGTAGAACATTACCCTGAGATAAGAGAATATTCACAATACTATGAGAATGGGTTTCACTGGAATGCCTTCCCTACTGAATGAGATATACATGTACATCCAGTCTGTGCTTCACAAGGTTGGTTGTTTCTGAACAGAAAATGCTACTAATACTTAGAAAATTGTGTCATATATTAGAATTTCATGTATTTTTTTTTCTCTTTAAAAATATTTAGAAACTTAAATAAAATTTATAAGAATTCTAAAGTTGAAAAGTGGAGAAATCAAGATTTGGAAGGGCCAATCTGGAAGTAATGACTATCATAACACTATCTTCTGTACATAAATTATAATACCTACTTATAAAGTCTTTATCGCTACAAAGATATATCAGGCTCTGCTCAGTTCCACAGTTTTGTCCATCTTGCAGATTCAGAAATAAAGATCAAAATTATGAAAGAATATGTCAGCTCAGAGTTCCTCTGCATCTTTCTTTCAGTGGCTGATTGGGTACAGAGGATAAACTTGGAGAGATTTTCTGAACAGAACTCTGAAAAGTTTAGTGATGTATTACTACTTTGTCCTTCTTCTCCTTCTAGAATAGAAGGGCATGAGATGGAAATGATGTCCACTGTGCTGTGTAAGTTATATCCATCTCATTCAGTTAAAGGCTCTGGTCCCAAACTGTAGCTGTACCACTATAAAACTGAAATGATTATCTGAGTGAAGACTGGCTGATAACACATATACATGTATACAGAGGGTAGACCTACATGCTAATGTCACCTTTATCTCTGGACCTATCTGCATTTACCTTTAAAATTCTTACAATTATTTCAGTGTAGATTTTATAGAATTTTATGTAGGTAGGCAGATGTAGAGGTAAATTTCACTGAGATACTTTTAGTGCCTATTCCAAGAGACTAGGAATGAAGAGCAAATAAGCAGTTTGAGGGCACTGCATTCCATTTTGGTTTGCTTCATAGATGTTTCTGAGTCTTACAGGAATTTCCACTAAGACCATGTAACGACTTTGGAATTCACCTGCAAAGCAATTTTTAAAATATTATGCAATGAGATCCTTCAAAACAGGGAAAAAAATACAACTGATACAACCCTCCAAATTGGCTTGGATATTCCATGTCCTATTTAATGCATGTAAGAGACTCCTTTCAAAAAACAGAGTCTATGGAAAAAAAAATAGAGATGTGGCATAAGCAATGAAACTATTCCTTTAAGATTCTGTATTAGAATGGGAATCAGTAATCCTGATGCTCATTATTCATTCATGCATAATTGTTCTTCATAAAATGTTCCTCATAACTTTTTTTAGCCAGTTAATGAATAAAATTTAAGTTGAAAAAAAAAGGATCACATTATCATTTTATTATATAGCTAGGTAGTAACACAGTTAACCAGTTTTGCTACAGATGACAGCACATAGTGGTAAATTCACATCTTGTCTAATATGCACTTTTAAATGCTAAAAGAGAATACAGCTTAACTCATGGAAATACCTATTCACCGTTTTTATTTAATTGAGTTCATCAGTCACTGGCCTTTTATATTTTTATTTACTTATTTGGTTGTTTCAGAATAATTCTACATTGCATTAACCACATTAAAATCCTTCTTCAGAATAAGATCAACATCCCAGGCTAGATTTAAACCTCAGGAAAGGTAGAAGAATCTTTAATTTATGAAACTGAACAAGTAGACTTATCTAAACATCTCTAGGGCTTTAATGGGGGATATCTATAATTCTCTGAATTGTATTCCTTTCACAGTGATATTTTGTAATTCCATTCTATTACCCTTGCTTAACATTAATGAGATAAAAAGATCACATTATGGCGATTGATGTTCTTCAAATTAAATGCACGTTTCCATGTACAAAGCTGTCTGCTAATTTAAAAAACATAGCATGTAACATAGAATCATGACCATGGTCATCACTCAGCTGGGATCAGATAGCATTTTTTATCTATTCATTGGATTTAACAAGGCATGAGATGGAAGCAGAATACAAAGTGTGGATAGATTATCCCATATCCCCCCTTTTGGCCACTTCTTGGCAATCTCAGCAAGGAAACTGAGGCTTCATGTTGCCATGGAAATAAACCTCAAGGTCAAAGGGGCATATGGAAGGTCAGGCAATGACAAAGGAACATCTGAGAGGCCATCTGGATGAGTGACCTGACATAATTAGTCATTAATCCCACTCTTGGGAACAATAGAGTTAGCTGAGAATGTGTTTGGACTTTGATCGTGGTCAGGGTGATCTCATGGGGAAAAGGGAAGAACGCTCCACTTGGTAACTAAGCAGATTACCGTGGCATGCTGTTAACCACAGAAGAGTAGTCAGAAGAGGCCAGTAGGATATGCATTTTACATATGCTGTGTTTTCCCTTTAGTTACTACGGGCCTCTCTAGAGCCATGTGGCTCTAGGATTAGCTTTTGGGTAGTGATTTTTTTTTAAACAATTTTCAATGAAAAGAGAGCAAGTGTCCCAAAATACTTCGCTTAAAATTCCCAGGCAACAGATGGGAAGAGAGCTGCAGAGCCAAAGGCATCAGCCAGCTTGGTTTACAGGTGTCAATATTTACTAAGTAGAGTTTGCCAGGGTGCCTTTTGAGGAAAAAAAAATAAAAAATGGAGAGAACGGTTAATCAGTAAAACAATAAAAATCACCCCTGTTGTCTGTTTTATATGGAATAGTTAGAATTATAAGATGACCGAGTATTTGGCAAAAGCTCCCCATTAGCACCCGTCTTTCCATTGCCACTCTATTCCCCCTTGCATGTCATGTTTTCATTATTTGGACCTTGATGAAAGAATATCCCTCACATGTAGCTGAGATTCTTCTACTTGAAGAGTTGCTGATATTTGGTGATTGACTGTCTACAGATTTGTGGGGTGGAAATATGATAATAGACTGCATTAAATACATGCAACCCAGGACAGGCAAAAATTTGTTTTTCCATTGGAGAAAAAATATATGTTTTGGATTGTGCCATCAAAGGAAATAATAAATATAGCAAGACTAAGGAGAATGCGGAGTAATTACAAAGTGAAATTTCAAAGTTTTTTGTTTTTTGTTTTTTGTTTTTTTTAATGAAATGCAACATGTAATGTACTCATTTTCGGAATAAGTATATTGTTAAATATTTTATCTTAAAAAAAGGGAGAGGGAGAAAAGACATCTGTTCAATCATATTGTAAAATCTCTGCTTAAATGGAATGTGTTTTCATGTGAGAAAGGCAACACACCATTTTCCTAGGCAAAAGTTAAACCTGTGATACTTGCCTATAAATACAAGTAAATTAACTTTTCCATTCAGGAACATCCATAGAGAAGGTCAGGTATGACATTAGCAGCTACAATCCTTTTCTGTCTCTGTGTAATGAAAACTACTTTTACAAATTAGGTTCCACGTTTTATGTTGTTTTTAATAACTGACTAACCCCAGGAGGAATATGTGCTGCTTCCCTATAGTTAGTACTCAGTAATTGTGCATGGAGGAAACCTAATATTTTCTCTTTCATTCTTTCATTGTTGTGACTTGGAAATTGAAGGCTACTTTTTTTTTTCTTTCTTTTTTTTTTTCCCCAAAATTATATAATTAACCTGTTGGGGTTTTTTGTTTGTTTGCTTGTTTGTTCTTTAATTATCAGTAGCTGCAAACCAGGACACACAATATTGGTCAATGATAATCAACAAAATCCTTTGAAACTGTAGAACTCTTTTCTTAATTACCAAATGAAAAACTGACAAAGTATTGCTTTGTACTGAGAACTATATGGTTGTGGTATTATAAAAATGAAAATCCTTTACACAACTGAAAATTAATTTTACATTTTTATTTCTGTTTTCTTAGGAATAAGGTGTTATTCAGAGCACAGGAAATTGCTGATGGTACTCCAAAAATGAAGGTATATTACTTCTGAGGAAAAGTTGTTATTTCTTGAAGCACAACCATTATCATAGTTGTAATTAATGAATAGTACCTTAATGAATAAGCTTTGTATGAATAAACACAAATGAAATCTTTTCAATTGCATTATCATGTAGAGACAACTTTGGAAAAATTTTAGCGTTACTCTAGAAGGAACGATTCAGTCTACATGATCAGTGGTTGTCACACAATGGCAAAACTCTGTATAGGATAATGAAGACATTTAGAAGCAACAAATAGCCTTTTAAGTTTTTGGAAAATTTTCTTCTTTTCATTGGATAGATTCAACTTTTACCCATTTTATTATTTTAGAATGACAGTGAAAGAGAAATTATGTAACAGGTTGACCATTGTGTATGACTTCACTGCTGTTGCTCTCAGCTGGAAGAATTCAGATTTGTTTCAGTAACTGTGGGGGTATAACGATACTCAGTTCTCAAAAAGATGGAAGTCTTTTTGGTTTTAAGGTTTAGTTTATGCTGCATGAAGATTTTTGTTGTATCATCTAACAGCAAATTTTTCAGAAATATCTGGGCTAGCTTTCTGTGCACTAGATTACAAACCCCTGGCATTAAAGCTGTGCCATACCTGTGATATCCAAGGCTAACCATTTCTGCTGAGAGACAAAACTAGTGCTGTTACATGAAACACCAAGCTAATGCATCTCTGTGAACTGCAGGAACTGAACAAATACAGATAGCCCAGCTGTTTCTTACAGAACATTGCATGACATGGAATTCATGCACCAGATGTACTCCCAGGTAACAGAGGTCAGATTTTTTTATTTTATTTTATTTTAATAGGAAGTCCCAAATAAAGCTGAAAAAAATAGGGATGATTTACTGTCAATAAATTTTGTGAAAAGCTCTTCCATTCCAGTGCAATGGAAGGTTTCCCAGCCATAGTTCTTTTCATCATGTACATGCAAAACTAATGATCAGAGCTTCAGTAAATTGTATAGTCATTATTTTAGTATAAATATAAAAGAATAGTCACAGAATTGGATGGACATTTGATGAGACCAAAGACAATCCCTTAGAATTGTTGTCAGATGGAATATATGGGTCCTTATGAGACATTATTTGACATATGGTTTTTGTGTTTTGCTCCAGTATGTATATTTGAAAGCTATTTCAAAGCCTTGTTCCTCTTAATGTTTCTTCATTTTCATGTTTTATAGATATCAGTAATAACTTCTCCTAATATTCTTTTCATCAGAGAAAACATGAGTTTTACTCCTGTCTGCTAACATGCTAGCATCCTTTCTCTTCATCCTTCAGGACAGAAATTACCTTCCTGAGACATGAGAGACAAAAAACATACCTTCAGTACAATGTTACTGTTATGAAATCTCACTGAATGTTTTACACCATAGCCGTATCTCCCAGCTCTAATGGTGATACAGTGATTTATATCAGTCTCCTGTAACTGGCTAATATGAGCAAGCCCTTTTGGCTTTGTCCTTTCCTCCTGCCCATAATATTGATCTCATGAGTGTGGTCTTGCACTTTGAATGAGCAAAATCTCTCATTTCTCTTATTCCAGATCATAAGGTTGTGCAGGTCTTCCTCTACGATGTTCTAATCATCCTGCAGACGTTGTTGGAACACAATACCATGAAAATGCATCTCCTCTGCCATTGGTTAAAAGATACTTTTTATTGAA
Source organism: Anas platyrhynchos (assembly GCF_047663525.1). Classification (NCBI taxonomy): domain Eukaryota; kingdom Metazoa; phylum Chordata; class Aves; order Anseriformes; family Anatidae; genus Anas; species Anas platyrhynchos. The sequence continues at coordinate 77,628,051 of NC_092589.1, forward strand.
AGAAGAAAGAAAGGTAAGGGAAAAAGTTTTCGTTTGATGCTAAGAGGTGAGATTTTATTCTTCCTTCAACATCACATTTAAATGAATGCATTTGGCTTCATCAACAGTATTTTAGCCCTTAAAGCTAATAGGTGATAGCACAGAACTAGTTTAGGGAAGTCATTGAATTGATGGAGATGACACTGCAAATCTGTAGATTCTTTTATCTCCTCTATAGCAAGAGTATGATATGTTCACAGGACTCTATTCAGCCTTTATTCACGTACCATGTTGTCCATTAGTGAGTCAGAACAGAAAGGCTGAATGGGGATATGAACAGACCATTGTTAATAGCATTGTTGGATTGCTTAAGAGTTGACTTGTTCAAATTGTATTTCAAAATGACTCATCCTAGTACCAGTGGTAACAAGCTGTATTTGGTTTCATTTATCAGTACTATTAAATAAAATACATTTTCTTTGTTCCCACTGTCGCCTAATACCTAAATAATACTCAAAGGACAAACCCTTTCCCCTGCTGAGTTTGATTTAACGACTGTATATCATGCAAGGATGTGTTGTTTTCATACTTACCAGTTTTATTTCTTGTCTGTGTAGAGTTTTGAAGATAACATCTTCTTCTCCTTGTTTTAATTAACATTTGGAAAAATTTGAAAGTGTTTAATTCTTGACCTTTGTGTCATCTACCTTACACAGGATCATATTGTCCCTCTTTTGCATCAGGGAGCAAATTCTCCCCATAATGTACTGAGTATGCATGAGACTACTGTCTATTGCCAACTTTGCATAGGTTTCTTATGTCCCCTTCAGAATTACTAAAACTTTGCATGCAAGAAATCTAGGTCCTAATGTGACAACTCATTGCACATGTCAACACCTTACTGATGTCTGCCAGGCTAGGCAAGGTGGCGTTTCAGCTTAGAACCTGAGCTTGGGTTTCTGGTATCCTTGTAGCAGTTGTGGTTAAGCACTTCATCTCATGGGGTTGGGAGTATGACAGAAAACAACTGCTGAAAACAGTAAAGCATTTTTTTCTTCATCTTTCTCTTGACATCTATGCAAGGGCTCCTTCACAGAACCACAAAATGGTTTAGATTGGAAAGAACCTCTGAAGGTTACCTGGTACAATCCCCCTACTCAAGCAGGGAAAGCAGGTTGCTTTCATTTGCTCCAGTGTTCCTCCTGTTCTCACAAGTCAATGAAGCTGACAGGCAAATTAAAACAAAACAAAACAAACAAACCAAAAAAAAAAACTTTTCTCTCAGCTTTTAGCCTCTGACTTCAGCATTGCTCTGACTCACCAAAGGAAAAGAGGTCATTGAACAGTACTGGCTAATTCCTTGCACAAGATCACTGGGGGATTACTATCCCAGAGCTGGGGACTACGCTGATCAGGCTTGCTTTCAGCTTGGGCACTTAATTAATAGGTGGAGAAAGCATGTGTGATTTCACATGGCAAAGTTGCAGGACTGGAGTGTTCATTTCCAGCTACCTCTCACAACATTCCATAATCCCTGAGCTACTCTATTTATTTTCACAATCCTTGATTGAAGAATGGCTTAGAAATACTGAGAAAGTTCTGGCGATAATTGAAATATCGATTGAATACTGCTATTGATATTTCACCATGGAAGATTCATAGCACTCTGCGGTTATTTCCATCCCTGTTATTTGTTTTCACAAAATGGAAGCCAGAGGTTATTAGCAGATTTCTTATGACCTCGAAACATTCCAGATATAGACAGAGAAGTTGCAATAAGAGTTCATTGCTTCTTCTGAATTTGTCACTTTGTGTAAATGACAAAAACAAAACAAAAAAAAAACAACAACAAAAAAAACAACACCACAACCTCTGAACTCAATTTTAGTGTGCATATCTGATGATTAAAAAACTTGTATTTTTAAAAATATTTCTGAAGCAAGTCTTTCAAGTATTAACACTTTATTTAAAAATCTAAATAATGGATAATTATGAGTGAAAATAAGAATTCAAGTACTACAAATTTGTTATGAGAAAGTCTAAGAGAAATAGGATGTCTTGAGCTCAAACTGATACTCTAAAAGAGGTAAAGAGGGATTGATCTTCACTCTTCTGCATGAGCATACAGATTACTGGGCCATCTCATCTGCATGTGTAGGGAATCTGCCTCTTCCTCTATCCTTCTTTACACTATCAAGACTATCAAAGACTCAAAACAAAATAAGACCTCGTCCCCAAATAGTTACAAGTTTTTTGACATTTCTAGTTGTTCCTTTTTGGTTAAAACTGTTTGTAAAACATTACTTAAATTCCCAAATAAGCTTGAATTTACTAAAACTAATTTTTCAGATAAGCATTGAAAATACTAAATAGACACCAATTCATTCATGCCTAAATTCAATGTATTTACACAGATATAGTAATTGACAAAATTTCTTTGTATTTATAAAATAGTGTATTTTTTTGTAAAATCAGAGTAGGCACACTGAGAACAAACAGGCTCTTTGATTAATGTTTATATAATAATTAAAAAAATATTAATTTTATATAAAATTATTGCTTTTAAAATTAGGAAGGTAACATAAAGGTACCATGGTAACATGTTATAAAGGTACCAAGGTAACATGTTATAAACAGCTAATTTTAAAAATTTCCAATTTGTTTAAAACCATGTATGATTCTAGCTGAAAGCAAAATTCTATGGAATATCTTTATATTACAAGTATTTCTTTATATTACTAAGGAGAGAATTTTCCTGAGCCAGAACACCTGCTTCAAGAAGTACTAATATAAAATTAATAGCAAATTAACATAAAATGATATATAAACTCAAAAGCTATCAAGCTTGGTATAATGTTATATTGAAAGAACAAATAATTTAGGCCTATATGAGATGGGTAAATAAACAGAATACACATAGTGTCTAAGGGATTTTAATAAAGAAAGAAAAGGCACAGTTGAATTTTTTAAATTATTATTACTTTTTTATTTTTTTCACAACAGGAAGACTGAACACTTATTTGCTTGTCATAGAGAAACATAAATTAGGTCTTCAAGCTGACATTTCAGACCAAAGGCGCATCTGGAATAAGTTTTACTGTATAAATTTTTTAGTAGTACATGTAATAGTACACAAAAAAAATTTCTTCAGGTGAAAATATACTTGAAGAAAGTTTAATGTATTAAGATTCATATTAATTCAATGTTAAGATTCACATAGCAAGCCTTAATTTGGTAGTGAAGAACATAAATCTTGTATTCATATTGACATAGTTATTGCAGAATACAGGAATAGGCACTGAAAACCCTGTAGTTGACTGGGTAAACCAATTAATTAAGCACTAATATAAAAACTTTAAATCTATTTGCAAAGTTCTGAGCATGCAGTTGTTACCATAAAAGCAAGAAGTAAGAATTCATTATATTAAAGTTAGTTTGAAAGTACAGCTGTGCTGGAACTGAAATGTTCTATTACTGATGGACTATCCTAAAATCTTCACTAAAATAAGTATGAGCTTTTCATCATATTATTTGGGAACATTTAAACAAAGTATTGTATATATTCATGTAGTAAAACTGAACATCACTGAAATAATAATTCCAATCAAGCAAATAGGAAAGACATTTTTTTAAATATTCTTGAATTGAAACTGGAGCAAAGCATATTAAAACTGTCCGATATGTATCTGTTGAGAAGACTGATATAGAAACCAAAAAGGCTTTGATATTTCCTACTTACATTCAGAAATATGTTGCAGGTCTGAAACTGAGTATTCATTTATTGGTCGTCTTAAAGGGGAAAAAAAATAAATTCTCTATAAGGCAATGTCAAATTTGACATGTATCCTTCAGACAAAATAAATGTCTATTTTATGCTTTCAGAAGTCAACTGAGTGATTTCTGTCCACCTCTGAAAGTCACTCAGTGTCACTACTACAGTCTGTTTTTAGGAGTGGGTTTGGCAAACCTGCAGTGAATGCTTTCCATCCTTAAACACCAAAGGAGAAAAGCTAGAGCTGAAAGGTATCAAAACAATTTGCATGCTCAGAAATAAACCACGCACACCAAGAATCCCTCAAATAATTTTTGAAGGACTATTGGCAGTCTGCATTGTCTAAATAACCACATCAGTATCCAAATGATATTCTTTTTGTTCACCGTCTTCATCACCCAAACAGAAAATGTTTCAGGACTGGAGTATAGAGGAGGGTCTGGAGGAAACATGCATGTACTCAAGCTCTGAAATAGGGCTCAACAATTTTTTCTGTGAAGTGCAAATGTGGGGACCTATGTGGTGTTTTTGAGACACACATAATGGGTTGCTCTCTCTTCACCTGTTTGATTTTGCTTTCAAAGGGACTGCATGTATCCTCACAGTCAGTTACCAGGTCTTAGCTGGAAGCCAGGATCAAGCAGCTGAGAGATGATAGAAAACAGCTCCATAAACTACTTCTTGCTTATTCCCAAGCATATGAGTACTTCCAACCTGCTCATTTGATTTTGGCATGCGGCAAGTTCAATTTAACTTTTAGTCTTATGTTATCAGCTTGACTCTGTCTTGAAAAGTAAATGCTCACAGAGGTATTGCTGGGAAGCAGTTTAGGAAACTGCACCTTACTGCCTCTCAGTTAATGGCTTCCAGCTGAACTCACTGCATTAATGCTTCTCCACCAGCCCGTCCCCTGCAAACAACTGTTGGAGGTGGACACAAATCCTCTAAGATATCTTAGGTATCAGAGCTGGGTGCCACTGTTTCTTAACAGTAACTTTCCTGCCTGTTTCTGAGTGAATTCTTGTCTTCAGCTTTGCTCCTTCAGTGGTTTCTAGTGAAGCAGCATTAGCACTTGCATACTCAGTGTCTGTGCTTCAGCTGGGAGCCATTAACTGACAGCTTGTGAAATGGTAAGGAACAATTTCCTAATTGCCTGTCAGCTGTAGCTGACTGAGGAACTCTTCCAGCATGTGCAACAGGAAAGCCAAGCAGGTTATTTTGGTTATTTCAAACAGCCCTCAGCAGAGATTTGTGCTACTTTGGTTTTATTTTTGTGGTAGGATCTTTTAGGAGCACTCATGAAGTCGTGTGTTGGAGGAAGACATACATCCCTAAATACTCCCTTTTTTAGTGACTTGTTCTTCACTCAGGCACAGATATCCATGATCATACAGTTGATGTATGTTAGGCACAGGTTCAGGAAGCCCTCTCACCTGCTTGAAGTTGAGATTTTATATGCACATAAAACATGAAGGCTTGCCAGAATCCCAGAGTATGCCCCGGACAGAAACAATAGTATCACCACCTGGTGTGCAACTTTTATACTGTTTTCTTGGAAAGCTGGTGAAAAGAAGTTAGTGCCTGTCTTTTGCATGACAGCTTATTGATGGAAGGAGTCATGCAGGAGAAGAGCCACTCAGCCTCGGTGGCTTTGAAGCTACATGTCACATAAGGCTGTTTTACCTAATTTGTGAAAGAACACGATTTCCCTCAGTAGGTCTGCATTTAAGAAACGTACACAAGACCTGCACATTAAAAAAGAAAAGCAGCCTTTCTAACTGTCCTGAGACTGTGAAAGCCCGATTTTTATTTCAGAAACCTCTGTTTCAGAATTTTTTTATGCTGAATGAGTGTGGAGATTGTCTGCCAATTTGTTCAGTACAGAATCAGGTCCTTGCTTAAGAGTTCAAGAGGTCTCCAAGATGGTACACAAGTAGACCAGAAGTGGTCTACTTCTGGCAAACCTATTTTAGAAAGGTAGCTGTTTGGTTTCATGCATGAAATTACAAGACAGATAGCTTATAAACCGTTAGTACCTATGGAAATGACAGCTTTTAAGCTATGCCTCCAAACCCAACTCCCTAATGGGTAGCTCTCAACAGTAGTCTTAAAACAGTCTGAAGACTGAACCTCACAAACCCAAGCATATATGTTATACTGCCAACTATAAATTGAAACCCCAGATGGCTTTGGGCTTCATACTGTGAAAAGATCTCTCTGATACATTAGCATGACATAAGTGACCAAATCAGCAAATAAAACCAGCTGTACTGGGTACTGAAAATGTGCCTCATTCAGTGAGCAAACCACCCATAGATTTCTGAAGTTCCAGAGTTATGGTGTTCTGTCATTAAAAATCTTGACTAGGGAATACAGAGCATTCCTAAATGCTTGTCTTAAGCAAAAGGGTTTATGTATTTTGACAGTGTGTTTGCTTGAGCAAGATCTAGTTCTGCTGGAAAAGGAAAATAGCAGAGGCTGCTCACATGACTGCTCTGATTGTCACAAACTAATTAAATGCTTTCAGCTGTGTCTATACTGTGCCATTGTTTACTTGGCTTGTTCACACTCAGCTGTAGGTAGTTCTTCCAAACATTGCTGTATATATTACTTTTGTGTTGGTTATTGCCAAAACCACAATGTGGTTTTTGAGAAGGTATAATATTGACAAATATATCAAACTTAACTTTCACACCTTCCCTTGTAAATATAGGGCTAGAAAACATGCTTATGGGTACTATAAGAGAATTTGTAGGTAGAAGGTAAAGGTTGATGCTTGGGAGGAATAGTCACTCTTGAAACTCCAAATCTGTAGCTGCTTTCAATGCAGATTGTGTGACTAGCTTCTTTCAGGACTGGGGTGTAGTTTGAAAGATGAAGTGCCTGTATTGTTTAGAATGTTGTAGCTATATACATAATATTCTTGCGGCAGTAAAACTCTAATTACAAAAGATATATTGTGTTTCTATGTTCAGGTGCCTGTGGTGAAATTCTTAAAAGTTTCATTTGGGAACTGAACTTTTGCTTGCTTTATTAAATGCGTAATACAATTCTACCTATTCTAGACTTCTGAAGCTGACAGCAATCCAGTGTTTAACTCATTTCCAGTTATATTATGCCTATATATAAGTCAAGTATCCTTTTAAAAATATCTAAGCTTGTTTGAAGTGGCTAGTGAATACTGTCAGCTAATTTTGATTTATCAACTTCAAGTTACTAACTAGACATTGTAAATTAGAAATGATTGACACATCCTCACAAAGTTTGGCTTACTGGAAAATAGCTCAGTTTTGCCTGGGGAAAAAAAAAAAAGCATGGAATAGTAAGACAGTATTTGCCTTTTCTTTTTAAACAGTTTCCCAATCATGAGATGGCAGAGAAAGAAACGTGGAGATTGCTCAGCACTGTCATCCGAACTGATCCACTTCTTTCCTGCTTTTTCGTTTTTCAGATCTACATTACAGAAAAATAACAAAGTACCTTTAGTGGTTGGACTGGATGACCTCTGGAGGTCCCGTCTAACCTAAATTAGTTTACTTATCAGAAGATAACTAGTAGATACAGAAGGTACAAAACCAGAGTAGTAATTTTTCTACACCTGTTTTCCTCGGTACACTACATAGTTATAATTTTCTTTCAAGTTATCTTAGTGTGAATGAGTCATAGTTACACTAGTGGAACTGTATTCACTTTTAGGAGAAGCTACTTCTGGGAGCAAATCTGAGGGATCTTAGCAGGGCCTGACTCTTTCCTTCTGAACAGTGTGAGGTCTTGTCACTCCTTCTTGGTTTGTAAGGGCAGAACTAGTTGGAAGGGACCATACATAGATCTAACAGTGTTTGAAAGAATGTGTTCTCACCACAAATTTGGGTGAATAGATTAAAGGTATACTTTACAGTACTACTGCTACAGTATACTGCTCCTGGCATGTGCACTGTGAGTAGTGTAGGAATAGGCTCATAGGAGTAGAAGAGTTCTGTGTGAAATGGCTATGGTAAGGTCAAACCCTGACAAAGAGCATAAAATAATGCTGCAGTGAAGACTTAGAGACCACAGATACAGCTGAGTCAGCTCTGTTTTATGTATCCTATGTGCTGTTGGTAGAATGAGCACCACAACTCAAAGGTTTGCACAAGCTAATTTACCCTGCTTCCCATTTAACAGTAACCCTCATGTTACTGCAGCCTATTGAGCTAAGATATACCCTCAGACTGTTAGTGGGATGGGGTGTGGGGGGGAATTAAATAAAAGCTTAATGGGATGACAGTTCCCATTGTTCTCAAATTGCACCCAGATACAGTGGAAGCATTCCATTGCTGCAGCATGTGTTCAGTGGTTACAGTCATGGGCAACAGTAGAAAATCCTATGACAAATAGATGTTGATCACTTTTGAAAATCTCATCCCCTGTTTTTACAGAACACTTCTATACGGAGCTTCCTTTATGCTCTGCAGGGCTATATTCAAAGCAGGAATGTAATAGGAATGCAGTGTGTATAACATTTATATATCATTATCGTCATCATCATTATCATGATGTGTTATCTGTCTAGCAATCTGCTTGCAATATGAATAACAATTCTTCATATTGGTCATGTTTTTCCATGAAGCAGATAATTATTGCTGGCAGAGAAAGGCAGCTTGGATTTAAGAAGGCACCAGATGTTGTTAAAACTGCTTTTAACTCCTCTTTGTTGCTTCCTGGAGCTTGCAGCATACAGAGAAGTTGCAGTAAAGAACTGCTTCACCAAAACTGGTAGCCTAATCTCTTCAGCTGTTTCTGTTACTCTCAGCACCAGTGTCTGTGTTTACAAGCAAGCTAGTAAATCTAGTCCAGGTCCTCAGTATGGTCCACTGGCATCAGTCAAATATATTGATGGCAGCTAATATCTTCCTTGTTGACAAAAACCATGACTAGAATCCATACCAAAAGACATCTTAGCTTGAGGTGAAGAAGCATATATGTTTACTTGAAAACCAAATGTCTTTTATTTTAGCAAAATATTTTACACTGAGTTTTGGCATCAGAGGGCCAGGATTTGATACTGAATATCAGTTTCAGTATGAGTTATTGTGAATACATATATTTGAAACTGGTCGCCAGCTCCAGTTTCCTGCTTAAGAAACATTTTCCCCTGGCCCAAGACCTGCATTTTGTATGGGTTTGTTCACAAACCCATACATGTGTACCACCACGAGGTCCACAGTACATAACCGTAGTTACAACTTGAAAGCTCCTGAAGAGAAGTACTATCAAACATAGTTTTATCATAGGTCAACATAAAAAAGTTGGGGAGGGATGTTGGGAAGGAAATTGACGGGACCGAACTTTTTGTATGAGTATATTATTTATGGCAAGAACCATTATCAGTACTATTACTTAATAATTTATGGATGTCAAGTAGTATACCTCTTCGGTTATTTTTCTAGCTTCAAAATGTTTTGTTTTCTTTTTTGTTTGTTAGCTTTCCAACTTCTTTAAAAAATGAATGACAGTATTCATTGTCTTTTTCAAATGGTAATCTTCAGTTAGCTAAAGGATTTTTTGTTGTTTTAAAGAGAATTACACATTGCCTAATATCACAGTAAGTTTCTTTTAAAGATAATTTGTCTCTGACACTCCCTTTACAGACAATAAATTACATGAGTAGTTACTTCTGTGATATTTCAGTGGAAATATTCCCAGTCTACTGCTGTAAGACAACAAGGAATCAAGTATCTCATGTAGATTTCAAATTCTCCAAATTACGCAGGGATAAAGTACAAAAATGTCCAGAAGGTAATCATCCTGGGGAAAAATAAAATAAAATAAAAAGTAATAAAGTCAATTTTAACCTCATCAAACAACATAAAAGTCCTTCAAAGAAATCACTGCAGACATTCATTTGCATTGATAAAATATGTAGCTATCCAACTGAAAAAAAATGTTTTTGATTATAGATACCTACTTGTGTCCCAGTTGTATTTGTGAGCCAGATCCTCAGCCAAGATATGTCATGTCCTTATCTATCAACTGAACATTTTACTATCTGTAAGAGGAGAAAAGTTTAGTGCAAAGCATATCTGGAATGTTAAAACTATTAACATTTCATTATTTTTCATAATTAAAATGTCACATAAAATGTCTCATATCTAGATCCAATGATCTCCTTTTCTGAAATGCTATGCCTAGAAGAAAAAGTTAGAGGTTAAAATTAAATACAATTATGTGCCCCAGGAATAAAATGGATATACATTAAAAGTATAGTTAGGCTGTAAATTCACTTATGCTTTGAAAAATTATAAAGGAATATATAAAATGCAAATTAAGGGAGGAAATCTTATTTATCTTCCCTGTTTGTATGATAATTGGCTGCCTTTAATGAATTAATCTCATGCACAGACTCCTGCTAAATTAGACTATGTATAATGTACTGTCTTCAAGTAACTTCACATTCTCATTATGGCCTCCCTAATTTCTAAAGTAAAATTAATATAATTAGGGAGTGAATCAATACGTATTGATCTTGAGTTACTTTAACAGAACAAAAGAATAACAGATTAAAAGGAAGTGATTTTTTTTAGCATTGATTTTGTTAGCATGCTGAAACAACACTGATAAAGAATTAGATCTTAAAACATATTCCTTTCCTAAATAATATCCTCTAGTCATTTTATATTCTCTGAGAAACAAATATTTTTGCATTTTAAAGTTTGAAAGATAAAAGCAAACAAAACAAAAATATCTTTGCACCCCTGTATTTGGGCAACTATAGCATTGTTTTCTAATGGCAAAAGATATTGACTATATTTTCTTTTCATGAGATCAATTTCAGGCTGCAAATTATTTCATCAGACTTTGTTTCTTTTTCTTAGTGTAAATTAAAGGTGGATGGATGCTGGCAAACACTACCTCAATAAATCACTGGTAGTATACTTGGATATAATCAAGAATATGCAGTAAGGAATTTGAGGTTCATAATGAGAAATAATGGAAGCATTCACAGAAATCAAAGCAGCGATGCTGTTCTATATAACCACCAACTTATTTCATGTTGAAGAAAATGACATTTCCGAGCAGAAGAGAGTAAGTTCTTCCTATTGTATTCAGGAAGACATATTGCACTCTAATGGCTTTAAACTGACATTTATTAGTAAGGTGTGAAGGGAAAATAATAATGTGCTACCTCAACAGCTGAAGTCTGTATCCTAAAAGTCGCACCTGGGGATGGAAATGTCTCAGGTGGTTCCAGACTGAGGCTTGCATTGCTCTGCATTCCTCTGGAGTGTCCATAGGGCACCAGGCTTCTGCTGCAGGTAGACTTTATCCAAACTCATAAGAGCATGTTGATTGAAGTCAGGCATAGTTAATTTGCTTTTCACATCTTAAAGTCTCTGCAGAGCGTAAACCCTTTTTCCTAGCTCATATTTCATTTCTGTATTTCACAGAAGCTTTATGATATGTGAACAAATTCCCTTGCTGCATGTGATAAATCTAAATTGCTTTGTTTAAAAAGGTAATTAATTTAGAGTTTTTCTTTCAATTTTCACACCATATGAACATGAATAAAAGCTTTTCATGGTGGATAAATTTATGTACAGTGATTACCTAAATGAATGGCAGAAACAGCTGCACCTTAAATCTTTACACCGAATATTCTGATTTACTTGAAGCTAAATTGCAGGTTCAGGTTGCATCAGGCATTCATTTAAACATAATTTTAGAGAAACAATAGTAGTACATATAAGAAGTGTTATAAATATTGGAGGAAGAGCTTTTATGTTTTATTTGCAAATTTACACAACTTTTTGCACTGTATAACTTTGATTACCTAAAATGTGGTTTTGATGGAGGAAATGTTATTTCACTATTTAACGATATTCCACATTAAGTTTTTTGTCGATATAATTCTAATTCAATGTATTTTGTAACAATATGAAAGTAAGATATGCACAGCTTTCTATATGATTAGCTGTTGCCTAATATTAAATTTTGCCCTCGATAAAACAAGAATACTTTTAACACAAAATCTGAGTGAAGACAAAGTAGATGGAATGTAAGGACTACCATCAGTAAACATAATGTGTTGCTTGTGTGTGTGTTTTTCTAGTAAGACACAGACTCATTCTAAACAGGTAAAGCTACTAGTGACATCTTAATGTTTTTTATTGATAATTTTGGGGAGAAAATTCCTGTTACAGATAAAACAGCTACAGTTGTGTAACAATATGACATTTCCAGGAAAACTGAACTTTTTCTCTTCCTACATAATCATATTTAAGCTATTCTCTTCAGTTATTGATTACTCTCTTTCCACGTTAAGAGAGATGAGTATACCTTATTGAATAATAATCTTCAAATATTCTTAATATTGGACCCTATTTGAATAGTTTAAGATACAATGATAATTTTTTTTACCAGAAACAAATCTGTGCATCTGTGCTGAAGCAAAAATAATCTCATTCAGTCCTACTGGATAATTATTTTCATTTCAGTTTCATAGGGAACCTCAAGAAAAATTAGTATCAAGAGAAAGGCACCTCTTTCAGGAACAAACTGATCCTGGAGCTTGATGAATAACTGACACTTTTTGTTGGTGTTCAAGAAAAAGAAGTTGAATCTGGGGAATATCCCCTGAACTGGGATATTCCAGGTCAAGATATTCTATCCTATTCTATTTCTGATTATTTTATCAGGATAATTTTGGGTCTCATATGATGGTTGGTGGTTGTACAGAAAAGCACCGCTGCTTTGATTGTGTCACTGTGAATGTGTCCATTATCTCATGATAATTTTGGATTCATGTTCTCTCATACTGAAGTAAATGACACAGAGCAGTACATATCTCTGAGCTCACTGACTAGTAAGAAGCATTAAAGGGAAGTGAAGATTTTTGCATTTGAGTCCTTTTAGGAGAAACATTTTATAAATTCTTTATGGCAAATGAGAGAGACATGGAGGGAGAGAGGTAAAGAGAGAGAGAGATCATGGGAAATCTCCTCTGGCAGAACAGTCTTCTTGACATAAGTATTCCTACACTGAGACCTGAAAAGGGGAAACAGATCTTCCTGTGAGAAATGGAGAACTGTTCTTTATGGGCAGAGTTAACATCCAAGGTAAATGTCTAATAAGTAAAAGAGGTACAGATACTAGAGAAGCAATAGATTCATCAAAACAAACAAGCAGACTAAAAACAAACAAACAACAGCAAAAAAAAAATAAAAATAGAGTTTTCTGCAGAGCCATAAACTGAAGGAGAACTGGACTTGGTTCCTTGGATCTCACTGGTGAAGCTAAGATTGTTCAAAGCTGCTGGCTCCAGGAGTTCATCCATATTAATGCTAGGCTCAAATTAACCTTTAAAGTGCAAGACCTAGTAGTGACTAATTTCACTTTTGTGACCAAAAGATTAACACCTAATTCAAAAGAAATTTATTTTAATTTTCACTGGAAGAGACCAGCCAAATTCATGATTAGCTAAGGAAAATATCAATGAAATGAAGAAAAATGTTTCTTCTGGTGGTCATTCCTGTTCCTGATTCTAAGTCCTAACAAATGTAGGTGGGTAGAGAAACACGCAAAATAAGCAGTATCTAGGATCATAAGAATTAATGATAATTCCCTCACAGCTTACATGCAGCTTGGAGGTGGAAGGAACGAAGCTGCTAATCAAAGGAAAAGAAATAGAAAAAAAATGCAGATTTCAAAAAATTGGAAAATTATAAAGTGAAATTTTAAAGCCACAACAAATATTTTTTGATGAATGTTTTGACCAAAAAAAAAAAAAGAGAGAACTGGAAAAAAAATAAAATAATGAATTACAGAATACACACACACACAACACACACACACACACACACCAAAAAAAAAAAAAAAGAAAAAAAAAAAGAAAAAGAAAAGCTAGATCTCAGGAGAAATAAGACAGAAGAAAAGCCTTTTAACATACAGAAGTAGACAGGGAAGTGTAAATGGAGAAGCAGAAATGAGGTAAAAGGACCAAAAAATGGGAGACAATTGGTGTCCTCCTGGTGCCACAGAAACAGAGGGGTGTGTGTTTTGAACTCACAGGCACATGTGTATCCATTCTGTGAGTGTAAGTATGGAAAATCACTGGAAAGACTTCACTGAGCAGATTTGCTGGCAGCAACATATGTGAATAGTCATACAGCAGGATAGAAATCAGCAAAGCCAGAGTACTGTGAGATCTTCTGGGGGGAAACTTCTGTGGATATATTCTTTTCTCCTCTGTTAGAAGGAGGTAATCTTGGTCACATTTCCTGAAGAAGAAGGATTTATGAAACAGACTTGACATTTTAGGGAAAGGTTATCATCCTCATTTCCTTATTCATACCTGGACATATTTCCATTCAAGAGAACTGTTGAGAAGATGATATTGATCAGTAAGTTAATTTTAGTTTAAGCATAACACTTATATTTACTTTGGTACTTCAATAGTTCTTTTAGTTTACTTATAACATCCCTCACAGGATCCAGCAAGATATTTTTTTTAGTCATTGTTGTGAGCATTACTAGTCCATTGAAACAAAACAAAACAAAACGTAATGGCCATCACCTCTTAGACTGGAAGAGAAAGGATACACTTTAAAAATGTTGAATGAGATAAGGGGAAAGGGAATGCTCCTGACTATGGTGAGAATTGAATTAGGGAATCTAAAATGTATCTCAGACATGAAGCGCTGTACAAAATGGATTGTGTTCAGTGGATTTAAAGAAGTTTATTACTACCTCTCATGCAGAGTATATTATTTCAAAATCAGAATCTCAAATGAGAGTTGTTTAGAACTGTACTGCTACTTCAGGTAAGAAATAATTCAGATTTTCAAAACTTCACCTGTCCTAAGAGACATCAATATTTTTGACAGGAATGCTTCCATTCCTGCCAAAAAGCATGGACAAAGGTGTACCAGCAAAGGTAGTTAGAGACAGTCAAAGACCTTCACAGTTATAACAGTGAGGACTGTTAGGGATATTTCATGCTTAAACATTGGCGGGATTCTCACAAACAGAGTTCTCTGGTGTGTCTCAGCATGGCCTGGTGTAATAATTAGCAATTACCTTACCACATCATACCTTTGGAACAGTGCCAGCCATACCCTGTACAATTTTGCCAACATAACCTTAATACCCAATAAATATGAGTTGGAAAGGACAGGAGTTGACATAGAGAAAGTAGGGGTATACCATAAAATGAGCTTACAGTTAACTTCAGAAAGCTATGCTTTCTGAAGTTCATTTATACTGTAAATGAATGTCACTCTTACAAAAGAGATGGGCTAATAGCCAAGGTTTCATAAGAACATCTGTTTATGCATCATATGTGAAGTTCCTCACACAAGCCTGTCCAGCATTCCTCATTATTTCCCACAGGGCAATTGGGAGCCCTGGATATTTGTTGGCTCAAATTATTCATCACCTTGATTGCACATGACAAGGTTCCCCTCGGGTGCCATAATAGCATCTGAGTATGACACTAAGGTATTTAATGAAGGTATTAATTATTTCTTCTGCAATGCCTGAATGTTCTTATAACTATCACAGCAATATAATAATCTATCAAAAGTATTACTATATCCAAATAATAAATTCTGAGGAATGGTAATATTTCATGTGTGTTAATTGTAAAGCTAAGTTAAAGTTGAAATTACTGTTCAAAACTGCTATTATGAAGAAATTAAAAATTATATTAAAAATTAAAGCTTAATGGAAAATCAGAGTGTCCCTAGGAAAATGTGCACTTGGCCAAAACTGTGACTTTTATTGCAAAAGTATCCTTCCTACCAACTCTGCTGTGTGGCTTTGGAAAGAGCTCTCTCATTACAGTTACCAAGGATCTTATATTGCATTTCCAATTGTTTTGTAGAGCGCATCCAAATTTTCAGCTAGATTGTATGACAATAAAAACTGTATAATTTAAAATTTCTTTAGTAACACATTTCTTTAGTAAGAAGATTTATAGTCACTGTGGTTAAAATGCAAACATTCTTTTATTGGTTTATTTTCTAGTCCACATAAACTGTTTTAGTAGGACAAGAACAGACCAGTGTGAAAGTGCTTTTTTTTTTTTTTTTGGGGGGGGGGGGTCTTTCCTTCTGTCCTTCCTTAATGGTATGGGAAACTAAAAATTGCATTTGACAAGAAAAAGCAATAAACCACTTGGAGCAGCCAGTTTTCTCTTCCTATCTTCCCCAAAATCTTCAAAGTTATAGCAAATTTTAATACAGAACATCAAGTCTACATAGCCAAAGTCAAGAAAAGTCAAGAAATCCACAAAGTTTTCAACAACTACTGATTGTATTCTATAAATACTCCATTTGTAATCCTGTTTTCTTGTTAAATGTGAAGCTTAATAGATTATTGATTATGCTGTAAAATCTATACCATAAAATATACAAGATATGCGCAGTGGTAACATTGAGGTTGCTCTTGCAGCATTAAGTTTTATGTTTCCTGACTCTGTGGATTTTCACTACAACCTTAGACATTGCATTTTTATACTGATATTTCATGTAGCTCTTACTAAAATAAATTACACCTACCTTTAGCATTTACCGACAGACATATTTTCCTCTAGAAAAGTATGACAATGGTCTTTTCATTCAAAATTTGTTGTGACAGTCATGACAAACATATGGATAGTAACAGTCTTACCAGCAGGATGCTTATCTGTTTTACTAGTTCAGAAAGGTCTGATTGATGTGAAAGACCAAGGTCTCTCTAAAGATAATTTAGCCATTTCCATACAGTTTACGCTTGTGTTAGCTGTATCCTGCAAGGGGACTCCCAGGGGGATTTTCTCTGACCTTCCCTCTAAAAGGTAACACATAAGAGATTCCTAAAGGAACCATCATCTAACAAGACTAATGATAGCTTCCATGCTTATTATCATTCAGTGAGAGTGAAAGAGACTTTAAAAATGCAGTACCACATTCCTCCCTTGATGTTTCTCATGATCTATTAAGGTATTAGATGCCAGATAAATTAATCATTAAAAACTTACAGTTAAGTCTTTACAAATAATAACCAGGTGTACTTTGATTATTTTTTTATCTCACTTTATATATTTATATATTTATGTCATTAAGCACTAACCATAAAAGACAATTTGTGTTTTAATGAATAATGGCTAGCTAAAGTTCACAAAGGCCTGTAGTCTTCAGCATTTTAGTGTGCTAGAAAGTCAGGAGGATTACAGAAAACCATGCATCCTTTATTTCTGAAACAGCTCATGATTTGTCACTCAGCTATCCTTTCAAGCTATTTTGGTGAGTGTGAGCTATTGTGATGACTGTTTATAGCATATAACCTAACATTTGATTTATTTTTTCCTGATTAGTAATACATTGCTTAAAAGTTCCTCCAGTACAGAGTTACTGCAGAGAGTTTGCTTGGGAACTAATTTTTATTGAAGTTTTTCTTCCTTATCTTGTCAGCTTTTATATAATAAAAGACACAATCTCCATTTCTATTTAACCACTTGCCACCAAAATACAATTATTTACATTTTCCAATGTAATCCAGTTTATGTTTTTATAAAGAAAAATAAAATGCTTTCAGAAATGTGATTACTTGTTGAATTTCACTGCTGTCATAAAGCTCTATTTATTTCCTTCAAGATTTGTATTGAGTTAGTCCTATGGGGACCATGTGCCCACATCTCTCTGGTGACTACGTTGCTTTTAACAGATTTTAGGCCTTCACATTTTCAAACAGAAAATGATTGACCTGCATGGCTGTAGCTTAAGTTTCCTGAAGTAGTTCAGCTCCATTTCTAGATTCCTAGGTAGGCATGTATTTGCACTGAGTGGAAAATTCTTGATGTTTCTCCACTGAAATATAACAAGTATAGGTGTATTCAACAAAGTAATTACAAACATGATTTTAAATGATGAAACAGTATACCAAGAAAGATATACTTCTTCTGTCTTTATCCATATTCAGACAGATTGACAGATGCTTTGCTATGGAAAGCCTGCATCAGCCAATGACCTTGCAAGCCATGATGCACACTGGTCTGTGCACCAAAGCTCTCCACTCTTTCTCTCTAAATGGTGCAGAATGATACTATCCTAAATGGTAGTGGCAAAGCTCCTACTGACGTTGGTAGAGACAGTACTGAATACACATTACAGTCAGAGTATCTACATCTATGGTGTGACATGACATCTAATAGTAGTTTCTCTTTCTGAGAAGAGTGTTAATAAGGAGGCAGTCTGGCAAAACTTTAAAAGAAAATGGAGAAATCAAAGATGATTAGTGAAATGACCAATAATTAAATAATTGTAACTTTTTTCCCCCCATTATTTGAACAAGGTCTTGACTTTCATATATTCTTTGACAAGGTTGACGTTGTGTCTGGAGATAAGCCATACTCTGCCAAACAACTAGTAGCAATATCTTAGTATATTTTTGATATCTGAAATCTGAAAATAGTTAATGATGAAAAGTTAAAGTGATGGGCAATCCTGTTAGGGTAGGCTCCTGATCTATTCTCATTAAGATAACTTAATGCTTCACATTTCCACCGATTCTTTGGTATCTTTTGCTATTTGTTTCTAAGGCCTATAGCTTGTATCCTGTAATAGGGTTCCAGTACCTTTCTCAGTGTTACAGCAATGAAACAAATAGCTTACTAAAAATCCCTTTCCTAGAGAACATTCCCACCACTACAGTTAATTTGTTATACTAATAACATAAAATATGGGAAAAATGAATGAAAACAAACAAAAAAAAGTTCTGTTAGTTAGAAAACCTCTTCCTAATGTATGCAAGACAATGCAGAAATGTTTGACTCCCAATTTTGTGTGCTGACTAACACAGAATATACCTGAATGTTAACAATTGTTTTAGGTAAATCAGTTTTCACAGTAGCTTTCTAAGAATTTTCTAAGAATTCTGAGAATCTATGGGAGTATCCATGTAAATATTTGAAAATATATTTGCACAAAATATTGTGAGTCATTTAGCCATCTCTTTTATTGACACTTGAACAAAGAAAATGAGATGTGAAATCGCTTCATAGGAGAGCTGTCCTCAAGACTCTCACTTAGTGGAAGAGATAAGACTCCAACAATTGTTATAGACATTCCTCTCCTTTCTTCTAATACATTAATTTAGACATCAAGATGAAGTGCCTTTTTTGCCACTGAAAATGTGTGTTATACAATGCAAACTGTTAATAATGACATTTACACACACATTAGTAGAATTCAAGTACTTGTATGACATACATTCCTTAAAGTTCAGATACCTATTCTAGTATTGGTTAGTAATAGGACTGAGGTATTTTTATATTTTTATATTGTTAAATGATATAACAAAAACTAGGAATTGTACAGTCATTTTATCAAAACAGTCCTCACCTGACAAATCTATGAGACAAGAAAGATGACACGGTGAAAGACCAAACTGCACTTAAAATTTTAAGAGTCCCCATAAAAAATAATAATAATAATGAAATAAAGTAATAATAGCCAAAACCATGGGAAACCATAAATAATGCCATCCTCTCTTGCCTTTTGATGGATTTTTCCAAAGCCAAAACACAGCTTTGTCCCATCTCTGCATGTTTGCCTCATTAGGATTTTGGTTTATGGGCACCAATGAAGATCATCAAGCAGAGGTCAGATGTTAGGCAGGATAAATCACTCTTTGACAGTTCCTTTTCTTCTGTCCAGTGGTGGAAAGTTATAAAAATAGAAGCCTTAATTTGATCAGAATTTTTCTGACCAAGAAAGAAAAATTCTGTTCAGTGGAAAAGAATACCCATAGAGTATTGTTCTCCTAATTTCCTTCAAGCTGAATTAAGCTGGTGAGCACCAGTCTGGCTTGACTATTATTCTGGTAGATGAAATAAAACTTTTGGCTGTGTTTTCCTTCATAGGGAAGGATGGACTGTAGCTCTAAATGTATCAGAGATTATCATTTAGAGTTCTTACACATTGTCTCTTCAGGCTGGGTACAGTAGTGAGATGGCCCTAGAAACAGTCATGCAGTACAGTTAGTAGAGATGGAAATAAGCTGTGGGGTATTTCACATATGTAAAAGCTAAGTGTTATTCTTTAACCAGAGTTTGATGAGGAGGAGAGCACTGCACATCCAACAGTTTTCATATGTTATCTCTACATAATTATTCTGTGCATTGAGTAATTATTATTATTATTATTTGTAAGCATTTTTCCCTTTCAAACATTTCTCATTTAATTCCTAAGTATCCTGTTGAAGGCTATAAATGCTATAAATGTAGAAATGAGTGATCGCCTATAGACTAATAGAGCAAATAAAGTAAAGCAATAAAGAATCCAACATGACTTGCTGGTATAAGGCAAATGTTTTATTACAGGAATTAAAAAGGTGTAGTTTAGCAGAGATATGGAATCTAGAGTGTGGAAATGATAGTGGTATAGAACACTGTCATAGGAAAAGAATGTTATACAAATAAAGGAGAGCAAGGAAGTGATGGAAAAGAACATCAGAGAACCATTCTCTTGCTCTGTGGCCTGGCTGTTTCTAAGCATAATAAAAATGAGAGATATGAGGGTAATAAAATTCATGCTAGACACATCTCTAAAAAGGGAACCGACCAAAGAATAAAAAAAAAAGCACTTTCCTCACATATGTTTTAAATTTCCCAGAGTGTATTCACCTCCAGTAGCAAAGTACAAAGGTACCAGTGGCCCCTGCCTAATTTAAGATATAGGAAGCTCAGATGAAGAGCAACATATGCATGGAACAAAAACTTTAGTATTGTTCTGAGGGACATTTTTTTCTCCCTGTTCATTTTACAAATGCCTGCATTATCACAAAATACTGTGAAGAGTTGAGGAAGGGATTCATTCTTCACGTCTGCAGCAACGGTAATCTCAAGACTTGTGGATATCATTCTTAGCTTCATCAAAGGCTTTATATCAGGTAACTGTGCAATGATTTCTTCATTTTCTAAAAAGTCTATCCTCATGTAGTTGCTGTGAAGCATTATGATTTGACTTGAGTGTCAACACTACTGAAAATCACTGAGTGGCAAATGTTACTACTCAGCAGAAAATAAAGCTATTTTTCCCCAAAATCTACATGTGATCTCTGATGTACCGTACCGAAGCTTGATACTCATTGACAAGAAAAATAAATGTTGATTAACTGTTTTTTGAGTGTCCTTTTTGAAGAGTTTGTATGTGTGTAAGAGGAGGTGTATAGGGAAGAGTCCCTGGTGTGGAAGGAGCAGCCCCTCAGCCTCAGGAAGTTATGCAGCATCTCTTCCACATGTCAATGATGGAAGGATGCTGAGCCTCAACCTCAAATTTCAGCCTCAAATTTCAGGTCTCAACCATGCCTTGACCACACCTCCTGTCCCTGCTTTACTTCTCCAAGAAAACTTTACAACACAACTCAGTAATGGGAGGAATGCTAGAGATCAAAGGAGTACTGAAAATGTATGGGAATAGCAAGAGAATTACCATGGATAATCAAAAAAAAAAAAAAAAAAAAAAAAAAAAAAGAGAGAGAGAGAGTGAGAGAGAGAAAAAAAAGGACAGACAACCTGGAATGTATTAACTAAATCATCTAAATCATCAGTGGAACTAGCAAACTGAAAATATAGCAGTTTCATAAAGGTCTTGCTGCAGATAATAGTACCTACAACCCATTTTTCCCCATGGAATAGAGTCTCAGTCCAAGGCCAAGGATCTTCCCACATTAGGGTGTAGTTTTATAATAACTTGGCAGCAAAACTGAAGAGTAACTTCCCCCGTCTGGCTGCTTGTTTCTGTGTCTGTGTTGCAGCTTGCCACCCACTCAGCTATGCAGACTTGCTTTTTAACCCTGTTTCTGTACAGCCACTAGGACAACTACAGAGGAACATATGAGCATTAGGAAATGACAGCAGAGGAATGGGAATGAACAGTTATGGGAGAGTGGGGAGGCGGGATGGGAGGGGGGAAGCAAGTCTGCTGCTAAATCTGATAGATCTTCTACAAGCTCTTCTGGTGAGGGAAATGTAGCTCTAGTATTAGTTACAACTGCAGAAGGCTTATTCATGAAGAGTTCAGTCTTAAACTGAATTTTATTATATTTCTCACATCTATTTCTTGAGGAGATGGGAACCCATACGAAAGGCCTCTCCAAGGCTGTGAGAACAATGATTAGAAAGCTGCAGTTAACCTTCAAAAATGAACATACAAAAATGGGAATCCTTGTAGGTTATCAGAGCACTCCCTCTTGGCCAGCATTTCCCAGAGGAAATCTAGAAAGCATCAAAGTAGATTTCCTTTGTCCTGAAACTGAAAATTTTTGTTATAGTCCTGTAGTTTAATTTTGAAAACAGCATATTTGGATTCAGAAATATTGTAGCATTCCATGGAACTTACACTACAGTTGCCTTGTGCATCTAAGTTTTCCTATATCCCCTGTTGAGAATCACACACTGATATCCATAAGTCACCATGTATGCCTTTAAAATATCTGTCACAGTGCGAGAGAACAGAGAATAAAACCTGTCTACAAGAGAGGAGAGCAGCATTTGGCACCCAGCACTGAAATCACATGAGGAACTGGACAAGAGTTCAGTAAAAAGGAGTCTTTTTTTTTTTTTTTTTTTTTCAGAAAGAACATGCTTTTCACAGCAGAATAACAGAATTGTACACCACTAACATGTTAACTTAGCAGGCATGAAGTTTAAAAAAGACCTTTAAAGTTATTAGACATTTAAAAAATATATATTTCCAATAAGCTAGGTGTCTGAATAATTTTGAGAATGGGGATGGAGTGCTGCTATCTCTTCTGTGGCTTTCTACTGCTGTTGAACTTAGAGGTGGTGGTGGGAAGAGTTACTGACAAAATAATTTAAAATTATGTGTTCTGACACCCATCATTTGTATGGGTTCAATGAGAGACTACTATGCACGAGTTCCTCATTTGTCCGTCCTTCCTTCCTTCCTTCCTTCCTTCCTTCCTTCCTTCCTTCCTTCCTTCCTTTTCTCTCACTGTCAATTTTTTCCCTCAGAGCTACAAATAATTTCCAGGAAACAATCAAATCCTGTTCACACTGAAGTCAGAGGCAAAAAAAAAATTAAAATGTTCTGATGCCAGCAAAATCAGAAAGAAGTCATTTTGGAACTATCTGTAAGAATACAATTAATAACAAATAATTTAGAAATCCTTCCCTCAAATAAAAAATATCAAGTGCATTTGACCATCTGGAAAGCTTGAGGCAACTAACATGTAGCTCTTAAGCCAGAAACATCAGACAAAAGTTAAAGGTCTCAAATGAAATGTTTTTGTAGAGACTGTTAACTCAAAAACATTTCCAGCTTTGGAAGAAATATTTCTCTTTGCCCTCGGTAAAAATGCAGGAGTTTTGAAAAACAACAACAAATAGTTTCAAAACCAAGAACTGGTGGTGCTGAAGTTCCTGCATATCCAACATGAAACTTATTAATGTCTGCTGAGCACATAATTGTACAGAACAATATGCAACAAACAGACCTCCAAGTATGCCTATTTGGGCACATGAAAACAAGGATAGTAAAAAATCACAAGTTAAAGAAAAAAAATGGTAAAAGAGGATTTTAAGTCAAAGTTAACAGAATTGTCAGCAACTGTAGCTCTTAACAGTTTAAACTATCAGGAAGAAGCTCTTGAGTTCCTTTATTGAATAGAGAGCTTATTAAGGGGGACAAGTACCAAAAGAAGCTCCTCCAGTTATGCAGCCCTGAGTCATTTCACCCACAGGGTGGGAACTAGTCACATTGAAACAGATGTCTCTGTGTGTAGTGGGTTTACATGGCAAGGTTTTGGTAGCAGGGGGCCATAGGGGTGGTTTCTGTGAGAAGGATCTAGAAGCTGCCCCATGTTTGGTAAGGGCCCCATTGTTTTCCAGAGCTGAGCCAATAAGCAATGTTGTTTTGAGCCTCTGTGAGAGCATATTTAAGACAGGGAAAAAAAAACACTGCGCCACACAGCAGCTGGGAGAGAGAGAGGAGTGAGGAACGGCCTTGCAGGCGCCAAGGTCAGTGAAGAAGGAGGGGGAGAGGTGCTCCAGGCGCCAGAGCAGAAGTCCCCTGCAGCCTGTGGTGAGGACCATGGTGAAGCAGGATGTCCCCCGGCAGCCCATGGAGTACCACGGTGGAGCAGGGTTCCACGCTGCAGCCCATGGAGGAGACCACGGTGTAGTAGGTGGACCTGCACCGACGGAGGCTGCCGCCTGTGGAAGACCCCTGCCAGAGCAGATTCCTGGCTGGACCTGTAGCCCGTGGAGAGGAGACCACGCAGGAGCAGGTGATCTGGCAGGAGCTGCTGCCTGTGGGGGATCCAGGTTGGAGCAGTTTTCTCCTGAGGGATGGACCCCGTGGTACGGACCCATATCTGGAGCAGTTCTGGAAGAGCTGCTGCCTGTGGGAAGCCCACTTCGGATCAATTCATCAAGGACTGTATCCCGTGGGTGGGACCCCACAGCACAGGGGACGAGAGTGAGTGAGAAGGAGCAGCAGAGAAGAAGTGCTGTAGACTGTCTATAACCCTCATTCCCCCGTTCCCCTGCGCCGCTCAGGGGGAGGAGGTAGAAGAGGGTGGATGGGGGGGGGGGGAAGGTGCTTTTGGTTTCTTTCCTTTGTATCTCACTTCTCTAGCTTGTTAGTAATAAGCAATAAATCTTACTATCTCCTTATGCCGAGTCTGTTTTGCCCGTTACAATAATTACTGCGTGATTTTCTCATCCTTATCTCAACCTTTGAGCCCTTTTCACATATTTTCTCCCCATTCCTCTTTGAGGAGGGGGAGTGAGAGAGCGGCTGTGGTGGAGCTTGGCTGCCCACTCGAGCGGAACCACGACACTGTGCATACAAGAAGCAGGGGAAATGCTGTGGAAGTAGGAAGAGCAGTGGAGACATGCAGTTACCAAAGCACAGCCTCTGTGGCACTAAGGAAAGCTTATGGGCTAAGTGCTGGCTTGAAAGGAGCCCAAAACTGCAAACACAGAAAATGGTTCTTGCTGTCTTGAGGGAAATAGCACTGTGTTCCTTTGGAAACAAACAGGATGACATCCTGTTTGACTGCTGACTCAGTTTTTCCTCCCAGTGAGCACAACCCACAGGATCCTGAGTTTTGGATAAAGACTAGGTAGAACTATTTAAATTAACTAATATTAACGTTCTTTGATGTTAATCGTAGATTCCCATTCCCATAGTGTCCCATTCAACTGCCTGTTTATATGAGACTTCTTCCTCAAGCTCAGTGAAACATATCACCATAATAATATTTATTTAAGTCTTTCTGTTGCTTTTTCTTACATGTCAGTATGTCCCAAATAAGATGTTATGATGCTTCTTCTTCATGGCTCAAGATGAAAAGGGATTAAATATCAATTCATACATCTTAAGATACAATGTTTTTGTTGCATTTATAACAGTAGATAGCAGTGGTGTGCCAGCATGTGTTAACAATTACCAGATGATTCATTTTAACAGCAGCTTCCCTGTAAAGGCTTCAATATTTCTGAGCACAAGGACTGTGTCATTTGGCTAATCTGCTTATTTTATTGTCCAAACCAATGCTGCCCGTTCTTTGAATTTCATGTTTGCATTCAGAATACTTTTGACTGCAGGTTTGGGAAGTACCAAATGCTTGCCCATCTGGGAAGGACAGTTTAATCCCCCAAATAGACTTGCTGACATGAAAACAATATATTTCGAATCATTGTCAGCTATGGGTTGGTCCTTTGCACATGGCATTTCAGGCATGGGGCATGGGAAATAGACTTTTATTATCCGTATGCCCTATTTGTAGAAATGAAAGTAGTTAGTAAAACCTATTACTCAAATTTTGTCTATGTATTGTTATTTTACTTTTGCTTTTCACACAGTAACTTTCTACTGGCCAACAGGATCCTTAAGTAGCTTTTTGCCATCACAGCTGCTGATATTAAGCTACATACTGCAATGCTGAATCCAGCCTGTCCTGAAGGGAGTGATATATAGGCTCATATCCGACAACAACTGAAAATAAATACAGGGCTGTATAACCACACAGAGCAGGAGGTTGCCTCAGGCAGCAAAATATAATGGGCTGCAAAACTTTAAGAGACTGTTTACACACTGGCAACCTTTTGTGCTGCCCCAGTACAGACCATTTCACCCAGATAAAATTACACTGAAGTACGTAGTCATATACATGTATAGCTGTAGGGAGTGTGAGATGTCCTTCAGCTACATGCCCTGCTTTCCTTAATGCATTTAACTGCTTCTGCAACTTCTCCTAAGAGGTAACACTTTCCAATTGCCTTGGGTAGAGGTAATCACATATTTTTTCCAGGTGGGGGCTATGCTGGTTCTTTGCTGCAAGCAGAAAGACCACATATAGACTGTTTAGAATGGAGTAAATTACAGCTGCCCCTAACTAATATGAGAACTTGTGTTACAAATCCACATTCCCACCTCAGCTTGATCCAAGCAAGTCTACTAGAACCAACACATCAGATCCAAGCAAGTCTGTTAAAACCAACACATCATATGGGATCTTACTGGAGTGGTCTTATGCACCAGTATGCCCTCAGTTGTGGCTAGCCCTTGTGGCCAGAAGAAGCTTTAGGACCTAGAAAATCTGATGCTATTGATATAAATGAACAGCATTAAGTCTGAGATCAGATAATTGCTTAATGCCAGCTGTGTAGAATGAACTGCTGCTAGAACAGGAGCTGTCCTAATCTAAAAGTCTTAATAAAATTGTGTCCATTTGATTTGGAGATGGATGCCTTCATCTTCAATGTCTATAACATGCCTTGCTGTCTGTACATTTTCATCAGTACTTTCAACAATGTATCTTGTAGAGTTGTTTGACTATTGCAGTCAGTGTATCTAAAATCTAACAAATGAAGAAAATAGCATCGTAAAGCTTAATTTATAGAGCAATAAATCTCTAGAATTACTAATTATAGAGTCTTATCTCATAGTCTTTATTTTGGAGTAAAGAAGTACATTTAAATCTACAGCTATCTGATTAATAGTAATTTTAACCTTCCCATTCTTTCCTTTCCCTCTATCCCATGCTCTTTCTGTAGAAGGATCCTTAATTTGCAATTAGTTCAGCCTTTTCATTCAAATTTGCTTTACCTCAAAGGGTGAACAGGTGAAAGGTAAGGTTGACTTTGAAAAAGAACCACTTATCTAACACATAGTCAAGATTTTAATTTCCAGTGCACAGAAACCTTGCAGTTTTCTGAATAAAATGAAAAGGCATTTCTACAAGAACAAAATTAAAGAGAGCTTTATGAATGAGACAAAACTTCTCCATTGGTATTTGGTTAAAGTTTACATGATCTTATCCAGCTTCGATTGTGCATTTTTATTGTGTGTGCTGATTTTCTGCAAACATTAGAGAAATTCAATTGGAATGATATAAATATACAACCAATTTCAAAAAGATTCCTGCTTCCTGCCAGGCAGAGAAGGACCTGGGAGTGATGGTGGACAGTCGGCTGAATATGAGCCAGCAGTGTGCTCAGGTGGCCAAGAAGGCCAACGGCATCCTGGCTTGTATCAGAAACAGTGTGACCAGCAGGGCTAGGGAGGTGATCGTCCCCCTGTACTCGGCTCTGGTGAGGCCGCACCTCGAGTACTGTGTTCAGTTTTGGGCCCCTCGCTACAAGAAGGACATCGAGGTGCTTGAGCGGGTCCAAAGAAGGGCGACGAAGCTGGTGAGGGGCCTGGAGAGCAAGTCCTATGAGGAGCGGCTGAAGGAGCTGGGCTTGTTCAGCCTAGAGAAGAGGAGGCTCAGGGGTGACCTTATTGCTCTGTATAAGTACATTAAAGGAGGCTGTAGCGAGGTGGGGGTTGGCCTGTTCTCCCATGTGCCTGGTGACCGGACAAGGGGGAATGGGCTAAAGTTACGCCAGGGGAGTTTTAGGTTAGATGTTAGGAAGAATTTCTTTACTGAAAGGGTTGTTAGGCACTGGAACAGGCTGCCCAGGGAGGTGGTGGAGTCACCATCCCTGGAAGTCTTCAAAAGACGTTTAGATGTAGAGCTTAGGGATATGGTTTAGTGGGTACTGTTAGTGTTAGGTTAGAGGTTGGACTCGATGATCTTGAGGTCTCTTCCAACCTAGAAATTCTGTGATTCTGTGATTAAGATATGTATAATTACAGACAGAAACAAACCTCTACATTCACATACAGCAATAGTTTGTGCTGGAAACTCTAGGGGTCTCATTCAATCAGTGAAAAAAAAATTGTTCTATTCCAAGTAACCAAGAGTACTTAAGTTTTGAACACTTGCATACGTATGTATTGACACAGACAGAATGTGTGAGTGGAAATTTACCTATGTAAACATGCTTTATTAATGTAAAACATAACTGGACTTTAATATTTATTCTGCAACTGAAAAAAAAACACATTCATAATTTCTTTAAAGGCATGGATTCTTCAAATTGACACTAAAAAGGTTAGGTGTGAAGGAAAAAAAAAAAACAAAAAAAAAAAAAACAATGTCTGAATCAACTTACATACGGAGGAGACGAGCAGAGACATAAAATAGGTGTGAAAAAGCCTTTCCTTACTTCAAGTCATCAGCTTGCTGTAGTGATCTAGGACTATACAACCACATCCTTCACTTTATATTTAGTGATGCTATAACTTTGATTATTTTCTTTGTCATTTCTTAAACTCCTCAAGGCAGTTATAAAAATTCACGTTTTGCATGCTCCTAGATTCTTAAGGTTCAGAAAATCTTTAAAATGCTTCACTGCCTGAGATCTGCAAGGCATCATGGAAGACATCAGATTAAGGAAGAGAATCAAGGAAGAAAAAAAAAAAAAAAAAAAAGTGAAAAGAAACAGGATTGAAAAAAACCTCCACCAGCTATTAACAGAGTATAATTTTTAAATCATGTAATGTACATGTTTTATTTATTTCAGCATGATATAATATAAAAGGTGTGATTTATCTTCAAATATATGGAAGTGTATAAGTAAAATTAATCAAAAAGTAAAATTTAACAACCTGTAGGTTATTAAATAGGTTGTGATTATTAGTATACTATTTTTCAAAGGTTTTCAAGAATCTGGAGAGAAAGATTTAAAAAATAATAATAAGGGATACTAGTTTTAATTAGAAAGCATTAATCAGTATGCAATTATTTGATATGTTAAATCAGAATATTTCTACATTATTCTGTTTTTCAGTTTCATGCAGATGTGCCAAATGTTTGAACAAGGGACATCAAAAGAAACTAATAAATGTTTCTTCTGATAATTCTGATAAAAATATAAACTGACACAAAACTGAAAAACCAGAGAAGAATGTGATGCTCCTTGAAAGGAATCTTGAATCAAATACTTTAACTGAACAAAATGTAGATAACAGAAGAATTAGCACCAAGTAAGAAGTTATCTTGGGAAAGATAATATGAATTCAAATGTTTCCTTTTTTTTATAGCTTTAAGTTTTTGCAGCACAAGTAACACAATGTAATAATGGCGTACTTTGAATAAGTAAAGATATATTATTAACAAGCACCTTTTTTGCCTGGTAATTTTAATGCATTAAGTGTATATATATAAAATTGTAGAGCATTGTAAAAACTTATGCCACTCTCAGAAAAGTAACTGAGCACAGCATCCAACTCCAACTCAGCTCAGCCTTTTATAAAGGCTCTCCCAACAGACATCATCAAATGATTCCACCTGTCTTCATTATTGTAGTAATAGCAACAAATGCTACTGGGACAAATCAGCATTCATTGACATCATTGATCTGACATGCTGAATTATAACTTAAGTTACAGTTAAATTCCCTGCACGTGGTAAAATGGAAATCCCATTGCAGGGATTAACATCTCAGTATTACTGAGCAGAATAAAAATGATAGGCAACAGGTACATATAAACTTCTGTAATGTTTCTCAGTTCTTAAATCCAAAGAGTTTAAGAGTTGTAAAATCATATCTTGGCTCCTACTTAGCCTCTTCTCTCTCAGCTAGACTATTTTACTTATTCTTCAATGTTATGCTGATAACTTCTCACGTAGTTTCTTCTTATGAGTCTTGAACAAATTGCATAAGGGCTTTTCTCCCCCTTCCTAACAGACTTTTCCCCTGGTATTTGAAGTACAATTTCACTTGCTATCTGCTCTCATATTTCATTAGAAGTTACATTTGAACTAAGAATTTTCTGTGTTGATTCACAAGATTAAAAAAAAAAAAAAAAAAAAAAAAAAAGAGAGAGAGGAAGAAGGACACAGAGAGAGAGCTTTTGCATAATCTTTTGTATTTAATAAGAAATGAAATGCGTGCATGATTTCACTTAACTTTGGCCTCAACTTAGTGCAACTGCTTCATGTTGGGTATTTGCCAACCATGATAAGAGTGAGGGAGCCTCAGTTTGAGTGGCATCAGGGATGAACGTGAGCACAACTGCTCTAAATTCAATGAACTCTCTCCAAATTAGATTTCACAGGTTGAAAGTAACCCCAAAGTAAAATGCTCAAGCCATACTGGAATGATATTTTCAGATTATTTCTTATTTTCTAAATTTACAAGGAAAAAAATTAATGAGGAAAACTGAATAACTAATGGGAAAATTAGACTCTCCAAGGGCAACATGTATTTTGTTTTGCTTTTCCTTTATTTAAATATAGAGATTTCCCTGAACTTCTTAAAGGTAAAATTTTGGTGAGCAGATTTCTGCTTCATGTGCCTTCCTAATCCCGCCTAGTTTAGAAACTTACACAGACAAGCATATATCCATATAAACACAAACACATCTAACAATGAAAGCTCTTAAATTTTCCTGTTATATGACTCCAGTTCTCTGTTTTCAGAGAGAATTTCCCCTCAGACTTAGCTTTGGGATAAATAAACAGTGTTAAAGATGCTCTGATTCTACTCATTCCAATATAATAAAAATAATATCTCATTATTTTCTTTAGAGTTTGGTAAATGGATCCAGATCATAGACTCTGTAAGTCTTAGGCTCTGTAAGTCTTTCCCTTTGGTGACCTCTTGCATTTTTATTTTTATTTTATTTTTATTTTTTATTTTTTTACTTATATTAGCTTATGTTTTTTTTCTCTCTTTCCATTTGTTTTACCTTTTCTTTCCCTCCTTTCATTCAATTTGCAATGGGAAAAGAGCACACATCAGCAAAGCCTTTCATATTACCTTTTCAAATTCTTTCCAACAAAGCCCTCCAATTATTTTTTTCCCCTTTGGATATATATTACAGTTTCAAAACTAATTTCTTTCTGGATATCAATGTTTAAAATGCCTAAACTGATACCACATTAAATATTAAATTCATGTATTAAGTTATGGTGGAAAAATTTTACCCAAAATTAATTTTACAGTTAATTAGTTTACAAAAATGTATATAAAATCAATAGTGTGTCACAATATGCCTATGTAATACTCTCTTTAGAATTTTATTTTAATCACAGCAGGATGAGTATAATCCCTAAGAAATAAAAAATAAATAAATAAATATTAAGAAAAGAAGTATCTTAGAGAAAATCAGCAGGCATGACAAACCTAGAGACCAAAAAAAAAAAGTGAACCATTATAAAATACAGACCATAGGGTGAATTACAACAACATGAAGAACAATTAATCTCTCATATTACAGACACCTATATCAAGATGTAGTGAACTTGTATTTCCATATGTTGTTTTTTCCTTACTAACTCTAAGAAGAACCTAGAACTACATCACATTCAGTGCCCAAGCTTTAAATGGCTAAAGGTAAAGGAAAAAAAATCCAGTCTAACAGTTTTTTTTAAAAGAAACCGAGTATGTTCCCACTTCTACAATTATTACAGAATACATTTAAATGATTCAAGTATAGTTTTTGTTCTTGTTTTTTTGTTTGTTTGTTTTATAGGAACCAGATGATCTTAGCACTTTCAATTCCCAATAAAGTAAATGAGAGAATTTAGTCTTGGGTGTGAAATATATGGCTACCTTTTAACATATTTATAGTTTTGCACAAGTCAAAAAAGTGTTTTTGTAGTGGGGAGAGTGGGGGCAAGACATTGTAGAATCAAAAATCTGGAAAATCAGAATAAACGGTATGGTCAATGTTGTACTCAAACGCAACAGAAAAATACATCAATGCAACAATCTACCTTTACAAGGCAGCATAGAAAAAGGAATTTGTAAACAAAACTTAAGACTGACACGGTAAAAAATATAGTTCAAGCAAACGAATTCAGAAGTGGAGGATAGTGGTGATTCATTTGCATAAAGTTAAATCTAAATAAGAAGCATTAATGAGCCTCAAAACATCAACATTTATAAAAAAAAAATATACAAGTATTTATACTGTAAATGCAGAAGAAAAGAAAAATACACATAATAATAAGAAAAGAGTGCTCAATGTTCTGTACCTTACCTTATTAACAGAAAAATTTAAATTTAGAGACATCCAGTTTGAAAAAATTAAAGCTTATCTTTGTAGAGTTAAACAGGCAAGGAACACAGGAGGAAATCCTGGTAACATCCATACAGTATTTGTATACAAATGAAAAAGTATACTATTAAGGCAGAAAGAGTCAATGAAAGGCCAAATGTAAATTGAGAAGCTGAGGACTGTAATCTAAACCCCTGGAGATGTCTTCACAACAGATTCTGCATGGAAGATGAAGGGATAGCCTCAAACTATATCAACATATTGTTTGTTAATTGGCTGCCATGTGTGGCAAAATCTTTTTATATTAATCCCATAGCAGATGTTGGTGAATATTCAGTGTAAAATAGAGAAGTCCATGTTAGCATTCCTAGAGCTGTGATTATAGCCCATAGAATCATGGCTATAAATGGCCTCTTGGGATGATCTGTGTATAAAAGAAAAACTCCAGATTGAGAAAATAAATCATGATCAAATATTATATAATTTACACCGTTTGCTAACTAAGAGAGAGCGTTAGTCCATTAGTCCATGTAAATAGAAGAACAAATGAATGAAAATGATAGCCAGGGGCATTTGAGCATTCAGCTTAGTTTTGTATTTGATGTGATCAATACTATGCAAAAAATTCTTCTTGTCTTTTGTCTTTGGGTCCTTGTATCTAGTAAAGATGATATGAAGGCAGAAAACAGCACTGCACCATAATAGTAGTGATTTATCAGCTACCCTAGACCAGCTACAAAGCTATGCCCTTACCTCTGCTCCAGCAAACCGAGCAGCTGCCATTCCCACAGCCAACACAAATAACTGCTGCTACAACAGGCAACAAAAACAATGCTGTGGCACCTGCTACCCTGACCAGACATGGCAATGGTAGGCTATCATTCAAGCCAGTGGCAATAGGGCCACATAAACCCAAACACATTCCCTTGCGAGCTCAGCTGCTGTCCTATCTGAGCACAAGCACAAGCCTGCCAACTAGGTTTCCTCACTCAGTTGCAGCTCTCAGGCAGTATCAGTCTGGTATCTTCCTACTGGAAAGGAGAAAGAAAGAGCAAACAGGGTTGCTTACCCATGTGACAGAGAGCAACTCCCAGGACTTTAGCGGGACTCTGTCAAATTACACTAGCTGAGCTCCTTGTTTTCAGGTCATACCATGCTGTTGTGAAATAAGCCTCTGTCAGGCTTTTCAGGTCTGTAAGGACATCACATTTACAACTGTTCAGCTTATCGTTCCTTAGCCAGTTTAATGTCTCTCCTTATTATTTCTTATGGAAACAAGAGAGTATGACTACAGACAATTTACCCTAGATTCTGAAATATTATTGATTTCTCAGCATCAGAGGACGCTCAGTGCAACTCTCTGGAGAACAATTAACTCTGTCCTGAGTCCAAATTTAGTCCTAGGAATTACAAAAATCCTATATAATGAAGACAACTACATTCTTTCTGTTCTTACTGGTATGTGGAAATAACACAAAAATAATTTTACATCAAATAAAATAACATCTAACTCATCTTGATTTTCCAAAAGGCACAACAATCTCCAAAAGAAAGTTCAGAATTTAAACTTCCCACTTAAAATCTTCAGATTGATTCACCCACTTTTCCTCAAACATAACATGGCTTTAGGTCTCTGGAGGACCTACAGAGGGAATTCATTTAAAAGAAAACTGGTAAGATGATAATAATATTTTTATTGTTGAATCTTGTGCATTGTAAATCAGAGTGATTAGCATTACTGTATTTTGAATGTGGCAAAATGATTCAGGACTTCAGAAGAATAAAATCTAAGAATAAGCAAAATCTTGACTTTCATGAAGTTTGTCTATCAAAACTTTCAAAGAACTAAAAAGGAACTTGAAAGCACTTGAAATATAAACTTACTAAACCAATTGCTTTGTCACAGATTGCTTTGTCAACATTTTATTTATTTATTTATTTATTTTAAGAAGAAAAAACTGACAAGCTGAATACGGATTCCCGCTGAGATGGGCTTGAACTCCTGCCATCTTACCTGGCATATGAACAGAGGGGTCTGGTATTTCTGGCTCCCTGTCACAAAGCCAAGCATGTGGGTACCTGAGGATCCTGGTTACCACACTGCGAAGCCAAGTCTTTATTGTACTGGAAACTCTAACTGAGAAACTCGAACTGAGAAAAAAAAATTCAAAACTAAGTATTTTGGTTGTGCAAATACCAATCTTGTTTTCATTTTCTTCTCCATGGTAAATTTCTAAGTAGAACTTATTTCTAAACTTAGGTGAAAGGGTTTTTTTGGTTTTCGTTTTTTTTCCCTCAAGAATCTTCAATCAAATACAGTCTTTGTCTTTTGACCAAGACTTTTAAGAGCTGGTTCCAGAACATATCATGGAAAAGGAGAATTCCAAGCTGTTGAAAGGGTTGATACACTCTAGGAGGTGGATTTTGTGGATGCTGAACTGTTCTCTTGAAAGTGCTTAAGATTTGTAGTAATCTTTATGCTACAGATTACTGTCGTCTTCATGCTAGATTTTCCAGCAGCTGAGAGCTTGATTCTAATGTTCAGGTCTGCAGAACTCAGTTGAGATATTTTGACACCCGCAAAATGTACCCGCTTAAAATAGGTGAGGCAGAAGATGCCATGAATAGAAAATACAGCAACTAAGCTCGTTTATAATTCGAATAGATTTATGCAGAACCCTACCTTGCTTAACACTCAAAGCCTCTCCACCTTCCACTCTGGAGTATTTTGTGTGCAGTGCTATTCATGTGACACTATGCTGTTTTCACAGCTACTCACATCTTATTTTTTGTTCTCTAAGTGTAGCTTGATTTTCTTTTCATGTTTCATTTTCTAACCATATTTTTTGTATCCCTTCTCAATTCCTCTTTTCATTTTTATAAATGCATAGTGAACATTCCATATTAAAACGTAAACATTTACAATGACATGGTATAAATACAGTCTTGTATACATACAGTCTAAATTTAGGAAATACTGTGGTAAAGGCAATGCCACAGAAGATTGTTTGTTTTCCTTTCTGAGGCACCCCAGTTATTTGAGTATAATTAAGTTAGACACTTTTTTTTTTTTAATGGATTTTTGTCCATCGCTGAAAAGTATTATTAGCACTAACAAAATTAACAACAAAATCCTCATATTTTTCACTGCATTTTAGAAATAAGTTTTCACACACATTTAGAAATAACATGACACATTGCTATCGTATTTTAGCTTGGTTGGATTTTTTTCCCAGCTATGAAATTGTAAGAAATTGTAAGAAATATGGGTAATAAGACTATAGTAAAAATAAAAATAATTAGATGAATAAAAATTCATTACTAAAATTTATTCTTATGGAAAAATAATATTCTGACTTTTAATTTGATATGCACTTTAAAAATATTATTTGAACATCAAAATTTCCAAAGGATATTATTAATTGGAGAACTGAGACTGGTTGAATTATCTGCTTAGCAACATTTGGCTAGCAAATAAATTCCATACCAGCCACGCTCTCTGGAAATTATTCTTTTTCTTAAGTAATTACACAAATAATTTCTTTCAATATTTACAGATTTTTTTTTCAATTTATTTCCATAGTGCTAAATTCCTTGTGAGTCATATATAACTGATCACTTCAGGCTTTTTCAAAGTATCAAGTATTCTCACATATTTCTGGTATGAGTCTTTGGTCAAATTAAATATTTGTGTGAAACTGAGCTTTATGATTTGGACCATTTCATCCTAGATGTCCATGTACCACTAGTTCATCTGGAAGGAAATAACAGTAATGCAATTTATGTCAAAAGCATAATACCAATAATAAGTTTATAATCACAACTACACTTTTCAAAGAAGTTTATCGGTTGAATCATCAGTTGACATTCTTGTTTCTATGATTTCTTTCATCTTTTAACTTGAAAACAGTGATTTCTGTTGAGTTAGAAGAAAAAAACTTACCATGCTTTTCAATTAAATACATAAAAATATTAGCTGTTTTTATATTTTCCTAATTTGGTTTTGCTTTAAAAAGACCAATAAAATAACTTATTAATATTTCAAAGTTTAAAATGCAAAATATTGCATTTTATGTCATACATTTTCTTTACTTCCAGCAAACCCTGTGTAGCAGAACCTGTTAAAAATTTCCTTACTTTTGTAGCTGATACAACCATAATCTGTTTCTGCTTAAAGAAGAAAATTGTATTGTAGTGTTTACAGAAGACACTAAAGATATACCTGTCTTGGCTAAGGCGCATTCATGTCTGAATCCATACTCTGCCTAGTGTGGATCCAAATCTGGAACAGTTTTCCAGTACACAAGAGACTGAGTCAGTCATTGGACTAATAAATGTTTTACAGGCTATATATTAAATGCAGAAACTAATCTATTGTGTGAAAACAAGCATTGATTAGAATATCTAAGAACATAAGAATGAACATGACAGGTAAGGGCAGAAGCCTGTCTAGCTCTGTGACTGTAACCAGCAGGGAACAGTGAGCGTACAACATGGTCTTTCTCTCACTTACTCTCCTAGTTCGTCTTCCTGCAGTTTGGAGATATCTGGAGCCAGAAGTGCATCAGAATCATGCAATTTAATAACCCTTGACAGATTTTTACTTTCTGAATTTGTCTAATATCTTTTTGATGTCATTTATAACTTTTTGCATTTAATTTTTACTTAAGCAAAAGAACTTACTTTAGTTTCCTTTATACGCGATCATATGTATATCTGATCATTTCATTTGGTGTCTTCCACATCCTGAGCTATGTGAAACATCAAATAATTGTTTCCCATTTATCTTCTTTCTGTTATTCAGGATATTATATTCTTCTTTTATATATATGCCTGTTCAGTTGAGTCATGTCCAGACTGAACTGTTCTAGTCTGTTTAAAATTTTCTTATCTTGTCATCCTTTTCATCCTTCTCTGTACTAGTTTTATTGTATCCTGTTTGACATGTTGTAACCATAATTCCAAGAAGTGTTAAAGATCTCTTTTGTTTAGTTGTCTATTCTTTCTTTTAATAATAAGCCTTAGCACCCTGCTTGCTTTCTGACCACTGAGGACTAATGAGCTGATAACTTCAGAAAACAGTATATGGAGACTCCAAGATGCTCTTCATGACTGAAAATACCTCATTTATAGTCCATTGTCTGGTCTATAGCTGAATGCTTACAGGTTTTTTGTTTTGTTTTGTTTTCCATTAATGCATTATTTTGCATGCACTGACGTTGAATTTAATAATGGTATTTCATCACCTACTCACTCAATATTTTCCATCAGACACAGCAACACACTGATATTCTCACAGCAGTGCTTCTCCTCTTTTTCAGCCCATATATGACTGAAGAGAAGATCCCTGGGAGAACTCAATGGCAAATTGCCAGTTATAAATGCTGACCATTTATTGAATGTTGTTCATCAAAAAAAAATAAATATATATATATATATAAAATACTCTAAGTTGGTAGTTAGTGTGCTGATCTAAGCAAAACAGGCTCAAAGCTCTGAGCAATATATATTTCTTTATAAATAATAAGCTACATCATTCAGGTGTATATTTTTGGTGTGCCCTTATGTAACTAATAATCTGGTGTCAGGAACACTCTCTCGACAAATGAGATATCTTGGTTCAAATCTGACATGTGAAGACAGATCAACAGTTCTTGAGCTTAGCTAATCTCCAAACTACTGGGCATTCCCTAAGGGATGTCATAGTCAGTGTCATAGGTCTTATAGTTTTTGTTTGTTTGTTTTGTTTGTTTGTTTTGTTTGTTTGTTTGTTTTTCTATTATTTGTTTCTTGGGTCTGGGGAAGGATTTTTTTGTGAAAGGGTGACCTGATGCCAAACTCCAAATGAGTGTTCAGGACAGAGAACCTCAATTTTCCCTACAAATCTTAGTCAAAACTTCTATTATGTCTGGAGGAAAGTACCTGAAGGTGTTTGAAAGAACACCTTGCCAGTGCCTTTGTGTACATTTATATCATTATTTTTAGCTGGGTACAATTCCAGGCATCTCCCTTCCTAGTTTTCTGGCCCCTGTTTCTCTTGGGCATCAGATTTTCTTCAATCACTGTGGTGAAAGGGGCTTAAGACCCTAAATTACAACTCTGGAAAGGAAAGCATTGACAAATTCACAGAACTTGCTGTGAATGTAGACCTTTGGTCTTTTCTAGAAAGTATGTTGACAGGGACCACAACATTATTTGTCTGTAGCTCCCACCTATCCTGACCAGTTTAATTCTGTTTTGATCCCATGTTAATGACACATCTGTCATAATCTTAATTACCAACAAGGTAATAGCAAATGTAATTTTATTTTCTTTTTTAATAGTCGTAGGAAAATAATTGGAAAATATGACCTTGTATCTGATTGAAACACGTCATTGACCCCCATGGACATATGTAACCCCCTCGGGGACACTAAGGTGAGACTGAAGATGAAGGAACAAACTGGTGGATAATTTCCAAGGTTATTGAAGACTCTCACATGAGAGTCTGTGAGATTTTTGAATTACAAAAATATTTTTGAATTACAAAAAACAGTGATATTTTTGAAGTACATTATGTTTGCATAGTACCTTGAAATGTAAAAGTTATATATGAAGGTTATATACATTGTTATAATAATTATTATTGGATATTCTAATGACAAATAAAATTAGACTTATATGTGTATGTATATATATATATATATATATATATATATATATATATATATAATTACTTAACCTTAAGGGATTTGTTAAGTTAGATAGCTTAATTTTCCACTTCCATGTTCAGAAGAAAAAAATGAATTATCTGTTGAAACTAACAACGAAAACACCTTCCTTTTAACTGGGCTGACTGTGAAAGGATTTATAACAAATTGTTGTCAGAGCATTGTGACCAGCATTGAAATAAGTATGCCTGCTTGAGATTTGTGTGTGTGTCTGTAATCTTGATGCTAAGATTGAACAGCTGCTGTGTACCTGTTGGTAGTGCTTGTTTGCTGGGGTAAAGCAATCTTTCCCTTCTTGCGCTTTCCTCTGTTGGAATGAAGCCAACCAAGTTCTGTAGCATAGAAAAGGGAAGGAAAGAAAATATGTAAATCAACATCTAGTAATGGGTTATATTATGTGAGTAAGCTACCGACATCCTTCTCTATCATTGTTCTCTCTCTGTATTGCTAAAAACAAGCATGGGGTGGTCAAATTTTTTATTCTTTCAGTGGGAACTCTACATTGTCCTGAGGTATCAATCAATTGTTCAGTCTTTGGATAGCAGTCCAAATACTTTGGGAGGCAGTCCCTAAGTTCTGGAAAAATATTTCAGACATTTACAGGGAACAATCAAGAGTCTAATAGTTACAGAGCTACAGACCAAGGAGAGAAAAAGTTAAACAGCTTCACTGCTGGTGGCAAGGCAGTGTACAGCAGCATTACTGAAGTGGATCATCTGTCCATCTGTCCATTAATGAAGTACAAGCAGCATATGTCTGTTCCCTCTGTGTAGAAGTTTTGAAAATAAGGGATAAGATGCCATTTTTTTCAAGCAAACAAACTATGTGTATTGGAAAAAAAAAAAAAAAAAAAAAAAAAAACTAGTATGGAAGCACCTCCAAGTAATCTAACTGAAGCAGTTCAGAGCTCCACCACATGTTTAAAAAAGCTTTATAAAGAGAAATGAACAGCTTCCACAAGCCTGAGTGACAGGAATCCACCTTGCAATTCTATCCAGTTAGAGCACACAGCTGGGAGGTCAGACACTGCCATTCAAATGCCTGTCCCTACTCAGAAAGGGGGGATATGAACTGCTGTTTTCTCCACCCAGCTGAGTGACTTAACCACTATAGGCTATATGATATTCTAAGGTTGCCCTTTTGTTGGACCCTTTATACAAAATGCTAAACACAATGATTGGAATGCTTAGCATTACAATGTGAGTTCTAATCCCTTCAGGAAAAAATGGAAATGCTTACAGTGTTTGCAACTGGGACAGAGATCAATGGGATGAATTAAATCTCTCCTTTCCTCAACTTTTGGCACTCATATTTTGATTGAATATATATTCTTCCTTTTCACTCAATTACACAATTAAATTGACTTAAATTTATGGACAAGTTTCTAATGATTTAAAATATTTTTAACATATTGACTTTTTGGAAAAATGTGTATTTTTTAGCTCCAGTTATCAGCATAGTTGGCCAAGAAATCAACTGTGCAAAATAAAGTAACAACATTTTATCTAATGGAATGTAAATATGAGCAGAAACTGCAAGAGTTGGAGGGGTTATGACATTGTCCATCAGTCAGTACAGATGATAATACAGCCTGATACCAAAGGGAATGCATCACTAGGAACTGTGAGGTTAAAAGTTGACTAACATGAAAAAAAAAAAAAGAGCCAGAGAAAAGTAGGTGCTTCATGCCTTTCATCTGTAGTATTTTGATTAGATCTCTGTTAGGAAAGGTAAAACAGCAGGTCAAGCACTTATCTACATGTAGATCATTCTCTGTTTCAGTTTGTTTGCTTGTTTGTTTAATTCCGAATAAACAGTTATGGGATTGTGAGTCTGGGGAATGTGGACCAGAACCCAGGATCTACTGTCTACGCATTAAGAAATGTGGACCTACTCCCCATTCTGAGGAGCTAAACATTGAAAGAAATATTTAAGGCCACAATATGGAGGTAGAACTAGAACAAACCCTCTTCCCTGTCTGGCTATCTCTTAAAAAGGGACAGGCAGAGATGAATTTGAATAAAATGTTCACGTGCAAATGACATGTTTAGCATGCTATAGATATCTGGTATAGACTTCTGGTGTTCATACTTTAAGGAGTATTGGAAAATTTACATAGAAGAATGATGGCAATATACCCAATGGAGAAGGAAAATACATAGTTTCTACTGTCTGTAAAGCAGCCTATTAGTAATATTAAAAAGAAAGTTGAATAGTAACTTGATAACAATGCAGAAATACTTTTTTTTTGGGGGGGGGGTTGGGGGCAGGGAAGGGAAATATGATATGCTAAAATATTCTTTAAGCCAGGGAAAAACAGTGTTAAAAAAAAAAAAAAAAAAAAGCAGTGAGTGAATGAGTGAAGCTGTAGCCAGGCAGTGTTTTAGCAACTATATTCTTAATTATGGGAGATAACTATGTAACTATGAAGTTGTGACATCTCTCCTAACCTTGAATCTTGGACACATGCTATAGCCAAAACTATATCAAGCACAGGTGGGCACACTACATGTCTAGCTACGTTCAGACCTGAACCAATAGCTTTCAGGGTAAGTATTAGGCAGTAAAGATATTTTGTCTGTGAGTTACAGTTTAAAAACACTGAAAGCTTTTACTTGCATTCACAGTAACACAGGTTTGGTAGTCATAGAAAGCTTTGGGGGAAATGACATTGAGACCCCAGGTAGGATTTGTAGCACTGCTTTCTCTGTCTTGATACATTAGTGTTCTCCCTATATTGTGTTTTGGATGCTGAAGTGATATTTCAAAACCTTCTGTGAAAACTAAGCAACATCTGAACAGGTTTCTTGGGGTATTTAATTTTGGAGATGTGAAGTCCAGAT
The DNA here is from genome assembly GCF_047663525.1 of Anas platyrhynchos. Lineage (NCBI taxonomy): Eukaryota > Metazoa > Chordata > Aves > Anseriformes > Anatidae > Anas > Anas platyrhynchos. Next base: position 77,669,737 of record NC_092589.1, read on the forward strand.
CTTGGGAGCAGAAATGGCAGACTACCATTCCTTTACTATGTCTATTATTTTACACTTTTATAGCATACTGATATAAGTTCTTTTTGACTCCTAGTAAGAGAATTTGATTGTATATGCTAACCCAAAAAAAAGGAAATCCTCAAAACAATTATCATTGAAACTTTAGTTTTCCCAAACTCCAGTGATTCTCAAAATTTCTAGTTGAACCATTACTAGCTTCTACTTATTAATATTTTGAGCAAATTCCACTGCTCTGGAGCGGTGCATCATGTTGCAAAAAATGGACCCATATCCAACATGGAGCCAGGCTGTATGTGCTCAAAGAAGCTGGGTAGCTGGTAAATCTCCTGCTGTAGGATATAGGCCTTATCACTCCGCATCATCCCTGTCAGACAATTTGTGCACCGGCATGTAGCAGCAGTTAAATGAAAAAGCCTGTAGGCAATCCTCCAGAGCTGAAGGTGAAGCGCCTGCTGCACAGGAGGCAAAATTGAGAAATAAAAAATAAAAATGTCACTACAGAACAAGTAGGACAAATCCGTAATTATTTCTTCTTTAAGAAGTGTTACAGGAAAATCCTGCAGAGGGAATAAACAGGATGCAATTTCAGCAGAAGCTGGGGGAATGTTCCTTATCTTCCTGAATAAGAAATGTCTTTATTTTTTGACAAAATGATAATTTCTTTAAAAAAAATAAATGTTGCATTTTTAATACATGAAACATTATCTACATGAATCTGAAAGCCCCCTGTTTATGCCTGGCATGGGTTGTTTTGTCCCTTGAGGTATGGTGTGGTATGTATGTAGAGAGGCATGGAAATCATGCCCAGGAGAGAACAGTGGGCACAACGGAACAAGCAGATGCACGCACTTGTGGGAAGAGTGAGGCTTGCACTACACTTCTAATGCACATCACATTAGTATTTAGGAATTTTCAGCCAAATGGTCTGAGGTTTAAAAAATGTCATTTTCCATGTAGAGAAAAAAAGAGAAAAAAAAGGTGGGGGGTGAGGGGGAGGGAGAAAAAGATACTTATTACTTACAATACCTAGATACTTATTGGTATCTAGGTATTGGAACTTGGTTTTGTTGCACATCAGAATGAAAATAAGGTGTTCTAATGTAACAATTTACCAAGAGAAAGTCTACTAGTTCAGTGACAGGTCACTTATCTAAAATGTGGGAAACCTATACTCAAGTGCCCCTTTTACGTTGACTTCGTTTCTCAGATATGAGCCCATTAGGTTCATAGTTTGAATGAAGTAATGTTTCCAGTCAGGCAAGTACTTTCCCCAACATTTTCTGTTCATTCATGACTATGCTAAGACAAGCGGACTGACTAAATTGTGCAAAAGGAATTTCCAGGCAAACAGGTGTTTTTCAGATGTTTATGTTGTAGTCATCCTTGACAGCTGAAATAGTCAACACTGAATAAAAAGTTAGAATGGCTCTGAGGCAGCACTTCGGGCTTCTCTGAGTGCTCAGAACCAGGGTGGCACAAAGCTACATCTGCTACATCTGCTTCCACTTTGGCTCTTGCCTCACCTAAATCTGATGCTCTGCACATATTAATATTTTTGACTTGTATGGTGTGAGATGCTGTGCTCTAGCTCCTGTAACAAATCGAAGCTTTGGACTGGTTGCAGACATTAGCACACTGCATAGAGTCAGCAAGGACTGCAAAATTAAAATAGATATGATGTTCTGGTTTATGTTAACTTCATCTGTTTGTATTTGGGGCACATCTTCAGTAGCTGTCTGGTAGACTTACTCCTGAAGCAGTCTTCCACAGCTTCTATCCAACCTGTACAAGCCCCTTTCATATCCCCAAAAGATGGAATAATACTGTGTGATGCTAAAATTAATAGGCTGTGCTCCACAGCCTAATAGCTAATGTTAAGAATATCTCTAATTGCATTAGCACTGCCTATACTCTTCATTAGTGCAGGAAAATTATTCATCCTTTTCTTATAAGCAAAGGTATGACCTCACATAATAGGAAATACAAAAGCATTTAGTGTGGTTTTCAGAACACCTCTTAGTGAGTTAGGAACAAGAAAGAGAAATTTGAAAATCACACCCGTAATGAATGAGTAGCAGAATAATTATCTCTAGCATAAACAACTTTAGAAATGCATAAATCAAACAGCATGCAGTACCAACATTTTGCTCATGTTTGCATAACATAACATGGGATAATAAAACTGTAGAAACCTGGCACTTCACAGGTTAACATATCAGAATATGTATTCTGCAGAATAACATAGTATGTTATTCTGAGAGTAATAGGTGGAAGAGAAACACATCATATCTGCTCTTTAGTGCAAAGCAGATCATGGGTTTGTTTTTAAAAATGCCTGCAGTATACAGGTTCCTTTTCAAAAGCAGTTTTGGTCGTCGGCCCAATCTGAAGATTTACGTAACTAGGTCTCATAGACCTCCACAAAACAATACCCCACCGAATGGCCTGCTAGGGTCATTGCACCTTTTCAGATCACCTCCTCACGACCTCAAAGCTGTTCTCATTCTTCATTAGAACAAGAAGGAATGACGTGTAAACACACTGTAATACTACCGTCTCCTCCAAGAAGTAAATAACCAGGTATATTCATGTCCAGGTATGTAAACACCTGTGGTCATTACCATGCACTACCAGCATTTGAGGACCCTTGCAACTTATGAAACACAGGTAAAAGCTTGGAACTTGAAGGGCCTGGTGCCTCACCACATCACTTGGTCTTTCTATAAAGGGAAAAATATAAAAAAATATAATGAAGAAACTTGTAAACCAGAAAAAATGGGGAGTGATATTTGCGGATATGGGATTGTAGCAGGGGATTTTTACAGGTTGCATCCATTATTTATTTTTTTGTTTGTTTGTTTTTAGTTTTGTATGATTGCAAAACAGGTTGCACATCATGTATAACATTTAATCTTCTATATATTGTAATATGTTAAGAAATTTAGAGAGAAAGAAATCATAAATACATAACCAAGTGAAGCAAGTTTTTAGCAGTTTTTCAAATTATTTCCTTTTTAATTTTCTTAACACTTTTTTCCTATTTTTTTAAACTAGTCTTTATTTTAGCCATATGAGACACTGCCAAATGTGTCTCAGAAACCAAACCGTATATTAACATCTACTGATTTCTCCTTATCTACCATGTTAGTAATGTCTTCAAACATGAGATCTCTTGCCTGATTTTATGCTTCCCATCTTTAATCAAGCTGTGTCTTCCCAGCTGTTGTCCATCTTTAAGACAGTTTCTAGAGATGAGTTCAGTTAAAATACTCACAGCTTCTAAGGTAGTGAGGGAGGCTGGCTTTGAATTTTCATTTGTATCTACTTTGCAAATAATAATCCTCATCAAAGTCAGTAGGAGGGAAATATGTTAAAAAGTTACTACTTTTGTGGGAAATTTAAGGTTTTCCAACTGAACATTTACTGGCAAAATCTGCTACTTTTAAGCCTTTCTGAAATTGAATCCTCTTTAAAAATGATTAATTTAAAATTTAATGAATGAATTTCAATCTTCATTTATTTAAAAGCATATGAAGAGATGCTTTTAGACATAGATGATGCTTTCCTGAAAACAACTGGACCAAACAGGTTCTCAGAATAGATTATTAACAGGAAGTATTAAAAATAAACAAATAAATAAAATTGTTTAAATTATATGTCTGTTCTTCAGTGTTTTAAACAAACCAATAAACCAATTTGCTCAATAATGATCTTTGACATTAGTGTTAAGGTAACCAAATTTGCAACTTTATTCTTGTTAGTAAAAGTAAAACATCCAAGGGGATATAAATCATAATATTATTTTTAGAATATGCATCACTACTAAATTTGTAACTTTTCAGATTAAGATCAGAATTATTTAGGTAGAACAGTGGATGATTTGAATATAAAAGGATATATCATTAAAGAAAAACAATGGAAGCTTCCAGCTGCTTTCCTCATTGTTGGTGCCTGCACATACTGCAGATAGTTTTTCTTATTTACAAATGATGTCACATTAGTGATAATAAAAAACATTCATGAGCAAATGCTCTCTTGCAACACTCAAAGCAATTTGTTGGATTAGTTCTATACAACAGAGTGCAGGTTATTGCACACTTTCAGTCCCTGTATTCATTATGGCTAAAAGTGAATTAGCTAGGATTATATTTAAACAATATTAAGTGTAACAGACAGTTTAGATAAGTGAAGAGCTAGTGTATAAGACGGGTTTATAAAACAACATGGAGTGTTGCGAGGTTTTATGTCTGACACAATGGTGTTTCTGTCGCGCCCTACTAACCAGACAATTTGTCTGAGGTACAAGGAGTAGCAGGAACTATGAACACAACCACACAAGTGCACGATTGAGTAATGAGATCCATATTTAGGAGGGTCTAAAAGATAATCTTAGGTACATATGCCTAGCTATTGTACAAAGTCTGTAAAACCCATTTTTCTTGTGCATGGGTAGAACAAGCACGTGTTACTTTGGTTACTTTGGTCCTATTTTTAAGCATTTCTTTAAGGATGTCCGAAGACACTGTTGCTTTCAAAGCCGACAATTTGCAGGACAAAAGGAAGACAAGGGGGTTGATTAAGGTGTACGTACTACCAGTGGGTATAAACTAGTTTAAAAGAAGGTTCACTTTAGCAACACACTGTTTACAGGCACTTTTATGCTTTGGTCAGGTACTTCAGTGGGGTGTGAGATTAAAAACTGAGACTGTGCTGCCACCTTGAGGATTTTTTTGAAGCATGTTAGAAGCAGAGGGGAAAATTAGGTGTATGCACTAATTTCATTTTGTATGAAAGTAGTGTATGAAAGTATACAAACAAGTTTGTATACTTGCTTGTATATGCATATTAAATATACCCTATATATTACAATTTTGATAATCATATGTATTCTATAGACAATGCACTGGAAAATATATTAATGCTGTGACAAGTTTCTGCAAACATAACCTCTGAAAAATTATAAAGGAGTTGTTTTACAAGCATATTTTAAAATAGCTTGACTTTTTATTATGCACAGATCAAGACTGGATAATTTTCTCAACAATACTAGGTGCTATGGGTCATTCATATAGGTGCCAGATTTGTATGTGAAATCCAGGCAGACGTGAGTAACAATGCAATTTGGCATGGGTACAAGATTGAGGTCATTTACTTGACCTGGGATTTAAAGGAATTAACTTTAGTTATGGATTATCTGTGATTTAGGACATTTAGTCAGATAACTTTTGTTTGTGCCTAGCTGAGATGGGAGCTAAGTCCTGCAAAAGGTTCTTTCAGGCTGCAGCCCTGCATCAGAAACCAATGTCAGTCACTGCTGCAGATACACAGTTCAGTGGATTAATGGGGGTGCATCCATCCAATTGAAGGAATTAATTTGTTGTGTGTTTTTTGTTTGTTTGTTTGTTTTTTTCATTTGTTTGTTTTCCCCAGGACTTTGGTACTACCATTCTGATTCTCACCAAATCTAATGATTCTCTGTTCATCAGGAAACATCTGTGGGCTGATTTTAAGTGCCTAAGGTAAGAGAAAACTGATTGAATTCTAGAACACAAAGTATCATGGGTGAGATAAATACACATGCTGTTACTGACAAGAGGAATGCTGTCCTCAAAAGCTGAGTCTCCTGAGGAAGACTTAAATTCACAGTCTGGAACCTCTTCTTTTGTTAGGCATCTGCACCTGACATTTAGAGAACAGAAAGATGACTTGATCTTTTTGGATACAGAGAATGATGGGTTTGGCACTAACCTCTCCATACTATTGCTTAGTGAATGAATACAGCAGTCACTTAGGAAATAAAAAGAATTTTAGTTCTTCCTCATCCTGAGTTATATCTCCTAATATTCAGTTGTCTTGTATTTTGCTACAAGGACTTTTGCCTGACTGAGTACTAGAGAATAATTCCTCTTGTACCTCTCTTTTTTATGGCTTTATGAAATGAGAGGTGTTACCTGGCAGTTTCAGCAGCAGGGATGAACAGTGGTCCTTCCTACCATATGATTAAGGTCCATTGTGTTAATGGATGACAAAGATTTGAGCCAGAATAGAGAATAAAACTGAGGTTTCTTTTTTTTTTTTTTTTTGGGGGGGGGGGGGGAAGTGGGGTGAAGGGAGGGAGGAGTGTTATTTTGTAAGAGCATAGCATCAATGCCACCTAGTTCAGTGATGTGTGAAAAAGAAGATGCCATGTTTTGCACTAATTTCTTTTTTTTGTTTGAATGGTTGAACAGCACTGATTAAGCCAGACTTAGTGAAAAAAGTTTAAGGAATGCTTTAGTTTATGTCTGTGGTTAGCTGTCTCACATATCTTTAGGCAGGGAGCTGCTCTGTCCCCCAGTGGCAGCAGTTTAGAATATGCACATAAAGGCATTTCTGAAACAGTGGAAATTTCATTGGTGAAACTTTGTTACCACAGGCTCCTGGACTTGAAGAGGCTTAGTGGATCTGGAGCATCACAACTTTCAACTTTCGTGTTCAAATTCTGCCTAACTCCCACTTCAGTGCCTAAACCTCTTAATAGATTAACTATATATACTGAATTAATTAGTATTTTGTGTTATCAGTGGTAGTGAATTTCATCACACGAGAGATATTTCATTAATAAGCACTATAATTAGTTTAAATTCATTTATTTTGGCTCAAAAATTGTAATTCTTTATTGTTAGACAACAACAATGGATCTACAGGATATTATATATCATGCTAATAGGTAACCGAGCAGATAAACACTCGTCTGCCAGGTGATGAGTACTGTGAGGCATTCTGAGTGGTTTGCTGATAAGTAAAGGTATTACATACTTGCTTGCACTTCATACAGAGGACTGTATGCCTAAAGAAGAGAACAGAGCTTTAAAGAAACCTGATACCAGAAGTCTACCTTTGTGACACAGGAAAAGATTTGGTGAAGGAAAAGGATAATGCTCCTTAAACTCCTGTTGAACTTCATTTCTCCATGCATCTCAAGGCATAAATATGTTCCAAGCAAATTTAAAAAGCTTTCAGTTGCAATCAGCAGATGAAGTTACATCTGCTTTGCATCCATCCAGTTTACATCACTGCAGAATTTGGCACCACTACTCTACCAAGTTCTTGCAGGGAAAACATTTCATTACTGGTATGCTTTTATTTATTTGTTTTGCTTAAGATAACACAATGATGAAACAACTGGATTTTATTCGATTACTTAAATGCATTTCTTGGTCTACTCATTAAACAATCATGTTAAAATAACAGGGAGAACCATCTGGCTTTTTGAAGTTTTTTTCAATACATTACCAAACCACATAGAATATTTTACCAGGAAATAATGTCTTCCTGGACAGTCTGGATTCTTTTCCACATGTATGGAGGGAAATTGTCTATGTTTCTATCCATTTCTCACTTCAAAATAACTGTCTGTCATGTGGAGAGGAATGCAGAATTATAGGACAGAATTTTGTATGTGAACATCTATGGGGAAAATTGTGTATGTGTCTGTGTCTGTGTACAGTTGCATTACACACATATTTTAAGCTAACTCTGCTTTAGACTGTTTCCCTTGCCTTTGTATGATTTGGCCATTGGAGTTATCAAATAGAAAAGTTGAAGGATGAGGAGGACTTCTGGGTTGAATGAGTCATAATAAAACCTCTCATGATGGGTTACAAAACTTTGTAAAGTTCCATTTTAGTAGCTCGACATGAAAAATTGGTGTATAGTTTCTGATTTTCATTCTTGAAGGTGTAGACAAAAACCTTGAACTCAATGCTTTAAATGTTCAGGTAGTAATGTTTTCATGTCATCTTTAAGTGTTTTGAAGGGACTACCAGCTAAGACAAAGTAGAGCTTTAACTGAGAACTATCTAAACTGCAGACTTGTACTTCTCACGTATCCTTCTTCTGCCAGAGGATGTGAGTGAAGGAAGAAAAGCATCCAATAAAATCTGGAGTTTCAGTCCAAAAAGAGCTTATAAAAACACATGAGATTTACAGCAAAATGAGAGAGGTTAATAAAATCTTCTGGTTCAATACTAGATCATCATCACACCAGTTTGTTTTAGTTCAGATTTAGTTCAGGAATACATAGATTCAGATTTAGTTCAGATTTAGTTCAGGAATACATAGATCCACCCACCACCAGCACCTACATTCTCACCAGACTTTCACTCTTTCAACAATTTGTTTCTCCTCAGTGATTCCATGTGAGCCGGCTTTGAAAACTTGTACTGCACTACAACTTCATTGAGAGGACATAAAAAGGGTATTAGTTTTATTTCAATGTTTTCCTACCAGACTGGAGGGTTATTGCAGATAACCACTCAAATGCAAATCATCAATGCTCTGTGTTGTGAAAAAGACAAACATCATGCTAATGTGTAGAGGGTGTCATGTGCAAGCCGTACACTTTCTGCTACTACTGCTTCTTTGGCTACCTGGACTGGAATATCTCATCTACCCTAAGGGTTTACATTTTAAGAAATATGTGGACCAGTTGAAGAAAAAGTCAACAGGAACAGAAAATATCAAAGATCTGAAAAGCACTCTGTGAGGAGCTCATGGTGGTGGACCAGGAGTAGTTTATTTCAGAAAACAGAGAAGACCAAGAGGAAGTTCCAGAAAATCTTCAGATACATAAACTAGATGCATGGAACATAATAGCTAGGTGCAAACATTAAAGATCTTAACTGTTTCCTCTGCCCATGAGAACCATATGAGCACTAAAGCCCTGAGGGAGTTGCAACACCACACTTCAATGGTGTTTTTAGGAACAATTAGAACAAATGTCTATCTGGATATGTAGTTGACTTTGCTTTTAAGTCATGAAGGTGGAGTAGACTAACCTCTGAGATATTTTCTTAATCTATTTTCCTATTACATTAATTGAAAAAGCAACATCAATATTTTCCAGGCTCAGAGAATCAAACCTGTAGTAAGGTACAATGATCACTGTACTAGTACTCAAATGCTCCTCTGAAGGACATGACTGGGAAAGGTCACTAATGCCACAGGAACCATTGCCAACAAACAAGCAAAGTATATCTAGGTCTCTTAGAGCCATCTCCTGCCAAAATTCCTATTTCCTCCTATTTTCATGGTGAAAAAATAGAAAGAAAGGTCTTTTCCACCTCTATATTTCAAGGTTATTGTTTAAAGAGGCAGTGATGGATGGTCAACTCGCCCTTGGTGGAGTTGACTTAGTGGAATTTCAGTATTCAGGTGTTCTCTTTGCGGTATTTTTGAACAAGTTTTGAAATCATCAAACACATATCATTCTGAGGTTTCCTAAATTCTGGTCATCATTTGAGCCAACTACAAAATTGTTTTGTTGCAGCAGAATAAAAAAGAGTTCAGTTTAAAGATCTCACTCTCTGCAATGTATTTTTGCCTGCTGCATACTGTTGGATGATGTAATTTGGCCTGAGGGAAAATACTATTCTTTCAATAAGTGCGTATAGCATTTCATTTTCCTTCTTATTTTGCTCTGTAAAGTTGTTGGTATTTTAATAACATACTATCCTCATTCCTTCCAAAAATGTAATCTAACATCTGGGGGGGAATAATTACTTATATAAATATTCAAAGAATGGGCAAAACTTGGAAGGTTCAAAATTAATATAGAATACAAACGTGTAGCTGTCTGGTCTTTTTATAGAACTTTTAAACTAGTAAATGATTTTAATTTATAAATTCTATGTACATATATATATATATATATATATATATATGCATATGCATATGTTCTCCCCATATACCTGCAGCTCTCTTTATTATTGAAAGTTACTATGTGTTTCTACATGGTTTAAGATGTGCATATTATGTATACATGAATATATATGCATATTATGTTTCTCATTTCAGTTCAGTGCTGGTTATCTGCTTTGAGATTAACACAATTGTGTTTAATCTTATACGTCTATAAATAGTGTGCATGTAAGTGCTCTTTGTGCTCATAAATTTTTGGAAGGCAAAGGACAAGGTAAACACAGATTTTTTTTTTCTTCTATATTTTGAGTTAATGATTTTTTTAGAAGAACATCTTTGTCCTAAATCAAAACCACACAGCCTGTCAATGGCTTTTGGTGATTTAGAAAACAACTGTGGATCATATGGCACACAAAGGAAGAATGAGTTCACTGAAACTACCACCAAACAACATTTTAGGTGCAGAAATAGAACTGGGTAGGAAGTGGTTTTCCTGTCCCGCGAAAGTTTTCGAGATCTCGTTTTTCCCGTTATGCATCAGAATGTACACAAGGTCCACTAAAGATGAGACTGGGAGAAAGATAGTAAACCTAAGATCTACCAAAACAAGTGAGATCTTCCACATTTATGTAGCTGGTAGCACATTTTCCTGGGACAAGGAAAACCATGGTGGAGGCTACTGTACTGGCCCCATCCTAGGTCCCAAGAGTGTTCAGCTCTGTGTTAAACACAGGCACTAGACTTGCAAAATCGGTTACTAGACTGTCAATTATTTTGATGCAGATATATTGTTTGTCCATCTTTATTAAAATTTTGGTGTTGATAAACTACTGTTTCCAACAAAACAATTTCCATTGCTGGGAAATCTCTGCCCTTCATTAGTTCCCACAGAAATAATTTTTACTCACGATGTCCAACCCAGGGGATGCAAAATTTCCTGTCAGTGTTCTAACAGCTGTCTATGAAATAGAGATAAAATCTTGGTCCCAAATCCTTTAAAGGCATTTAGACACCTAACCATGGAGACACAAAGACCAGACCAAAGAGATAGAGAGAAAGAGATTTGGGTATCACCACTATGAGCTTGCAAACATCTGGGGCCTGCAATAGAATCCAGATGGATGATTTCTGCCTTAGTCCCTGAAGCATAGGTACACATTAAGACACTGGACCAACTTTAGCAATCGAGTTTCAGTGATATGCTGACAGCAGTCATGTGCTGGGGATGCTGGAGAACCAACCTGTCCTGAAGAAGCGTTTCAGAACTTTTTGCAATTTTATGCTGTACAACAGTGATGGACTACAGTAGCTGGCCCAAACCTGCTCCCACTGCCACATCTGCACTACTATTAATATCTCGAGACACTGAAGCTGATATGTATTTATCTCAAAGCCAGTTCAGACCTTTAACTGCAACCTAAGCATACTTGGTGCAGAGAAGCACACACACAGCTCCTTTGCTAACTCTTCAGGTTTGATAGGAGAATAGGCAGAACAGGGGAGACTCTGGTACCAGAGCTGAAAGTGCAGACTTTAGCTTCCAGTGCGATATTCCTTGTTACAGTACAGATGTATTCAAAATCAAATGTTACGCTGGACCTGTTTTAGCTGCATTTCCTCCATCCCCTCCACATCAGAGCCCTCAACATCCATTTCTGTTGCAAAGGTGAAGGGAAGCCCATATATTAATAGCAAGTCTGCCTCTAGTTGATAAGCAAGATATCTGATGCTGGTTTTCTGGTGACATCATTGTTTCATTTCTCTAGATTTCTCCTGATATAAAATACTCAAAATATTGCTCCAGCAAAGAGTGCTTGCCTCAAGGCATAGTTCAGCACAGTGCTAATGTTACAGGTAAATGGGGTGATTTCTGAAGAAGTAAAGTAAAACCTGTTTGCCCTCTCTGTTGCTCATTGATATAATTTCACTCCCAAATCACTTGATGGCAAAAGATGACTGGATACTTTAAACAACATCATTCTCACACAGTAGAAAGAGAACAAGTGGTCTGTTGCACAGCTGTGTGCAACCCACCCACTACACACAGAGTGTAGTACAGCCTTACTCTCTTATGAGGGCAATCAGTGTGCACATAGAATGAAATTAAGAACCCTTCCAAGTTCCGGGCCAGGGCCAGGTGCCGGGCAGATGTACGGTGAGGGGGTGGAGGGACTGTGGGGAAGCATTGAGAAGAAATCTTCTCTTGTAGGCCACAGGGCAGCTGCAGAACCCCTTAAGGAAGGCTCATCCATTTCAATGGCTTACTTGGGCATCCACAACAGAAAAGAATGAGAGAGTTTTCTTGGCAGATTTGGCCTTGTCATGCACCTCTCCATGCAATAGCAATGCCATTGCCCCTTCCATGAATGCAGAAGTGACACAGGACTCTACAGCTGAACATCTTCCTCCAAGTCAGGCACTGACACCTACATGCAGGACAGCTCTCAGAAGTGAGCAAAGGACTGTGTTTGTCTCCTTTTTTTTAGTACTGTATTTTGAGACAACTGAGTGAAAAAAGCTATGTGAAATCTGCATGCTGTTGCTAGCATTCAGTATATAGACTTTTATAAGTGAGCTTTAATGTCATGTAAAAACTGATGAAGACTACACCTAATAAAATTATCTGTTTATACACATTCACTGTATGATCCAGGTTGTCCCTTTCAGTTAACTAGCTACGCTGAAATTTGCAGTGACAGATGAACTACCAAAGAGACAAGTAATTAGGCTGCAGTTACGGAATATCCATGAAGCTCATTTGGCTTTATGGAATGCAGTAGTATTAACACAGTCTACAATTTTATGTAAATATATTCTAATGTTGCATAAAATGAAAATAAATATGGTAACAAACTGAAAATATTTATTCTACAGTCCCAGTCTTTGAACTAATTTCTACATTTTTTTTATACTTTAAAAGAACAACAATGACATCCAGTGGCTGTAAATTTCTCTAACATTTCTTTCTTCCATATTTGACACCACATCTAGTGTAAATAATAGATTTATTCTCATTAAAATTGTAAACTGAGATACAAATTGTAAATATTTTATTTTTTTTATAAATGCTGAATAGAAGTGAAAAGCCTTAGCACAAAGCTAGACCTTGAGACATTTCACAGTAGACCTTTTTTAGAATACATGCATGCATTTTCACATTTTTGGTAACAGTGAAGTATGAGGAATTTTCCCTAAACTCAGAATCCAATTCAAGTCAAAATAAAATTAACACCTCTTTTTTAAACAGCGTTATGTTCATAAATAGTCACTAGTATGAAACCTTTCTTTCATTACCTTCTCTGCCCATTTGATAAAATTGGAAAGCAGGAGCACCTGCTAGCTTTTCTAAGCTCTGCTTTCTGAGCAAGAGGCTCCCTCTCAGCTTGCAAGTAATATGATGAAGGAACTTTTTTCATTTCCCCCAAGAGACAGAAAAGCCTTGGTGAGTCTTCTGAATCCACATGGATCTCATGCAATCAAGAACTACTTCCCCAGCAAGATATATTCAAGTTACAAACATCCCAAACTGCCTTATACAGAAAAAATTTTCCATAGTGATATCTACTATACCACAACTTGAGATGGGGATGGTAAGAATGAATAGTGCCTCATCATTCCTTCACTAAAGAAAAGTGAAATAAAGATTCCCATAAATGAAACAAGGCAAAGAAAGCAAGAAAGAAACAGCAAGAAAGCAAGAAAGCAAGCAAGAAAAAGTGGTAAAGTCTGCATTATTTTTCAAGGTCCTTTGAACCAGGATTGAAATGAGGGGGGAATTCCCCAGCCTGAAGTACAATCCACTAATACAATTTGATTTTCCCTACTGGTATAGGTTAAAAAATTATTAATTAAAATTATTAAGGAATTCATTTGAATAAATTCTCTCTGCCCCCCTCCCCTCCCCTTTTTTTTTTAATTATTATTAGCAGGTAAACTAGCAGAGGACTCTAGGAAATGTACCACTCCATCATTTAGCCCTTTTTATTTCTACATACACCTTTTCATCTCACATCTCTGAATACCAGGATTGTCTACCTTGCAGAACCTACCTCAGTGGGAGTCTTCTAATACCTTCAGCTGGGGTAACCCAGACATAATCATTATCTCAGGCCTGAGGGAGCCCTGTGCAAGGCTAGCTACCAATAACATTCCCTGTCTAATCTCTGGCTCACACATCTTATACCACCTGAAATCCCTCTCCTGGGCTCAGACAGGACTCCCAAGCTTCCATCCTGTAGCAGGTAAACCACTTGGCTTCAGGAACTGGACACAACCTAGAGACTTCCTAAGGAGCCAGAAAAACCTGGAACTGTAACAGGGAAAACATGGATTTCAGTTTATTTTAAATGACTTTCAATGACTACATTTGAAATGAAGATAGATTTATGTGGAAGAAAAGGGATTAATCTGTCTCTTCTGTGGCCATTTGGATTTAATGAGATAGCTCTTGCTGTGGAGATTTCTTTCTCAGTCCAGCAAGGATAAGTTCATAGGCAGGCTACTGTTTTTTGTTTGTTTGTTTGTTTAGCTTTTCCCTTTTCCTTTAGCTTGAAGTGATACATGCCAATGTATTGGAAAACACTAAAACTGGTGTGAGAAAATTGACCTGTTCTTTAAAGCAGAAAAAACTTCTGAAAGAACAGTGCAGTGTTTTTGTTCTTCTAGGAGTAAGTCTACATTTTGTGGTGTAATATTTTGTGGTGTGAAAATCTGAGAGCTGCTGTAACTACAGTACACTTTACTTCCATTCATCTATCTGTATTTGGCAGAAGTACAGACATGCTATACAGTTTGAGAACTGTGCATAGACTGACATACCATCTGCACTAGAGAATGAAGGAAGATACTGAGTCTGTTCTCCTTGCTAGTGGTACCTAAAAGATTTTTTCAACTGTAGTTGAAAAACTTTTACATGGGTTTATGTGGGTTTACGTGGCAAGGTTTTGGTAGCAGGGGGCCATAGGGGTGGTTTCTGTGAGAAGGATCTAGAAGCTGTCCCATGTTTGATAAGGGCCCCACTGCTGACCAGAGCCGAGCCAATAACCAATGTTGTTTAGCGCCTCTGTGAGAGCATATTTAAGACAGGGAAAAAAATGCTGCACCACACAGCAGCTAGGAGAGCGAGAGGAGTGAGGAATAGCCTTGCAGGTGCCAAGGTCAGTGTAGAAGGAGGGGGAGAGGTGCTCCAGGCGCCGGAGCAGAAGTCCCCTGCGGCCTGTGGTAAGGACCATGGCAAAGCAGGGTGTCCCCCTGCAGCCCATGGAGTACCATGGTGGAGCAGGTGGCCCTGCACCGACGGAGGCTGCTGCTTGTGGAAGACCCCTGCCAGAGCAGATTCTGGGCCAGATCTGTAGCCCGTGGAGTGGAGACCACACAGGAGCAGGTGACCTGGCAGGAGCTGCTGCCCGTGGGGGAGCGGACCCCACAGCACAGGGGACGAGAGTGACTGAGAAGGAGCAGCAGAGAAGAAGTGCTGTAGACTGACTATAACCCCCATTCCCCCATTCCCCTGCACCACACAGGGGGAGGAGGTGGAAGAGGATGGATGGGGGGGGGGAAGGTGCTTTTGGTTTCTTTCCTTTGTATCTCACTTCTCTAGCTTGTTAGTAATAAGCAATAAATCTTACTATCTCCCTATGCCCAGTTTGTTTTGCCCATTACAATAATTACTGCATGATCTTCTTGTCCTTATCTCAATCTCTGAGCCCTTTTCATTGTATTTGCTCCCCATTCCTCTTTGAGGAGGGGGAGTGAGAGAGCGGCTGTGGTGGAGCTCAGCTGCCCACTCGAGCGGCACCACGACATTATCCCAGCATTACTTGGAAGCATTTGCTAACTTTGATAATGTATTTTGCTCTGTGAACCTCTGAATGCATTGAAAATATTCACAGTCAAAACCTCAATCCATTACAGTTAATTCTAAGAAACGTAGATTATATAAGACTGTAAGAGATATATTTTTTTTCCCTGAAAGGATTTTCATGACATCCCGTGAAGCAAGGAAATGCATTTGCTATTTCCCCACCTACTGCACAGATTGGAGGTGAAGTGATGTTCCCCTTGGTGTATCTCTTGGCAAAATATACTTGTAACTGATAGGAGAGAAAGTTGGCCTTTGATTTCTTCTTAACATGGTATACATGGTTAGTATTGTTTCCTTCCAACCACATTTGAGCTACTAGTCTACATAGGAAACACAGACAGTCCTGCCAAGAAGCATATATGGCTTCATGCATTTGAAAGTATAGTTACTGAGGAAAAAATATAGGGTGAGAAAGAAAACAGGCTTGTCAATGAGCAATGCAGTCTGCTTCCTTTTCTCTAGTGACTGTTCACTTCTTGATCAATAGTGAAAGGCAAAAGCAAACATAGCATAAAGGTGTTCTAATTATCAATATACATGTATGTTATAAGGAAACCTTAATTTTGTACTTACAAAGACATTAAGTTTGTGCAAATGTAGTACAAAATATATAATATGGATATATTTATATTGAAATGTAGAGGAATTCATACTGTAATTGAAAGAGTGCAACATCTCCAACACTGCATGGATCTTGAAAGGGAAGAAAAATCTTCCCTAGTTAAATGTAGCACAAGACCTTTATTGTTCAGTATTATCCCTTATTTGTGGCAGCTGACAAGAGAAATGGACGACTAATGGCATCATTTTGTTGACTTTATTTGGGTGAAATCAGTTTACTGTTGTGAAGAATCCACCTATGTCATCTTTAGGGCATCTGTGCCCTCTTACCATCTCCACCACCCAGCCCAACCTGGAGGTCACCTCCTTTCTTCCCCACCCCTCTGCTCTCTGACTGGTCCCCAGGGCCTTCAGCCTGGTGTTTCTGCCCACTAGAGCACAAGTTGGTACCACCACTCCCACACCACCTCTGTGCCCACAGAGAGCACAGGTTTGTTAGATAACACATGATGGAAATCAATAATTCAGTGTTTTCAATGCAGAAAAAAAGCACTCCACCACCCCACCTGGCCATGGAATTATTTTTTTTTCCCCACAGAAGTGGGAATTGCAGGTTACTTTCCAGGCAGAGCAAAAGAATAACTATTTTGTGAAAGAAAAAAAAAAATTAGTTGACTTCACTTGCTGAAATATATGCTCTCCCGCAGAAAGAAAAGGATCCATGGACAATTGCAGACACACAGCAGCTGCATTTCACTTTTTATTATTGTCGTTAATACCTTAAATACCTTTGTGTTTAGGTAAGCAACAACGCTGTTTTTGATAGTCTCAGTCAAGATGAAGGAACAGAAACGTGCAACCACAGAATAGAAGCCATGTCCCAGTCCCAACCAGATCACAATTTAGATGCAGCAGATGGACCCAGACAGATGGGAGAGTTTGTGGGCACTGTGAGACAGGAGTGATCTCAGAGCAGCTTCCTGCCTGATATCGCTGACCTTGGGTTGGACTAATGGCTAGGTTTTCATGGTATTTGAAGACAGAGGTGGCATTGACAGCTGAAACTTGTGGCTTCTTGGAATAAAAATACTTGATAATTTAAGGGTAAAAATAATATAAATAAATAAATGTGCATGTCAATCCTTTTATCTTAGATTTTAATGTCATGTGAAATACATGCAGCATTAGGTGAAGTTATGAAGTCCTAAGCTCACTTCCTGCATAAGAATATGTATTGCTTTTGGCTCCCATTAGGATTTATTTTTTTTAATTAACTTGCCAAACTTAAGCAGTTTTCTCTGTCAATTCCCAATTTAGTTGTTTTTGTGGCATGGAGGGTAAATGGATATATTGGCTTTCTTCAGTCTATATTCTTTATAGTATTTTCATTTTTAAAAGCAAGTTATTTTATTATAAAAGGTATGTTTTATTTTACCTAGGACCCCAACTGTTAAAAATAATCAAATATAAAACTAAAACCTTCTGAAAGCTATTACCTTTATCTTGAACATCAAAATCAACCAAAGGAGGAAGGAATGTCAGTGTAACATAATAAAGTTGCTCAGGGGGTTGTATTTTCAAACTTAAGAAGTTTTGTACTTGCTGTGTCATAAACTAAGGAAAACTGGTGAAGTCATTTTAGTAGCAGCTCAGACCATACACGGTGTAACAGTAACAGCTCCCAACAAGCAAGTATATTTTAGGTAGGCCAAAATCATAAAGTTTGAAAGTGTCAAGAGTACAGTAGTTACACTTGTAAAACAGACTTTTCCAGCCTAATTGACAGGGCAAAGTTGTTTCAGAGCCCATGGCTGCCATGGTCTCTGTAGTCCAATTTTTTATTAAAGACTCTGGTTTATCTGCTTATGGGCTATCGTTCTTGCAAGTTCCTATGTAATTCTGGATTCCATTTCTTCTTGGATGTCCAAATAGCAGCAGAATCTTAAGGTACAAAGTCTAGTTTATTTCTCAGTCCAATTATCCTGACTTGATTTTATGGAGGTACAGTTCATAATGCATACAGCCTTTCTCTTTTCTGTCCTTTTTTTTTTTGTGCAGGACAAAATGGAACACTTTTCTCTCTGTTCCTTGATATTTTATGATTGTATTTTATTATTATTAATGTCATGTACTGAATATTCACACCTGTTGCTATTTCAGACTTGTCCAGACTGGTACATTGAGACATCTCAGATGGCTCCATCCTTTCTGTCCTATCTTTTATTACACTTTCAGACTTGAGTCTCACCTTACCCCCTTTTTATATTCTTATACAGGATTTCTAGACTTCTGTACCTTTACTCACAAACATGAAATCTCAGCTGGTGTGATCTTGAGCATAGTTGCTAATATGGGTGACTGGCCTGCCTTCTTAAATCAGAGACCTGCTTACCCTTAGCGAGAGTAATATAGCCTAAGAGAAAGGGCTCTGAAGTCACCAAAAGGATAAACACAAACACATTTAACTCACCCTAAATTCTCTGATAATAGATACAGACATCTTGCTTCCTAAAATACACCAGTAAGATTTACTTTTGGCCAATCTGTTCTCTGTAAGCAGTCCTGTTCTCATTCTTAATACTGTTCAGTTATATAACAACACTCTGACTTTCTGGTTCAATGTGTTGGCAAACAGGAGCTTTGTAGCTAGCAGCTGGATTTTCCCAGATAACAGCAAAGTCACTGTCTCTTAGTGAGACCCTTGGCTGCAGAGAGCTTTCTCAACTCAGAAGTTGCAGCCACAGCATGTAAATGAGGGTTGACCAGCTTATCCTTCACAGAGCAGTTCTGTTGCTGGCAGCTGGGATATTGCCCAGCCAGAAACCTAGGATGGCAGCAGCTCCATAATCTGTATTTGTGTCTCTGAATGCCCAAACCATGTGACGTTGTCCACTTCTGGCTCAGCACATACCCTTTCTCTTACACTCTTTATCCCCACTAGTGCTCTAGTTAAAAGTGAGGTCACCTGTGTGTAACTGTTTTTAAAAATACCTGTATGTTTCCCTATATATTGACTGGAGAACTGGAGCCACTAATGGATGTAATGGTTTGCTTCCTCCATAGCAGATTCATTGTGTCAATTGAACAAAGTTCCTTTGTACCCTATAAATAATGGAGAAGACATTGTAGGTGGAATAGGTGCAAGCTGAGGTAGTGAAGAACTAAATGTCTTCTCTGTTTTACACAGCAGCTGTTAAGAACATATCAGAGATATTTCAGCAGTATGGGATCTGTAACACTCCATTCATGTAGCAGTTGTTGAACCTTGACCCTAAGATAAGGCTGAAGAGCTTTTCTCCACTGGAGATTCCAACACACAGCAAGTGTATCACCTGGCCATTTCCAGGTGAGCTGGTCTAAGTCTAGAAGAAAGAAGTGGAAAATACTCTGATTCTGTTCTTTTTCTATTGCAAAAAAATGCCATATATTTTTATTTCTTCACCATTAGCAAAATAAATAATAAGGTACCAACAGACTGTGAAACACACTTTTTTTCCTATTATCAGATTTTATTTCAAGTTGATGCACATGCAGATGAATGTTAATACAATATTTACTACAGATGCACAGCTACCATTTAAAAGAAAAGATGTTAAAGAAAACCATTCCAGATATGGAATGCATTACAAAGTATTGACAGATATCACAAAGTTTTAATATTTTCCATGGATGTCAACTTTCGGAGTAGAAGAATGGGTTAATAAATCCAATTTTCTGTAATAACAAGCAAAGCTTTTTCTGCCAGGAATTTTTAAAGAGCAGTCACTGGTGTTGCACTAAAAGTAAGATTATGATTTAAATCCCATTTAGAAATGTAAATCTGCATGTTTTTATGAAGTCATACAGTGACTCCAAAAAAATAGCAACTGAAGTTAAATATTAATTGGAAGTCCATTAACTTGCTTGCAGGCTGTACACAGCTTTCTATTTTATAATCTGCTAGGAGCTAAACTACAAATCTTCAAAGGATGTATAACATCCTTATAAAGGAATACCATCACATGCTCAAGTGTCATTTAAGCTGCCACAGTTTAGCAAGGTTGTTAATAAAAAAGTTCATTTGTGAATAAAAATGTTTATTTATGAATATAAGCAAATCTCTTCAGAACAAGTTTCTTAGTGATCAACATTTCCTGTGAAATCCGCATAGCTAATTTTTGGTGTTCACTTATTCTCAAACAAACTAAAAATTATTTTCAGTTAACAGCAATCAGCCTGGTTAGTCTTACCTTCTTAGGCAGATTCCTAGAACAGCGACCTCAAGGTGAATATGTTAACAGCCTCCTACTAGGTAAAATACGTTATTATTATTATTATTTTGATTTCTGTATGGGCTGCTCTAAGATTTATCAATTTATTTATTTGTTAATTCTGCAAATCCCAAACCTAAAATTGTGATCTCCCTGGTGACAAAAAAAAACAAATGTGTTTTTATTTCAAGACAGCTGACTGGTCTTGTTTCTTTCAATTTAAAACCCAACTATAGACAGTGAACAGGCAGTTGTCATCCTGCAGAATGTATTTAAGACCAGCTTGATCCATCCTCTCTGAAGTTCACCTCAGTTAGCCATGTAGATATAAATATTGAGCATCTGAACTTGAATTTTACAGCAGGACAACTACTTAAAATTTTCATTAAAATGCAGCCACAAAATATTGTTGTTTTCTGCCAAGATATTCTATGATCCTTTGAGTGTACTTCATTTGTAATGAACTGAAGAATACATCTGAATCTGTCTTTAAGCAAAAGCTTAGGTTTATGCTCTGTAACTCAGTATTAGAGCCATGATTTTCTGAATGGATCTTGAGCCACCCAGGTGAGACAAGAGAACGTGAAATGAGAAAGACTTGGAAAGGAGGAACACCAAGGAAAAGAGGCCAGTGGCAGGTCCTACAGCCATTGTTCTGCCTCAGCACAAAAATCTCCATTGGAACTGGGAGCTGCAGTGGTTTAATATGCACAGTCAGGAGCTTCTGGGGTCCCTAGCAGAGTGGGAAGGCCAAGGCAGTCTTTTTTAATGCCTGGTCCCAGGCAGCTACAATTCAATTTTATCGAAGAGGAATGTTTCTTTTTTCTTTTTTCTTTTCTTTTCTTTTCTTTTCTTTTCTTTTCTTTTCTTTTCTTTTCTTTTCTTTTCTTTTCTTTTCTTTTCTTTTCTTTTCTTTTCTTTTCTTTTCTTTTCTTTTCTTTTCTTTTCTTTTCTTTTCTTTTCTTTAAAGCCCTGGGGGAATTGTAACCCCCAGACTTTCTACTTTGTTTTACCCTTGATGCAGACTGAGAGTTAGTATGATCTATTGCTAATATTTGAATGGATTTCTAGTTGGGGTGGGATACCAAACGTAGAGTTGGTGAGCCACACAAAATAAATAATGGACAGGAAAGCTTGTTTTACAGGCTTACAGGGTTAGTAAAGGAGGGGCTGGAAAGGTAGTTGGTTAAGATTTATTTGGCAGACATGTACAACTATCCTGTTTGAATTGTATTTGAATTAATTAACTTCATCTGTGTAAACTGGATCAGTATCCTGTAATTTCCTAAGGGTATGACTGTATCAGGAAACTGAGTAGTCAGCAGAGCTGGTTGAATAGTTAAAATAACTGATTTACAAATATTTCCAGGAATAAAACCACCGAGTTTTGTTTCTTATGATTTATAGGGCAATATAGGAAAATTTATCTTACCTGAAAAATGTCCTTTCTGTAAGAGGGGAAGTCCACAGCTCCTTGGTTTTTGCTCTCATACTTTCTGCTCTCTGGAGGCAGAACCAGGCTGGTCAAATGAGGCCATACATCAGCAAGTCCCACAAGTTTCCAGTGCAGCTTCATAGAATGGAATCATTTACAGCTTAATCCACAGCTAAACTTATAGAGAAAAAAGAGAGAGGGAAAGAGAGATCCACACAAACAACTTCTGCTGCAGAACTGTTTAAACTTCTTTGGCAACTGCTCTTATACTCCATAGCGTCTCTCAAATATATGTGTAGATGGGAGAGACAGAGAGAGCATTCACAATGAATACCTAAGGCAGCATGCGGCTATATGCCTGACTCTGAACTCCACTTTTTGTGCCAGGTGGGCAGAGGAGGTCTTCAAGTTTCCTTGACAGAAATTAAATGAGCATAAGCTTCTTCCCAGGAAAGACCACGCATTTACTACAATGCAATATACATTAGATGTCAGGGAGCATAAGAAAATAAGTAATGAATGAAGTATATCTCATTGCCTTTCCTTAAAGGAAGAATATATATATCATTTTGAAAACATGCCTACTGTGTTGCTTGCTGCAGATAATGACAGGCCAACAAGGTTTGCCTGTATAATTTTGAGATTTTAAGAAAAGAATAATAAAAATCCTTATACACTTGTGTATTTTGGACAAAAGCTGCCAGGCTTGAAGATTTCAATGAATAATAAGGAATAGCCACAAATATTTAAAAAAGATTACTGTAGCTTTTTTAATCTCCTTGGCAAAGTATTCACCTAGCCATTTAATAACGGAAGCCTTACTAATAGTATGCTATTTAAATTATTAATTAATAATTGTTAAATAATTAATAAATAATGAATTATTGATAATTAATTAATAGTTAATTGATAATTAATAGTTAATGGTTATGAGTACAGATTATCATGATGAAAGACTTTTAAATATTTCATTTCCTTGTTTGTTTGTGTATTTGTTTTTATTGACATTTTGACATCATAGGTTTCTCAAGTATTTATAGAGGAGGTGTTTGCTTTTTTCAATTTTTTGTAGGTTTTGTGTTCATATGTGTCTAAAGAGTTTTGGGTTGGCTGTTTCTTTTTTTTTATTTGTATATATATATATTTTCTAACTTCTTTCAAACACCATTGTTTGAAAGGTTAGACTGCAACCTTAAAGCACATTCATTAGTGATGGGACTGTAAAGCCAACATCCTTCAAAAATGAAAACATGAGATTCAATCTGCATTCCTGAAAAGAAAAGAAAAAAGGAAAGATAAAAATATGCATAGTCAATGAGTTTAATTTCCAGATAGGAATTGTTTTCATTAAGACAAGTCTCAGAAATTTTGTATCTGGTTGTGAGAGCTGCTCTGCAGCTTTACAAAGCCTATAGTGTTCTAGGAAATGAGATCATTTATTGCCTGTGGTAAATAAAAAGAAGTATTTTTTATTTCTGAATTTATCTGCATTGCTAGATAAAAGAGAGAGAGAGAGATCTTTGAACTTGTCTGTTTGCTGGGTATTTTCTCAAGGTTGCAAAAAGTGTGGTGAACCCATCTGGATAGCCTGCTTTATTTCTTCCTCTCATATCATCTTAATTTTTTTCTGGCTAAGAGTAAAATTTTGTAGATTACAAAACCAAGAAGAAATTTTGTGTGAATCTTGCATCTCAAAGGAGTTACAATATGTAATGAGTATTTTCCTTCATCTTACGCCATCTTACTTTCTTCACGGACTCCAAATACAAGGACTAAATGAAGGACCTTGAAAATTAGTTTTGAAGATGAATGACCAGAAGTTTCACTAGTTTTTTTCCAGCAAATCAAAGCTATATCAACAACAAGCTCTATGGCCTTGCAGATTGCAGATGCAGGCACAGATGTAGAGGTCTCTGAACTACTTCTGAAATTGGAAGCAGCCCAGTCACATCAACATGACATCCTATCATAATTAACTAATGGCAATATGGCTGCCACAACCCAATCTAATATTTTGCATTGCTTTATGTGCTGTAGATGGATCATATTTTGCTAAGCTTTTTGGCTATCTCTACTTGTCTCTGCAGTACCAATGACAATAAAGTTGAACAGACGTGCATGAAAAGAATTTGTAAAAACACATACAATATTAAAAACGTGTAGAACAAATCTTGAATGAGAATATGAATTTGTTTTAATATGTTCCCCTAAGATACATTTCTCCAATATATTTCACTACAGGTTCTCAGGACCAGTAGTGTTATAAATAGGGCATTGACATTTAGTTGAGTAAGAATTCATAGTTAAATTTCCGGACTTAAGCCTTAACTCGCTTCCTATCTCTTTTTTTCCTATGTTCTGTGATATTTAAGGATTAAGAACCAGTACAAAAAAAAAAAAAAAAAAAAAAAAAAAAAAAAAAATCTCTATAACAAGTCAACAATAACCTGTATGCATTTCTATTGATTTCAATGAGATTACTATCAGGTTCAAAGATACTTTCTTGTGTTGGCCATATTAAGACATAACACTGTGTTTTAAGCAATAGTGAAAATAACGTTATAAATTAATTAATAAACCTGTCTGAGATACTTGTGGTTTGCAATGGGAGTAGAAAGGATCTTAGAAAATTTCCAAGTATGAAGTTGTAGAGCTTAGTTTAAACAAAGAAGAGTTTTGGTTCTCTAAATAATAAAACAAGGAATCTTTTTAATGTGTTAGCTTTTTGGTCCAAAGTAGAGTTGAATTATAAGACTTGTATTTTGATACAAGTGTATCAAAATTTTGACTTGTTAGATTTAAGCTGTGCTAGCATCAGAGATGTAGATATCATATTTATACAATAGCTGTGAACTTAATGATGCTGACCAATAAAATAGAATATATGTGCGTGTTGATTTAAGTTAATAGAATAAGAGGCACCAAATACATTGTGAATATGTGATTCTAATAGTAAGAACATATAAGTATGTACTCATGTCCCCAGAAAGGAGGCATAAATGGAGGATTTAAGAGAAAGATTTCTTTGGAGCACCTTTGATAATTGCTCACCACTTTATTCTACCAGACCAAGAAGGTGTAGTTTAAAAGTAGTTTTTAATGTTGTCTATAAGAATGCCTCTTTAATCTTGCTGTGAAAAATGTCAGTGCTGCCTTCTGCTTAACTAACACCATCATATTTGAAATAACTGCAGAGGAATAACTGTTTCTTTTAATTTTAGTTGTTGTGTGATATCCTTATTCACAAACTGATGGGAAACAAGAAAACATGAATATTAGTAAAAGTGCACGTTCCTATTTTGTGCTTTGTAATGTTGTACTGCAGTTTTATTGCATATACAAAAAGAAAGAAAGAGAAAATATCCTTTCAGTTTAAACCTAGGATACTGTTTACAGCTGCATTAAATGGGACCTGTATCCACAATGTCAACAAATTCATTAGAAAAAGAAAGAAAGAAAGAAAGAAAGAAAGAAAGAAAGAAAGAAAGAAAGAAAGAAAGAAAGAAAGAAAGAAAGAAAGAAAGAAAGAAAGAAAGAAAGAAAGAAAGAAAGAAAGAAAGAAAGAAAGAAAGAAAGAAAGAAAGAAAGAAAGAAAGAAAGAAAGAAAGAAAGAAAGAAAGAAAGAAAGAACGACAACAACAACAAAAAAATCAGTGCTTCTAAATCCTGGGTCCATATTAGCTACTAATTAGCCTGCTTGCC
This sequence comes from Anas platyrhynchos, assembly GCF_047663525.1. Taxonomy (NCBI): domain Eukaryota; kingdom Metazoa; phylum Chordata; class Aves; order Anseriformes; family Anatidae; genus Anas; species Anas platyrhynchos. The sequence goes on from NC_092589.1 coordinate 77,695,250, forward strand.
TTACATCCTACAGGCTCTTCTGTGCTGCAGAAGGCCATTCAAATAGATATTGTGGCCCAAAATACCATATTTTAATAGGCAGTCTTTGTTACTAAAAGTTAAAAATTATTTTGGTTTCTGGGATCCCACTGTGCTTATTTAGGAGCATTTGAGTTCCAGAACAGCCTGCACTATTTGGTCTAACGATTTACACATTTCCAGCTTTTAAGCTTCTTTTCTGTACAGTAGGGTAAAACAGATCAGACAGCCCACTTCCACTTTGCTTTACAAAGAAAAGCAAAGGGGTTTTTCTTTGTTAACCTGTACTGTGTTCCTTAGGCATTTCTTGATGAGGGAAAGAAATACTTTGCAAGTCAGTTTGCTGAATTGACTGAAGTATGCACAAAGATTTAAGCACACAAGCAGAGTTACTGAAGACATCAAGACTTGTTTCTAAGCTTCATGGTTGATTCTACTGAAAAGCTATTCCCTGCAGATATTTCATGTATGTTCTAGCAAACTATTTTTCATCCCACCAAGTACATACAAGAAAATTAAGCGCTCTATATCAAATACATACTATTTAAATATATTTATGGAAAGTAATTATAAATTTTCTTAATTTTGTTTTATCCATAGCTTAAGGTATTTTCCATGTCCTGCTGGGGAATTGGTGGGCATCCTGTCTTTTAAATATTCTGTGGTCTTTCCACAATTAGTGTGCAGCTCTCCTTGTACATTCCTTATTTTTTATTTTACAAGACCCCCTCCAAATAAGAGCAAGTGTGAAAGTAACAGAATAAAAATAACAGCAGGAAAAAGTGAGCGAAGACAGAAGCAGTATGTATTCAGAGAAGAGGCATTCCAAAATAGATATTTTTAAATAATTACAATTTATATAAGTTTAAATAAATTTAAATGTATGTGAAATAACAAGCTAAGCAAAGGAGAAACCATCAGTCTTAAATAACTTCAGAAACAGAAAAATAACTGCAGAATAAAAGCAGGAAGAGGAAATGTGAAGCAAAATATTAGAGTAGAGAAAATGTAAAAGGAAGAGGTGACAATAAGAAACAGGACATCACCAAAGATGAATATTTAATGCTATTGCAGAGGTGATATTTAAAGCTAATATACTCTCTAATCCTCTCTAATTCAGTTAATGTAGCCTACTACACCCCACAAGGTCTCTGAGGGAATGTTTCATCTCCTAGCAGTGAGAAGTGTCTCTGGAGTGGAGATTCCTAGGCAGAGTAGGAATGGCTGCTGTTTGACAAATGCCATAATATCCTCCAGGTCTGTTTTGTGTGATGGGAAGTAACAGCCTCTGCTTGAGCAGCTCCATGCAGTGGGCAGACCTGAAGCCTGGGCTTGGGCAGTCTGTGGCAGTCCAGAAAGCACACACTGGACTGCCATGCTAATGCTGGTGTAACAGAGAAAGAAAGATGCATAAGAGAAGTAAAACATGGCACTTTCAGGATGAAGCAAGCTCAGACACAGATGTGTGGGAAGAATTGATGAGGTCCTGGCTCTGGATGCTTTCGTTCATGAGTTAGTGTTGCCTAATACACATCTGCACCAAGAATTGTTCTAGGGATTCTCCCGCGTGCCCGATGATAGGACAATGGAGAATGGGCTAAAGTTGCTCCAGGGGAGGTTTAGGTTGGATATTAGGAAAATCTTTACCAAAAGGATTGTTAGGCATTGGAATGGGCTGCCCAGGGAAGTGGTTGAGTCACTCTCTCTGGAGGTCTTTAAAAGGTGCTTAGATGTAGAGCTTAGTGATATGGTTTAGTGGAGGACTTGTTAGTATGAGGTCAGAGGTTGGACTAAGTGATCTTGGACGTCTCTTCCAACCTAGATGATTCTGTAATTCTGTGATTAAATGAGACTGCTTGGGGCTCTGTAAAATAGCAGGAGGAACACTTACCAAAACGTATGGAGAACCTTATTTGCTAGTTTGTCCTCATGCAAGGCAGTGGCACAGTGGTTTCCTATGAGGTAAGGTAGAAGAAGTAAATTATGAGCAACAGTACCCAAACCATTAGACTAAAGAAAAAATTTTGTTCAACTTGAGATCATGGCATCCAAATGTAGGTTTCTCCACATATTTGTATTTATGTGTTCATTGATAAATTGAGAGCTTTATTATTTGCTGGAAGGCAGAAAGCTTTGAGGATTTTTTCAGTCACTGTGATTTAATATTTGACAATCTCTTTGATATACAGTCAGGATTGCTTTGGAACAGTGCATTTCTGAAGAACAAACCTCATGTTGTTTATCCTTCATGTGAATATCCTTCTTATATTTGCCAGTGACTCTGTGTACCTCAGTTTCTTTAAGCCTGCTTCTAAAACAATGGCTAATGACAAAATGATCTACATTTATAATTGACTGACAAGCCATTAAATAACTTTGTAAACTGGCACCCAGAAGAAGAATTAATGGCAGAAAATTGGAGCTGTAGAGTAACAATTTACTTGCCAATTCTGACCTGCTCAGCACTTAGCTACAAATTCACGTCTGGATTGTACTTCTTTATTTAAATCTTTTAAAGACTCTGTTCATTCATAAATTCCTTTGTAAATCAGATATTTATGGTTTCCCAAAAGTAATTTTATCAAAAGGGGTTATTGAAATCATGTCTCTACTATGTAACCCTGAGATGGCTACAGCTGTATAATTAATAGCTCTAATATAGTTGAACAACATATTGAATAAGCACTAATTCCTGTTTACGTGAAGTTTGGCCTTAAAATCTGCAATTTCTTTTTAACCGTAGTCTTCCTGACACTTTATTTTTTGACTCTAGAATGTTATTCATGAGGATTTTTTTTTCAGACCCAACAGCTGGAAGGTGTTTTTTCTCAGAAGAGGTCTTTTGGTTTCTGACGAGCTAACCCAGTTTCCAAGTGGGTTTCCTAAGGAGAGGACTTGGTATATGAGCAACCAGACAGCCCTGATAGTGCTGTTTGCTAAGAAACTCTACATATCTGAGATACATATTTGAAACCTTTTCTAATAGAAGGACAGACCTCATCGCAGTCTACAACTTCCTCGTAAGGGGGTGTCGAGAGGCAGGAGACCTTTTCTCCATTAACACCAGCGACAGGACCCGCGGGAACGGGGTTAAGCTGAGGCAGGGGAAGTTTAGGCTTGACATCAGGAGGGGGTTCTTCACAGAGAGAGTGGTTGCACACTGGAACAGGCTCCCCAGGGAAGTGGTCACTGCACCGAGCCTGTCTGAATTTAAGAAGAGATTGGACTGTGCGCTTAGTCACATGGTCTGAACTTTTGGGTAGACCTGTGCGGTGTCAAGAGTTGGACTTGATGATCCTTAAGGGTCCCTTCCAACTCAGGATATTCTCTGATTCTATGATTCTATGACAGTAAATAAATTCCTGGACTATTCATAGTCCATGTTTTTGTTCCTGATTTTGGAAATCTTGAAGAACAAGCTGAACATGCAAATCAAGAACGACAAGTGTGGATGTTCTTGTCACAGGTCAGGAAAGGATTAGATAGTGATATCAAGAACTTTCCAACACTTTCTCTGTGATTTATTTGCTACAAAAATAAGCTCTTCATTAATCTTCCAATTAACAGATAAGAAAAACAAGTTAAAATTTATTAAATGTTGGCAGATTTACAGATTGATGTAATATAAAATCTTGTTTTAATGAGATTTTATTCCAAAATTAATATTTATGAAATAGCCCAGGTAAACTCTTTAAAGAGCAGCGGAAGGAAGGAAGGAAGGAAGGAAGGAAGGAAGGAAGGAAGGAAGGAAGGAAGGAAGGAAGGAAGGAAGGAAGGAAGGAAGGAAGGAAGGAAGGAAGGAAGGAAGGAAGGAAGGAAAGAGACAGAAAGAAAGAAAGAAAGAAAGAAAGAAAGAAAGAAAGAAAGAAAGAAAGAAAGAAAGAAAGAAAGAAAGAAAGAAAGAAAGAAAGAAAGAAAGAAAGAAAGTGCTTGCATTTTAACATCCACGTGGTTAGATTGTTCATTTAAAATAATGATGATAACTTTGAGTTAATGGCCTTTGTAAAGCTCATTTTATTTGCAGCTGTTTTGTTTTTTTGTTTTTTGATATCCACATTGACTTTCAAGAAAGCAAACGCAGTTAAGTTACAACTTTCTGTATCAATTCCTTCCTTTTATTTTAAGTAAATCCTCTGCTTTTTTTTTTCCTTTTAGGTTGTGCCACTCAGACCACACAGCATAGTGACTAATCCAAATATAATGTCATCCTGCTGACAGAACTTGATAACCCTTCAGCATGTGTTTGGGTACAGAACAATTTCCTATGAACTTAGAAGTTATCGTTCAGCTAACTTTTGTGAAAAATAATTAAAAAAAAAAAAAAAACATTAAAGGATATAAAGAACTCTAAAAGTGTGTGCTTATTTCTGGTGGAAACTGATGAGACCATGAGAAACAGAGCAGTGCTTGAATTCAATAGCTGAACTTCTCCAGGAAATTATATTTACCTAAGATAGTTATGGGTTCCAGCAATACTTGTGCTCACCAAATGAGCCCTAAGCCCATGATTTTAGTGAAACAGAAAAATATGTCCAGAGCAGTGGTAGCCAAAGAAAAATTGTAATGTTGCTACAGAGACAGAAACTTGAAGAAATCAGGAACAACCATTAATATGTTCAGGCAAACACTATTAAGACTGCTCAAACAATGTCATAGCTCTCCATCTACCCCAAGCTTTCTTTTGACAACTGTATATCTATGTTTTACATTAAGCCTCACTATATGCAGTGTAAAACCATAGGTGACAGCTTTGAATATGTCTTTTGTAATGTGTATTTTTACTGAAGTCACAACAAAAACAAACTAAAATTGTCCTTCATAGCAGTAGATTATGCAGAGACTGTAGAATTTGGGAACAAAAAAGTTGTAGGCTTTTTTGAGCTCTTCATTGCCTGCCTTTGTGAAAAGTATCTAACCTACTTTTCTTTCTTCTTTTCCTCTTCTTCATCTTCAGCATCTAAAAAATAAAAATCTAGTCATTGAGAGAGGTCAGTGCATGCATAAACACTTGTTGGCTGAGCTTTATTCTGCATGAGAAAGATGAAAAGATGGCTGGAAGGGAAATTAACCAATGTATATGGTAAGGAAATTATTCTCAATTCAAGGAACAGATGTGGTTTTGTTCTTTTCTGTTATAGTTTAAATGGGGAGATTTGGTTTGATACCTGAATTGCAGCTATATAATTATTTTTTCTGACTATTTTTATATCACCCATATTCTCTAAAAATTCAAGCATCTTTGTGACTGTACCCATCATCTGTAGACTTTGCTTATTCAAGGTTAGATTACTCTAACAACCTCTGCATGATTTAAATCCATCTGGAAACTAAAGATAGTGTAAAATCTGGCTGCCTCAAACCTGGCTGCTCTTCTAAGAAAGTGTTGTGCCTTTATGAAGTTTACTACAATTCTGACATATGATCTCCATTGCCTACCAGTAGATCTTTGGGTGTTTTGACCTTTTAAGCCCTACATGACTGTGTACCCAAAAGACTAGCCTACTCTTATGTTATTCCTGAGCCAGCTGCAGGCAACAGGCATGCTGGATTCCTTTTCATCTACCAAAGAGTATCTTGGCAAAGCATGGGGTGTGATAGCTCCTTCAAATTGCAAGTGTGGTTGCCTATTTGGCCCTAACTTGTTTAGTGTCCTGAAATCTTTACTGTTTGGGCCTTAATCTTCAAAAGATTGTGTTATTAAGCAGAAGAAAAAAAAGAAAAAAAAGATTATTAATGATAAGAAAGGAGAGTCTGTCTTAATCTTTTCTTTGATGGTTTTGTAATTGGGGACCAGATGGAATTGCTAAAGATTAAATGGTGTATTTATTCTTAAGCAGAAAGACATTATGTAAATGTGCAGCTCTCTTAATCTATATTTGGGCTTCTTCCATCCATGTTGCCTAAAATCCATGGGTATTATATGCTTTTTCTCCAAACCCCTGATTCCTTGTCCACCTCTCATTTCCCTGTCTACATCAGGTATTGGTTTAAGAAATGTGTCTTGAAGGAGCATGATACAGCATAAAGCTGGGGAACCTCTTCAACAGCTGAAATTGGCATGAGGAGGCTTCAGATAAGGCAAAAATATCCTCCAGCTGCTATACACAAAGTATAGAGTTAACTGTTGTGGTGAGGCTGCTAACCTTCAGACTGATGATGTCTGTCTCTCTTCTGGAGAATCAGTCAGTAAGGCCAAGGTGAACAAGTTGCCCACTCTAGTCACTGATTCAGCTGGGACAAGATCAGAAAACTGCAGCTGGTTTCCGGAGTCTTTTCTTTTCTTTTCTTTTCTTTTCTTTTCTTTTCTTTTCTTTTCTTTTCTTTTCTTTTCTTTTCTTTTCTTTTCTTTTCTTTTCTTTTCTTTTCTTTTCTTTTCTTTTCTTTTCTTTTCTTTTCTTTTCTTTTCTCTTCTCTTCTCTTCTTTTCTCTTCTTTTCTCTTCTTTTCTCTTCTTTTCTTTTCTTTTCTCTCTGCTCTGCTCTCCTCTCCTCTTCTCTCCTTTTTTCCATTTTATTTTTTTATTTTTTTCCCTTTCTGTTTCCAGAATAAGAATGCTATAGTACACACTCTGATTCTAAAACATAAGTGGATTTAAAAACAAAAACAAAACAAAAAAAAAAAAAAAACATAATAGGTAAGATAGCAAACATGCTAAACACCAAATGCTAACTAGAAAAGTGATGCACATTGAGAAATAATTGCACGGGAATGTGCAAAGTCAAAAGGAAGGTTCAGAAAGAGGTAAGAGGCCAGCTCTAAGGTTGTTCTAGTCACTAGAGTGTGCCTGGTCTTGAAATCAAAATGTGAAATGAATTATTTGGCAGATTAGCTATAAAAAGGACAACAGACAACAGACAACTCTTGACATTTCACTAGATATGTTAAAAGTTTAAGCTGTTCTTTTCACTTGCTTAAGAAACATAACTGTTTTTTGCCAAAATATTGGAGACAGGCTCAATTCCGTCTTTATCATGTAAAATATCATCATTCACATTTGTTTTGGGTTTGCATTTGCATAGCAACAGGACACCATTATCCAGCAATAGGAGACCATTATCCTGTAACAGTACTGTGGGTCCTCCAAGGTATATGGCAGATCAGACTACTCCAGATGATTCAGTTACTTTTGCTGCATCTATCTGTACAGTGTAATTGCCAGCAGAAATAACTCACACAAATTCCATGCACGCAGGAGAAAGGACATAATGTCTCCTGATAGCATACAGGAGGATGACATTTGACCTCTTTCACATTGAATCACAGGAAAGAATAAAAATATGGGAAACAATCAAAATATCAGAACAGTGAGCTGTGCAACCACAGGATATTAGCTAGTGCCAGGGACCACATTTTGCTATCACAAAAAAAAAAAAAAAAAAAAAAAAAAGACTGATGTTTTCAACACCAAATATAAAAGCTACTGGAGCTGAGGCATTTGCCAATAGACTTTTGCAAATAACATTGCTAAACCATTCTAAATTCAGTCATGAATTAGAGGTTAATAAAGGAGAAAAGCACAGGAACTGTGCGAGCACATAGCAGGACTGAGAGCCACTTGAGCCACTTCTTTCTTCCTGCTGTGTTTACTGACAAGGCAACACTGGAATATGAAGTCAGGAAGTATCGTGGTGGGCACACACTCCCTCATCTCAGATTAATGTGCCTAATACAAGCCAAGCCAAATTCAGTGAACGGTTTATAACTATTTGCAATGGACATGGGATCATTCTTTAGTATCTTTCATCTCTTCTCAGGAAGGAGCAAACATGATGCCAGTAAGTGCCCATAATAAAAGAGACACTTCCCCCCATTCCAGGAAATTTCCTATCAAATGTCTTGGCTCTTCTAATAGATGAACCAAGGTGACATATTAGCATGACAGCAAAGCTTAAAAGCCCTAAGTGATCACTATGCTTGAAACACAGTGCCAGCATGGATTTTTAGCAGGAAATGCAAAGGACAAAGCTTTTAACTTTCTCCATCTTGGTATTCCTGCCTAGCACTTGTTGGTGCTGCATGTGTTCCTTCACCACACAATGCAGCTGTGCAGCTACCCACACAATCTGTTGCCATAGCCTCCTCTGAGCACAGCTTTCCTTTCTTTACTTTACTTACAATTTAGATAGACAAAGCAATGGCTGAGAGGAGAAATGGAGACATGGAGCTGTGAAATGTTCTACCAAAGTCTCCTAACCTTTGTACTTCTTTTGCCTAACTTATTTCTTCTAGCATTTTGTGGTTCTTTACAGACAGAAAAAATGTCCCCAGATAGCCTTGTGCCACAGAAGTTCTCTATGCCATGTTGTCAGGTTGAGAAGTGACACATACTTATGGTTTATAGGGAAGGAACATGCCCAATATGTTTTGAATGCAAATACAAGTGCACACACAATATACACAATTAATGAAATTAGGTTAAGAAGAACAAACACAGAGAATATACACAAATCAGATGCAATCCAACTGCTACCTAGTTTGAAAATCTGTGGTGTGCTGGGGAAGCAGAAGACAAGAAGAATGGGGAAAAAATGAGGGACAAATGGCTGAGAAATGCTCAGACTCCTGTCTTCATTAACTACATGCAGTCTTGTAATGGTGCAGGAAAAGTTAAAGGAATGTTAGTTTTATTTTCCTAGTTACTTCAGGCATTTACACCACAGTTAGAAAGCAAAGTTATACAAAATGGGAGCTGGGGATGGGTAGAATGACTGGAGAATGTGGGTTAGGAAATGATAACATGAAGAAAAAAATGGTCAGAAAAAGTACTGAAAAATATTTAAAATACAGAAAAAAATAGTGGAGGTATCATTAAACACATATTATGCCTTTTCTCTTAAATTACTTGTAGAATTCTACTGCCAGATGGAAACTTGCACCTCTTGATACCAAGTGCCTAAAATAAATAAAGGTAGAAAACAGTTCTAGTCTTCATACGAAAGCCATCTGTCAATATTTTGTTTTGATACCATTTCATATTGTGTATATTTTAAAGTTTCCTGCCAGTCTACTTCTATTTACACCATTCTGTTTCCTCTTTCTGGTTTTAAGGATTTGTTTTTTATAGTCTTTTTTTCCAAATAAGTTATTAATTCCAACCTCAACAAAACAGTGAACCATTTTAAGAGGGAATTGAGGCTGGGTTTGGGTATGGTATTATGCTAAAAGCTAAGCCTTCAAACAGCTAAAAATTGGAAGGATTCAGTCTTATCCCAGTGTAATTTAGAACAGCTGCTGAACAGTTCTAAACCAGCCTGTCCTGCCATTTCCCAGCAAGGAAATTCCTGGGTATGACTAATGTTGGTATACATGGGAATAATCAATACAGCATAGAAATAAAATCAATTATTTTTCCAAGTAACTATCTGTCTGACCATAATGTACTTTGTTCCAAGACAGAAATATAAGAAATATGTTCTTCTTAAAAAAAAAAAAAAAAAAAAAAAGGAAAGGAAATAAGGAAAGAAAGTGTTCTAAACAAAGACTTTCTCTTGAAAATCCTACATGCTATGCAAGATCTTCTGAAAAGAAGTCTTTGAGTATCTCAGAGACACTAAGAAAGAAAGACAGACAGACAAACAGAAAGACAGGAGATTATCAGCCCCTAATTGACAAAATTGCATGTCGGGACATCTGCAAGACTTGTTCATTGGGAGAAGGACAGAAAATGCAGGCAACTCAAGGCTCAGTGCATGATGGTAGAGAGGCAGAACAAAGGAGGTTGGTGAGTGTCATGTAAATGTCGTTATCATACAGCTCTGAAACCTTCTGCCACAGTTTGGGAAGCTTCAGAAACCCCAGCCCCATTGCTCAACATTTAATGCCATGAAATACATTAAGCATAATTTTTAATCTGTAAATCTGGTAACCCACACTGCGGCAGGGACTCTCCCAAGGTACTGCAGCCCGTTGAGGAATTCATGTCAGAGAAGATGACCAAGAAGGAAGTGACCAGGCACCCAGCCTCCTGCACTGCCAGTTACCTCAGAATAGGGCCTGAACATAACTGGTGGCACAAACAAGGTGAGTGGAGATTCGGAAGAGGGGAAGACTGAAGTTGAGCCTAGGGAAAATGGAAAAGAAGTATTTTCCCTATTTGTTTAACTGTCTGTCTTCTTTGTTTCTCAGTGCCCAGAGCAGTAATTAAACATCGCTCTTAAATGGCAATGAATAAAATTAAGTGTAATTCTGAGTCAACAGTTTTGCCTGCATGACTCTAGTGACAAAAAGTTTTACTGTTGTTTCTGTTACTTCATTTCAGAGGTAGCACCAGGAGTTAAATATGGTAAGTATTTTGACCTTATACTTGAATTGAATCACCAAAAATGCATCCAAAAAAACAGCCAGTTATGAGAAGCTCTATCCCAGTGACACTGAACCTTGCGGACATTGGACCTATTCTAATCTTTTTTACAATTTCAGTCTGAATTTGAGCAGTTTAATTTACATCTCAGTGGCTGTGCTTTCTTCCTCAGCTTCTTGAATTTCCCGCTTAAAAGAATACATCTTGGGTGGTTTAACCAGTTCACATAACCTGTATATTGTATTTCTTACGTCAGAACCATAATCTGATTTTGGCCTGCTAGATACTACTGTAATATAAAAGTAAAAATAAACTAACTAATAAAACTAATAAATAAGTAACCTAACTAATAAAAAAAAGACGTATGCATGTGAGAATTTTCTCTTAGGTCATGACAAAAGACAACAAATCTTTTACTGTCGTAACATGAGCTTACAAGAGAAAGAGAAATAAGAATATTGACTTGATCATGACTTGTTTGCTTCTTCTTGAAAGATTGAGATGTATTCATTTAGGATTATTCTACAATTTCCCATTCAGTCAGGCAGAGCAAAGATGGCAATACAAGAGAAGAAAATGTCTTTTCTTTAGAATTCCGGTTGCACAAATTGATGCCAGGTTCTTATTGCTCACATCTACAGCACATCACGTAAAGGTACTCAAACAAAAGATCGTTTCCAAAAATCCTCTAGTAGAGTAAAGTGAAATCTGAGTAAACAGTAGTACCTCAGCCCAAATTATGATCCTGAAAAATCTAAGGCTGATCCTAAAGCCAGCTAAAGTCTATACGTTTTTAGAGTTGCAATATTTCTTTTTGACAGGAAAGATCTCTTCTTCCAGAAGACTATTAGCTATAAGTGCAACTCACATTCTTTATGTGAGTTGGATGCTCTTACATTAACTATTTCTAGGAAGAAAAGAAAGGTAAAAGCTTTTTCACATTTGCTCTTCTGATAGCCAAGAAAAATCTACCATCACTGGAAGTGGCAACCATATTAGTTCCAGTATAGCTTCTGATAACTTTGGTTGTCAGATGAATATGGATTCAGGTGGAATTTTTCCACCAAAATCTTTAGTTCATATCAAAGTCCTTCTTAAGTAATTGATTCATATTCAGTTTTGGGGGGTTATATATTCATATCTAGATTTGTTTGAATGGAATTTAATTCAATATACTATTTAAATCTGTCATTATATTCAAAACCTGATTTTTCAGAAAATCCTTCTGTCTAATAAAACACGCAAGTATTTGATCAGTTACAGAATACCTTAAAGACACTTGTCTGAGCTGCTAAACAAGAATCATATATAATGGAGTGCCAAACCCAAGTCAATAATTAAAAGTGTGTTTATTTTCCAAGTAAAAAAAAAAAAAAAAAAAAAAGTCTGTTTCTAAAGTTAGTATACAAAGCTAGTTTCTTAATTTGAGCATGTAGACAATGACTAGGGTTCTTTAAGAAAATAGCAAGACAAAATTTTTGGTAAGTGATATTATTTAAGCACTTTCTCAAGAATTAGCCATATATTTGAATCCAGGTGCTGGTGCTTTGTCTACTCTTTGTTTTCTGAATGAATTTCCTGATGCAGAAGGACATTAAAGAATATTTTAAAAACACGGAAAAAATATCTAAGAAAGGTACTGCTTAAAACAAGCATCACATATACACTTCAGAATTTATGTGAAATATGTGTGGAAGCATTCTGTCCACTGAAACATTTTCCATATTGCCTATTTTCTGTCTTCAGTTTCAAAGCCTTGGAAATTCCATCTTCTTTTAGGGTAATTATTGCTTCACTGGGAGGCTTTTCTTTTCCTAATGATGCAATAGTCAGCAGTTTATAAATGCAGTCTCTGCTCTTCTGGAACACTTAGCCTTCATGTTGCTTCCAGTCACTTTGAGCTCCAAAAGAAAAGTAATTCAGAAGGAACCAAACAGATAACGTGCAGCTTACCTGGTCATCCAGTGTGCACAGGAAATAAAGTATGTTTTATTCAGACAGCATGTAATGCAAAGCCATCAAACAATTTCAACCTCAAATCTTTTATAAGACAGAGGTATGACTGAGCAGCAGTGTTGTAAAACCCCATTTTCAGAGGCTTAGTACTATCAGATGAAAAATACCATTTGGATGCGATTTCCAATGGTTATTGTTAGCCCAAAGAAGACTTGAATTGTGTGTTTGTGAAAATAGTTGGTAAAATCTATTCATTTATCCTAAGACAAACCATTTTTCAGCTGCTTTTCATCTCCTGCCTTCAATATTCCTCTCCCCAGTGAAATTGCATAGAGCATCTGTCCAAGAAAATGCCAAATACATCTTGATAGATTAAGTAGAAATAAGAGGAGGAGCTCACCCAGCACAAGGAGGTGGCTGGAAGCATGAGAGAATTGCTTATCCAAGCTGCAAAGAGGAGGTGAAAGAAGTGATTTTGGTATGTTTAAAGAAAAATGGTTACAAAACAAAGTAATAAGTCCTTGAAATTTAAGCCATATGCACAGTATTATTTTTCCTGAAAAGTGTTTAGTAACATACACACTCCTGTCAGTTCTTATGACAGATATGGTATATATGTTCTACCATTAAGTATAAGTTTATAGTTATACAAAAATAAATAAATAAATAAATCCCAGTTTGCTTCTTTTTGCTGTTGGCAATGATGGTTTATATGCTTGCAGCTAGATAAACTTAAACCCTAGCACATCAAAAGCAAGACAAAAAGTAGATTTTTTTTCAATGCAGTTTCATCATTTTTAAATTCTTAATGATAACTTTGCAAATCTTGTCAGTTGTAGGTACTACATAGTATATGTCCCTGTCAATACTAACAGAAAAGTTACTCATTTTATGCTAACTCCATTTGGCTCACCTCCTGCAACATGAGAAACAACAGCAATGTCTTCTGCTCAAAGGAGGGTAGGTACAAGATAACTGACTACTAATGTGATCATTCCAGTCTGTAGTTAGGCACTGTGACTTTGGCTTGCCAGACATTATCAAGACTGTCATTATCCTGATGGTTTGTCTCTGTTGGAGTGAAGATGAGATGGCAGAAAAAAAGAATATTGAGACATGAGAAATTGTAGTCAGATATCTTATCTAACTAGGTTCAGCTATAGCTACAGTCAGGGAGAGACACTTAGAGGAGAGACACTTAGATGAGGGGAGAGTATCCTTGTAAAGTAATCCATTTCATCAAGAAGACAGTATCTAAGATATGCAGCTCCAGAGAAATTTCTTGTGGATAACCAGCTTAGAACCATAGAACCATAGAATGGTACGGTTTGGAAGGGACCTTAAAAGACCATCAAGTTCCAACCCCCCTGCCATGGGTAGGGACACCTTCCACTAGACGAGGTTGCTCAAAGCCCCATCCAGCCTGGCCTTGAACACTTCTAGGAATGGGGTTTCTCTAGGAAACCTATTCTAGTGCCTCACCTCCCACATATTGAAGAATTTCTTTCTAGAACTTGAAGGAGACACCTATTTTCACATGGCAAGAATTGGACAAAGTGAGAGCTAGTCAGCCTGGACAAACTTTCAGTGTAATTTACCTCAGCCGGTGTATGTTGAAGTCTCTAAACTGCCACGACACAGTGTTATCTGGTGTAGTTAAATTTTGTTCAGGTATACACACGTTGATGTTCTGTAATTGCAGCATCATTCTATCCAACACAGACCCCACTGAAATACATTTCACCAGTCTTATGAAAGAGACCATTCCAGTAACCTGACTGGACTGACATTGAATTTAAAGGGAAACTGGTACTTGAGAAATGAGAATAGCATCTAGTGATTGTGAGACTCTTTCATAAATAGTTACCCTAACTAAACAAGATCTGTGTTGATTTGAGCGGACTAAGAATATAGCTGTTCCTACAAGCCCAAAAAAAAACACTTAGCCAAGACTTTTGGAGGTACTAAAAATGGACTTCTGAGCAGATAAGATATAATTAAGCATTAAAGATCATTTATACTAGAAAATAAATGAAGGTACACTGGAAACCTGGAAAGTGGCCAGCAAATCTTTACTATTCCCATGAGGTATTAAGAATCACTTTTAGATTCGTAAGGCACATACTTAAGCCAGTAAAAAAACAACAGGTAAAAAAATTGTTGGTGACTTCTAAACAATATTCAAATGTCCATAAGAAACCATGGTTAAATCAGTGAAGTTTCTGTTGTCTCTTTCATGTTTTCCAGAAAATGATATTCAAAAGATGTAGCTTTCTATGTCTTCTACCTACAGAGCTGAAAGTGGTTGTTAACTGACTCTGCACTCCAAGTTAGAAAAAAAACCTTGTGGCAGAATGGAAAGAAATCTTCCAAAAGCCTTCAAAATTTGCCCTTAAAGCTGTGGAGGAAGTGAAAATAAATGTTCTTCTTTTCCTTGTAGGACTTTTCAAACATCTTTGCCAGTCTCTGTCATGCACTCAACAGTGCTGCATGTTCATTATCAGTGATAAAATGTTAATAAATTACAAGTTAGTAAATATTACTAAATTGTCACATTAATAGTAAATGAATATCCTATATGAGCAATTGCTTTCAATTATAAAACAGTTCAAATTTTCTCTCCTCATTTTCTAAGTTGTAGCATTGGCCAGTTTTGGGTATGTGAATAAACTTCAGGTAGAATACTTTGTTACTGATTGCTGTATTTTTCTCCAACTTTGTAGAAATCTAATGAGCTTATGACAGAACTGTTGTTTCTCTCCTGACCCCCAATGCAATTGGAGTATTTTAATATTCAGTTTCTTTTTGTAATTTAGACTGATACCATTACATCAAGGGCATGTATGGGTCAGTAGAGCATCTGAAGCTAATTTATAGCCCCAGGAAATTACTGACTCCTAAGGTTTCATACTAGTGCCAAATTTCTATAACACTTTATTTTTCCAGCCACCTTCATTTATAAGGATTTTATAATATGTTGTAGAAGGTCATTAATTTTAACCATTGTGTCTATTCAGCAGGTCCAATTATTGGTTGTGGCAAGTTTAAACTGGTATTTTACCAGGAGAAAATAAATCCTTATCTCTTGACACTTACAGCATTATGATCTTACAGACACAGAACAGTAAATTCTCACATGACTCCAATCCTGCTCTCCATATAGACATATCCTAGAATTCAGTTATAGAAAGAGTCCAACTTGTCAGGTAGCATCTTGGCTCCATTAAAATCAATGGAAGAATTCACACTGGCTCCTGTAGTGATTTTACTAATACATTTCTTTATCATTGTGGTAGCTCTTTATGTGCTGCAAGACCTTGTCCTTCAACAGTCCTAGACCACACACGGTTTTAAGAATATTAGACTGCCTTTCCAAAGAATAAAAAAACATTGCATATTTGTTCTTTTTAACATCTTTTTTCCTATCTCTATCAGCCTACCGTAGCAGCGTCTGTGCTCATAGAATCATAGAACCAAATTGTAGAATGGTTTGGGTTGGAAAAGACCTTAAAGACCATCAAGTTCCAACCCCCCTGTCATGGGCAGGGACACCTTCCACCAGATCAGGTTGCTCAAAGCCAATCCAACCTGGCCTTGAACACTTCCAGGGATGAGGCATCCACAGCTTCTCTGGGCAACCTGTTCCAGGGGCTCACCACCTTCATAATAAAAAATTCTTTCCTAATATCTAATCTAAATCTACCCTCTTCTAGTTTAAAACCATTTCTTTTTGTCCCATCACTCCACTCCCTGACAGAGTCCCTCCTCAGCTTTCCTTTTGGTCTCCTTTAGGTACTGGAAAGCCACTACAAGATCTCCTCAGAGCCTTCTCCAGGCTGAACAGCCCCAGCTCCCTCAGCCTCTCGTAGGAAAGATGCTCCAGCCCTTTTGTCATCCTTGTGGCCCCCCTTTGGACTCATTCTAATACATTCATGTCCTTCTTATACTGGAAACTCCAGAGCTGAATGCAGTACTCCAGGTAGGGTGTCATGAGAGCAGAGTAGAGGGGGAGAATCACCTCCCCCAACCTGCTTTTGGTGCAGCCCAGGACACAGTTGGCTTTCTGGGCTACAAGAACTAATTGTTGGCTCATGTAGAGCTTCTCATCAGCCAGCACACCCAGGTCCTCTCCAGCAGCCTCCTCAGGGCTGCTCTCAATCAATTCCTTGCCCAGCCTATATTTGTGCCTGGGATTGCCCCATTCCAGATGTTGGACCTTGCACTTGGCCTTCTTGAACTTCATGAGGTTTACACAAGCCCACCTCTCAAGCCTGTCCAGGTCCCTCTGGATGGCATCCCTTCCCTGCAGCATGCCGACTGCACCACACAGCTTGGTGTCATCAGTAAACTTGCTGAGGATGCACTCAATCCATCTGCCTGGGATGTTAAAGAGCAACAGTCCTAACACCAGTCTCTGAGGGACACAAATCATTACTGATCTCCACTTGGACTTTGAATGAAGATCGAAGGAAGTGGATCATCTTAGAAGGTATAGATCATCTTAGAAGGTATAAATAAAAGGCAGGAAAACACAAAGGATGACAGTAGGACCACAGAGCACAGCTAAGCCATGGCACACCTGGTTGACTCATAGGTTCCTGCTGCCTATTACATCATAATCAACTTTGCACTTTGGCCAAAGGGCACTATACTTTCTTTCTTTTCACCACAGTACAAGCCTAAACTTTTGTAATGCTTTTTCAGCTCCTATCTGCAGTATGTGATTTAGTTTTTAGTTTGTCTCAGATCATATGTACACTTTGAGAATCCATTATCATAAATATTTCATTAGATGAAATAACCAGGAGCCTATACTGCACATTTCTGATGAGTTAAAGTAGTAGCTATTTGAAGAGAAAAAGAAAGAACTTACTGAGATGCACCTTTCTGCACATATGGAAATATTTAGTTACTCATTGTCACATAGGTGTTTTCTACAGATTTGGCATAATACACAGTAGTAAAGTTGCGACATTTCATAAAACCTGTAGGCTTGATCTCAATATATCATTTGCAGTGTTTTTTTGTTTGTTTGTTTCTTTGGGGGTTTGTGTTCGTTTGTTTGTTTGTTTTGTTATTTTTGGTTTGTTTGTTTATCGATTTTTTTTTTGTAATTATGATTTTTTAAGCAAAGTATAAATTTGAGATGAACTGATGTCATAAAGATGGCCAAGTAAGGAACTAATTTATATAAACTTACATACCACATATCAAGCATCTGGCTCTTGCTGTAAAATGCATAAAAAGCACCTAAAAACAGTACTTATGTGGGACACTAGAGATTCAGTTATCAAGCTCTGCAGTGATTGCTGTCACTTTATTTTTAGCTGCTCTTTATTATATATTCTCCACTGAGTACTTTTTCCCCAGGTAGCTGGAATTCCAAGATTTTTGGTCATCAATCAAATCTTAAAGAATGATAGAAAATAAAGAAAGACTCTTTAGGCAGCTAACATATATCTCATTTCCTGCAGTTCTCACATAAACAAAATTTCTTTAAACAGATAAATGGATTTAAGCAAGGGAAATGGAAGTGGAAAGTTACAGCTTTGGTCCTACAATGAGATTTCTCTGTGTGAGATCTTGGCAAGAGTGGAGCCTAGCTCATAAAATATTTGGAACAAAAGGATACAGCAGAATTGTCAGTAAAGTTAGGGCAATGAGGTAAACTCTGTAAAGCTGAGTATTCATTTAATAATGCTCATATTTTAAAACGTGCATTCTGAATATTCTCTAGAGATTTAAATAATTGCCAGGATGTACATCATGATAAAATCCTCCTCCAAGCCACCCCCCACCCGAACACACACACAATTTTGTAACTGAAACAGAGGAATTCATTTGTTTATGTATTTTTTCTAATAATTATAAATGTAGGTAAAATATAATTTGCTACACAGCCTTAATTTGTGTTGATTATACCAAGTAGTTATATTATTCTAACTTTGTCTTCTATTATTTTATGTATGCTGCACCTACAGGGTCAACTTCAACCAGGTATGGCCCAGTATCATATTGCTTCTTCATGCAAGTATTCCATTATATAGTAATTATTTTCACAATTCTGGTGCCAAAACTAATAAATTGTTTTAAGAACTCATTACTTCCTAACACAAAATTTTAAAACTAAAAAAATAAAAATCTTATGAGAATATACGTTTGAATTTTAAACATGTAAATGTCTAATATGACAAATCATTGTCGTATTTTTACTGCCCAGGTAGGGTATGTAGTTATGTTTTTTAGTGATTTACATTCTGTTGTACATTCTACTTCTGTTATTTTTGTCCAGACTGTGATCCTCAAAATCAATGAGCTGACTACCCTTTAAACATGGGGTTTCCAAAATACCTGGATTTTTCAACTTCTACCACTGAAAGCTTAGAGATAACTTATTTCTAGACATCTCTACATGCTCAATTGTACTCCATTCCTGCCCCCCAAAATTCACTATTTTTGATTCTCTGTAGTCCAGAATCATGATTTATAGTCTGGGAACTGTCCAGTGACCCCAACTGAAACTTCTCTCTTAGTCAAAAAAACCACTGCAAATAGAAAAGTTTTCCATCAACCACTCTGTTGAATTGCAAATGAAAACTAATTCCATTTAAAATATGGAAAGTTTAGCATTCCTTAATTGGCATTTCCCCTCTCTCCCCCACAAAACAACAACATAAAATCATATTGTCAAATCTGTCCCCTAACAGTGTTATCATTTCTTTGGGGCGAAATGAAGTAGGAAGAAACCAGATACTACCCTAGTACTGACTGACCTCAGCTCTGACTGACTATAGACTCATGGTCTTTGCACAAAGTAGGCACAATCCAATATGATACACAGCATTTCTTCAAAGGATCACCCATTTTAAGTATGTTTCAATCTATATCATCTGCATTAATCTTCAGCTGCTGTGGCCATTTATAAGAGGAGTCTTCAGATGGTGATTAGATTGCAGGGAATCTTCAGATGATTGCTTCCCTGACAACACGCCAGAAGTTTTTGAGGTCATGCACCTAGATTTTCTCAGTCCAGCCCAACCTGGCTATATTCTTCATTAATCCATCTTTTCTACTACATCCAACTACCACTGTATCATTGAAATGGAATCCCTAAGGTAGGGAGGAGACATTTGGACAACCTTTCTGAAAACAACCAAAAGAAGCATGAGAGATTATGCATTTGTTCTGCTTTAGTGACCAAGACTCAGAATTTAAAATAACAGGCGCATTACCTTGTGTCTGAGCAGGCTTTGTAGGTGCATAACTGCATGGCAATCCAATGGGTCACTGTATTTGGAGTACTAGTACAGAAAGTTCCCAGAACTGTTTGTCAACTTCTAGTTGTAGCTTATACTGGTCTGGTTAATAAAAGTGTTGCCATGTCTTAGAGGATATCCCATCTCACAGACTGTCTAGATTTTTCACTCAAATCTGGAAGCTGTTTCTTCCTTTTGTGTACGGCTGCATGATCATCCTCATCTCCAAGAGGTTTGTTGCCATCCGTACTAACCAACCTATGCCTCAGCCTACCAGTGTGTATACATGGATGAACCCATACCCGTTTTGTAGTAACAGCATGAATCATGGCTTGAAGAAGAGTTCTATTTCCAGATGGACTTTCCACCTAGAAAGTTTGTTTTTTTCTCTTTTCAGCTTTTTTTTATTATTATTATTCTTTTTGTTCCCTGTCCACTGTCAGGTATTGTATAGGGGTAACTACAATTGTCTTTAAAAAAAAAAAAAAAAAAAAAAAAGCTACACAACTTTTAAAAAAAAAATGAGAAAATGCAGATTATAGTGGCTCACAAGCTGAACATATGCTTACAATGTTATGCTGCTGATGCTGAAAAAATAAGTAAATAAATCCATAGATCACATTGAAATATATAAGCAGGAGGGTGGCTTGCAAAAAACATATGTAGTAAGGCAAATAGGGACAGAGTACCTCAAAAGAGCTTCCTTTACTGAAAAGAAAACTTCAGAAACTTAAAGAAAACTTACTCCATATGTCTGTTCTCAAAACAGAAGCTCCTACTGGTCTACTGCTGCTTTTTCTTGGAATAGTCTTGGGAGACATCAAGCTAAAATTGCCTGTAGTTTCAGCAGATCTTGTTAACCATTCTCTCAGTATACTTGATTTTTAATTCTTGAGATGCAGTTCTTCCTTTTGCCAGTTTCTGTGACTGATGAATTCTTACTGTATTCATCATCACTCTTGTCCAAACTGCTCTCACCTTTTGATTCTCAGCCACTTCTAACTCACTTAAATCTTCTGCAGATGTAATCTGTCAATATTCTGTACCTCAGATGAAGTGTTTGAACCCTTGATATTTCCTTTTCTCCCACCTGTCATCCTGAACAAGCTATACTTTTTATATGAAACAGCCACTCATCAGAATTATCTCACCACGTCTTTGCTATGCCAATTCAGTTGCAGTTCTGGTCATGTATTAACCATCCCAATGTCTTTTGCTTATTTCTCATATTTCTTGCATTACTATTCAGGCATTTAAGTTTGGTGTGTAAACTGAGCAGGAGAAAGAAGACGGAAACAAAAACAATGATGACAACAACAGCAACAAACCAAAAGTAAAACCAAATGAAAACCAAATAAAAACAAAAACAAAAAGGACAGTAGCTCGATCTCCCCTAGTTTTAGACCTTTTGCCCTTCATGCTGCTGTGTGAACTTTCAGCTGTTATTTTCTGCTCTTAAAATAACTCACTAGATTATCAGACAGCAAGCCAAGTTGTTTTTCTCTTTTCTCGTGGGGCAGAATACACCCTCGGCTACACACTAGCACACGTTCAAGAAAGACAAAAGCTTATTGGTGACACCATGTTGCAGCATTTATTTCCAGAGCTCATCTTTCATCAATATCACCTGTGAGGAGCAAAGTGAATATCTCCCATGGTCTCAACCTTTTTCCTAGAGTCTGGTAACAAAATTCAGTGACTCCTGAAAATATGCAACTGGTTAATGTGCAACTGGGAAAAACAAAACAAAACAAAACAAAAACATAACATACATATTTATAATGCATGTATCATGAAATAAGTGCATAAGGTATATTCAATAATATAAGCCTATTCAAAACATACACTGTGTCCTTTATGTTGTATATGCATAGCTTGTTCTGCCATTTCCTACTTTGGAAAATGTAAAAATGCAAAGGTAATAAACACATTTAGTATGGTAATGTGCAATGGTACATCTTGTTAAAATAATATATTTTCAAAGACAATTTCAGATCTTTCTACAAAAATAAAAATAAATGTGCAATATTATGCTGACAGTCGAAAGACTCTTTTATATGGAGGTATTCTCATTCATCTAAAAATTTTATATATTCTGTGTGCAGTTTATACTAACAGAAGTGATAGCATAGTGGAAGTTGGCCAGTCTAATACCACAGACTTAGTGCAACACCTTTGTATTGAAACTCCTTTATTCTGTAAGGGCAATTTTCCAAATGTGCTCTGTAGCAACATTTGCAGATTTAGATACTTCTTTTTATAAGACAGGAAAGTTAAACAAATAACTTGTTAATGAAAGTTAATGTATTGGTTGAATGGATATATACACAAGATATATACAAAGGGTATATTCAAGGGAGAAGTTAGTAAATATTGAAATTTTGGTCCTTAATGTTTTGAAAAGCAAGATAGTAATGGGTTTGCCAGGGTGTTAGAAGGGGACTATAGTACCATTTGTATCTCTGATTTGGATCCATTCTGGAATGGCCAGAAGGTCTTCATAAAATTTAACAACATATCACAAAGGGCATCAAAAAGAAATCAGAAATTTCAAGACCCAAAGTATTGGTTTAGATGTGCATTTTTTAGCTTAATAACAAGGATCAATAACGGATACAAAAGAGAGGTTCAAGTATCATTTTCATTCAGTATAAATGAACCAATGTTAGTTTAGTTTAAGATACTGCCCTGCCAGAAACACTCCCCGCAAAGATACAGCGGATGAGTAACCAGCTGTATAAAGTCACCTGCTAGGCTAACAGAATTGCAGGAATTTATCCATGTTGGCATTTAACTATGCAGATTCCCAGCCTCCGCTTATGATGACTCTTGCTCACTTTAACAGTGCATGCTTCTAACCCATTAAAGCTGACAGTCGCAGATGGTTTTGCAGAAGTTTTTCTGTTATACTGGCTACAAAAGCTGGTTTGGATTGGAATCAAGCTGTTTATTGCCGAGTATGATATAACACACTGATGGTGGTGAATCAATTAGGTGTTTCTGCAATAGCCTCCACAGCAAAAATAGCATTTACTGCCAAGCAGTAAAATGATTAAGTAGAAAATCTGGAATCTATTTTTTTTCAGGTGACTAGAGAGAACATTACATTTTAAAATCATCTGGAGTTCCCAGAAAGCAATTCAAATTTATGGCAATGTAGGTGGGGGACTCATCAGCTGATGGGGTTTAATGGATGAATTATGTGCTAGTTCTAGTAAATCTGGATGTATTGTCATATTCTGCACTCCAGTGACCAGATTGTCACATACTGTTTGCATACCTTTCCTCTTCCTCAGGCACAGGCATGCTTTATCTTGAGCACATAGCTGATGCAACAGCATGTGCTTCTCTCTGAGCTAGGCTACTTCACTCTTTTTCTGTGGAGAGTAATCCAAAACCCAGTGAAGTTAAAAAGATTTTCTTAGAGCTGCAGTACACACTCTTGATATTTTTTTCTACCTTGTACACTCAGTAAAATTAATCTATATAATTTATGGTTTTGAGACAAAATAATTATTTGTTTAGTTCTTTATTTTTCATTACTTCAGAACAGAATGAATTCAGTCCAGATTCTGTCAGTGTAATTCAGTGTTCGGCTGAGTATTGGGTTCAAAACTTAGTGATATTAAGAATGTTTGCATATTATAGAAATCAATCCTGAAGCCTTTGCTACCAGAAGAGGAGAGAGAGAGAGAGAGAGAGAGAGAGAGAGAAAACAGTGACCCTTCCTTATACCATTGTTATACTTGTTATATAGATTCTACTAGTAGGATACAAAATTCAAGCCCACTCCATTTAAATATTTTAAAATATTTCAAAAACCATTAAAATGCTATTTTACACTTTTATAATAATTCCATGTGAGATTCAGTAGGTTCTAAGGCATGGATAAAAGTTGTCACTCTTTTTGTCCTTTGTACTGCTGAAGAATTTAATGGAGTTAATTAGAAAGTAAATAAACAAATGACCAATCAAAATTGATTTCTTAAATATAGCCAGCATGTAAAAAGAAAGCCTATTAAGAGCCCTAGATGGCTAGCAAAATGTGAATGCATAAAGAAAATCTCTTAACATATGTCCCCTTATCCAAATGGGATCTCCATGATCTCATGATTTAATGTAAGCATATTGATTAAGCTTAATGATATAAACATAAGCATATTACTTCTTTTAAAGATCACAGAGCATTTTCTCAATGAAGATGTGATATAGAGGTTGATATTTTTTTTCCAGTTTGGTCAAATTTGTGGAAGAGATCAAAGGAAAAAAAAAAAACAAAAAAAACAATGCCATTTGCTGCATACATATTCTCTCCAAGCACACCTACCACATTTCCCTCTCCTGAGCCCACTATGTACTTGCAGTCTATATACTCTATTCTTTTTGTATGCTGGCTATTTGACAGAAAAATTCCCTTGGCACAAAGTCTTAGTGCAGCAGCCAGATATACTAGTGAGTACTAATCTGCATCAAACATTACTTAGATTCAAATAAAATTCAACTAAACAAGCTTAGGTTCCAAATTCCCTTCCTCCTACTCATTAGTGGCCTGATTCCAAACATGTTGATGAAAAAATCCTCAAGAGCTTTAGTAGTCTTTGGACTGAGCTGTCAAATAACCACATTATAAATTCTATTCTTTTTTTATAGTCTCTTTCCTCTTGACCCAGCAGTAGAAAATCAGGCTATTCAAAATGTTTACCACACACAGCATACATTCTGTGGTGAGAGTGAATCTACATTTCAGATACAGAACCCCAGGGTAAAAAGAAGGGATTGAATTCATAGTCCTTATTGAATAGGTGAACCAGGTCTTAGTTATACCTTCCCCCATTAGAGAAGATGCAGTCTTTCTGGGTCGACTCAACTCCCTTAGCCAATGTATTTAGGAAACTCAAGGGCCTCTGGAAGATGATCCAGACTACCTAAGGTAAGTATCCACCTTTTTCCCTTGGCAGTATATGAAATCTACTGGAATGTTTGTAGTGACTGTATCTACATGGGATCCAAGCTATCCTATCTAGTGGTACCAATCCATTCTAAAATTACATCTAAGGTTTACATGGTTAACTCTTTCAGTAACACAAAACAATTGAGACTTTCTCAACAGTTTTGCAATTAGTAGACTTAGAGAAATAGACCACAGCTGTAGGATCTCCACTTGTAGGTAGTCATGTCAAGCCAATGTCTCCAACATCCTCGTATCCATGGCATTCAGATAGGAGCAATCCCTGTGCTGTGTACTGTTCACTTTTGGACTCATATGTATTGTAGTATCTCCTGAAACTGCTCATTGTGCATTTAGTGTGGAAGAGTTATAGAGCCTAACTTTCACACAGGATCAGGCAGAATTGGACACCCACATAGCATTTGTTGGAAAGTTCATTCGTTGAAAGGCTCATGGAATAAAAGTTAAAAAACCTACTAGGAGCTGGGCAAAAATTAAGAATTTCATCTACCTCATCTAACAACCATGAAGAAAAGAAAAAATATGGGTGTTCCCTTTCCCGCATCCCTGATCTATGATTCTTATATTCCTGGTAACACAGACTCGACCACTAGCCCACCAAATGCTCCATGTATCCTCGCATCAGTGACTAGCACAATTTCCTGGAATGTGAACATATATACCTTCTAAGCCTGAGATATACTTAGATTTCCTCTTCCCAGACAAGTGCTTCAGTTAATGTCATTGTATAAAGTGTGAAATATCCCATCACTATTAACTGAGATGCTTATGCAGTACAGAAGCACCGGAAAATATGTGAAAAGTATCCTGTGTCTGCATCTGGTCTATTAAGAGCAGATTCAGCCCTGAGCTGACTGGGGAGGCTGCACACCTTTAAAGAAGTGTCTACGACCATGGCAGAGAAAAACTGTTCCCCTCAACATGCTCCCCTTCTCCCATGTTTTGCAGAAGCCTAGACTAAAAGGTCACAGTGTCCCTTCTTAGTTTCTAGATATTAAGTTCTTAATGTGAGCATGCTGTACTCTTGTCATTTCTGTTATTGACATCTGTGCTTATATGAGAATTTTTCATGGAACATGTAAAGCCATGATAAGTTATACAATAAATCAAATTAATGTGAGACAAAACGTCACGGTGTCACACATTTTCTAAATGATAAGTATACATGATGTTGTTCAAAGTCAGGTCTTTTGTATTTGGTTTTGTGTTTTTGTTTAGTTTTGTTTTAAGAGAATTTAAAAACTGCCACACTGTTTTCTGTATTTATCTCGTTATTTTGCCTGTCTATCTTAATATTTAACCTAAAATGGTATGTACACCTCCTGAAGGTATGTACATATTAAATGGTATCTACACCTCCTGAAGGTGTACATACCATTTAATGCCAAGGCTGCAATTAATTTATTGTCATTTCTGCTGCCATGATTATGTTAAGCTTTGAAACTGAAATTAGGATATGCCAATTAAAAGCATGATCAAGTTATAATGTATCAAATGGTAGGTCTATAATAAATTATCTTCCGTTTTTGTAACTATGTTTAGTGGTTCATAAACTACAGGGCTTATTGTAATTCCTAATTATGAAAAGGTTACAAAGTTTGGCTTAATCAGCCAGTGTCACAGAATAAAATTTACTGCAGTAAGTTATGTCCAGGCTGTATTAGTCTGCATATAAATATATTTCAGTATTCCATGAGAAAATGTTGTGGTTTTGAAAAGTGTCTGTTGTATAACAATTTATTTCTCCATTATTCTTAATCTCAGTGGCCTTCCCCGTGTTGTTGAAGAACATATTATTAACATTAAATTTGGCTGTGATATTCCATTTGAAGAAAACACACTAGTGGCCACCATGTACATTTTGAACTAAGCAAGGAAGTGAAAATTTGGAGCTTTGCTCATCTGAAGTTATGGGAAAAACAAAGTTTTCTCTGCTATCCCTAGATTGTAAGAGATGATCAGACTCATACTTCAGCTCATTCAGTGACCACTGGAGAGATTCCCTTGTTTACCTTCAGCACTGAACAAATGAATATCTTTACAGAGGAGGAGTATTACAGCTTTCAAAATGCCATCCTTTCCTAAACCATTACTAAACTCAGGACACTAGATTAAATTATCAAATGCTTACGCTTTTTGATACCTTTATTCTCATGTTTGTTTTTTGTTTTGTTTTGTTTTGTTTTTTTTGTTTTTGTTTGTTTGTTTGTTTTACATTCCTGATACATATGTCTAAGGGACAGGTTTGGAGAATGAAATTCAGAGTACTACTAGAATGTAGACTACTGAAACTAAAACCAGTTTCCTGAAAGCCCTCTCTCATAACTGCGTTTGAAATTTGAAATTGAATTTCTGAAACTTCTTGGTTTGTGACTGAATATACCCAGAAGCTACTCAGTTTTGGCATGTCTTAGAACTAATAGCCAAGCTCAAAAATGTCTTAAGCTCCAAAAAGCTACCTAATCCTCTGACTAATGTTTTGGAGATACTTTGTCTTGTAATTATTTACTGAAGATAATACACTGAGAGGCTCAATATCCCTAAAAAAAAAATGTGCCAATAGTCTCATTTTTCTTTTAAATCAGAACCAGAAATAAAGCCACACTCTATGGAAGTCACCCACAAAATGCAGAAGATGCTTTTGCAGGGATTTAGGTACATGTCTTCTGTGCCTATGAGAGCATTCAGAGCCTTCACTAGTGATTATCCTGGCATATGAGGGACAAGGGAGGAAGAAACGGAGCATAGTTTCACTATGAACTGTATAATAAGAACTCCCTTATCTTGAAGAAGATCGCAAAAGCAAGTTTAACTCTAAGTTGTCTGTGCTTGTAGGGATACTTGTATTACAGCCAACCCTTTTCAATAGCATGTGCAGACAAACAACTATACAAAGCTCTAGAACACATACTAGATCCTCCTGAGGGCATAACGTCTTTGGATTGATGGAAGAATTGGTTTAGTTTACCACTATCCTAACATATAAAGGAAAATGCCTATGGTAAAAACAACAGTGGCAAAGCCCGCTCTGTTTCAAAAGATCAAACCTCACTGTGTCTTTTGCAAGAAAGTACCTCTAGGACTGGATGCTAAAGAGGGTGTTCCCCTAAAATAACCCACCATTCTCTTTCTCCTTCATTAATTATGAAAAGCTACATGTAGGCTTTACCCTCGCATGATAACTACTGCAACCTAAGGTGCCTACCTCTGCCCATGCAGTATACACAAAGGTTTACTTGGGCTTTTCTGATGGTTCTGGATTCAGCCTCTCTAGCACATCAAGGCTTGAGACTAGACTCAGACATGATTCTCAACAGAAACTGCTCTGCATAAAGAGTTTGTAAAAAGCATTGATATATATGTCCTGCCAGACTTAAAAGTTCTTCAAGGAAGCAACTGAATTATAGAATTTGCCAATGGCTCCTGATTAGTAATAAAGTTGTTTAATCATTAAGAATACAGAAATGTATGAAATTCTCTCAGATGAGGCTCTTTTCAACTGAACGGAATTACATGGGTCATAGGACAATCCCTTCAGTATGAAGCAAGCCTCATTCTAGTTCTAGTGCCCTACCCAGTGACACCAGTTACCAAACAAACTTGTGGATCTCCAAAGGAGACAGTCCAAGGATTATTTCTACCCAAATAGTCCTTGGTTTCTTACATTCTTTACTGACAAACAGAAGACAGTCATTTGACATCACACATCACAATAGAAAAATCTTGTCCAAATAGGACACTGTTTATAATTAACTGTTTCTAATAAACTTAATGTATAGATTGGCCTTTGTGTTTTATAAGCAGACCTCATTCGATTTAGTATAATTCACTTTGGATTTTTTTTTATATATTTTATTTTTGTTAGAGTAGATTATTTAAACCTCACTTAATAGACAGCACTGGACAGTTTAACTTTAAAATATAGAACTCTAGTTTATTTTGAACTATTTCAGAAGTGTGTAGAATAATAACATCATTGATTGCTTTAGAGGTGAAATAATCCCTCTAGGATTGTTCCAAACAGAATATTTTGTACAGTGTACCTTTCCTGTTCCCAGTAGCTCCCCCCTTTCTGTTCCATTCTGCACCATTAAGAGGACAGCACACATTGGGCAGGAGGGGGATCCACAGAGGGCAGTTCAGCAAACAGCAGCAAGCATGAGACAAGTTTGAAAAACATGGCCAACAAGTGAAAGAACCAAATTAGTGAAACCAATGAAAGAGAGTATACTTCATACAGTTCTTCAGATATGGTTTTTGAATAGGCTTATTGTCCCCAGTAGGCATGATATTGCAGTATATAAGGAAAAATCACCATTATAGAAAGTAGGTGACAGTGCTGGAAAATTAATTTGCTTTTCAGTAAGATTTGAAATCTATGGTACAAATGTTCTATGTTCAAATGTTTCTAAGGCTTAACAGGCTACTGTAAGGCTAGTAAGGATAGCATCTTAGTGCTGATAGTGCTGATCCTTCAACATTAGTCATATTCTTCTAAAACAGCTATATAGTTTAACAACCATATTTGTTCATATTTGCTTGTCCTACTTTATTCCATTTTAATGCAGTAGGAGTTATAAGAATATTTTTAGTTGCATAGAAAAATTAAAACTAATTTAAAACTAAGTTTAATATTCTATATAAGTAACTATTGCAATCTAAGCTGCCAATATATTTGAAAGGAACTTGAGATATCATAACTTTAAATTCATATTTTAACATTACAGTATGAAAAAGTTATGTTTTATCTGACCTGTTATAAAGAAATTGGGATGTTAACATTTCTTTGAACTTTAAACTTTCTAGAAGGAGTTTGAAAAGCTGTGAGAAGTACATATTCTGAATATTTCACAGTGTAATTTCTTCAAAATAATTCTGATTTCCAAAGGTTTGTATTTTAAGTAGTCTAAAGAAGAAAAATAAAAATGTCCCTGAACAGAGATAAATTACCTTCTTCTAGAAGTGATATGAATTATCATTACCAGATTTATATATAATCTGAATTTCTTATCAAGGAAGTTAATACCCATCAGCAAAGTTAAATGACTGCAGAGCTATACAAGCATGTACTACTTGTTAGAAGTTTTTTTACTGTTCTTAAAATAAATTTTCACCACAGGCTTGAAGAAATTCAGAGAACTCAAAAGAAATACTTTCCAGTTTCCTGTAGATAAAAAACTAAAAACTTATTAACTGCTAAGACTTACGGATTTCACATCAAGACGGAGTTTGAAATGCAATTATGATTATGATTGCATTTTATCTTTGATGGCAGTTGCCAGCAACTACACAAATGGAGATTTTCTAGTGAAGTACTTTTCCTGTTCTCATTATTCAGAAGATGCTTTCAATGTTTTTCCTTAGGACTGAAGATCGTACTGCAAGTGCTTAAAAATATCTACCAGTACCTAATAACCAGTACCTGATTATTTCTTCTGACTAATGAGATCATATGAATGTTGGCATTATAACATAATGATATGCTATCATTAACTTCTCTTAAAAAAAAAAAAAAAAAAAAGGAATACAGTCTGCCTACAATTTCAGTGAAGAAAACAATACGGCACATTGTGTCCAGCTAATTCAAACTCTATATATCTTTGTGTATATAACTTTACCTTTTCCTACCGTGGTATAATATATCATACCATGTGATATATTGTTGTATTTTAGGGACATGGTTTACCAGGTAATGTTGGTGGTTGAGGGATGGTTGGACTAGGTGGTCTTGGAGGTCTTTTCCAACCTTAATGATTCTATGATTTTGTTCTATAAGACAACAAAGCACATGGTCTATTAACTTCTGAGTGACACCTACCTCATTTTGAGTTAGCCTTTTATCCTTGTCCTATTTGCACACATGGAGAGCTCTGATTCTTGCTTTATTCTTTTGCTTGAGAAGAGCTGGCTGTCATAAACCAAAGCTACAGAGTATTAGCTCTCAGTCCTCCAGGCCCCTCTGCTACCAGAAGTGAAAATGTGTAGACCCCTTGTCCAGGAAGAAATATTCATATCCCTCAGATCTTTCAAGGTGATCTTTTAAGAAATAATTAAGGAGACACTTATAAATTCAAAGGAGAAAGAGATTCATAAAACAAACATGCAGGACAATTAGAAGGACACATTTGCTTAACAGGTTCTAGGGTCAGATATCAGGCATACATGCTAGAATGAGGACCTAGAGGTACATTGGGATTTATTGCTTCAGCCACTCAAGTGAAGATGAAAGAGATTAAATTGGCATAACTTTATAGTCTTTCTCTTGGCTCAGATAGAAATCTTTCCCTTTATGAATTTGTAATCTCTACTACTTCTTTCATTGTCATTGGTGCTTGTTACATCAGTTACTGGAAAAAGAATGCACCTGCAGCATAGTCAGGACAATGGTGTGACCACAAAGAACAAAGCATTGTTCCCTTATAATGTGGCCAAGGACATACCCGAAGAATTTGATTGGAAATACATATATATGTGATATAGATATATAAAAATATATAGTATACATATTAAAATATATTATATATAATACTATATATACTGAAAAGACTCAGCTACATGTATATCTTGCTTAGCAAAGCAACTGAACCCATGAATACACATTTGACCTTGTTCACATGCATAAAACACTTGTCATACTGGTTTCTATCAAAAAGGGTTGACTGAGCAGAGTGTCTGAAACCTGTTCCACGAATGTTCTGATGCCATGAAAGGTTAAAAGTAAGAGGCTAAATCATAGATTTGGTCATAAAGAATTTGCTCACCTGCACTGACACTGGCACTGTGGTTCATTGGATTTTCTCATCACTAGTACAATATTGTCATGGTGAAGATGTGGATTCATTAAACTTGTGAAGAGGTTGAACATGCTTGTGCACTGTGATTTTTGGTGTAACCTGAAGATGTTAGCTTGCTGACACAATCTGGAGCCAACTGGTCAGATAGAGATTGTGCCCCAAAGCTGATCTCATTTTCATAAAACAGTGTGAGTAGTAGGAGAGATGGCTAAATAAAATGGATTCCAACTCCAGGTACTTTTCTTAGAAGCTATAGACCTGTTTCTCCATGACCCTCTTAATTTCCAGGTATGCTCTGATTTGCCTAGCAAGAAGTGGTAGCATGCTGCCTATTTCTGTAAGAATCAATATTAAAATGAAATAAGTGAAATAAATAAATAACTTCTCTGAAGGAATGTCTGTGAAACTCCCAGACAGAGACATAATGAATGAAAAAATAAAAAATTAAATTAAATTAAAAGAGAGAGAGAGAGAACTGGCAACGGGGAGGAGATGGTTTTCAGATACAGCACCAGAGTGTTTGGCTCTGAAGTTATATTATATATATATAATACGTATATATTTGCTGTTGTGCAGGAAAGTATGTAAATAAATGCTGAGGATATTTCTTTGACTCCGTGTCAGCAAAGAAAACAGCTTCATCAAGTCTCAAATCATGCCTTTCCTTGCACATTCCTACAAGTTCATTGGCTGTAAGATGATAAATGATCTGAGGCATAAATGAGTCAACATGAAGGAAGAAAAAAAAAAAAAAAAAAAAAGAGGAAATAAATACCTAAATGACCTTTTATATTTCTCTCAAAATGTTATGGATAATATAAAAATGTCTCTCTTAATGTCTGAAACCTTTGCTCTTAGAAAAGATCACTAGAAAACAATTTATTTTTTACATAATGCACTCTTGCTTCTAACCAACGGTAATATGAAAAACTCACATTCAAGCAATAAACAACTGCTTACTGTAAAGAATGTTACCTCAAGGAATCTACAAATGAGCCAGGATGTTTTGAAGTACCAATTTATTAGCTAAAAATTGTAAGGGCGCAGAGGAATTTGTTAACATTTGGTACTGTAATTTCCATAAATATTTCTCATCCTGTATGCTACTGGTGTACACTTCAGAACTAATAATAGCTCTCTCCAATTAGATATTTTGCAGACATAAAGTACCTGGGGAGCAAAACAGATTTATTGTGTAACACCAGGATTATATTGCTTTTGTAGTCTTATGCACATTGGAACAACGGGCATATCGAAAGAAATCAAGCAAGAACGTAGAGTCAGAAAAGTGTAATCTGTGCTTTTGAATTCAAAACTATTACCTTTACCCTAATTCCTCCAGTTTTACTTTAAACATATCTACCTGGAACATTGCTATCTGGGTAGGAGAAGCTTATTAAAAAGTATTTTATTATCTTTTTTTTTTAAATTCAGTATTCAAATTCATTGCTACCCCTGACTCTATGTGAAAGAAAGGGTGATGGCTGGACCCTGCACATTTGCATGGCTTTGCAGTGGTAGTGAAATGTATTAATTTTGTCTGGCGAGTAGTTGTCAACATGCATGCACAGTTTCCATCTTTTAAACATTTCAGCCCAATAAAAATGCTCATGTGTCAGGAATTATTCTCAGGTCCACAGGCAGAGATGACACTCTCCTGTTCTTCTCCCCAAAGAGAATGGCTTCTTTATTAAACTGACCAAGCTCGAATTAGCTTCTGGGTAGATCTTTAGACTACTTCACTTCGCTCAGGAATAAAAAGGATGTGGAAAACTGTTTCGCAGCACCACCTCGTGGTATTGACTTATTATTGGTGTAGCCCTTGGAAGCATCCCAGCTGTGTTGTACAGGTAAGAACAGAATAGTAGCAGGGCACTGGAAGGAAGCAGTGCAGAGTTTTATCACTGTTCATAGCAGTGCCTTTTCATGGGGAAATGGGAGAACAGACTAGGCATTTGAGGCTTTGCACTGAATGTGCCGTGAAACCACAAAGCTTCCTTCTGATTTGAAATGCATTTGCAAACAGGGTGTCAAATGTTATTCTTTATGAAAATGTAGATGTTTCAACATGATAAAGAAATTCTGATCAAGAAGGGCGTGACGTTTTTAGAGAAGTACAATCTGGAGTCTTTCAGCACCTTGGGGTGGGGGGGATACACAATAAGCAACATAAGCACCTGTGAATTATATATGAGGTTTTCCTTTGGCATCTAAAATGCCAGAGCATGAGAACAATAGACTAGAACCAAAAATACAGAAACTTCATTTTCTCTCAGAGAAAGTTTGTTTTAAGGCAAACTACTATGAGGGGAAAAAAAAAAAAAACTTGTAACAATAAGCCCAAATAAGTATGCATCTGTTAAGTTAATATACTGGTACCTAACCTTAAATAAAGTACAAGGCTTTAGTTAAACTTCAGCCACCGGGAAAATTCTAAGTCAAACATTTTGTTGTTATTGTTGTTGTTATTTTAAATTAAATTTCTTCTTAACTTTTTTTCTGGCAAATATATTCATAAAAATGAATTATTTACAAAAAAGTTGAAAACCCCCTCATAAACAATCCTATAAGATTTCCATATGATGTGTAAGGAAAGGTCAGTACCAAAAAAAAAAAAATCAAAACCTGCAGGAGTCAGAAATACTACGGAGGAGGATTTGTGACCTGCTTCTGCAAGGGAATGAGGCTCCCAGCACCTAAGGGAGGGAGGCAGCCTCCTCTGCCCAGTCAGCATACCCTTACTGTCATCTGCTCTTCTCCCTTCCTGTTCCCACCACTGAAAATTTCCAGCTTTGCCTTTCTTAGAAAGCTTCTTTTCCTTTCTTAGAAAGTAAAGAAGATGATCATGACATTTCTTCTGATTTATCCAACATCTCTACAGATTTGGTTGACTGGGAATAAATTAATCTGTGCTGCCCAAGGGAGTTTACAATAAGCATGACCTAACCATGGGCACTCTGGGGAACTCTATCATCTCTTCATGCTCTTCCAGTTGTCCTGAAATAATTATAACTCACTGTATGAAAAAGAGAACAAGAGAAATAATGAATACACAGAGTCCAGAGTACCAGTCTCTGCTCCAGTTAAATCTTAATTCAAAATACTTATTCCTCTTATCTCTCTATTCCAGGTAAACATCTCCCAAATCAACTGAGAGCCATTCTTTTTCTTTCATTATTTGTCCCAAACCAGACATAGTGAGTTTTGTGCAGCTCAGAGCAGTTGAGATTGCAGCATGTCACTGGTTACGAGACAAAGCTGTTAGTCATAAAACTACCAGAATTTCAAGGATTTCCATTCTGTCATTGTATCTGCAAAGTCTGAATGTATGAATACATACCCAGGCTTTGTCCAAAGTGATAAATACTACACTTCCTAACTGTGGCATCAGGTTTCTCATGGATTAGAAAGGTAATAGATCAACAGAGAGCAGTTGTTTGCCTTCCTGCAAAATAATTTAAAATATTTTATTTGCAATTAATTCCCATTTGAGTAAGGACCTATATGTCAGAAAAATATATGAACTACTTTAAAAGTTGTTTCATTGTTGCAGATCATACCTGTAAACTCAATAAGTTGTTCCTATGGCTTAGCTACAAATTGATGTCTTATTACTATTGTAGTTTTTCTCTAATTTTCTTTTTCTTCTATTTTTTTTTCATTTTGTTGATATTCATAAACTGATGACATGATAAGCTTCTAATCTTTCCCTTGCTAAAGAAAATCTCTCCCCTTCACCCCAAATCTCTCCCTCAATGTGCTCATTTTCTGAGTTTAAAGTTGTCGTTCTGCTGTTTTGAATCTTCTGGATAATGACTATATTGTAAAAACGTGAAAAGGGCATAATGCTCCTTGCACCAAATCAAGATAGTATCTCGTCTCCTTCTGTTCTTCTTGTAACTAATGTTAGTATGTCTAAGGACTGCATTGGCTACTTCTTCACATTCTTTCTTGAAAGCTTGTCTCTGTTTTATTTTCCACAGTGACCCACATTCATCTCTCCCCACCCCCTAGCATGCTTCCCAAAGATTCTCCTTCCTGAGACAGATGCCTCCACCATCTAAATATGACCTACAGTCCATGTTCTGGGTTAGACGTCTCTACTTTTTCCTGGTTTACTTGGACTTATCTTCACAGAGTACACTGACTGACACTTTGCTTCCCTCCTGTGCCTACAGAGTAGAAAGCGTGCTGATCCTTCCTGCTGGAGCAGTCACCACTTCAGCTGCCTATTGCTTCCCTCTTTCCAGAGGTTACTTTTCTCACAGATGTGCCAGTGATATGCATATTATTTACCTCTCTAACCTGGTTTTGCCAGACTGACACAGATTCATATAATTTCATTTAATGGTAAACTTTTTTAGCCCCAATCTTTTGACAAGAACCAGGGAGCAGTGAGCTCCAGTATAAGTGCTTGGGGCAGCTAAAAGCAACTAGGCTGGCTACGTTGTGGGCATGAAAAAGCAGCTGGTGGCAATTTGAGAAACTCTCTTTTCCAGAGCTATAAAGGGGTATATCACTAAGGAATATAGCCTTGAGACTTCTGCTTGTCTTTGGATGTAAAGCATTTGGTGTTTCCCAACTGACTTTTTTTTCATAGCAGCCTTTCTCATGTGTCAACTCTACTGAAACAGTTTGTGTTTCTCATACTCCTATGTGAGCTGCACTTCTCTGAGTGGGTATAGAGGGATCATATGTTTTTTAAAGGCAATTCAAAATGTTTGGGTAAGATTTTTTCCTACAGAAGCTGAGATGGTAATCCGAATCAAATCATCTGAGACGTGTCTTTTGAAGTGGGAGAAATCAGGAATGTTTCAGCAAAAATAAATTCCAAACAATATTAAATATTTTTGCCAAAATTGCATTAAAGTGTGAAAAGCAGTTCTGAGAATAATCTGTCAGCACTATAGTGCTGCAATGTCCTAGCTTCAGGAGTACTCAAATCATGTACTTATTGCATATAAACTATGAAAATTCACTACCAAAAATAAATAAATAAAAATGGAATAACTCTATCGGTTGAGCCAAAACATGCATTCGCACACTCCTGTGAAGAGGAATTAAAAAAATGTTTAGGTCACTACCTTAGCTTATCACAACCAGAAACAGATGCCATAATTTGAAAAGCCTGAGTCAGATCTGCCCAGTCATCTCTGGTTTAGTATAATTCAGCAACTCTGTCACAGTTCTTTGACAACTATTTTGATGTTAGACAGATATGGTTATTTCTCTCTGCTCTTCATTCTGATTTCTTATGAAGAAATCCCTGATATTTCAGGGAGGTTTAAAACTGCATAGATATAAGTGCTGTGAAACAGAGTAGATGGTGAAATAAGCATCATATTTTCCTTTATATTTAAAATACATTCACAGAGAGTGTTTGTTGTTTCATTTGTTTGTTTGTATGTTTGTTTCTCCAAGGTAAATATTGTGCTGGGGTTTTTGTTTGTGTGTTTGGTTTTGTTTTTTATATATAAATATTAACATTCTGTGCAAGCGTTCAGCAATGGGCACAGCCTTGGGCCACACGTTGGGAGCAAGGCACTGCTTCTTCTTGTCGTGCCGAAGATGACTCTGCCAGACCGCAAACCAAGGAGCACAGCACGAGAGGTGAGTTCCCAGCCGGAGAGGGTCACAGTGCGGCAGGGTGCAGCGGGAGCGGGGTGTGCTGGGGGACACTGCAGCCCCTGGGGCACATGGCGGGGAAGGTGCCACAGGATGAGCAGGGGGAGATACAGGGATGGAGAGGGGTGGGGAGGTGAAGGAAGGTGCCCCGGGGAGGCTCACAGTGGCACGGCCACGGTGTGGGGGCTTCCAGACCAAGGTTGCTACTGTTTCCTAAACTTGGAAGGATTTTTTTCTTTTTCCTTTATAATTAAAATCAACCAATCAATCCAACTCTGTCTTTAGGGAAAAGATGTGTGTGCTTTTAGGAATCGTTAGAAGTTAGTTGTCTAGGAGAGCGGCGAAAATCAGTGTCTCTCTAAACATAAGCTTGTCCTGGAGAACAAGATGCTCTTATACTATTTAAGTCAAAGTGCTTAGGATGATGGTTTTACAAAGAAGAATAGAGTAAGATAAAGAAAATATTTATGAGATGTGAAGGATATATTCAGGAGTTCAGCTTTTTAAAGGAATTATAATTTACCATTCCTTTCTACTCATTGGAACAAGTCAGCATGACTTTTTCTGTTGGTCATTTATTGCCTATTTACTGAAGAAGAAGCAAATTTTTTACAAAATAAAACAAGTCAAAAAAAATAAATAAATGTAGAAAGTTTTTGCAAAGGCCATTGTGCAACATAACTGCATTCAAATCAGGATTAAAAATCAAATGGGGTTATTATGCTTAAATATTTTTTCTTCTGTCATGTTGCCTTATTTTGTGTGCATTTTGATATCAGACTCACATGAAGTCAAGTAATATTGTGCGAAGAAAAACATCTTCCCTTAATAGTTTAACCCAGGTTAATTTATCAGAACTAGAGAAGTAAACATCTGGTTTGTAATGCCTACCTATTAATTAGGGATTTATCGAAAAATTATATGGAATCATTTCTTCTGTTGAATTTATATTGGTATTACATAGAAATCTCCAAGCATCTTTTGCTGGTATGTCGGTAAAATTCTGTGATTAAATGAAAATGTCATATACCAAGCAACATTTTCTAATCAGTGCATTCCTCTCCACCTCCCTGCCCACCCCCCACCCCTCAATAAATAAATAAATAAATAAATAAATAAAGGGATCCATCAAAAAAAGATAAAGATGTTTGTCCACAGCAAAGAAGCTTGCTACTCCAAGTGGGTGGGCAGTATACTGCATGAGCAGCCAAGCAGAGACAAAAGAAATGCATTGTACAGGAGAGACATCCAGAATGCTTTCCTACCACTTTCCTAGTGGTAGGTAATGTACCACACACACAAAGACCAAGGAAGATTACATTTGATAAGGAAATGTGATATCACTTAGCTAGGATCTGAATTTGCATCTTTCAGTTTCCTTATGTGAATAAAAAAATAAATTGGAGCTATATGTGTGATGCTGGGGAACAGGGGAATGTAGAAGTAGCAATTCTCCTGGCTCTGTGACCATCTCAGTGGGTTAAAATGGCAGGGTATTCCCAAGCTGGTCAGAGATTTTTTCTACCATCTGATTTGATCGGTGCCCAGTTCATTGCTCATTCGTAAACTCTGTACTATGACCAGGTAATAGGTAGTATGCAGTTTCCAGTCATACCTAAACAGTTTACACAGATTTTTATATGTGCTGCTTCATACATTTAGCCTCAGCAGTTAAATGTAAGCAGTAATATTTACCTTCCATTTCCAGCCTTGGTCTTGTCATCATGGTACAGATGTGCTTACTGGATGAAGCACATACCAATGTATGCTCAGGAAGGACCTGTCTCAACTATGCTTTACAAAACTGCAACAGATATGGTCCTAATTTCTTCTTTCAGTTCTTGGTCCAAGTAGGTAAGTCTCTGTGTAATTACTTTCCTTCTCCTTTGTTCTTCATTTGAACAAAACTACCCACACCTAACCCATTCCTGATTATGAACAATCTCATGCTTTTTCTTATTTTTCTTCACAGAAATAAGAAAAATTACATCACTTACAAGAATGGCACTGTTGATAAACAGGTAAACTGACATTTCTCTCATGCCTGTACCAGCAAGTTAACTTGACCCATCCCACCCTCACAGCTGTTAATTACTTTACTTGCTTAAACTATAACTTGTTGCCATGTAATGTAGGGCATGTTGCTCACATCAGAGGTTACAAAAATTCAGGGGAAGCATGGGCAAGACAGACAAACATAGTAGCATCCCAACATCACCAGAGTCCTACCATACCCATTAAAATTGGCTTATAATACAAGACAACAGTTTTACTTAGGTGGGAGATTAGACACCTGACAGTGCTCAGAGCATACTTAATTTAAATAATTCATAGGCAGATTTTTTTAAGAATCTTTAACAATGAAATCTTCACAAATGCCAGAGGAAGCATATGAAAAGAAGCAAAGAAGGTGTTTCAATATTTTAGAAGTAAAGAATGAAATTCTGTCTAATCAGAGTAGGATGAATAGCTTATTTCAGTGCAAATGACAGCCATTTCCTTGGAAAAAAAAAAACTCTGAAAAATAACCAGCTAAATTTTCTCCACCTTTGTTGCCACATCAACAAAAAGGAAAAGATATTTTTTAGCCATTGTAAAGTCAGAGTTTAGAGATCTCATCTTGAAAACAATGCAGTAAAGATCATCAGAATCCTCACTTGCTTCCTTGTGCAGCTTTCTGGGCTGATTCAGAAACCTGACATATTTCTGGATTTCACAAATTCATATGTATCTGCTTTAAACAAGTTTGCATAAATTTCAAATTTCTGCTCTTGAATTATGGTCTTCAGACTTGTCAGTTAAGGGCTCTTTCATTTTTCCAAAACTGCTCCTTCCTTTCTATTTACTTTGCTCTCTTTTAAGTTTTGTTTTCTTTTGTACTGTACAAAATTTCTTTCCATGATAATAAAATGTATCTTATCTTCACAATGTTCTTATCTTCACAATGCTAAGCCTACAGGTTTTGCTTTTATGGTTGAACTTAGGTGTGCTGTTTTCCTTACTGACTCAGATTTTTCATGGTAATAGCATGTCAGAGGAAGTATGGATACAGAGAACATATATTAAAACTTGAAGTTTCAGGGCTTAACTTTTAGTTTTTAAATTCTGTCACTAAAAATAAATAAATAAATAAATGATGTTGCTCTTTTGAATAATCTCTCAGGGTTAATGTTAATTAAATTAGGAGGCTTTTTTCTACTTTTCCACTGAAATCTGAAATGTAATGTCTTGTTGGGGGCAAATACTAAGACAATGTTCTTTAATAAATCAATTGACATAGTTATAAAGTAAGAAGGGTTTGTTAGCTTGGAAGTTGCTCTGTTACATCTGAAGCTCTATTTATTAATGTAAATGGTTATTCTTTTTCCAATTCTTTCATGAAGTGCTGATCTTACATTTTAAAACACAAAGAAATATGATTTTTTATTTGCTGAAAAACTCATCTCTTTTTATAAACAAAATAGCATTCATTTAATTTGTAGAAGCTAACTACATTTTTTTCAGCCCAGTGTAGCTTTTTGTTCACAAAATTCCACCAGATTA
Organism: Anas platyrhynchos; assembly: GCF_047663525.1. Classification (NCBI taxonomy): domain Eukaryota; kingdom Metazoa; phylum Chordata; class Aves; order Anseriformes; family Anatidae; genus Anas; species Anas platyrhynchos. Next base: position 77,735,710 of record NC_092589.1, read on the forward strand.
ATCCATTATTAGGAATGGGAGGTTTCACTAATAACCAATTTATTTTTTATCACTTTTTAATTCTTTTGATTTGAAAAATATATACTTTTCTACAATATATATATAACATTTTCTATAATATATATATAATATTCTACGGAATGGAATGGAATGGAATGGAATGGAATGGAATGGAATGGAATGGAATGGAAGGGACTTCAAGGATCATCTAGTTCCACCCCCTGCCATAGGCAGGGACACCACCCACTAGATCAAGTTGCTCAGGGTCTCATCTAACCTGGATTTGAACACCTCCAGGTACGGGGCATCCACAACCTCTCTGGGTATCTTGCTCCAGTGCCTCACCACCCTCTAAGTGAAAAATTTCCTCCTGACCTCTAATCTAAATCTCCCCTCTTTTAGTTTTAAACCATTCCCCTTAGTCCTATCATTATTTCTCTGAGTAAAGAGTCCTTCATCCTTTTTATAAGGCCCCTTTAAGTACTGAAATGCTGTGATGAGGTCACCCCAGTGCCTTCTCTTCTGTAGGCTGAACAGCCCCAGCTCTCTTAGCCTGTCTTTGTAGGTGAGGTACTCCAGCCCCTTGATCATCTTTGTGACCTTCCTCTGGCACCACTCTAACAGCTCCACATCCTTCTTGTGCTGGGGGCTCCAGACCTGGACACAGTACTCCAAGTGGGGCCTCATGAGGGCAGAGTAGAGGGGGACAGCCACTTCCCTTAACCTGCTGGCCACACTTCTTTTAATGCATCCCAGGATGCAGTTGACTTTCTGGGATGCAAGCACGCACTGCCAACTCATGTCGAGCTTTGATCCACCAGAACACCCAAGTCCTTCTAAGCAGGGCTGGTCTCAATAAGTTCTTCTCCTAGTCTGTACTCACATCTGGGATTTCCCCAGCTCAGGTGCAGCATCGTGCATTTAGACTTGTTGAACCTCATTAGGTTCACATGGACCCACTTCTCAAGCCTGTCCAGGTCCCTTTGGATGGCATCTCTTCCTCACTTACTGTAGTTCACTCTTACTGTTCACTCAACTTACTGTTGAGGTTTAACTTCAGCAGGCAGGTAAGTGTCACACAGCTGCTCACTCACTCTCCCCAGGTGGGACAGGGAAGGGAATCAAAAAGGTAAAAGTGCAATAACTCATAGGTTGAGGCAAGAATGTTTTACTAGATAAAGAAAAAGCTTCATGTGCAAGCTAAGCAAAACAAAGCATTAAATCACTATTAAGTGATGTCCAGGAAATCAGGGCTCATCCCATGGAATGGTTCCTTGGGAAGACAAATGCTATCACCCCAGTGCCCCCCCTTCCTCCTCCTTTCCCCCAGCTGTTACTGCTGAGCATGGCGCCACATGGTGTGGGACATCCTTGTGGCCATCCTGGCCAGCTGTCCTGGCTGTGTCCCCTCCCAGCTCCTGGGACACTCCCAGCCTCTTCACTGGCAGGGCAACACCAGGAGCAATAAAAGCCTGGGATCTGTGCAAACACTGCTCTGCAACAACTAAAACATTGGTGTGTCATCACCACTATTTTCATCAAAAATCCAAAACATGGCATTGTGTGAGCCTCTGTGAAGAAAATTAACTATCCCAGCCAAAACCATGACACTTACGAACTCCTTAGTGATGTATGACTTCAAGAACATTTCTGAAGATAAATTGTTGTCACTGGGGAAGTTGGCTTTATTTTATCTTCACCAACATGAATAACTGTTTTTGTGATCATATGCTTTTCACTCAGTCTTTATAAGCTACAAATGGTAGTCCTCCATTAAAAAAAAATGCTTTTCTGTATCCCAGATTTGCTGTGAAACATAAAGTCTGTAAAGTTCTTGGTGGTGGCCTCGACATTTAAATGCATTATACAAGTGTAAATGTTACCCCCCTGTTTGTACTAAGGGAACATGTTCTTGCAAGTCTCTTCTCTGTAAACAGGAGCCTACTTATTTTTAAATTAGTTTCAAAAACAATCTCTCCCTGCCTTTTACTTTCATTATTTTTTCCTACTTCTGGTAGCCTCCTCGACCTGATTTGGGCAAACAAATTAAGCCTCTAATACCCACAGCCTTTCTTGCACCTTGAACAGCAGAAACTCGTTGCCATTAATTTGATGCTATTAAAGAGCAGCAAGTCATTATACCATAAAGACTAAAATCTGGTAAAAGGGTTACTTTATTCTCAAAAACATAAGGGAATGTTATATTATAAAAAGGACTTTTTTTTTAGTTCAAGCTGCCATTTTGTTTACAGATGCTCTATTTACTGAAATAAAAATCAAACTTGCTACAGATACAAATTTGTCTTAAATTAGGATTAACAAATGCAGAAGAATGATCTGCTTCTCAATCTACTGTTTTTGTTGTTGTTTTGTGATTTTTTTGTGTTGTTTTGTTTTTTGAGACTGATTTTGTTTAGTACTTTATGGAAAGATGTATCTTATAGCTGAGAAAACCATAATATACACTTAGATAGTATACTTACATAAGGGTATTCAAAAGGTTATTCTATGAATTATTTGTTTTGCTACTGCAGAACCAAGTATTAATGTTGCTGAAGAATGAGTTAATTTCAGCCTCCCTGTCAGAATGCTACACCAGACTTCTTCAACAAGTCTTGGAATGGAAAGCATCATTACAAGGTGATCAGTGCTGCAGACAAATGTCCTTCCCTCTCTGATTGGGATTATCTGTTCAGCAGGCTTAGCTGGAAATATCCTCATTGTGTTCACAATAATAATGTATAGAACTGAGTACATTTGGTAAAATGACTTATTGCTGAACAAAATAAACAATGACCACACTAATGGAGTGAATTGCTGTGCAAAGACATGTATTTTAAAATAAATAAATAAATAAATAAATCGACTACAGACAGAACAGATGGAGGGAATATAGGCTCGTTTAGCCTTTTCTGTTATAAGAAAACACTTAAGTGCATGGTTGACTTCAAGAACATTCAAGGAAACTGAAATGCATGTCTTCTGTGGCTTTCGTTGTAGTTAACAGCAATCTTCTTACTGGCACCAGAAAAAGCTAGACAAAACTTTAAACTTCGGTTACAGTGCTAGCTACAATTTTTAAAGATTTTTTTTAAGACTGAAAACTGTACTTCTACCTCAGATTATTTCAATGAAAGATAGCCATGTACCTTTTGGCCATTTACTGCAGCTTCCTAGAACATAATACTTTTTTCCAGCATCTGGCTTCTGGAGACAAGGGCCTTAGTGCCAGTCAAGTATTCTCACATGCCAAGAATTCATACCTCAAAATATTTTTGATGTATTCTGAGAAGATAAAGTTGCTGAAGTTGCTAAAGATTTTTGGGTCATAAAATCTGACCCAAACATCCTTTATATGATTAAAAAAAAAAAATTTCTGGTCGCATAATTTTAAGAGGAGATTTTTTGTATATAATAAGTAATTGTCTTCCAACTGGCACATACAATCACAGACTCTACAGCCACAAGCATGAATCATGAAGAAGGGGCTATTATCTGCAATGAAATATTAACATAAAGAAATATGAGAGGATAAACTAATAAATGTCACACTCAGCAAGGGATGGACTCCAACGGATAGACTCCACCCTTATATAACAGGTTTTTAAAGGAAAGATTTCCTACGGCCAGCCTAGGACTGGGTGTCTGTCAGCCCCTGAGCTTTAGTAAATTTCCCTTGAAACTACCAAAAATCTGATGGTTGGTGCAGTTGAGAGTACTAAATTCATGATCTGAACACAGAAGAGAGCAAATATGGAAACAGTATGTCTGAAATGGACATAATCGCAATAGAATTTTTAAAATGCATGAATGAATAGAGAAGAAAAAAAAAATCATTGAGTTTCTAAAAAACAGTCTTTAAAATAATAGAATAGAAGGAAACTGAGAAAGAACAAAGATATTTTCCCCTGGTGAAAGGCCTTTGTCTAGCTTAAATACAAATATGAGAGACAGAGGGAATAGACACAGACAATGACTTAAAAAAAACTAATTTAAACCATATTTGCTCAATAAAATTGCAAGCATTCAAATTTATGGACATGAACATTTATACATAGAAAAAGACATTGAAAATAGTGCATTAAAAAGTTAATGTGGTAGTTACCAGCAGTTAAAAGGACAACCACAAACCTCATACTCTGTAGATGAATATATATTTGAAATGCAACTGCAGTTTGAAAAATAACTGTGTCAAATTCCCACCTTCCATCATGCAGGTTTGATTCTACTCAATGACTCTGCTTCAGAGATGTCTCTTTTTTCTTTATTGAGCATACTTTTTCATGTATATATTTCAAGTTTTTTAGCATTATAGAGTCAGCACTTCTAAGAGAGAAATAAACTAAATTCTTTCTCTAGTTAACAAGTTATTTACTTACCAGTAAGAAATCATAGAATCATTAAGGTTGGAAAAGACTTCCATGATCATCTGGTCCAACCATCCCCCCACCACCAATATTACCCACTAAACCATGTCCCTAAGTACCACATCCAACCTTTCCTTAAACAGCCCCCAGGGACAGTAAGTCCACCACCTCCCTGAGCAACCCATTCCAGTGCCTAACTAATGCTTTACTGATGGAGGTATGTGAAAAAGAATGAACTTTGGAAATTCAGCTCCCCAGTTTGCAGGTCCACTAGCCAGTGACAAGCATTTTAAAGTGTGAATTAAAATGATATTATCTGCAATTTACTGTGAGAGAGTAACTAAAAGATATAACAAACCTTGCATGTAATATATGCCTGTGCACTGATATCTAATTTAAAAATTAATTCAATGACTGGCCCTCCATGTGTGAATTAATTTAATCCCTAGAGAATAATAGAGGGAGTTGAGATATGTTGCTATTAAATTAAAAAGAAAATGGTGGAGAAAACATGGGAAGAGTTCAGTGTCAGCCAGTAGGCTATGATAAACTTCATCCCAGCAACCTACAAATATTGGCCTCCCAAACTGCAGTTCTGCTAGCAAGTCTTTTATATAAATCTACTGACTTTGGCAGACCAGCTGCTGGGAGAATAGCTATGGTTTTGTTTGGAGGGTGGAATGGGATCCAGACAAACCCAATCATCCACATTAGTCTAACTTTAAATTTTGAGGAAATAGTCTCTTGCAGAAGAAAAAAGGGATTCAAATACAATTTGAATTACCTATAAATAAAACTTTTCAGATTAACTTGATTTTTAATAACATATCTAACACCATTTCTTAAAATAACATTTCCTGAAATAGAGATTGCAAATAAGTCTTACAGCACTTATTACTTGCATTCTGAGTCTTCAGTTGGAGTTGTACGCACCACTGGAAGTAAAGTAATGACCAGAAAACTTATGAAAGTGCTACAGCATGACTAATCTACTCAGATCAGAGATTTTGTTATCAGATGTTATATATTATCATGCTGAAAAATATTGATTTGGCTAAAGAAAAATCCAAAGAGTTCAAGAATTACAAGATGAGAAAAAAAAAAAAGTTAATGTATGGATGGTACTTCAAGATGTTAATAAGAAACAAGTTTTCAGAAAAGATTTTCAGGGGAAATAACTTGGAACTTTCAGGGACTGATTGTAGGGCCAGTCAGATTTTTTATCTTCCCTCAGAGATCTGGAGTAAAGTGTATGGTTGTGTCAACGGTATTTCTAATGGCATACTCTGGAGATTTGGCTGATGTTATGGAGTTTAAGACTGTCATAAAGAAAGAATGAGATAAAGAATAAAACAGGGATGAAAGCAAAACAACTACTGCAATGTTTAATAGCACAAAGCCACAGAATTTTATTTTTCTTTTATAATAAGTAGGAAGCACTGCTGTCACTTGGAAAACAACAGATGAAAAACTCCTGGGATTGCTGTGGGCTGTCAGTAGGCTAAAGCTGCATGAGAGGCACACACAGATGTAATGTATGTAATATAAAGGCTCTGCCTTTCCGGAGGGAAAAGGGAGCTGCTAATGCCATTCTTCAGGCTCACAACAAGGCCTGAAATACAATTCTCACCAGCTGTTTCCAGGAAAGAGAAGCCTAGTCTGGAAAAGAACAGAAAAGAACAATTGCTACAACCAGAAGGAAGAAGAATTAAGAAAATTCAGCTAAGTTTGTTTTAAAAATAAAAATAAGTCTCAGAGGTGTATGCTTGTTCTCTGTAAATCAGGACCAAATACACCAAAAGGCTTTAAACTGAAGGCCAAGACTGGTAGAAGGGCTATTGTGCAGACTGATAACTGGAAGGCAATTTCTACTCTCCAGAGCAGTGTTGTCCTGTGACTGCCTTCAGTAGGATTAGTGGAAGTTAAAAACATCATTTCTACAATGAAACTACTTTGTTATGAGAGGGTCTGTTAGAATTTGGTTGCCTGCAACAGTGGATAACGCTGTGCTGTGACAAGGGCTATCTCTTCCAATCTTAGGTTCTTAGTTTTCCTAAATCAGGAAAAAAAAAAAAAAAAAAAAAGTTAAACAAAAGTTAAACTCGGCACCCTACAACATGCCCCACATGCTCTGTTCTTTTGCCTAGCTGAGATAGAAAAGCTAAGAGTCTCTGTAATGAAACAGTACGCTGACAATTTACTCTAATTTTTGTGATTCTATTTGTTTCAGAAATAAAATATACCTATTTTTAAAAGTAATGCTAGAAATATGGGACTTCCCATGATGACACTGGCACAGTAACTCATAAATGTCTTTAAGTGATGTTATCTGGCTTGACTATGAGATTCAGTTAAGCAGTAATATATTTTTGGACTAAAAATCTTGGACAAACATATAGCTATTGTTAATCTTTGATACAACAGATTAGATAGCTGAATTTGTTGTCAGGTATGGTTGAATGAGAGAAGGCATGGAGTCAAACATGTAGAATAGAAAGGCTGTCATTTCTGTGTACAGTTTTTTATAATGGATACGGAGTAAGATTCAGTCTTACAAAAAATTTATAGGCCTTATGCAACTGTTCAATGTGAATGATTTTTTTTCAGCATAACTTTGACTGACCAAGCCAGTCATCTGGGTCTCCATGGAGAGGTACTACTGAGGGTAATTCATATCATATTTGTCATATACCTTAGATAGACATATACCTGTCTTAGATAGGAAAAGTTACCCCCTGAGTACTGTTTCTCTGCAGCACTCATAGTGCTATAAAAGCTGCTGCTTTTGGACTTGCTGTTTTCAGGGCCCAAGGGTCTAGATAAACTCCAAGCTTGAGAGCACAAGGGAAGTGATTGACCTCACTGCTGGAAACTCAAAAACACTTCCAGCTCGAGCTGGTTAGATGGAAACACTCAGATTTTGTAGTGTAGGGAGGACAGAAGAATGACCTTACGGCTGGTGCTACCTGCTGTTGTAGCACATGACATGTTCACTCTTCCTGTTTGAAGAAAGGGTATTTGCTTGTGTTTGTAGATGTGTGATATTTGTAAACCATCTTGTCTTTGACCTGGAAGATCACTTGTAAATTAACACTTAAGCTTCTAGTTAGTGAAGAATCTGTGTCCAGGAGGAGATAAATAAATATTGATGACAATACATAATGAAGTTGGAGGGGATAAATAATGACTGATGACAACATATAATGCACTTATTATGTTCTTCAAAGCTGTGGCTGGAGTCACAGCCAGCGCACAGATTATCACAGTGTTGTGTCTGCTCAACATTTCTTTTTGTATTTGATTGGGATCATTCAAATCTATTTTTAATTAGTTTAATCTGTAGAAGAAGAATTAAAGAGAGAATAGGACTAGCTACAGATTTGACATATTCACAGATTTTTCTGAACAGCAGCTATGGTTTTGTACATTTTTTATAGGTAGATACTTGGATGTTTCAGAGATGCAAATTATTCTTCTTTGGGTGGAAAAAAAGAATTGTCCAGTTAATATGGCTTGAGAAACTGATGAGAAGCTTTCAAGCTTGTGGTAAGACAGAAGAAATTACTGAAAGAATGAAAATTTTGAAACGGAGGCTATAGCTATTATATGACTGGTTGATTTTTTGTCTGTTTGTTGGTTTTGTGTTGTTTTGTTTTTGTAAAGGGACTGTTTTTGGCAGAACACAAGCACCCCTGCCTTAATAAATTGTAAAGCTGTTCTAAAGTACAAAATGTAGCCAAAACGATTTGATGTTATAAAGTTTACTGTGTGGGTTACCATTTAAATATCGTGGCTTCTACAAAATGTCTATGTCTGTACAGGGAACTATACAAAAATCTGTAAGAAAGCCCTATGCCCTATACAGGAATAGTTTTCCAAACCTCAGTGTAAAGCACGGAAGAGTGGGTATTGCAACATTTCCCATCACATTATCCATGGAACTGCTGAGGTAGCAATTTTACTTACCCTCAGTTGTGATCTCATTTCTTGGGCAGTTCCATTTGGATGTCTCAGTTAAACACAAAACACCTAGGAAATATTTCAGCCAAATTTAATGTGTATTCAAAAACATCTCCCATGTCCATCCCTTGTACTTCCCTTTGGCAGAAGTTTGGTAGCTTTAAGCTGTGTACCAAATATTCTTTGTTGATTAAATTTAACATAAAGTCTGAGAGCATGGAATTTGAAGTTGTTGTTTAGAGTTCAAAAGTTTTTTCTCATTTTGTATGATTTACCCTATTAATATGAATTAAATGGCATGTTCATGCAGTTTTCAGATGCTCTGAAAATTATGTGTTTGAACATAATGGTACCATTTGATGTCTTACAGGAAACACAGTTTGGGGCTTTGCTTTTCCTGGAGATTTTACATCCTTCAATTTTCAAAAAGCTGTAGGCATTAGAGGAAAAAGATCACATATGCGTCATTCTCTCCACAAGTTCTAGTCGTCAGTGCCAACAGATATACTTTATAGATGTCTGGCTTTGGTTTCAGCATCATAACCAGATGGCAGTGAATCATGCTTTATAATTTATTTAAAAGGTTAGAAATAAATACTTTTGTCTGGCTCCTTCCCTCTTGCTTAAATTTCTGTCTTTGGAAATGTAGTTATTTCAGAGTTTATAACATGCAATGAAGGTAACATAAAAAATATGAAACGATGAACTCTTCTCACATGGTTCCTTTTAGGAAATGATGGTCATAGAGAATGCAGTATGTGGGCAGCCAGGAGGAGTTCTCCTGGCTGCAGATCCTTCTGTGTCTTTCAGTGAAAGTGACAAGCAAACTAGTACTTTGGAACAGGTTGAAAAACAAGCAAACAAAAAATAGCAAATGGATTAGAGATACTGAGAGGGAGTCCAGGCAAATAACAGGCTACATGTAGATATCTAATATGTAAATGAAGTTAGATAAGGTGATTCCTGTATGAAACTACATAGGAAACTATAGCATTCCTATATGGACACTGTGAGTAAGGACATTTTACATAAAGTTCTGTGAATAAAAATATTTTATAAATATTGATGCTTTTAAAAAATGCTTTGTGTCTCTTCCCTTGATTTGTATAGAATACGGTAATTTAAAGTCAGGAGCTCTTTTAACTGCCTGTGTAACATTCCTTTAAGCCTAAATTTGAGGGTATATTAAGATAAAGATTAGAGTTTGGGAAATAAATCTAGGAAAGCACATATTTCACACAAAAACTATATAATAAATACATTATGAAACTGGTAAAAATAGACTCAGTACTTAGGTGAAGACTGTGCATACAGTTTTAATTCAGTTGTGTTCCTTACGTAGGTGTAAACTTTATGAGACTGTCCTTAAATATTTGACTGCATATTATTTTTTTCTTGGAGGACCCTTCCTCTTTTAGCAGTACTGTTTTACCTCAAGCACTCAAGAATGTTCTGACTGCATTTTTTAGTGATTCAACCCTGGATTAACTGCATCAACAGATTACCTGCTCTTTCTTCCTATTTATGTTAGTTTCTATCTCCCTAACACCTTTCTTTCTTTTGATCTCTTTATAATTTTGAAAGGAGAAAAGGAGAAAAGGGATTACTGTTAATAAATTAAATAGCCCTTTAAACTTCACTGGAAACCAAAGCTATGAACAATCTACATATTATATATATATGTATTTTAAGCCTAAAATGTTTATTATGAAATATCTTTGGTTTGACAGATGTCCCCTGACTTTAAAATACTTTTTCCAGCAGTGTATTCACCTATGTTCAGATCAGTTTTAAGGTCCATTCTATCAGCAGCATACTTGGGAAACAATACAGTAACTATGTCAAGGAATCGTCTTCATGACCCCCAATTTATCGCAGAACTCAGAAGAAAACTGAGGAAAAAAAAAAACAAACAAAAAAAAAAAAAAAAAAAAAAAAAAAACAGATATCTGCATCTGCAATCTGGCTATAGCAGATTTAGTTCATATAATTGGCATGGTCTTCCTCATTCACCAATGGGCACATGGAGTCGAGTGGGTGTTTGGCAGCCTTCTTGGTACCATCATTACCTCCCTGGACACATGCAACCAGCTTACATGCAGTGCCATTATGACTGCAACGAGTTTGGACAGGTATGTGCTTTCAGATTTTCATTCTATACCTTTAATTCAAGGACAATAATACCTGTGTTTATGCAAATCTGTAGTAATTTGAGAAAGAGAAGTAATGCCGGTTACGGTTAATATTTTTTTTAATTGCATGTTTCCTTTTTTGGCGTTTGTGGAGGTGGAATAAATATTTTAATTCTTGCTATAGAATTAAAATTCTATGCTATGCACAAAGTTTTGCAAAATCCTGCTCAGTACCACTGTTACTGTTCTGTGGATTCTCTTTAGAGGTCCAACTTCTAGTAACGGCTTGATTTCACTGAAACTAGATTTATTTCAAACATTTCAGTGTAAGATTAAAAAAAATGGCTTCAAGGCAGCCTGCATAAAAGTACTGTATCTGTTATCTTTATTAAAATATAGTAAGAGTATAACAAGAATTTTAGCTTTGTTCATCACTTCAGATTTCAAAAACAGCTTCTCAGTGGTCTTGATCTTAAGGAAAAAATGGCCAGGATCAGGAAAGTAAAGTCTATTTTTGACCAAAGAGGTTATTTGTATGTGAGAGACCATGAAGAAGACAATCTTCCCTTCATAGCACAAGACAGTAGTCAATCATTTAAGAGGATATTCAATTGACAACTTTTGACTTGCGAGCCAGGATAAATGGGAAGGATGGTTGCTATTGAACCAGCAACATATAAGACAGAATGCTTACATGGAAATGGAATGTAGTCACTAGAGAGAGGGAGAAAAAATATTGTAAGACAGAGAGCAGAAGGTAGAAATTTGAAAGTTAAAAATAATTTTGAAATTGATAATATGTAGCTATTATACAGAAGCTAAACTAACGAACAATATCAGAAATATTATTTGGTTAACTTGCAGTTAAAAAAAAAGGCAAGAAATTATAATTTTGAAGTGCATTTCAGAAACTCTATTTTGTATTTGCATGTGAGTAATGTGATAGAAGACTGCCTTTTCTTATGTTTCTAAAGAATTTGCACATAATAGTAACTCTAGTCATTCTGTTTGGGGAAAAAAAAAATCTTTATGCAAAGGACAGGTAAGTATTAAGACAGGGAAAAGACATGGTCTCCTACTGAGAAAAGGCAAAATATCAAAACACAGTATAAAAGTTAGTTTATGTACCAAATAAAACCCAGCTCTTAAAAATTGACATTTTTTCCCCATATTCCTGTAAATACTGAGTGTAAGCCTGTGTTATTTTGAGCAAGTTTTTCCATCTCAATAATATTTGTTTAGGGAAGGCTCTTCAAATTATTTCTCTCCCAATCACTGCCAATACCCATTATGACAGTACTGCCGAGAGACAAAGGGTTTTCAGATAACTAGCTCCCAAATGGTTTAGTGCTTCATAAAAGCACCTCTGAATCCACCTGGAAGCTGTTATTAGGTGAAAAGATTAAACCATCTGTTTTGTAAAAAATCAGCAGAGTGTATCAGATTTTGTTTGACAGTAAAATCATCACAAATTCACAATAAAAGCAAGAAACATGATTATGCCTTAATAATGCTATAGCTAATGCATCATAAGACAGCTTCATGTTCTTTTTCACATTTCTCAAAAATTAAAGTACTTCTCAAGTAAGACAGAAGTGGGTCAGAACTGGGAAGGCACTTCCAAAAGAAGCTTGAGCTGAATAAAATGGCTACCACATGCAAATTAATATCTGTCATATTGCTGGATAATATTTTTATTCCCCAAAATCCTCATCTTCATAACAGAAGAGAACTATGTCACGCACTCATCCAACAGAGACTTTACTATTTCAGCATTTCCTGTTGAAAATCGAATTTCTTTGTAAGATCTTAAGAAGTGCCAAAAACAGCTGTTCTCTCCATGGAGCTTTAAGGGTCATTTTATAAGGGGTGCAATGGATAAAATTTGCTTTTCATTACTCGCTTTGATATGAAAAAAAAAAAAAAAAAAAAAAAAAACCACTAAGGATAACTGTAAAAACTATGCAAGTTTTGCATGTATATTAAAATTTATGAGAAAGTTTCCAAAATAGACATCAAATGCATTTTTAATAGAGATTCATGTTTACGTCACAGGCAAACATCATGTAAATTAAACCTGAATAAAACCTTGTTATGAGAACATTTGTCTATCTGCTAAGAGAGAAATTCCTGAGAAGCAACTCACATCTTCTTTGCATGAGAACACATGTAGGCACATGTAGATAACAATCCCAATGTAATTTACTGTCATGTAGACCAAGAGAAAATCTGCTTAATATCATGATACAAATATGGCCTAAGAGAAATCAGGCTTGTGTACACTGCAGGCAGCATTTCTTATTTTCCAAATATTGATTTATGTTGAAGTCTAGTGAGAGAGGAGGGATGGGTGAAAATACGGTCCAACATTATGTCCTATACTGAAGGTGTTAACTGGAACATTCCAAGAAAGCCATTTGATATTCATCCAAAAGGGATTTAAATTACAATTAGTAATGTTAGTGTCTTTAAACTAGCAAAGGAATTTTTGATCTATGTCGTTTTGGAAAAAAAAAAAAAAAAAAAGAGCCAAGTCTTAAATCTCCAAAATAACTAATGCAATTTCAGAAGTCACATCATTCCTTATTCCTGCATGGCCCACAAGACATAGCTGATAAAACCCACCCTAGATTTTCTTTGTCTGGCAGGAGTCTGCGAAGCATATCTCATTTCCTATATCATGAATGCAGTGGAGCATATAACAGCAAAGTGCCCCTGCTCGGCTCTCTTTGTACAGGCTGCACTTCCTTCTGACTAGTTTTGCAAACTCGGGTTATAAGAAAAGGTGTAAACCTCTTGGTAGGGGTTCACTTGTCTGTGATCTCAAGCCTGAAAAAAAAAAAAAGAAAAAAAAAAAAAAAAAACAGTTTGAAGATGCCCCTTCACTCTCATTGACAACTGTCTAGCAAAGGCTAAAGGGTGCCATATGGAGCTGATGAGAGCATTAACACTTAGCCTAGGAGATCAGTAGTCCTGGTTGCCTGTTGGTATTTTAATAGACAATAAATATTCTTTTTTTGTGAATATCCTACTTGTGAAGTGTCTCTGTGCATGGGAAATGTTCCCTGAGCAAAGATGCCTGGAGTTGAAGAGTTACATAGGGAATCAGTCAGTTTAGATAGCTGCATAAATATTTATTCAGCCAATTCTCTTAAGGTTTCAGATGTATAAATGGAGAGGTGAGGCTGGGAAGATAAATCTGGAGTAAGTAGCTCTGTGACAGCTGAGAAGAGGCAGGCAGGTGTTGCCAGTCTTTGCAGCAGCAGGCATGAGAAAATATGTTCCTGATTTGCCCATTGCTGTAATATTGCTCTAACAAATATTTACCAAGGCAGTATCACTGGTAGGGTGGGTTATATCTCTATAAAAGTCGTGGGCTTTCAGATATTTAAAACCAGAACCACTTGATTTGCCATGGACTAATCCATTTTTTCAGTCTTCACACTCATTTCTCCTTTGCTCCTTGCTTTACTTCACAGGCAGCCATAAACACCCCAGCCAGAAGAAAAAGTAAAAGACATTCGCTGCATCTTCTGGGAAGACTATCATTTGCCTTTGAGTGTGGTACACTTTGCTGCCTCTTGGAGCAGTCCAAATATTTTAAGCCAATGCATATAATGCATGATTAACATTAATTGGATTATTAATGTTAATTAGTTATATTAACAATAATATACAATACTGTGGCAATACGTAATAATGTTAGACCATGGGATGTCACATATAATAGGTTAAGATATCCAGAGGCAGGGAGAAAAGAAGTGAGGAAAAATCTAAGCTCTTAGATAGGTTTCCCTTCTTGTTGTATGTTCATGACGTTAAGTATGACCACATGTTTATGGACTTGCTAGAAATCAGACAAGATGGTGTGGAGCTAGCTACATTAACTAGAACCATATGGTCCCACAAAATATTTTCTCTTTCAGACTGTCATCTTGGGTTTCATGATCATACCATGTACCTTTGGTGATGGTTGATTTCATAGACCTTCCTCCAAGCAGCATTGTAACAGCAAGCTTGGCAGAAAGGCAAAAAGAATTCAGTAATAGTCATTGGTAACAGGTACCATGTATCTGGTGCCCTGCACCTTTCTGGAGCTCTGCAGGCTCCATCACTGCCTCCTTGTCCATCTCTGCATCAGAGACACAGCCCAGACACTCCTGTTATTGTTTGTTTCAGGTGAGTGCTCTTCAGTCTATTCTGAACAAAAGACCTTATTATTACTGATAATTACTTTGGCAGATGAGGGCCACGTGTGACTTTAAACTCCACTGTCTGTTTGAGGCAGAAATCACCCATATTTTCAGAACAGCATTTTTTCCCAAATGCACTTTTCACTTTTAATTTCACAAATTGATTTTATATCATCAGACAATAGGCAAGATTGAGAATTACTTCTAAACTGAAGCAGCCAATAAGAAATCTACCACTAAAAAAAAAAAAAAAAAAAAAAAAAAAAGACAAAAGCTGCTTGTGTTTGGTGTGATATTTATTTCTTATTGTTTGTGGAAGGGTATGATATTTCTCTTCATGAATCAGAATACTGACAGTCTGGAAAAAGTTTGAGTTCTATCAAGAAAAAGAATCATTTACATTTATCCTTATATTTACCTTTACCCTTGAATTTGTGGTGGTGTTTTCATTCCATTCTGTCTAATTATTTTCTTTTCATTTTTAAGGTCATTAAATAACTTTTTTTTTTCTTTTCCTCTGATGAATACTAATGATAAGAATTAGAAACCCAGAGAAAGACTACCTCTTTATAGTCACATATTGGTATGTTAAAATGTAGAGCAAAATAATTGATCCAGAAAATATGAAAAATCATCTTACAACATGTAGGGAAATACAAGTATAATACACACCAGATTTTAGTACCCTCACCTGCCTTTAGCATTTGTGAGAATCCTATGAAAACTCAACTGTAAACCCAGGAAGATGATGTCCACCCAGCATAAGGAACCAGAGCCAACAGACACATAGGCAGTGGCAAGCACCTCTCAAACCTGAAGACATGGATTCAGCACACATCCCAGGCCAAGAGGGTTCCTTTCTACATGCCATTTCTTTCCCTTATTGGTCTTCAATGACCCGATTAGTTTTCTTACTAACTTCGTTAGTTGAACTACTAGACTGCAGCCACATTGATCAACATGAGATGCATTCACTGCTGGCATGGCATGTTCTGCGCTGCACTGTGCCCTGATCCTTTGAGTAAAGGCAATACCTTCTATTAAGCCACATGTCACACGGTGCCTTAAGCGCAGGGGCCTTTTGCATTGCTAACAGCCCTCTCTGAAACTCTGTAGCCAGTTTTCCACTGGCAGCTCTGCGCCCAGTCATCCAAGCTGCTGCAGCAGCCTTTCCCAGAGCTTCTGGGGCAGCCCTTTCCCTTGTTCCCACGCTGTGGATCTTGGAGTTATCCTCCCGGCCATGCACCTGCAAACCCAACGGCATTGTTATAGTGGGTTCTCATGGGAAGCGACGGTCACCAGCGTGAGAATCCTCCCTTCTTCCCCCCCCCTTTTCCTACCCCATGGTCAAAACTTCTGGTTGATATTAGTGGACCCAAAAATATGCATGCCCCAAGCTTAACAGCAAGGCAGCGTGCAATCTCAGCAGAGCATGCTCCCTGCAGCACCAACTGCATCATAGACAGAAACAACTTATAAGAAGTGGGTCCTGATAAAAACTATACTGATACTGTGGAAAAAGTATTATGAGGAGAACCACCCACTGCACTGGAGAAGATACCCAAGACGGATATTTGTCTGGAGACCCCCCATTGTATCTCTTCCCATTTTCCCACTGGCCAAAGTTTTCCCTTTCCATCCTCTCTCCTTTAATTTTTATCATCCCTAAAATTAACTATATGCCATCATCTACAGAACCTGTTAATAAATACTGATGTATTTTTGTTCACCTACCTCAAAAATCTTTGTGCAATACACAGTTCTTAATGAAAGAACAAATAACCAATATTTTTGTGGTTAGGTACATTGTGAGTTTAAGTAGAGTGAAACAAAATGGAAGCCTCACTGAAACCTTCCTGCTAAGAAGGAAAAAGATATGAAGGCATTAAGGAACTTTTGTATCATCCAGCTGAACACAACAGCTGAATTTCAGTCTCCCATGAATGGCAAGTAGTAGGCACATCTCAGAGGTGATTGATGGGTTGTAATATGGTGTCCTGTCACCTTTCATGCAGCTATCGGGAAGAGGGGGCCTGGTTAGCTGTAATTCTTACTCCACATCAGCTAGTAATGTCACTTCTCTGTGCTTGAAACCCCATATGTCCTATTTCCATCCTACATACTTTTATTTTCTCATAAATACTTTTAATTCATAGTTTATTCACTAATGGTTTTTGTATTATGCACTGGAACTTTCTTCATTATTGATATTTGGAAATATCTCCACTGCTGATTTTAAAAAAGGGTTGTATTCTTCCCTTATTTTCTCTGGAGATGCTGTTTGCTGCTCTTGAAAAATGAAAGCAAGCTCAAAGCATACATAGTACACCATGCTTATGCGGAGACTAAGAGGTCAAATTTTGTGCAAAGCAGGACTAATCATAAGTTTTAAAAACCTTATAAGCCTGTAAATTACCCTCAATTACACTGATCCTGTAAGCAGTATCAGTGTCAGAAGCTATTTCTATGAGGCAGCCAGTGAAACAGGAGAGTTGGTGTGCCAAGAATGATACAAATCAGTTCTTACATTGCTGATGCAGAGGATTTCTGAAAAGTTCTTTCTTAGTATCTTGTAGGTAGGTTGGTTTTTTTTGGTGGTGGTGGTTTTGTTGTTCTTTGTGGATGTTGTGGGTGTTTGCTTGTTGTTGTTGTTGTTATTTTTTCTGTAGTTACAGAACTACAGTAAAACCAAGCTGTTCTTTATTACCATCATGACATAATAACAGCATGATGTTAGACATAGTTTTTAAGATGCCATACAGTAGAAATGCCTTTTGCTGATTCTAGCTATAATGGTCATTACTTTAACCTTATTTACTGAAAAGGACTTGGTTATTGCATTGCTTGAATAATGAAAAACAAACAAACAAACAAACAAACTATATTTCATACTCAACCAAGAATGAAAATAAATTCTTATCACAAGACATATTAATCTTTCTTAACCTTATGCAGTGGTTCTTAACCTTCATTGGCCCAAGAACTATAATACCAAGCAACTGAGGTTTACACCTCTTTTTCTTTCATGAAATACTTTTAATAAGGAATGATGTTATGCTGACTTTTATTCGTTCAATTGTTTGTTTCAACTGTTATTGACTGTCTCTTGCAGGCTTTTATTGTGTTTAGGTTTTATTTTTTTTCTGGATTTTTTTCACGATCTGTGAATAAGATAAGTAGTTCACTGATTGATAGAGTCATTTGCTGTGTTACTACCTATTTGTTTCAGAACACACCAAAAATATTAGATTCTGAAAAAAAAATAAAAGTCTTCAGCAAGAAAGTTGTACCTTCCTAATCTTCTTAAAGAGCTGAGAAAGAGTGCTGTGTGATTCCATGTGCAGACAATAACACTTTAGAACAAATGTGCCTCCTTACGCAGTGCCTGAAACCACCTTAACATTGCGATTACACTAGCTTTGACTGTTTTGTTTGTCAGACAGTCAATTTATTCTGCTCTACAAGCACTAAAAATCAATGAAAAACCACCTGTAATATTTTTCATATTCATGCTTGCATCTTGTAGGAAATTTAAATACTCTGCCATGCAGGATAAAATTTGGTAGAGAAACTGAATTGCCAATCATAAGAAAATAATTTCCAAGTATTGTTTAGATTCTTGATCATTTGCCTTTCTTATAACAGCTAGTAAATCACTCATTTTCAGTTACTTTCAGAAAAAATCAATTTCAAAAGAGTTCTGTGACTATGATTCAGAGCTTTCAGTCTTTTTAAAAGAAACTGAGCTTATCTACCTCCCACGTTTCATTACCACTATGTAAAACTCCTCTGGCCTTATGCATGTAAAAATGCATGTGTGATGTAGTTGAAAAGGAGATAATGAAATTTTTGATTCATTTTGTAGAGGCTCATCAAAAAATATTTTCTACCAAAAAGAATGCCCCAAATCTTCCTCTCCCCTTTTTTGTGTAAAACTTTGACATCCAGTAGTTTTCTTTCATTTAGCTGCATTGCTTGTTATTAACTGAAGAATTATGAATCAATAATGGGATGAAATAAGTTTTCTTCATAAATTGTGTCTCCCCCATTTCTCTTTGATGCTTTTGTTCCTTGCCCACCCACCAACTCCTCTTGGAAGAGATCGGGTTCTTCTGCCTGCACTTTCCCTGTTGCAGGGAGTGAGCTGGTGGATATGGGGCTGAGATGTCAGCCTCCAGTCTCCCACAGTCTGAGTGGTGGTAGGTAGAGATGCCATTAGGAGTACACCTCTCATCACATATCAGGTGGGACCATAACTGATCTTATTGCTGGCAGCAATGTGACAAGAATCAGCTCTTTGCTAGGGTCTCCTCCGTGAGACCCAGCTGATGAGAGCCATGTCCATTGGAGTTCAACTATGCAGCACCGAAATGAGGTCAGTTTGTGCTGGGTTCTGGGAGTCTCCTGTGATTATATCACCTCAAAGAGACTTCAGAACAATTCTGTACTTCTTCCCTTCTTGTTGCTTTGTGGAGTTCCATGAGCTTGAGAGCTACAAAGCAGTACCAAGACTCAGAGCAATGGACATTTTCAGCCTCTGTTGCGTACTCTCTGCACCCAGTACCTTCTGGATACAGCTAGACCCAGCATCCCAGATTCTGTGTTTGCAAAAGACAGAAAGAGAAAGGGGAAAAAAAAAAAAACATTGTTATGTTTCTTTACTTCTGCTGAATTTATTCTAAAGTGGTCTGACACTATTGTTTCCCAAAAAAGTTGTTAATCTGTACATCAGTCATGTTAGTCATAATACATCCCTCCCCTTAAGTCTCCTTTCTTTATTTTGGCTTTTGAATTGTTGCATTTAGTAATCTGCTTTCAGCTCAAAAATTGCTCACTATATCCACTTTGATCTGACATATTAAAGTTCACCCTAACATTTTACAAAATGTGAAGGTCGTGAAACAGAAGCTGAATTTGTTTTGTATCATAAGCTGTCACTATCTGAAGGTTACTTTTAAGGTACAGAAGTTTTCCAGTTGGACCTTCAGTTAGGTGGCAACTATTTAAAAAGGTAGAAAATATTTAAATTACTACTGTAACAGACTTGAGCAATCCAATAGCTCAAATATATCAGAAGGTAGTATAATTGTATTTGAAAATGTCTTGCATATATTAAATTATCTCCATTCCTTTTCAGAACTAACTTTGTCTTGGATTTTGTCTCTGTTTGCTTCTTGTATGAGTTTTTACATTATCTCCTACATTCTGATCTATTTTAATTTATTAAAAACTCTCATCATACTAATTAAAGAATGTTGTGATCAAGAGCATAATCAGTTATAACAACACTTGTAGAATGTTAAGTGAACTGCTTGAATAAATGCTATTCTAGAATGTAGTACTCAAAAACTTAAAAAAAATGCAGCTTCCTTCCCTTGTAATAGTTATTCTCTGAATTTATGTTTTGAGGTCCACAATATTAACCTAAATATTTTACTGTTTTTCTATTATATTGCTCTGTTACTTGATTTTACAGATACCTCACCCTTGTCCAGCCATTCCACCTAACCCACCTGCGAACAAGATCAAAGACATTTTGAATCAACTTTTGTTTATGGGTAGCATCACTTATTCTGGTGTTCCCCCTATGGGTCTACTCAAAAGCAATAAAGTTCAAAGATGGTTTAGAGAGTTGTGCTTTTGATCTGACCTGATGATGTTTTCTGTTAAGCCTTTTAAGCTTCTGGGACCATATCTTGCTGTTGCTGTTGCTCAACAGTTGCTGTTGAGTATACCACCCATTTTGTCTTTGATATCCCTGAGAGGTGGGTGGATGAATGGATGAATAGATGGACGGACAGACAGAAGGACAGATGGAATAGAATTAAAGGCCAAAGCTGATCCCAGTGTCATATTATTACAACTCAGATTTTATTGGTAGTATAGAGGCATCCCCATGCAATGGGGGCAAGACATGGTCAGCAAGACAGCTCCACATAGCAAAAGTAATTGTGCAGGATCTCTCCTTATCCTTTCTTCCAGTGTCTGGGTAACTGTTGTTCACAAATGGGATCTCTTTGCCCTTCCTTACTTGTCAGACTTTCATTTTTGAAAGATAAATCATGGAAGAATTTAAACATTCCTCAAATTGCATACAAAACTTTCCAGTGTCTCATGGCCAAGCAGAATCATGTTTTTTGTTGAATTCAAAACAGCTTGTTGAATGAAAACTAGCAAGGGACATAAAGGACAATTTTAGAAGCCTTTTTGGAACAGAAAGGAAACTTGGGGAGATACTGGGTATTTTTATATTAGCATGTTCATTTGGACCAGGAATGTATTTTTGGGGTGAGTCTCCCAATTGTATCTAATTACCATACTTGCGGTCACACTATTCATCAGTCTCAAAGCACATGATCTTTATTCTTTCCAGGTGAAATCAAACTGAAAAGAGAGATCCAGAAATTTGATGAATGGTACCAACGGTACACATTGAATGGTACCAATGGTACACAACAGTACCAACCACTGTTGTGTACTCAGTCCTCAATCCACAGGATCCAATTAGTGAAAATCCAAAGTTTAACTCCCCGACATGAGTATAATTTGCTAGGTCCTCAGCACCAAAAACTGCACTCCATAGATTTGCACTACTCAGTTGTACTACTAGCCAGTGTAGACAAATCCCGGGGGGGGGGGGAGTAAAAAAGTGTTCAAGCCTCTTTTGCTCCAGCTCTTTCTTTCTTCTCCCCCTCCCCCAGCCCTGGATTTTTAATGGAATGAATTCTAACTTTGGAACACCAGAAAAAGAGGGAGGAAATATGTAGCAGTACAGCAGTACAGAAGGTAAAATATTTTACTGTCAGGAAAGCTTGATGCAATTCACTGCTGAAGATTTAAGGTATTAGTTAAAACACTGAAATATGAGCGATTATTTTCAAGAACTTGTGAAGGACATGAGACCCCCGATGGCCTGAAGAAATCAGATAAAATCAAAGGAAAACAGGGATGAAAGAATTTGGGGAATTCAGCCTACTCCATCCTCTCTCAGATGGCATGACCAATTGTCAGAGGTTTGTTTAATTCTGCTTCAGAAGTTTTAACACAGAAAAGTATAAAGATGAGTTAAAAGAGTCTCTGGTGGATAGATTAAAAAACATTGAACTTAAATTCAATATCCAGAAAGTTTAACAAGTTATTAAGCTGTCAATCTGTAAGGTGACAAAAAAAAAAAAAAAAAAAAAAAAAAAAAAAAAAGACAAAAAGACTATGTGCACTTGTCAGGACCATATTAAAACAAAAAGATATAATTTCCTTCTTTAATGGAAATCCTCCAGTTTATAAAGTAGAAATATAATCAAAATATCTTAAATTTTAATAAAATGACTGGAAAAAAAATAGGAAAGATGCTGTAGATTGATGCAAGAATGGTTGAAAACAATTAGTGCTACATCACCACTGGTTTACTATCAGGCTAGCAAAATACCAGGGGACTAAGAAGGTTGTGTCTTGCATGGAAGTTTGCAATAATTTTCATTACACGTGCTGAAAAAAACGCACACACATGCAGAATTTGGAAAGGTAAGGTGTATAATTTGTGGTTGCCTTGTTGTAGTTAACAGTATTTCTTGAACTGCTGGGAATAGATTTTATTCCTAAATGTACTTACAGTTCTGAATAACTGCTACTACCTAAAAACAGGTTCCACGTATCTCTAATAAAGAATCACAAAACAGAGATCACTTTATGAAAAACGTAATTTTATTTCTTTACATTTATGAAATTTTCTTCATGTAATCACATTGTTCTTTCTCTTTTCATTTTCTTTTACAGGTATACACTTCATCTTACTATAACAACTTTCTTTTTTCCTTTGCCACTTTATTTGCTACATTCTAATTTTATGTTACACATGGGATATGTATCAGCAGAACAAGAAAGCAGAAAGTTGAAGTGCTATTCATTGTTCTTCCTATTTCAGATTCTCTGCACAGGCTGTAAAGGTTTTGTAGGTTTCTAGCCTGTAACGGGCTAAAAGGAATAGCCCTAAAATGGCATGTGGGCACCGCACCATGCGACTTTCCATGCGACTTGATGTTGCATTATGTTCCCTATAAGGGATGAGATTCAGCTGAAGAAGCAAGATAACCCAGCTTGAAGGAAACTGATTAAAATTAGAAAATAAAATTATGGCAGAAGTCCTCAGTTTATCTGTGGAGAGCACAAAGGCATGGCTCAACCCTATACTTCTGGCTGCAGGAGGACATCTGCCCAACAAGGTCTCAAGACATGCTGAGAAGAAATGTCTTCCAAGTCTGGTAGCAGCCACCATACCCTGTGACCCCCAACCACATTTCACAAGGAGGCACAGGATGCCTGAGGAAGCCTAGGTAACACAACAAAATTGACAGATGAAACAAAGCTGAAATACAGTTTCCAGGCTCCTCGTCAGCAAATTTTGTTTCTAGGACTAAGTGTTTTGGATCTCAGCTTTACCAATTTCCCATGAAAAAGGTAATTCATTTACATTTTAGTGTGGTTTTTAATCCCTCAGGCAGGGGTATTGTTTGCTTCTCTTGTCCATCTCCTTAAGCTCCTAATAGTCAAGTTTTGAAAAATGTTGCAAAACTGTACAGCTTTCATGTTGAAAAAAAGCAAACATTTTAAATGAAGTAATTGTCAGTGTTTCATCAATTATACATAAACAATTCTGCTGTATTTGTGTGGCATAGCATCAAATTCAGCCTTGACAGAAAAAATAATGAGCACAAACAAACAAACAACAACAACAAAAGTCTTTGAGAACTGATCTTTGCTTGCACTGCAGGTGATTTTGGTCTCAAATAACTGCCATTCATCAGTATGTTCAATCCATGACATCATTTTCTCACTTTGAATTTCCATGCTTAGGATCCTTTTATTTTGCAGTTACAACATCAATATCCCCAGACAAAGAGTCATGAAGCTCATTAAGACAGTGCTCGCTCTGGTTATTATGTTTGTGGTAAGTGCTGCCCCATTCCGTGTGATCCAGCTTGTGAATCTCCAGGTTTCTCACCCAACTCTAACCTTCTACATGAGCTACTACATCTCCATCTGCCTCAGCTATGTCAGCAGCAACATCAATCCATTTCTCTACATCCTGATCAGTGGGAACTTCCAGAAGTGTCTCTGGAGGTGCATAAACATGGAAGGAAGGATGGCAGAACAAGATGTCAAACACATTGAAAATATACAGAAGTCAAGTTTTTGAAAAAATGTATTATCTATGTGCCAATTTTATTGGTCACTATAGCTAGGCCTGATTTCACTTCCTTCATCAAAGTGTAACTCAGAAGTGGCTTTGTCACTGGAATTGTACCAGTGTAAAGTTGGTGTGATAAGATGATCTGCTCCACTATTTGAAAGGTTATTGTTCCTAGAGGAAGGATTCTCTGCAAAAATATTCTTCATTATTGTGCCATTGCCTTTCTATGGTCATCTGTACGTAGACAAGCCAAATGTACAGAGACAGAAGTAGATGTTAAGAAAAAATATAGTCCTCTGGTAGTAAAAAAAAAAAAAAAAGCTGCAAACATTGAGGACATTGTGTGTGAAGTCATGGAAACTGTTAATGACCACAAGAGACTTAGTTACTGATGACTCAGAAAGGGGTAACTTTCAATTTTTATCTGTAGATATACAGCTGTCTCATCTGGCACTCATTCCCGCAGCTATTGAAGGCAGGAGAGAGACATAAAAGGCCTTTTCAGAGGAAAACTACTTTTGAATTAACCTTTGTACATGTCCTTGCAAATAAAGAAGTGAATTCACAATATGCGTCATTGGAAATTATTAAACCTAAGTGTTTGTTTTTTTTTTTAAATGTACATTTCAGGGATAAGCCTTCATTTTTCTTTTCTCAAAATCCCTGCATCCAAGACGGCCCTGTGAAGGCTCTCTAGTCCTTGAAGAGCTCAATACTGGTTTCACTACATTGAGTACTGGGAGGAACTTGGTGCATGCCCAGGATGCATTCTTACTTGTCTGAGGAAGGGAAGAAGTCCTGCACGTTGCCAGTACTTAAACCACAAGATTTCCAGCACCAGGATGTAATCAAACAATATTATTAGAACATTGACAGCTAATAAAGAAAAACAGGAAAAAAATGTTAAAAAATCTAATGATATTGACAGAATTTCACATTTGGTGTTCACCATACTATGGGCTCATATTTGTCATATTCTCTCTTCAGACCACTTGCTTTTATCTCAGGAGTTTCACTAGGACCAAACATTTCACTAGGACCATTTATGATTGCAGTCTTGTTATTTTGAGGCTTGGTGAATCTGGAACACTTAAAATGCACCTCCTCATACTTGCAGTTAGTCCCCATCTTCTCATCCTATCCCAATTGGCCTATTATGCACATATTTACAGCACTTTGGAGGTTGCATTCTGTGATCCTATTCTGTGCTCTTCGAACACACTGTGGAACACATGACATAGGAAAGATGACAACTTCTTCACCAGGGGAGGGCTGGGCTGCCTTGTGACTCCCATTGAGCTGCAGATGCCCAGACTGTGGATGAGATAAGGCCCTGCTTTCTCCTGCCATCACATCTTCAGAAGAGGCCACTTCTGTACATAAACCACCTTTCTTCCAGGAGCTCTGATGGAAAAACCTCTTTGGCTGCACTGTGGAGGGGTCAAGGCACCTGAAGACACATTCAGACTACAGTGAGCAGCAGTTGGACAGTAAATCATTAAGCATGATAGAGAGATAAGTAGATAGACAGATAGATGGATAGATGGATGGAGAGAGAGAGAGAGAGAGAGAGAAAGAGAGAGAAAGGATGTCTTCTAACATGGACCTTACTATCATGGTCACTAAATTCTCCATTGCTTAAAGGAAGGCAGTGAAGGTTTTTTCACATGGAAAAACTGCTGAATTAATTTAGTTTAACTCAAGTGAGAACAGAAAAATTCATTGACTTATTAGTGCTGTATAATAATTGGTAATCTATGAATTATATTAAGGACTAACATCAGATCTAACACTATACTAGGCTCTTAGAAATGTTAGCATAAACATGTATAAATTTCTAAACACCCATCTATATCTTATTCCACAAAATGCTAGCCTTTGTAAGTCCCTGCTTACTGTTTAATCTGGTCATCCTTCTCTTCATTATTAACAATTATGAATCGTTATGGACAAGACAGTTTTGAGCATCCTTTTCACACACACTGTCTGCACTCACAATACTGTATTACCAGCCATTATTATCCTGGCTAGAGGAAGGACCTGTCAGGCACCTTCTCAAAGTAACAAGAGCGCATATGCTTATTCTCCAATTGTACTGCTTCAGTCAAACATCTATCACACAAATTTCATGTCTAGGGAAGTCAGTTTACTGAGGATACTTGAGTTATTTTTGGATTTCTTTTTCAAAAAAAAAAAAAAAAAACTCTGAAAAAGAGGAAGAAAACTCCAGATATAGACAACAGTTATGCTCAGTTGGTAACACTTTATTACCAGGATGATGAACAATCAAAAGGCACTGGTGGGTCAGTTTTAGGGACAACAGACATGTGAAAAGCAGACTCCAGACTTTACAATCTTTGCTGGGGACATATGCTCTGTGACTTTTCCACAGCAGTTCTGTTTTCATGCAAGGGTTTGGTTCCAGATGGCAGTGGCAGATTGCTTGTCTCCATCTGCCTCCCAAACATTACAGGGTTTGGTGGTGCTAAGCTGGAAGCACTCCTCCAGTCAAAGCACATCTGAGCCCCGCAGTATGTGGCATCACTCCCAGTGCCTCGCCAAACTTCAGTTTAGAAGTTGCTGTCATTCTAATGCATTTTGGTTTTGAGAAGCCGGCTGGTTACCATCGTACTTTCCTATTTCAAAGGATGCAATTGGAATTAATCACCAAGACCTGAAGGATGCACACCAGAGAACATTCCTGATACCGAAAGAAGCTTTAGTTTTGTCCTTATGCAGATTTATTTTTTTACTGTTGAGCCTTTATCGTGTTGCTAACAATGACCCACACCTACTCTGATGCCAAATTATATAATATATAATAATAGAATATATATATATATATATTTTTCTGTTTGAAAAGATGTGAGAGAATAAAAATATCTTGTAATTGGTACCCTACAAACTGAAAAGAAGGACTTCTGAAAGTAATAGCATAACTATGAATTGTCTGGGCCACTTGCTCCAATCTTAGTTCAAGCTCTAAACTTCATCAATGTGTTTTTTTCATAAAATAGTAACAGGAGGGATAAGAAGATTAGCATGCTTGTGCTTTGCTTAGGCCATTTGTACTGAAAAGGAACAAACAAAAGCCTTATTTAAGGTATTTTTATAAGATCTTTAAGACGAAAGTAATGGTTTCTTCCTTTTATCGTAAGTATTTCTGACATTTTGTTTCAATGAGGATTTCATTTTAAAGAATTCTTTCCACATGGGATTTGTAAAACAATGTCTCCACGCTTCCTTGTCTTCTTGAGCAGTGCAACAAGCTCTGCTGGGGAATATTCTGTGTTTAATAAATCATGTTAGAGACCATATAGAGATGTTCTTTACCTTCCTGTGGACACAGTCATTTTAGAAAAAAACAGGTTTTTCTATATTGCAAACATTATCTTTTCTAAATATACTGCAGTTGCAACTTTGATTCAGCAAAATACTTATGCACCTGTTTCTGCCTATTCAATTCATCTGGATTTAGGAGTATGCTTGAACACTTTGACAGGCCTATCTTCTGGTCTCCTGTAGAGAAATGAGAATATCAGAGTTATTTCCTTAGCTTTTTGTAAATCACTTCTTGAAGACAAAGAAACATTATCTTGGCTTTGTGATGTAGTGTACTGCTTTGTCTCCCTCGTGGTTTGAGATTTGGAAGGGCTTTGGCCAGGTCTGAAGCTCCAAGCTAAGTGGGAGGATTGAAGACACTTAAACCTGCACCCATCACTGCAGGAAATTGGTCAGATAAAGCTGAAATTTCAGCAAAGATTCTCCTGACCAGATTTCAAGCCATTATCTGGCTTAAGATACAGAATCAATATGGAAGTCTTGCTTGTGAGCCCAGATTTCCTAATTCTTTCACGTCTGAACCATGAAGAGAAACAGAGCAAGATAATTTTGATATAGGATTAATTGTCAATAAGTTAAAGTTGTTACTGAGGGGTAGGGAGAGGAAAAAATTGGAAATAGGCTGCACAAGTAAAGACCCACAGTACTAAGTGTCCCGGACAGACAGCCATTCCCAGTGAGGGGTTTCTGGGCTGGGAATGTGGAGCTGGACAGAAGAACTTGGTCAGCCTGGCAGGGAACTGGGGGCATGCCAGCTGCCTGCGGCTGTCCCACTTCCCTGGGCTGTGGGAAGGCAGCAGAGAGAAATGCCTTCTCATCCTGTTCAGACCTTTTGTAGCTTCAGCCCTTAGAATCCATTCCTTTCTGCCTTTTGTCCATTTAGGAACAGTGGCAGAGGACAAGAGAGAGAAGGTAACACAAAGAAGAAAGGAGGAAAATGCAGTTCTTCGGTGTTTGAAGAATCTGAACATGGTCTTCTTGAAAGTGTTTTCACTAAGGAAGAAGGAAAACACAGAGAGAAAATAATTAACAACAAATGGATTCATTTAAAGTTGAGGAGGATTTTTTTCTATTTTTTTCATTTCTGATGCTTTTAACTTCTGCCATTCATTAGACCAACAGCAAAAGAGAACAAAAGTAACTTGAATAGTCTCATAATCTGCTCTATTTAAATAAATAAGGCTCACAAACAAGAAAAAATAAATTAAATCCTTGCTTTTAGCTGGAGAGAGAACTAACAATTGCATTACTGGGAAATATGCCATTTTCTCTAAAGTTTATATGTAAAGTCTAAAAATTCACTAAGCACTAGTGGCATAAAGAAAATTGAGAGGAGGGGTGGGTCTGGCTTTTTCA
The DNA here is from genome assembly GCF_047663525.1 of Anas platyrhynchos. Classification (NCBI taxonomy): domain Eukaryota; kingdom Metazoa; phylum Chordata; class Aves; order Anseriformes; family Anatidae; genus Anas; species Anas platyrhynchos. The sequence continues at coordinate 77,764,247 of NC_092589.1, forward strand.
CCACTGTTTTCAGCACCTTCTGATTTGTGTGGTTGGAAAAAAACATATATATACTGAAATTGTGATAGACCTGCTTTGGAATTAGAGCTATACAAGCAGAAAGAGAGATGCACCTTTTTTTTTTTTTTCATGCAATCTTGTTCAGGATTCTGCTGTAAAAGAAATGTGCAAGTATCTGGACTTTAAGGACTAATCGTTATAAATCTACAATTACATTAATTAAATATTTAACCTTGCCATTTTCCCATCTTATTTTAGAAGATACAAAATTAATTGATGAATAAATAAAGATTTACTTTATTTTACTATGCATTAAGTTTTGAAGAAACCTGCACGCTTCTAGGTATTTCTTCACATGTCCTTGACTTTGAGTTTTGCTACCAGTAGAGATAATTGGACTAACTTGAGTACCAGCTCTAGCCCAGCTGCAGCAACATGGATTATGTACTTGTCAGACATATTTACTGTGTCTTTTGGCCTTCTGCATTATTTTAACAGCCAACTCTCTAATAGAGCATATTAGGCAAAAATCGTGATTTTTCTCTTCTAGCTGGAACACTTTTAATGTTGTTTTGTTTGTTTGTTTGTTTTAATGTTTTTACAAATTACAGGGTAACTCTGAATTTACCCAACTATCTCCAGCACAAAGCACAAATTAAAATGTTCTGTTAATCCTTTCTCTAAGTTTCAATATTTCATAGGGAATTTTGAAATACAAGTTTTTTAAAGTAAATCATTGTGGCAGTACATTTTATACACCACTAGGAAGCTAACTAGCCACTTATCAGAGACACATTTAAATAAATAGAAATGGAGTACCATGCAATTTTAGAAATTCTTTGCAGATTTACATATTGTGAGTTTAAATGCCCGTTTATGCTGGCATTCTTAAGGAAGATTGCTATTATAAATTGTGCATTCATTTTCTCTAGTGCAGGATCCTTCACATAGCAAAATCTCAGGGTACATCCCTCTAAGTTATCAGTCATTATCTCCAAAGCTCAACATTAATTAATTTATTTCAAAAAAATAATGTATTTTCAGTGAGTCAGCTCAAGATTCCAATTATGTGAAAAGTTCACATTTTACAGCGTAACAGGTTCAAAAACTTTACTAATTATTTTTCTGCTGAAAAATACCATCTGTTTCTTGGAAAAGAAACAGCTTGTAATGAAATCTGCTGTGAGTGAGAGCTGTAAGCAACAACAATGAACAGTCTGACGACAAAAGCACTCAGTGAGTCTGTGAAAACCTTGGTGCAATTCCAATCTTCAGGCAGGTAGAACGTCTGCTGTGATGGGCTCTAAAGGTTGAGCAAGGGAGTCTGCCTCTTGTACTTCATGTTTAAACACTATTTAAACACTTACTTTCTCCAAAGGAAACCTGAACTTGTAATTCAATACCTGAGATTCCCTTGGGTCTACAGGGAAGCCATCCTTAGTTTGTGACCACCATTACACTGCAGAGACTTGAACTGCTGCATGAACCTCATAAAAAGGGTGACTAAACCCTTTAGCAATAATGATTGCAGGTATGTAGCTTATTTCCAGCTGCAACTGAGAATTATTTTATGAGTAACCTGATATAATACCTGATCATAAGTCCATTCATACTGTACTGATTGAGTGATCCTATTTATATCAAAGGGTCTATTCAATCTACTGCTCAAAGTCAGTAACACTGGGAAATCAGTTTGCTCACATTGATATTTCTGGTACAGAAAAGTAGCACTGGGTTTTGAATCAAGCCACCATTTGTTATTTCATGCTTCAGCAGAATGTAATTTACCACACTATAGTAGAAGATTTGTGGCAAAATGGGCAACAAGGTTTTGTCATTCTTCTGCTAACCTTTAGAGATATGGAGGGAAAAATCTATGTTTGGGACAATTCATATGATTTATTGTAGACATCTGTATTAGAATGAGATGAATCATACCCATTTACTGTGCTTCCACTGATTACAAAACGAGTCTAAGGGGCCAGTTAGGATTAGACACGTGCATCACAAATGTGACATTTGATTAGATGAATCACACCTAAAGTCTGAGTGGAACATGTACAGGCTACCCATATGTACTAAATAACAATTGTGCCATTTACTGTACTATTACAAAGCATTCAAATGTTATCTTAATGACTCTGAACTCAGATCAGAATACAATACAATACAATGCAATACAATTTATATTAAATAGGCAGTTATGATCATACATTGCTACGTTGATTCAAGCTTTTTAAAATCAAATTTTGGGGTCCTACAAAGATCTAGTCACAAAGGAAAAACTGACTTATTATCTACTTGACATACTTCATCCTTAAAACTGGGGTTGGAATTAATTTTGGAAAAGTGCATCTTAATATATTTTATAGCACTTTATGAAATGCATTTCAAATTTCACATAAAAAGGATCAAGCAAATAGCTCTGAAGCTGATACAAAATCTGGTAGTTTGAGTGAGCTTATGTTGTTTGTAGCATAAAAGAACTGTTTAAAATTGATAAAACGGATTGAACAAAATGTACATTTAGGAATTAAATTAAAGAAGAAAAAATCTGTATATTATTACAACCTTGGTTCAATTTCGGTGCATGTAAGCATAACAGAAGGAAAAGCATGTGTAATTCCTTTCTACCTTTCTACTCTAGTAATACGCAGGCTCTCTTAAGTGGATACCTACTTAAAAATATATTGACTTTAAAGAGCTAATCATTTACTCTAGCATTTATTATGGTGATGATACCTAAGTGAACACTGTGGGTCAGGACTTAGAAAAAATAGATAATTAAAATAAAATAAAATAAAATAAAATAAAATAAAATAAAATAAAATAAAATAAAATAAAATAAAATAAAATAAAATAAAATAAAATAAAATAAAATAAAATAAAATAAAATAAAATAAAATAAAAAGCTATGTGCAGACCAGGAATATAAGCTTAATGACAAAATATTAGATTATATGTTAAACAATAGGTTCAGGAAAACAACATACCTGAAAACCAACTCGCATTTTCTCCAGAAAAAATGAGGTTTTCTGGAGAAAATGTAGTTTGATGTTAGGCACACTGAGATTGCATTTCTGTACTTTGTCTCCTTTCCCTTGCATGATCACAGCAGTGAATATAAGACACATTCATTGCTCTGCCTGACCTGTAAAAATATCTTGAGTTAACCGACTAGTGCAGTGTATTAGCAATACCTTGAATACTGAAACATTTATTTAGTTGGAAAAAATCTCTCATCACTTCTCTGCTGCTTTTTGAGAGAAAATAAAACATAACTTTGTCTCTTGAACACTTCCCAGGATCCAGCACTATGTTTACTCATTGCTTGGTGAGAAAAGGAGCTTCATAAATGTTTGTTCATAAATGGCCAAATCACACTTCGGGGACCCTTCTCACCACTGCACTGCTGGCATTGACGGCATTATCTCTGCTCCTTTGTTTCTGGCAGTCAGCTTAAGGAGAAGGTTCATTTCTCTCCCTTTTCCACCTGGGCACCCTTGGGAGGTCAAAGTGCCTCCAAGGACCAAGACCAAGGTCTGCAGCTGCTTGTGTCTTCTGCTGCCCCACAACTGTGCCCCTTCACCTATGTGGTGTAAACTGAAATGTTCTGGACTGGGTCTTCCAATGTATTTGAACTTTCCGGGGCAGCGGATCAGACAGACAGGGCTAATTTTTCCAGCCCACTCAAGGGAGTCGCCAGGACCCGGCAGCCCTCGCGAACGAGGCAAGAACGAGGCGTAGGTGGAGCCAGCAGCGCCCCCTCCCCGGCCATTCAAAAGCTGCCCCTAGGGAGCGCGGCGACCAGGGCGGGCAAACAGAGCGTGGTGCGGCAGAGGGGAGTGGCGCGGCAGTTAGCGCGGCAGGGCGAGCAGGCAGGGCAGAGCGCTCCCCCCCGCCCATATGAACACCTCCTCTAATGGCAGTCTACCGCTAGCTCAGCTGCAGTGGTGCACACCAGGCACAGCGCGCTCTCCAGGAAGTCTGTACACACCCAGACCGACTGCCCGCTCAAAACTGCGGCAGTTCAGGTCTCCGGGTGCAGGGAGTGCCTGAGCCTGTTGCTGCCATCGGCGGGAGGCAGAGGGACTGTGTGCGTGAGGTGCGAGCAGGTGGATGACCTGGTCCGCCTTGTGGCAGAACTCGAAGAAGTTGAGAGGTTGAGGGATATCAGGGAGTGTGAGTGTGAGACAGACTTGTGGAGCAACTCCCTGCGCAGCCTGAAAGACAGGCACCGGGGTGAGATGCCCCAAATGGGGGTGGATCCCCTGCCCTGTTGCTGTTGGGCAGAGGGAGGGGACCTGGGAGTTGAGGAATGGAAACAGGTGCCTGCTCGACACCACAGGCGATGCCCCCCCCCCCTACCGGCCCCGCCTTCCCAGGTGCCCTCATGCAACAGGTTTGAGGCCCTGGAGCTTGAGAGACTGGTAGCTGAGGAAGAGGTAGAAAGTCTACCCAGGAGGATGCCTAGGGCAAGGAAGTCGACTCCACACCTCAGGACTGCCTCCACCAGGACAGAAAGAAGGGTGATTGTTGTGGGCGACTCCCTTCTCAGGGGAACAAAGGGCCCTATTTGTTGGCCTGACCCTACCAGTAGGGAAGTCTGCTGCCTCCCTGGGGCCAGGGTCAGGGACATTGCCAGAAAGCTTCCCAACCTGGTTCACCCCTCTGACTATTATCCTCTTTTGATAGTCCAGGCTGGCAGTGATGGCATTGAAGAGAGAAGCCTGAAGACCATCAAACAGGACTTTAGGGGACTGGGATGGTTAGTGGATGGAGTGGGAATACAGGTGGTGTTTTCGTCCATCCCTACGGTGGCAGGGAGGGGTACAGAGAGGACACGGAAAGCCCACCTGATAAACACATGGCTCAGAGGCTGGTGCCAACACAGAAATTTTGTTTTTTTTGACCATTGGGTGCTTTATTCGGCACCCAGCCTGATGGCCGCAGATGGCTCCCTATCACAGAATCACAGAATCACAGAACCGTAGGGGTTGGAAGGGATCTCAAGAGATCATCGGGTCCACCCTCCCTGCCAAAGCAGGTTCCTCAGAGCAGGCTGACCAGGTAGGCATCCAGACAGGTCTTGAATATCTCCAGAGACTCCACAACCTCCCTAGGCAGCCTGTTCCAATGCTCCGTCACCCTCACTGTGAAGAAGTTCCTTTGCATGTCAGTGCAGAACTTCCTGTGCTCTAACTTGCAGCCATTTCCCCTTGTCCTATCCCCACAAACCACTGAGAAGAAGTTGACTACATCCTTCTGTCCCCCACCCCTCAGATACTTATATACACTGAGGAGATCCCCTCTCAGTCTCTCTTCTCCAGGCTGAACAGACCCAGGTCTCTCAGCCTTTCTTCATAGGGAAGATGCTCCAGGCCCCGTATCATCTTTGTGGCCCTCCACTGGACTCTTTCCAGGAGACCCCTGTCTTTCTTGTACCAGGGAGCCCAGAACTGGACACAGTACTCCAGGTGAGGCCTGACCAGGGCAGAGTAAGGGGGAGGATCATCTCCCTTGACCTGCCGGCCACACTCCTTTTAATGCACGCCAGGATCTCATTAGCCCTCTTGGCCACAAGGGCACAGTGCTGGCTCATGGTCAACCTGTCATCCACCAGGACCCCCAGGTCCTTCTCCTCAGAGCTCCTCTCCAGCAGGTCGTTCCCCAGCCTGTACTGATAGTTCAGGTTGTTCCTTCCCAGGTGCAGGACTCTCCACTTGCTCTTATTAAATCTCATTTGATTTCTTCCTGCCCATCTCTCCAGCCAGTCCAGGTCTCGCTGAATGGCAGCACAGCCTTCTGGCATGTCAGCCACTCCTCCCAGCTTTGTGTCATCGGCGTACTTGCTGAGGGCAGACACTATTCCCTCATCAAGGTCGTTGATGAAGATGTTGAACAAGACCGGAACCAGCACCGACCCCTGGGGAACACCGCTAGTGACAGGCCTCCAGCAAGACTCTGCTCCGCTGATCACCACCCTCTGAGCTCGGCCAGTCAGCCAGTTCTCAACCCACCTTGCCATCCACTCATCTATCCCACACTTTCTCAGCTTTGCTAGTAGGATGTCATGGGAGACAGTATCAAAAGCCTTGCTAAAGTCAAGGTAGATGACATCCACCACTTTTCCCCTGTCTACCCAGCTGGTGATACCATCATAGAAGGGAATGAGGTTGGTCGAGCACAACTTCCCCTTGGTGAATCCATGCTGACTACTGCTCATAACCTTCTTCTCTTCCAATTGCTTGGAGATGGCATCCAGAACAAGCTGCTCCAATACCTTTCCAGGGACAGAGGTGAGACTGACAGGCCTGTAGTTTCCCAGATCCTCCTTCCTGCCCTTCTTGAAGACCGGAGTGACATTGGCTATCCTCCAGTCTTCAGGCACCTCACCCATTCTCCAGGACCTTTCAAAGATGATAGAGAGCGGTTTGGCGATCACATCTGCCAGCTCCCTTAGCACACGCAGACGCATCCCATCAGGACCCATGGATTTGTGTGTATTGAGCCCACTCAGATGCTTCTGAACCACTCCCATGTCCACCAGGGGGGAGCCCTTCATTTCCCAGACCCTTTGTCCTATTGTCAGGAGCAAAGACTGAAGCAAAGAAAGCATTCGGTCTCTCTGCCTTCTCAGCGTCTCCCTCATTCAGCAAGGGACCCACATTATCCCTAGTCTTCCTCTTGCTGTTTAAATACATGTACTTGAAAAAACCCTTCTTATTATCCTTTATCTTTTTTGCAAGCCTCATCTTTAGGTGGGCTTTAGCCTTCCTCGTTGTGTCCCTGCAGGCCCTGACAACACATCTATACTCCTCCCAAGAGGACAGGCCCTTTTTCCACATTTCATAGACCAATCTCTAAGGGGAAAATGGATCCTAGGCCAGGAGCTGGCGGGGCTCATTGAGAGAGCTTTAAACTTGGCAAAAAGGGGGACAGGGCTGAAACAAGGCTTGTTAGAGCTGTGCCAGGGGGAACAATGGCAAGGCTGGGAGAGAAGGCAGTGGCCCAACTGAAGTGCATCTACACTAATGCACGCAGCATGGGTAACAAACAGGAGAAGCTGGAAGCCATTGTGCAGCAGGCAGGCTACGACTTGGTTGCCATCACGGAAACGTGGTGGGACCACTCTCATGACTGAAGTGCTGCAATGTCTGGCTATAGGCTCTTCAGAAGGGACAGGCAGCACAGAAGGGGTGGTGGTGTGGCTCTCTATATCAGAGAGAGTTTTGATGTCATGGAACTTGAGGGTGGAAATGATAAGGTTGAGTCCCTATGGGTTAGGATCAGTGGGAAGGCCAACAAGGGAAACATTCTGGTGGGGGTCTGTTATAGACCACCAAACCAGGATGAGGAGACTGTTGAGGAGTTCTACAGGCAGCTGACAAAAGTTGCGAAATCATCAGCGCTTGTTCTTGTGGGGAACTTCAACTTCCCAGATATATCCTGGAAGCACAACACAGCCCAGAGAAAGCAGTCTAGGAGGTTTCTTGGGAACATGGAAGATAGCTTCCTGACGCATCTGGTTAGTGAGCCTACCAGGGGAGGTGCCCCGCTAGACCTTCTCTTCACAAACAGAGAAGGACTGGTGGGAGGTGCGGTGGTTGGAAACTGTCTTGGGCAGAGTGACCATGAAATGGTAGAGTTCTCTATTCTTGGAGAAGCCAGGAAGGGGACCAGAAAAACTGCTGTATTGGACTTCCGGAGGGCCAGCTCTGAACTGCTCAGGACACTGGTTGGTAGAGTCCTTTGGGAGGCGGTTCTGAAGGGCAGAGAGTCCAGGAAGGCTGGGTGCTCTTCAAGAAGGAAATCTTAATGGCTCAGGAGTGGTCTGTTCCCACATGCCCAAAGGCAAGCTGGCGGGGAAGAAGACCAGCCTGGCTGAACAGAGAATTGTGGCTTGAGCTTAGCAGGAAAAAGAGGGTTTACAATCTTTGGAAAAGAGGGCGGGCCACTCGGGAGGACTGTAAGGATGTTGCGAGGCAGTGCAGGGACAAAATTAGAAAGGCCAAAGCTCATCTGGAGCTCAATCTGGCTACTGCCATCAAAGACAACAAAAAATGTTTTTACAAATACATCAGTGCTAAATGGAGGACTAAGGAGAATCTCCAGCCTTTACCGGATGCAGGGGGGAACTTAGTTACAAAAGATGAGGAAAAGGCGGAGGTGCTTAATGCCTTCTTCGCCTCAGTCTTTAACGGCAAAACCAGTCGCTCTTTGGATACCCCTGAACTGGTGGAAGGGGATGGGGAGCAGAATGTGGCCCTCACTATCCATGAGGAAATGGTTGGCAACCTGCTACAGCACTTGGATGTACGCAAGTTGATGGGGCCAGATGGGATCCACCTGAGGATACTGAGAGAACTGGCGGAGGAGCTGGCCAAGCCGCTTACCATCATTTATCAACAGTCCTGGCTATCAGGGGAGGTCCCGGTGGACTGGTGGCTAGCAAACATAACACCCATCTACAAGAAGGGCCGGAGGGCAGACCTGGGAAACTATAGGCCTGTCAGTTTGACCTCAGTGCCAGGGAAACTCATGGAGCAGATTATCTTGAGTGTCATCACGCAGCACTTACAGGGCAACCAGGTGATCGGGCCCAGTCAGCATGGGTTTATGAAAGGCAGGTCCTGCTTGACAAACCTGATCTCCTTCTATGACAAAGTGACACACTTGGTGGATGAGGGAAAGGCTGTGGATGTGGTCTACCTTGACTTCAGCAAGGCTTTTGACACCGTTTCCCACAGCATTCTCCTCAAGAAACTGTCTGCTCGTGGCTTGGACTGGCGTACGCTTCATTGGGTTAAAAACTGGCTGGATAGCCAAGCCCAAAGAGTCGTGGTGAATGGAGTCAAATCCAGTTGGAGGCTGGTCACTAGTGGCATTCCCCAGGGCTCGGTACCGGGGCCAGTCCTCTTTAATATCTTCATCAATGATCTGGATAAGGGGATCGAGTGCACCCTCAGTAAGGTCGCAGATGACACCAAGTTAGGTGCGTGTGTCGATCTGCTTGAGGGTAGGAAGGCTCTGCAGGAGGATCTGGATAAGCTGGACCGATGGGCTGAGGTCAACTGTATGAAGTTCAACAAGGCCAAGTGCCGGGTCCTGCACCTGGGGCGCAATAACCCCCAGCAGAGCTACAGGCTGGGAGATGAGTGGTTGGAGAGCTGCCTGGCAGAGAAGGACCTGGGAGTATTGGTGGATAGTCAGCTGAATATGAGCCAGCAGTGTGCTCAGGTGGCCAAGAAGGCCAACAGCATCCTGGCTTGCATAAGAAGCAGTGTGGCCAGCAGGTCTAGGGAAGTGATTGTCCCCCTGTACTCGGCTCTGGTGAGGCCGCACCTCGAGTACTGTGTTCAGTTTTGAACCCCTTGCTACAAGAAGGACGTCAAGGTGCTTGAGCAAGTCCAGAGAAGGGCGACAAAGCTGGTGAGGGGTCTGGAGAACAAGTCTTAAGAGGAGCGGCTGAGGGAGCTGGGCTTGTTCAGCCTGGAGAAAAGGAGGCTCAGGGACGACCTTATCACTCTTTATAAGTACCTTAAAGGAGGCTGTAGTGAGGTGGGGGTTGGTCTATTCTCCCACGTGCCTGGTGACAGGACGAGGGGGAATGGGCTGAAGTTGTGCCAGGGGAGGTTTAGGTTGGATATTAGGAAGAACTTCTTTACTGAAAGGGTTGTGAGGCATTGGAATGGGCTATCCAGGGAAGTGGAGACCTCCATCCCCGGAGGTCTTTAAAATACATTTAGATGTTGAACTTAGTGATATGGTTTAGTGGAGGAGTTCTTAGTGTTAGGTCAGAGGTTGGACTCGATGATCTTGAGGTCTCTTCCAACCTAGACAATTCTGTGATTCTGTGATTCTGTGATATTTAGACATATTTCTGTGTATAATATTTGAAAATCTCATTTTGAAAATAATCAAAGTTTTTTGCACAACATTTATCGAAGGTCATTCTCTCCCTTTAAAATATTGACGCTATTACTCACTAGCACACTCTTAAAAATGCTCACCTGCTAGGAAGTTAAAAACATAGTTTTTCTCTGTCTGAGGGAATCCAACCTACAGTTTCCTCTTCCTACAGTGTGCCTTAGCTCCTAGTTGACTTTAATTTTCCTTAAATTCCCCTTTAAGTGCAATCCATTGACAGGAGTACATGGGTCATGTCCAGTGTGCCAGGAGAGTGCCCTAAACATCGCTGGGATGACAGGGCACCAGGCAAGTTCTGCACAGCTCAGCTTGCTTAGGAATTAAGCACCAATGGGCATGTACAGAAGAGATGTTTGGAAACTTCCATGCAAAAAATGAAGTCAAGGAAGCTGCTGACTGAGTCATTCCAACTGGATATTCCACTTGTATGGCACAGTTAAAGCTACCATCCAACAAAAAGAAAAGTGGGGCCAGGTGTTTAGGGACCTGTATTGGAAGGGGAATCTTAGATTCTAGCATAGATTTCTGGGACTGTCAATGCATTTTGTTTAAGATGGATTTAGAAATACATCATCCGTAAGCTGTTCTAAAGCTACCAAATTTGGTGCTTGTGTTCATTTTCTTTCTCTCTGATGCGATTAAGTCTGAAGCTTCACTTTCTCCTCCTCTCAGCTAATACTTCATGCCTAGGGCATTTCCTTTGAGGGAAGTTTGACAGATCTCAAGCACAAGAATTTCAATTCTTGTCTCTCGTGTACTATGTGCGTAGAGAGGCTCATGAGCAGAGACCTCTTGGAAAGAAACAGATATGCTCAGCCTTTCTAAAATAAGACAACTTTTGCTGGCACTTTCTTTTTTTAAAGAAAACTTGTAATTAAATCTCACTTTGTCTGGTTATAACTGCATAGTGATGTTTTTCCATAGTGATTAAATAAAGTTTTAGATAGGATGCACAAATTTTGACACTGTGCTGCCTGGCCTAGTTTTATGGCATTCATAATGCCCCTCAACCTCAACCAAATAGTGCTGTATGGCAGTAGAGCTCTCAAGTGGTAGACCTAAATACTATTCAATCATGATCACTTCTTCTGGAAGAACTCAATTTTTGAAAAATTATTTTGCAGAACAGATCAGCATTTCAGAGGCACAAGTATGAGGAAAAAAATAATTGTGAAGCACTGAAAGTACATTAAAAGCAGTAATTTTTATGTCAAGACCTCAGTTAGCCTGAGCTTTGCACTGAAGAGTTGGCCAAATATCATTTGTCATATTTTTAAAGACCTGAAATCATTATTTTATGGAAAAATATTTTAAAAAACAAAGCAAAAGAAGCAAACTGTTGCCTGCTATATATTTAAACTGCTTTCTGCTTAGTTTGACAAGGTTACAGAGGAATGTTTTCACAGCCTAAGGGAAGGGTTACATGCCAAACAATCATAACCTAGAAAGACTGCCTTGAAATCAACTGCAGCAAAACAGTGTATTTGCTTCATATTCATACCCTCAGGGCCAAAAACACTAACTTTAAGAACAATGCATTTTTTTAGATACAGAAATTTGTTTTGAAAATAAAACTGTTTTAAAAAATATATTAACCATTTGTCTCTGCTGACAGCTTAATAGGAAGGTGAAGTAGGTAGCAAATTCCTCTCTTATAGTGATAAGTTTAGTTATCTACTTCCATAAGTTGTTATAAAAATGGACTGGAGACAAAACACCTGGAAGAAATTACTGTGACTTGTGCCTATAACCCTGTGACCAAGAAGCATTTCAAAAACAAAGTTGTCTGTTTAAATGTTACTCTAGTTTTCAGTCTAGGACTTCCTACACACTATAATAAGCACATTGAAGTACATTCTTCCAACCAACACTCATGTGGGAACAGAATCTGCACAACCAAAATCATTTCTGCCTACAATACCAGCATGGCTATCATCACAAAAGATATACAAGAACTGCTCTACGGCCAGGACTGAACAATCATCAAGCCTCTACCAAATGCTTATAGCAGCTATTTGAGAACATTAATACTGCAAATACTGTGACAGTGGTGTAATTATGCTTTTAGCAAGCCCTAAGTTGTTACTTTTGCCAGATATATAAGCACCAGATAAACACCTTGACACAGTGTTTATCCATAAGAAAACTGACATGAGCTTTATGTTCCAAGCTAATATCCTTAGAACTGGCAAGGAAACTGCAAAGTTTTAGCATTTGTTTTTGTTCTTCAGTGAAAAAAAAAAACAACCTTGGGGTTATACACATTCTGCACATAATGGAATTGTGTGGCATTTGTCTTCTTCAACATACAAGGACTGTTGCACTATTGCCAAATTCAGCTAGGATTTTCCTGGCACCAACACTGTTCTGAACTCTTCCCAGTCCTCCTGGATTTCATTAGTAGCTATATCAGTTGGTACTAGTCTCTTTGCTGGGACCAGTGTATTTAGTTCTGCTAGACTTTGTTACCCCACCTGAATCAGTCATCTCTACCCACATTCATACTGGTGACAGTCACCACACTCAAAGTGCAAATCATTTTGTGTTAAATCATGTTTCAGAGGTCTTCACCCCTGCTGGCCCTTCACACATGCCATACACTGAGTTCTCAGCTGCCATTTTGGAGGGCAATTACAGACTTCTTTTTTGCCTTCTAACAAACAATGCTTCTTTATTTATAATGCTTTTTAGATATTTGGCACTGCACATAGAAACTTTGATTCTCTTTCCAGTGATCACAGTAATCCAAACATTACGGCACAGAAGATCTGACTTCATTTTGTTTGACAGAGTGGCACTTCAGTGATCCGTCAGGTTGACTGATAACATGGATATCTACTGAAGACAAACTGGGTGTGAAATCCTGCCTGGAGTCTTCCACAGCATGAATATGAACATTTAAAGTCCACTACTTACCAGTCAGCTAGAGCTCTCTGAGCTGTGTCAACTGCTGTATATTTATTACACCCTTTATGTTGCTTCCCCTCTTACTCAAAGTTTCTTGCATACTAATAAATATAATTCTGGAAGACCCATGCAACATGTTTCGCCTCATCATGCAGATGAGGATGATAAATTTTTGGGGGGCCAGGGGAGGGAAGGGGCAAGGAACAAAAAGAAAGAAATGGAAGTGAGAAAAATCTAAGAACATAAGAACATTTGACTTTTGTTTTCAGAGACCTCATAGATTCACAGAATAACAGACATAGAGGCTTCAAAAGAGTTCTTGAGACATCAACACACCCACTCTCCTCAGGATAATGTAAAAGCTTATGTCATGCCTGACAGGTATTGGTTGGGAGCCATGTAGTAATAATCTACAACTTCTTAAGGAACCTCATTTTCTACTTCATTATTCTTACTGCTACTTCATATTCCTAGTATCTAATCTGCTACAATTTAAAAACATTACTTCTTGTCACCTCCTTCTTGAACATGGAAAACAGATTATTCCCTTTGTCTTTACAACAGTGTTACGTAATTGAAAACTGCTCTCATGTTCCCCCTTGGGCTTTACTGCTTTGGCTGAACACCATATAATTACATTTTTCTAGGCTTCTGTTGATTCTGATTTCCTCAGGACTCTTTCCATTTGGCTCAGATTTTTCTTGGACTGCAGTCTCCATTGCTGAGAGCAATGAAAGAATTATTTCTGATGCCTTGCAAGTTACGCTCTTGTTTATGCACTGGAGAATGATGTCAGCTCTCTTCAGAACAGCACAATATTGCTGATGCATATTTGGCAAACATCAAAATCTCAATGGAAGAGCTGCTACCTAGCTAGCCATTCCCCAACTTGTATATGGGTAGCTGATCATCAGGTATCAGTGTGTGCTTTATTGGATTTGATCCTGTAACTTTTCAGATAATTTCTTCAAAATGTCTGCCTACTGAGCATATTGGTGAGGAAACACTTATGTCAGTGAATAAGATTATTATATTGTATTCTGGCACAGACCAACCACCATAGGGGGCATTTGAAGGGGATACAGCATAATGAATGAGCTGTGTGACTTCTTCACAGACACAAACATTCCACCTTTACCAGGAAGATATCAAAGGACAAGTGCCAACAAGGGATTTCTTGAGATTACTCTCCAAAATTCTCTTATTGGAGAGGAAAAGGGGTACAGATCTCTCTGCCTGATTTTTAAAGCATAATATTGATACATGATGGATTTGGCATATACCCTTGGAATATGCAGATCACTGAGCAAGACTGAGATTTCATGTCAGCAACATCTTCTCCCAGAAAGTAAGTATATATTTAACAGTTTGTGGTGGTTTTACCGTGCTGGGCAGCTAAACCCCACAACCGCTCTCTCACTCCCCCTCCTTTAGATGAGGAGGGGGAGAAGTAAAGCAAAGAACAACTCACGGGTTGAGATAAGGATAATTTAATTAAAGGGAAATAATAATAACAATTAAATAAAGACTACCATGAACTAAACAATTTAACTAAGGGGAAATAAAACGGGAAAGGGGAAAAGGGAGGGGAAAAGGGAAAAATAAAAAGAAGGGAGGAAAACAAACAAACAAAATAAATGGAGGCTATATGGAAGTGCAGAGGAAAGAAATTACTCTCTACTTCCCACAAATGAGCGATGATTGACCACGTCCTTGAAGCAAGGCCTCAACGCACGCAGCCGGTGTTCGAGAAGATGACCGACGTTTTTTCAACAAGAGCCCACCCCTCCCCTCTTCTTCCTGTTTCCACCTTTTATTGCTGAGTGTGACATCACATGGTATGGAATATCCCTTTGATTGGTTTAGGTCAGCTGCCCTAGTGATGTTTCTCTCCTCACCTTTTGCCCACCCCCTAGGAGGGTTAGAGAGAGGCCCAATGCTGTGCCACTGCTGCTCAGCAGTAGACACAACACTGGTGTGATAACACTGCTGTTCCAGCTACAAGTACAGAGTACGGCACTGTATGGGCTGCTGCCGGGAAAGTTAACATTCCAGCCAGACCCAGTACATTAATGAATCACTGCAAAATGGTTTTGCACTTATCCTTAAAATCATCTTTGTTTTAATCTCAGTCTAGCAGAATTCCCATCATTCTTACTAAGAGTGGCAGATGGGCTTAATGTTAAAGTTGACATCATGGGTCTTGCAACACTTTTTTTTTTTTTTTAATTAGGATAAAACTATGCTTCCTAAATGTGCAAGCAGTTTAAACAATCGTGCTTGTCATACATATCAGTATTGCCGGCAGGTCAATGGACGTAATCCTTCCCCTCTACTCCACACTTAGAGTGCTGTGTCCGGTTCTGGGCTCCCCAGTAGAAGAGTGGTATGGACATAATGGAGAGAGTCCAGTGAAGGTCCGCTAAGATGGTTAAAGGACTGGAGCATTTCTCATATGTAGTGAAGCTGAGTTAGGACTGCTCAGCCTGCAGAAGAGAAGGATCAGAGTGTGAATCTTATCAATGTGTATAAATACAAGTTACTACGCTCAATGCAGGAGTGACTAGGAGAAATTGAATGACATAACATGTTAGATTAGATTATCTAAAATACCTTTTGGCCCTACATTGTTGAATACAGAGAATTATATGGCACAAGACATCAGGAAGAAGCAGAAACTAGCTGTGAAAGATTTTACTCATTCTTGAATATGTTCTCTTGCCTTCTGGACAAATGGAGATTACAGGCATTTGTAATATTAAAACCATCAGTACTTGATCCTCACAGTAAAGAAATATAAATCATTTCTTGCATGGGAGAAAGTCTGAAATATGATGGGGAAAACCAAAGCTAAGTCAAGATTTTTACAGTAATCATTCCTACATGCTCCTAGTTTTAGATGAGATTAATCTTGTCCTGAAGAGGTATTTTTTGTTGTTTGCTTTCTTATTTGTTTGCACTTGTCCTAGAATAAGAGCACTGTAACAGATGCAGATATCTTGCAGGTTAAAGTGTATGTGTAGTTAGGTAAAACCCAGTGTTTTTGTTTAGTGATAAATGCTCTCCATACTAACAAGCAAGAGAATGCAGCCTACAGCTACGCTCATTCAAAAAGTTATGAAGGCCTGCAAACATACTGCCACCTCCACCCTACCCAAAAACAGTGAATGGCTACACACTGAAACAATAGAATTTACCAAGACCTATAACAAAGAAAAGCAGGATTTCTATACAAATCGCCTGCATGCAGTCTGGGCTATCCAAAAATAGTTAAAATATTGCCTTCAGAAATTGTTTTATTTGTTTATTTTTTTAAATCTCTTAAGTGTGTTAGAATCATGGATTCACAGAATATCCCAAGTTGGAAGGGAACCACAAGGATCACTGAGTCCAAGCCCTGGCTCCAGACAGGCCCACCCAAAAACCAGGCCATGTGTCTAAGAACATTGCCCAAACACTTCTTAAACTCCAGCAGGCTCAGTGCTGTGACCACTGCTCTGGGGTGCCTGTCCCAGTGCCCAACCACACTCTAGGTGCAGAACCTTTTCCCAACCCGCAGTTTGACCCTCCCCTGTCCCAACTCCATGCCGTTCCCTCGGGTCCTGTCACTGTCCCCAGAGAGCAGAGCTCAGCACTCGCCCTTCTGTTCCCCTAGTAGGGAGCTGCAGGCCACTCTCAGCCTGCTCTGCTCTGGGCTGAACATACCAAGGGACCTCAGCCACTCCTCACAGGACTTACCCTGTAGGCTCTTCACCATCTTTGTAGCCCTCCTTTGGGCTCTCTAATAGCTCTAAGTCCTTTTTATACTGTGGTGCCCAAAACTGCACACAGTACTCAAAGTGAGGCCACATCAGGGCAGAGCAGAGCAGTATGATCCCTTCCATCCACCAGCTAGCAGTGACATGCTTGATGCACCCCAGGATACGGTTAAGAATACTTTAAAAAAAAAGTAAAAATAAAAATAAAAGACTAATTTTATAAAGGAATCTGGTCTCAGACCTTTCCTATTGTTTAAAATGCTCAAGTCAGAAGTGTACAGGAATTCCAAAAAAATGTTAAGTTGCAGAGTCATTTAATATTATGTCGTCTTAAGAACATACCCAGTCTGCTCTGTATTCTAATAAATGAATAAATAAATGTAGCTTAACAAAAAGAAAAACCATTAAATTTGGAAAAACGTGACTGAGAAAAATGTCCTAAATTATATCCCGATATTTAAAAATTGAAAGCCCAAAATTGTTTGTTTTTTGTTTGTTTGTTTATTTTTGTGTGTGTGTGCCTCTAGAGGGTTTTAATAATATGTTTTAAAATGACAAATAGAAAGAAGTGTTATACTAATCTTCTGGTGATAAAAGAACAAATTAACAATAGCGCACTGTGTTTTTCCTCACATTAGTTTATCTTCCACGAACTAGTTCCAAAGCAATGATAAAGAGAATCTAGTCAGAGCTAGAATCTTCTTTTGTTCAGAGCTCAGTTTGGCTTCTTTATCAGAATTAATACAATTCTATCTGAAAAAAAATAAATGTCTGAAATATTAGAAGTGACGTGAGAAGACAGATAGATACAAAGCAGAACAAGTTTATACAACTGAATTTGTTTTCATTCAACATATAAAAGTAATGATGGCTTTGCCAATTACTTTAACAGAATGACAATTTCATCTGAACAATATTTGCCTCTCAAAAAAATATGAGGATAGGAATTGGTAAAATATTTATCTGGATAAGTTTTTTTCTGACTTTGCATGAATGAATGTAATTCCTAGTAGAAGAATTAGTGGAGGAAATAGTGCTACAGACTTTAATGGGAGAAATTCATTCAGGTTATGCCAGAATCACGCCCCTGGCAAGCACTGGCCCCCAGTTAGGTGCAGAAGAGGAGCTGAATTGCTCAAGTCCACCATGACCTTCTGAGCTGAGTAGCTGTGCTCACACTGTGCAGCACATCACCCGTGTGCCCCTTGAGCATGTGTGGCACTCATTCTTCTTCCATAGAATACTTTTTGTTGGTAGGTGTCCCTTAAGTAACGCAGAGGCTGCACACCACACTTATATTCTTACAGGATAACACAGTTACATGTTCCAAGTGTTTGGACACAGCATGTCTGAGCATGGATTGTGTGTGGGAGGCTTTGGGATAATGCAGGAAAAGATTAAAGGAATCACACAGCCCATACTGTTCTCCAGCACAGGACTACTGTGTCCCTAGCCTGTCTTTTTCCTCAGAGACATCTCGCTGACTTGCTTCAGGACATGGACTGAGAGCAAGCTGTGTTCATACTGGGAGTTGCATTCTCAATATGTCACTGACATGCAGGGGTGTAGAGACAAAAAAAAACCCAGACAACTAGTTTTTCTTAGTATAGACATTCAGTCCTTAACAGATGTATTCAAGTTCACACAGTTTATGACATTCTAAATTCATTGCTGCTGTAAACTCTCTCAGCTTAAAGATCTGTTTAAAATGCAAGCAAAAACAGTACATTCTCTTACTAACTTCCCTGAAATGCTCCGTTAGTGTCTACAAACAACTTAAGTATGGGATTACTTTTAATTGACCAATTGTTCCAGTGGCTGCCTTTAAATCTCATGTGATGCATGATGTCCCAATTCTGCTAAGCTCTGAAAAAGTAATTATGATTTTAATACTCAATATTTTTCACTCTCTAAGCACTTTAAACAGGATATATTCTTCCCTTCAACCACAAGTGAATACAAAATACAGACTGCTGTACAAAGGTTATAGCAAAAAAGAATCTGCATTAATGTTTTTATATATTCTATATTTTTTAATATTTAACATAAAGACATACTATAAACCAAAGTTTAGGGAAAATTAATATTACACTTTTATCTTAGTATGCATCCTAGTTTCATGCTTTCTCATGCATTTATTATGATATTATGATTTCACACACAAAATGACTTTCCACTCACTTTAAAACTGCTTATAAAGGGTAAAAATCATTCCTGTACAAAGTATAGAAGCACACGTAATTTAAAAATGAGGTTTTTAACAGCAAGTTAAGGACCTATAGGACTTCCACTGGCTTCCAAACACGGGGAGTCTTCACTTGTTTAGAATACACAGTTTCTGAAGTAACATATTATACATGCTCCATTCAGGCACAATAAAAAGGCAAAACATCAATATCTATGAAATAATAAAAATTGCTTTTCTTTATTTTCCCTAAGTTACCTTTTTTTAAAAAATAAAAAATAAAAAAGTTAATATCTAATAAACAAAACAATAATCATTTAAAAACATACACTACCTTTCTTTGAAATATCAAAGTCCATGCTCCACTTTTACATATGGAAAGATTCATGATCTGTTTTTCAAAGTTGGTTCCCTTAGTTTGATATCTCTGATTTTTCAGCTCAGTGTGCTTAAGTTACTAAGTTATTAAGTTATTAGCTTTGGACTTTATCTGTCTATAGCTAATTCACTTAGTGGTCTAAAATTACCCAAAATTGCCTGAATTTTTTCTAGAAAACAGTAAAATTAGTTGTTCAAGGTTAGCCAACTTAGGACTGAGTATATTAAGATTTCATAAATGTTGAAATAATTAGCAAAAGTAAATTGCCAAAAGCAATACAAAGAATAATAGGGCCTCTGCTCGGGAAGGGAACATCTGAAAGATGCAATTTCTTTCCAACAGGAACAGCACATCTAAAAAGTTTCTCTGAGATATCGCTTATCCCGTCATTAAGTTCCTGCAAGATCTTTTCTAGTTTTGTTGAATCAGCATTTTCAAAGAGTAAAACATTATGCCTGAAAATTCCTACCCATATGAGATCAGAAGCGGAACTCGTAATCCATGGAATAGCTACCAGACCCTGTAAGATAGTCATTTATTATATGACTGTGATATATATTAACAAAAATATCATACACAACATGTGACAATCACATGCAAGACAGTGGAAGTTAGCAAGATGATTCCTGTTTTCTTTTTTGATGAGTCAATTAAACAAGAAAAGAAAAAAAAAAATAAAACTCTAAAAGTGAAAAGAGATCAAAATTCTTCCTATCCAGGATTGTGATCTAACATGAGAAAGTATAAACCATTAAAAAAAAAAAAATCTGGGGGTTTTCCTCCTCCCACTGAAGTCCCCAGCACTACTTTTGTGAAAGCTGTGGGAAGTCCATGTGCCAAAACTCTGTAGCCAAATGAGAGATTCTGTTTATAGTAATTTGAAGTTTTATTTACCCTGATTTGTGGATATTTTCTTTGGCAGCTAAAACTGTGCCACCTGTCAAGTCAAGTTAATTAAAGACACTCCAATGTGGTGTCTACCACCCTTCTTCCAGAAGGTTTCCCCTCAACCCTTGCAGAATCAGCAAAAACAGATCTATGCTCAGTCCTTTGATGCCACACTTCTCAGTATTTTCATCACTATCAGGCTGAGACCCATGGAGCATTAGGCATTGGCACATAATCTGTTTCCTGTCCCTCTGCAAAGGAAGACAAATTATGGGATCATAGTTTCTTGAATGATGCTGGCATGATTTGTGATGCTTTGTCTGGAAGCCTCCTTAGTCACCCATTTAAAACAAGGCATCATACAGAGATGTTACAACATCCTTTCAATTTTCAAATGCAATCAAAGTGGGATCTAGATAAAATAAATGCTAAAACACAGTTAATGCTGAGGAAAAAAAAAAAAAAAAGTCTCCTTGAAGGAATTTCAGGACCTACTGCAACTTCTGTTCCAACGTGCTTAAAAGTTGGTGGCATGCCTTTCGTTGAATTTGTATTTCCATAAAGCACAAATTCCTGGTAACAATGCATACTGCTTGCTCTAAAACAGACATCTCTTTACAAAGAATTTTTTGAACACCTGCATTGAAGGCATCTTCAGCTTCAAAGAGCAAACCACTGACCTGGGTCGGTGCAGAAAATTTGAAGGATTTATTATACAAGCCTGCATAGCAGCCTTAACTGAGTAGATTTGCAAACTCTTTTTTCTGGAAGCCAAAACAATTAAATCTCATATGATTAAAATCTCCATGGCTGAAAATTACAGGTGTGGAACATACCTTGTTCTTTGTTATACATCTGACAAAAAGCTTGCCAATTTTATGGCAGTGATTCTTTCTTATAGTTCTTCATGCTGCTAAGTAAAATCAAAGCAGTAAAGATTTTCTCTGGCAGCAGGAAACAAATGTAATATTTTAGTGCTATCTGCATCCCATAGACACCTATTCTTTTAGGTCTTGCTTTGGTTTAGCTTTATACCTGTGAATTAGCTCTATTTTTATTTTTATGATATAAAAATGATTGTTACATATCTGTTATTTTTAGTGCAAATTGTCTTTCTAAATGTCTGTGGGAAATTGTAACTTTTCAGACAGAAAAAAAAAAAAGCCTCAATTATTATCACTTTCTGCAGGAAGAAGAGAGGAGGGTGTTTAAATAAAAACATTACAAATAATTTTCAGTTTTCAAAAGAATAGACAGAAATACCCTGCTGGTTTCATATATACTTAAAAAAAAAAAAAAAAAAAAAAAAAAAAGGAGGTGGAGGAGTGGAGGGGAGGGGAAACTGGAAAAGTTGAATGAAAAACTATCAGGGTTTCATTTGAAACTGGAAAAAAAAAAGTTTTGACCATGTATTTCTATAGGATCCCCAGTGGCGTCTGAAATGCAGACATCTGCTGCAAACATCCCTCTTTAATTATGTTTCAGTTATTTTTAACTAGACAAACTTATCTCAGACATTCAGAACCATGCAAAAGGCTTTCAATCTTAGATTTTCATTCACATCCACACTTTGAAGGAACTGGAACACCTTCCCTTTTTAATACGCTTAAGTTGTTGTTGTGCTGTTATGCAGTGGTGAAATCTTCCCATCTCTTTTGGTAACTGGCTTTAAAGGAAAGATTTTAAAGGAAAAAGCAGATGCTAACAGAATAAGGTAAAGAAACACAATGTAAGCAAAGGATGCAAATATTGACATGTTCTTGCTCTTAAGTACTCCAAAGTTAGTTATGAGAAAAAGAAAATCTATCTTTTTTTCAGACTGTTGTTGTTAGCTGGGATTCACTGCCTTTATATAGCTCTATAAAACATCAGAGCCCAATCTTCTTTCCCGCTGTGATTACAAAAGTACCTGAAGAGGAGAAAACTAAATCCTTACAGTATGTGCCATCCCCTTAAGGTTGTCTGTTATCCATGGGTCTCTTTTACTATACTTACCACTTTTATTAGTCTATTGCTACTATTGATATTATTATATACTACTTTACTCCATTAGTGTCCCTAGAAATTCATGGAAGACATAAAGGTACACTTCCCAGGATTAGTAGTTTAAGCTTTTTCACACAAGTTCTAAGAGGGAATTAACAGAAAATAAAGTGCTGAGAAAGGTCAAGCTTAGCCGTTGCATTTGAACAATATTTTGTTTACGCTTGTGCTTGTTTTGATTGTTTAGTAAAGTGTTTTACAGAAACATATAGATAAACTAGTGAATTAAGATAATGATCATCAATGACTTGCTAATTGTCAGCAGTGAGAACAATTCAGAAGAGAAATAAAGAGGTGGTGCAGAATAGTACAGAGAGCATTAACTCAAGACAGAATTACACACCTCTGACCCTTTCCTTACCTCTCTGAATGTGTCTTCATTTATTCCACTCTCACCTATCATCAGGTCCCCAGGCAGCCTCCTTCAAGCCTGTACAGAACTTGTGGATCAACATTGCTTTTCATATCTGTGTGTCTGAGTGGTGTCAGAGACTGATGGCTCTCCTTCTGTGAGCAGTAGATATTGGCCTAAATCAACTTAAAGACTTTTTAAGCTTTTCAGCTTTCTTAAGAACAGGAGGACCTATATGGTAAAGGCAATGGCAAATCTAGACAGACTTTTCTTTTTTTTTTTTTTTTTTTTTTCCAGAGTTAGAAATAGGTCTAACACAGTTTCTGCTCTTAATGGCTCCTATCATCAGCAGTTTTATCCCCCATAGTCTTTCTTGAGAATGTCCCTTATCTCTTCTAATAAACTACAGAACTTTGTTCCACCTTCCATGGCTCTTTCAACTCATATCCCCATCCTTTTACTCCTGGGAACCTTGCTGACCATGTATGTTTCCTGAGCTTTGCAGCTTCCCTTATCAATTTTCTATATTTCATAATGTATAACTTTTGATTACTTCCACAATTGTTTTCTGCTTATTAGCAGAAAGGCTAATAAGCTATTAAAGGCTAATAAGGGAAGCTATATATATGTGTTATGTACTTATGACTATAAATCACTATGTGATGACTTAGAGCAAAAAAGTTTTTTAAAGATTGGAGGTGCAAGCTGTGTGGGGACTGAGTATCAACTGATGATTCAGAAATTGCAAGGAGCTGTCCTAACATGTACACATGAGAAATTTTTGTCCAGTATCTTATCTAGTAAACATTGGAACCAGTGTTAGTATTTAACATTGAATTCACATCAGTATGCATAAATAAGGCAAACTAGCAGCTACATTTCACATGTAACATGCATAACTTTTAATATATATGTAAAAATAAGAACGTTGTATTAGAAGCTTTCTGTTGAATATTGGAGAATGTTCCCTACTGTGTTCTGTAACTCGAGGATACAAAAAGTTTAAATGAATTTGTATGCCACAAGTATGTATCCAGGCCAGTAGTTTTTGATCAGGAAACTCAAATAAATTAAACTCACATCAAAAAGGTCATTTGATTTTCATCATTTTCATAAAGTCCAATGACTTTAAAAAGAAATTGCACTTTTAAAGTCTCAGAAGAATAGATAAATTTAGTATAAAAACACAAAGTACAAGAATCCAAAGTCCAGTTTGAATAATGATAAATAGTAGCCTCTGTGAATTTCAGAAGACACAGCTGGTAATTATTTCAAACTTTATGGAAGCAATTTTTCATGTACAGACAAGCTTTTGGCAAGGCTCACTTCTCAATAAAGCAAGTTGGACTGCAGACTCAATAGGAAAATCACAAGATGAATATTTTGTAATGCATGAGTGAAATAGGACCAAAAAAAAAGAAAAGATAGGGAATGGCAATAATGATCTCCCAATGAGTTATCAGTAGTGGAACATGATGACGAGTAAGAATTTAATAGCAGCAAGTAGTAATGTCATGAGTTGCAAACCAGGTTATAGGTACTGAGCCCTCCCATTTAGCAAAGTACTTAAGGATTTACTCAAAAATCAATATAATGCTCACCCAGAATTTTAATGGATTCTGGGTCAGACTCCTAAATAGCTGTTCACTTAAAAAACAGAAGTAATCCCACTGATTTCAAATAGACAACTCTCATTATGCCAGTAGGGCTGTTGCTTCAATAGTCTCAGTCTCATCATGTGCCTATTGACTACTGAAATTGTACAAAACATTTTGCTGTATGAAAAAACAATAATTGTGCTTCAGCATAAGTCTGGCATTTCAAATAAATTATTTCAATTTAAAGACTAATTTTATAAATAAATATCTAAATTTTCTTAAAAAAAAAAAAAAAAGGAAAAAAAAAAACAGATAAATGGTTCTTATCTGATATATTTAAATGGAGATAAATGCTCTGTATCTGTTAAGCACTGAGGAAGCAAAAACAGAGCAATAGAGTTTGGGCTTCTGTGTACTTCTAAGCAGGAGACAGCTGATAAGCATAATCCTTGTTGTGCATCTCTCTTCAACTGCCTGAACTGCTTTTCCTCTTCTGAAGCAACTCCTGAACTGCTGGACTTTACAGCCTGTCACGGTAAAGCAAGATCAGAAATTTTTACTAGCAGATCATACAGAAACAGTAGAGTTTACCTGAAAGTGGTAATTTTGTCTTTTTTTTTTTTTTCCTCAATGTGAATCATCCCATCAGCAGCTTCATATAATTACTTTTTTTTACTTTTCTGTGAAGACCAGTGAAGGTATCTATTTTTCTCTGCAAATGGCTACGTGGGGAATGAGAACAATTGTATCTACCATTAAACTAGTAATAACTTCTACAGATCATTGTAGAGCTCTGCTTTCACTAAGGACAATAATTCACTGTTTTGTCATAAGTCTTGTGGACTAGAAAGTGTAAAAGAAAAGATCTGCTGGGCTTTTATGTGTGTTGAGCAGAATAGGCACGTATGTAGTTCAGCCTTCATCAGCTTCCTCTAGGATTAGGAGAACAGCACTTCTGGAACACTAGGAGACGTTAAAACCACATTGAAACAAAACGTCAAAACACCAAAGTCTTTTATGGGAACATTTCTTCATACAGCTCTGTTTTCTTTACATTGATATCACAGAAACACAAGGAGTTCTCAGGCAGGACTGGAAGAGACTTTTGTCTCGTCACTTATGAAAGGGCATATGCATGTGTGTATGTGTGTGAGACAGAAAGAAGCACACCAATTTCCCCAAGTGATTTATATATATGCACGTGTGTGTGTACGCATATCAAATCAAGAGCAGAATTCAGAATGAGGCAGGTAGACTCTTCTGAAGTAGAGTTCTGTCCGGTGTCTTCTCTTGATACTTTGTTTGCTTAACTTCAGCATTTTTTCTTTGAAACATTTATTAAATTGTCATCTAAATATCAAAATAGAAAGAGGGAGCAAAAGTTTATTAGGAGGTTATCCTGTTGAATCTGTATGCAGTAGGCTCCTTCACAAATGGACAAAATAGTACATGACAAAACATTGCAGTTCTGAGTAAGACTCAGAGGAAAGAGAATCCAGGAGTGATGTTAGTCTCTATGTTGCTGAGAGCTCGAGAGTTCTTTAAATTGTTTGTCAGAGAAAAAAATAGAAAGTATGGTTTTCTGCTGTGAAAGAAGCAATGATGAAAACAACTGAGAGAAACTACACTCCAATCTGCTGAAAAGTTCTAAATATTTTTGGCCTTATTTCTGTTATTGCCCAGGTGAATGCTCACAATAATTCTGGCATTTGGCACAAATCAGCTCCCTTGGTGGTCATACCAGCAGTGAAGCTGAAGATCGACGGGAGAAAAAGTCTAAATACTCAGCCACTGGGGAAATCACTGCAGGTTAAGGTTTATGCACATCAGTTAGTGATTTACAGTTGGATTCAAGGCCAGAACTAAAAACTGACTGATCTAGTCTAAACTCTTGTATATCACAGACTATTAAAATTTACCCAGAAACCCTCAAATGGTGCCCTATATCTTGGATTGACTGGTTCTCTCAGTCCACACTATAAACTATTTGAGCTTTCAGACATATATCTTATAAGCCAGAAGCAAATAAACCTGCCTCCACAGCCAACATTGATTTGCCAAAATATGTCAAACTGTTTCTCTTGGATTTCTATGAGATGCAAAGATTTGTGGTGAACTGCTCAGCTTTTTTTAGGCCTGTGCAGAGAACTGTAGGACTTCTGTGGCACTGTGTTGTGGAACAACTTCGCTTAGCTTAATGGTCTATATTGCACACAAGCGCATACCCATCCACCCTCTTTTTTGTGTCTTCAGGCAAATCAAACATGGGCAGTGGCTGCCTCAGAAAGAGTTCTGAAAGCCTCACCTATATTGCAAAAGAACACTCAACATGGAGACCTAGGAAAAAACATTAAAGACAGATGTGGCAAATGTCAAATGCTCCCCTACTCTTGTGCAGGTGCACACACAGATCTTTCTGGAGCAGGAGACCTATCACAGAATGGAGTAACCATAGGATCTTGGGGTGAGGGGATGGCTTCTAGTAACACCAGAACTTCCTATATGAGGGACTGGAGATTTACTATGCCATATGAAGAGCTTGTTCTAACTCTGTGGTCCCACAGTAGAGATCAGAGTTCATCAACAAAATAAAAGCTGTTTGTTCTCATTCTCTGGCAAGACCATACTGCTGAGCTGTGTCTCTAACATTTGCATCAAATAGACTAGAAAAATGCCAAGCTGCAGGCTGTCAGTACCATTCCCAAAGTTGTTTCCTCAAGGGTTCTGCAAACAAAAAATGTACCTCTAATGATAACTGGCTTTCACAGACTGGGATTGCCAGTGGTAGGTCTACTTACTCCTAAGGCCACCATATTTATTGTGCATGCTGAGAAAAAGAAATGCACCGTGACTGCTCAGCAGAGCCAGTGGTTTCCAAAAACAATGGATCAGTGCAGAAGTATGACACAACAGCTCTGTACATATACAGCACATGCTGTGTTTCCCAGTCATAATGGATTCATTATACACACACAGCAAAGAAGTATTGGTACATATGCATCACAGGCAGTCTTTATGCACATGGTAAATATGGTGCTTAAAAATGTACTATGCCTTTGCAAAATTCCTTCTACATATGTACAGAAGTAATATGATGGGAGAGGGATAATGGGAGAGCAAGAAAGGTAAAGAATATAATTGAACATAGGAACTAGCCTGTCACTAGTTCCCCAAAATAGAGAGCTTAACATGGTCTGCTGTTAGGGGTCTGCCTTTAGTTATTACTTACAGTGGACAAGCACAAGCTGGAGTGTGTAAAGTGCCAGGCACATTTATGTCATTACAATTCCTATGCTTAGGCAAACAGAGACTCTCTTTCCACACAGCTGCATTGCTATGGATGGAAAGAAGCAACTTTTTTTATTTTGGGGAACTCCCCTCTCTTGCCATGGATTCTGAAACTAAATTTAAACATGGGGTGATTCAGAAAATTCTCATACTTGTTAACAATGTACTGGCAATGAAAAGATAGCCTGGAAAAGCTAAACACAAGAGAGAGCTCTCTACACAACACTGGATGCAAACAAACATGCATGGTCCTCTTCCTAACACAAAATGAGGGATTTTCTCACTGTGCATTTCTGAAGCAGTCTCATGGAAGTGAGCCTGGAGTTTCGGGATGCTTTAGCCAATATCCTCAACTAGAGAGTACTTCTCTCTTCAGTACAGGCCCCCAGGGTCAAGAGGAAAAAGAATGGCATATGTGTTTACATTCACAGAGGCTCAAATGTCTTACTGATTTGACATGCATATGGATTGCACATTACCACCGGATTTGTTGTACAGATATAGGTTTTTCAGGCTCCTGGGAGAGAAAGATTGTTAACCTTTCTGGAGAATTAAATACTTGCTTAATTTCAGAGACTGTGTTGGTAATTTCTCTGCCAAATAACCTATCAATTAAAGTGTAAATCACAGTGACTGCTAGTTCAGGGGCATGAGGGTGCCATATAATTGACTAATGTAGGTGCCTTGTTGCTTCTAATACATAATTAAACTGCATTGTGGAACTACAAGTGAATAACACCTTATGGGGAAGGCAAACACAGGGTGCTATTGACTTGGCAATTATATTGGAAAACAAGGACAAAGTGATACCATCAGACCATTCAACTGCTGGTGACATTGTTTTCTTATGGGGTTAGACAAAGTGCAACTCATAAAATTCAACACAGAAAAACTCTAAACCTGGAACCCTGAAAAAAAAAACACAAGTAAAGTAACCTCAATAGCAGTGGTAAACTTCCAGTCTCTCTTTTGCTTTTGCTTTTTTTTTTTCCATTAAATCCTTAGTTTCCTATAGCCAAGCAAGAAGGATATAGTGTGAAAAGCATCAGTATAGATGCTCTGTTCTTTACATTATATCTTTAAACCAATGCAAGGGAACTGGACTATGTGAGCCTTCATCTGAACCAGAACAACCATTTTTATGATCTGCTATATTCTTAAAAATTTTGTGTATAACTACTAAATTACAATGTCTTCTATTTATTTCCTCTACTTCTGTTTGTGGTACATGTGGTATAGTCAATTTGCTGTCTTCAACTCATTTTAAGAATGGCTTTTTTTGCCATATTATGATGTTTTGTGAAGGGCTAGAATATGAATTTTATACATGACAATCTAGGTGCTTCATATACTCCCATTTTTATATCTGTCCTGTTTTATTTTGGCTTTCAGGTGGAACACTGTTAGGTGAGAAAAGCAAGCTGGTATTGGATGCACACAGAGGTTTGTTGGCAGATTGCTTTTATTTCACCTCTTTTCCCTTCAGGTTCTGTGTGAATCATCATTTGTGTTCTAAATATATATCTCCATTGTAAGAGATGCCTTTTTCAGCCATTAGAGTTATGAAAGGGAAAGGAAGAAGCAGAGGTCTTTTTCTGTTCTAAAAATCTTTCCACAGATGTCTCATCTTCCAGGACTGGAGTTCAAGCACTTGTCTAGGAAGCAAAACCTGGAATCAGTTCTTCCCACAGCCTGTGGGGCACAAGACTCCTGCTAAGAGGAGGCTCCCTAACTGCCAAGCTACACTATCTGGATTAAAGGTTCTCCATCCTTCTTATTGGAGCTGTATCACTGCAGAGAAAATAAAGAAACAAAATCATGACTCATTGAGCCAGAGTAGTCTGACCACTGTATAAATATGGAACACTATCTCCTTTTCCAATAATAATTTTAAAAGAACTGACTACAATAGCATTTTACTCAGGGTCTTGTTGTAGTAGTAGGTGTCCAGTTTGTTCTGCAAACAAGCCCAACAGAGGACCAAAGTGAAGATGAACTTGAATTTAATTAATAATTGAATTTTTAAAAAAATGTATTATGATTAGGCATGGGTTTGAATGAGACATTCTGGTGGGCAGTTTTGGGTGCACATAGAGGTGCAACCATAGCGTCAGTAACAAAGCGATGGGTTTGTGGGTTTCTAATGCTCTAAAGATAGGCAACAGCTGAAAAGACAGTGTGGATTTTCTTATGTTTCCCCAGTTTTTTACTTCAGCACCTATGACTCACCCAAATCTCACTTCAGAAACTGGGTGACAGGATTTGAACTGCCTCATTTGGAGAAGAGGCAGAGTTTAAGTACCTAAATCCAGGGCAGCAGTTCAGCAAGTCTAATGATTCATATACCAGTGAAAGTTAAAGGGACAAGGCTCAAGGTTACAGAATAAACCACTGCATGCAGTAACCATAGCTGATAGCACTTCAGGGAATTGCAAGAAGGCAGTAAGCGTGACTCACAGCAGTGGGCCACTAGGCAGGCTGAAAAATGTGAGAGGAAAGCCATTTTGGATATACAGAGACTTGTCACTTCAAATTTTGTTCTTTCCCTTCACTACATTAGCATGAATGTTGCTTTCATGATTCTTCTGTCTCATTTTTTTCTTGTTTGAGTTTATTCCAGATTCTATCTGTGCCATATTCTGTCTCTCATGCCCCCTTTTGCTCTTCTCTAATTTACATTCATTTGTCTAGCAATATAACTGCCTCTTACAGTGCTGGCAAAAGGGTTTGTTGTTTTCTTTTTTCTTTCTTAGAAAGCTTCATAATAGCCACTTTTAAGTCTGCAAGATTTTGAAAAAAAAAATACAAATGTGACTCACCAGCAAACTGCCTTAGCAACTCTGGAATACTGACAAGAGATCCACTTCCAAAGACTGAGTTATGGCTTAGTTCCACACAATTTTCAGACTTTTAAAGCTCTGAATGCATTACAAGATTTCATGCTTCAGAGGGAAAAAAGGAACACATTGATACCATTCCTTGGACAAATTAAAATAATATATTGCTGGAAAGTGCAAAAGTAACACAAGTTTACAACACATTTGGTCTTGCCAACATCATTCAAATAGCATCATCAAGTTACACTGCATATATACAGGGTCTAGAAACAAACATAAGAATAAAATCCATTAGTATTCTTACAGTACCAGGAGACTACCACTGAGTATAATTTACATCATCAGTGTTAGCCCATGACCCAAAACATGTGTGCATTCCCATTGCATCGTATTCTGCGAGTGAAGTGCTCCACCTGCTGGGTACCCCGCCACTTCGTGCTGTGTGATCAGACGGTCAGACACCCTCGGGGCTGTAGCACTCCATATTAGCTGTATTTGCAAGTACAAGCACTGTAAATGCTCTGAGGCCCCTGATGTTCAGGGAAAAAAAAAAAAAAAAAAAAAAAAAAAAAAGACACAGATTATAAAGTTGCTTATTTTGTGCAGGGAATTCCTGCAATGCTTACACTTAGCAAAGAGGATTCTTAGGAGCAACACCTAGCTGCATGCCTGAGTATGCCTGACATATTTTTGCATTAACATTTTTAATATGATGTTGATGTGCTGAGATTTGAATGCTCTTTTGTGCAAGAAAGTATTTTCCCACTAGATGTCAGTGTGCCATCAAGCACACCAGGTGTGAGACCACCCAAAATTTGCATGGTAGTTGAGCTCTGTGGAAGTTCAAGTGGCTGTGTCCTCAAAAATCTTATCTTTACTTATCTTTACTTTTTTTTTTTTTTTTAACAGTTCTCTGTGTTTAGATTTATTGTATATTTCAAGGTAGATCACTCAACTTGGTTTGTTCTGAGATTCCTATCTCTGCATAAGTAATTTCTTAATTGGTAACTTTTCCACCTGTCACACCAGATTCTGCTACATTGTCCACTTTAGTCTGATTTGGCCTGAATAGAAGATTGAGATCCTTTCATCTTTGCAGCATAAACTGTCTTGCCCACCGTAAGTAAATAAATAAATAAATAAACATTTTCCCTACAAATATGACTATTCCATACTGAAAATAAGAGACGTATTTTGTGTTTTATGATCATATTGAATCTTGGTAAATAAGATCTACTTGTTTTAGTAAGTCCAAAATTGGCAAATGCCTGGTGTTTAATACAATTTTCTGAGATTTAAGCTTGAAAACTTGCTGGGCAAGTAGCTGACACTGTTGAAGACTCACTTTTCTAGCTTATGAGAAATAATTGTGACTTTGAAACTAATTAGTGAATTTTGTTCATGAACATGAAGAGTTCATGGTTAGAACTCATGGCTGTCAAGTCCTTGCTATGATTCTCATTTTATGTTCATTGTGTTTCCTTTTATATTTTCAACAAATGCTTACAAAACAAGTGTTCTTCTTCAAAACAAGACTCTAACAGTTTTCTGTCTTTTGAGAATGTAGTGGGATCAGAAATGCACAGAATATCAGTTAATATCTACAGCAAAGTACCCACTTATGAGCCTGTTGCAATACTGAAAATAGTTTATATGTATCATAAACACCTCAACCTGAATGCTGAGGATAAAGGAGCTAGCCAAGTTTTGGACTGGTTATTCACAGAAGCATGTCAGAGAGCAATGCAAAGTACTCCCTTTGAGACATCTGTCTGTGTTATCATATATTCTACTCATGTTTGATGCACAATAAATTAGATCTAGGGAAAAGGCACGGTAGGACAACCTGGATAGAAATCTAGGACTCACTTTCCTCCCACACCACAAATTGCCCTCTCTCCCTCACTCAGAAATTATCAGTTTCTAATAGGCCTGAACTCTTTCCTGCTTCTGTATATCCCAAGAGCCTGCAAGCTGTCATTCCGAAATGGATTGGCAGGATAACCATAAGGCTTCTTTATTCATACCAGAGAGTTCATGTGAGTATCCAGCTGCTCTGCCTTCCTACTGATGTTTTGGGAAGGGCAGGAATTTTGGAAATGCCTAGGAACATGAGAAAGATTTTTATATTACTTGTCCATCCTAAAAGTGATTCCCTCTCCATACCATCCTTATATATTCAGCACCAAGATCCAAATAGCTGTATTGGCTGTTGATTCTGACAAATAAATTCCCGGGCCCAACAAACTCCAGAATATACCACACTGTAATGAATTCACCACAATGAAAGAACTTGTTGAAAATGACACAGAGCCTTTCTTGGAGAGCAGTAGTATAAATCTAAAGGAAACACAGGCTACATCTTAGCAGCAACCCAGGCTCATTTTTAACTTACCTTTAACAATTTGACCAAAGGACTCCTAGATTACTATGATCCATTCAGTGGATCTGTAACAGCTCAGGACTACCAGACATGATTGATTTTTTTCTTCCTGAATGCCTGAGTTGAATAGAGAGTAAGACTATCTAGATCTGGAATTGCAGGCTGCAGTTAATCTCATACTTGTATAAACCACATGGTTTTCCTGAGGGTCCTTCTCTAATATTAATGTGACCCAGCAGTCCTTCTTGCTGCCTCTCCTTAATGTCTTGCCTTGAATCAGCTTCTTACTTGGAGAAATATATATATATGTATATATATATAAAGAAAAGTTATAAATAAGAGAAACTATACATAAATAATACACAAGATATGGGCAGCAAAGCGGTCATATACTGTTGTGGCTGTCCTGCAGGGAATACAGATGTGAGCTGATTGTTGTTAGGTCATAAATTTTTCATGAAGCAAAGGTTTGCAGGAAAAATAAGTCCACTGATTCAGCTGGAAAAAAAAAAAAAAAAAAAAAAAAAAAAAAAAAAAAAAAGCAGCATTTGGATATGCAAGCTTTCCTTCAGATTTGAACATCTTTTCTCTATTTCAGTAGAATTTTGTCGTATTCAGGAAGCATCCCCAGGGAGAGCCTGGGGAAAACATCAGAGAAACAGTGTCTCAGCACTGCATTTCACTGTAGTTAACTGTGTTTGACAACAATACTGCTAAAGTCAAATAGCTATGCAACATGTGAATGGAACTAATTTTCACTTTTCACTAGTAGTATAGCTATGCCCTTCACTTTACAGCAGGCATTGCTATCCTTTCTGGATCTGTAAGCTTGAGATAGACAAGATCCACCATATACCATGTCCTTCAGAGAGGGGGAATTCTGAACACACTGCTCTGGCAACTGTGGCTACACATCAGAGGGATGGTGTCCCACAACATCACAGTGTGATATGGTTGGGATAAGGAGGCCATCTCATTCCTCCAACCAATCTAGAAGTTCCTGCACTCTCATGGTTCATGAATGGAAGCTATACTTAGACTGTTCAGGACATATATGTTTGCAGCACATGCTCAGCACAGCAACTCTGGGGCATCCCAGTGTCCTGTACTTGTTGATCCAAAGGCCTTGCTGGAAGTGATCCTCTCCCAGGAAAGGCCTTATGAAGGAATGTGAGCACATAGCAGATAAGAAACTGCTTAGGACTTGGGGCTTCTTCTGTACTTTTGCTTCAATAATTTAAGATGAATACTGGGATAGTGACCTTTTTAATAAATCCAAGAAAATAACATAAGGCCAAATTCCAAAACAATGGAGAATGATTAGAGGTAGGCTTGAATAAAGAGGAAATAATTTGGGGCTCTGACTACCAGTATTTTTATATAGACTGTATAGAAAAGAAATTCAGAAGTCTTCTGTAACCAATGTAACTGCAGATGTATATGCTGGAAATGAATCAGATAGCCCACAAGTGGATGGAAATTACTTGATATCATTAGTCTACTTTGGATTTTTGTGAGGGGTGAAGTTGAAGGACAGTGCAGAAGTGGTTTGAAAAAAATGCTTGACAACAAATGCAGGAAAGTTTCAGAGGAGTTGTGGCTGGGATTCAATTTAAGGTTAAAATACCTAAGTTTATGTGTCTACATTTAGGTACCCATATGTGATGCAGGTTCTTAAGGTCACATTAAAATCCACACATACAAATCAATACATGAGAGAGAGTTTTTTGATAGTGATATAAAGCTGGTCTCAGCTTACACCATACCCCCAGAGTCCAGGACCTCACAGCAACACAAATGCAATAGTAATCACCATTCCTGAGAAAATATAGAGATGTTCTTTGCCATTCCATCAGTGACAAACATTCTATGACAGGAGCAGAAAAAAGATATGCAATCCTTTCTACAAGGATCTGAAATGTTGGCAATATTCCCAGAGAACAGAGAGACGTTGGCAGAGACACAGCAGTACATGGACATGTGTGCCATAGAGTGGAGAGGCCTGAGGAAAGGGGATCTGCACACCCTGAAGGTCTGCCTCTGTCTCAAGTAGCCTAAGTCATAGGATCTGCAGACCTGATTCCATGCAAATCAATGACAATCCTTTTACTTTCATGGGTTTAACATGCCATTGCTGAGATTGTCCTGCTCCTCTACACTTGATCTTGCCTCCTTCCTGCCTCAACTGCATCCTCTCACTCATGCCTGCTGGGGAAAACAAGGCTGCATGGATTTATAAGCTCGACCCTTGTGCAAGGAACTCAGATACTTAATATGCGTCTCGCAGTCATCGTTCCCAACTTCAACAGCCATCTGGAGAAAAGTTTTGAAGCTCACTGACATGCTGAAAAAGTGGACCTGATTGAGAAATGATGGTCAACAGCTGCCAAAGGGAAGGGGGATGGGAGCTGAAAGTTTTCACTGATGGTTCCCGCATTTCCCTGCAGTGCTACTAGCAAGTAAAAATATGTCAGAACCTACCGATCATGCCCAGTTTGCTTTTCATAAATTAAAACATATCAGCTGTTTCTTAACATTTTATTTTCAGTCTTCTTTCGGTCATAATTTGGCCTAAGGACTGCATCTGTGATGAATTCCTTGTAACAGGACCTTGCCATTTGGACTACAGTTGTCATCAAAATATTCTAGTGTGCTCACAGAGGCTCAGAGAAATGTATTTTTAAAAATATTCTATCACTCAAAAATTAGTTTAAAAAAGTCACTTTTGCTTGTTGAGCTGAAAGCTAGTCTATACTGAAATTCAGTTTCTGCATTGCTCTGGTTAGAAATGTCTACGTGTCCGTGTGTATATATATAACTGTAAGCACAGCGACACAATAGCAATAATATGTGTAGACAATAAATATATCTATGTAATGTAGATTTCCAAAACATAATCACTCCCTACTTTGCTCTTTTTAGCACTGCATAACAGCTTGATGACAACTTCAAGTGTTTATTTTGAAGCATTTTTCCCTCAAACATGATTTCTATTTAAAATTTGAGATTACGTGTTGATACTACCAGGCAGCTGTACGGTCCGTGCTACAAAAGGTACAAGTGCAAGTGCAAAGTCTGGGGAGCAATTTTCAAAAATCACACGGAGAGAACCCATCTCCCTCTGTATGCCCTTGTCCCTTTCACAGTTCCACCTTGGGACAGCTGTGTGTGGTCTGCTTGGGCTGCTGTGGCCCGTGACCTGTCAACACCAGCGCCTGTGGAGGAGCTCCCTTTCCAGGAGCTGTGGCCGAGGTCTGCTTTGGATGAGGAGCTGCGGGGGATCAGTGGCTGGCTGAAATGGAGGCAGACAGCCGAGAATCTCGTCACTACCGAGCATCTAATGGGTTTCAGGAGTGCTGCACTTGTGGAAAATAAATAACTGAGGTTGTCAGGAGATCAAAGGAAAGCAATAAAACCCCCAAAAAAGAGACTGATTGTGACATTATTTTCTCTAACAGACCGCAGGCCAGAGCCACCCATTGCCATGTTCTCATCAGCTGCGATCTCTCTGACGCACGCCTGGGAGCCATGGCTGATATGAAAAGCAGGGGCAAGGCCACTGCCACAGCAAGGTGAACACACTGTTTTCTGGCTTTCTTATCATTCTCCCTGCCCCCACGTTTTTCCTGAGCATTTGTGTCACAAATGATTCAACAAGCCTTCTTGACAATGAATGTGTCACGTGGTGGTGGCATCTGTGCTGGCTGTCCATAACCAGGCACTGTCAGGAGGTTGCAGAGCTGCTCTGTGAGGAGGGGCTGGTGCTGCCCCTTGTTGGACACAGCCAGTTCCAGCCAGCTCCATGACTTGCATGACTTGCCTA
The DNA here is from genome assembly GCF_047663525.1 of Anas platyrhynchos. Taxonomy (NCBI): domain Eukaryota; kingdom Metazoa; phylum Chordata; class Aves; order Anseriformes; family Anatidae; genus Anas; species Anas platyrhynchos. Next base: position 77,800,618 of record NC_092589.1, read on the forward strand.
CAGCCAAGATGGTGGCACCTCAGGGAAAGTGGGTTTAAGGCTAAAAACTGCCAGACAGGGAAAGAGAGGAGGGAAGAAGAATGAGAAATAGCAGAGGGAACACCAAGGAGGAGGCAGAGGAACAGGAAAAGAAAAAGAAGGAGATGCTCCAGGTGTCCAGAACAGAAATTCCCTAGGGGGATATCTCCATGGAGGACCTGGGACAGAGTAAAGAAAAGGAGAAGGAAAAAGCACAGAGGGGAAATGCTGAGAGCTGGCTGCAAGCCCTGCACCACCTGTAGCCTCTCTGAAGGGACTGCATAATCCGCAGTGACGATGGAAGAATCTAGAGTAAAGTCAAGCCTGAGAAAGGGGGAGGAAAGGTGTTTTCCCCACTTGTTTGAATGTTTGTTTCCTTTTCTTTTTTGTTTCTCAATACCTGAATCAGTAATTAAATATGTACAATAATTTGCAATAAATGAATTTTCCCCAAGTCAGTTTTGCCTGTAACAGTAGCTGGTAATGGATCTCCCTACCCTTATCCTGACCCATGGGCTTTCTCACTCCAGTTCTTCCTTTTGTCCCATCCATCCTTCTGTGGGCTGAGCAAGCCACTAGGTTGGAGCTTGGCTGCCAGCTGCAACAACCCCACACACAACAGCGTGCAGGCTCCAGAAGTCTGGGCAGTTGTCCCCCAGACAATAGGATATCAGATGTCACCAGTCCTGCTCCAAGCGAAAACAAGTGAGTCAGCCATAAAATACAAGCTTTTGCTTTTTGGAGTGTTCCTTCAATGCAGCATCACTTCTCTCAATTTCATCCATGAAGCACTACAATAACGTGTCAAAGGTAAAAGCAGCAAGATGTAGAGGAGGGCTGAAAACCAGCATCTGCCCAAGCTCTGTTTTTTTGCTGCTTACTGCAGTGTCTATGCAGAATAGTCAGTACAGGTTCAGACTGGCGAATGAAAGTGAGGTGGGATTTGTGTTTATTGGTTGTTCTATCAGATGATTCATCTCCCAGTACCAGTGACAGGAGCAGAATGAGCCAGCACCATTGCTTCAGGATCCCATTATACACTGCCGGGAGATGCCCATGCTAGTTCTTAACTTCAGGTACCACAACTATTGAGCTGTGGCTACAAGTCTAGCAGGATATATTAATCCCATGAAGCTCTTTGTTGTGCCTATGCTAATTTGCGAAAGACTACAGCTTTGCCCCTCTCTATATACATTCTGTAATCGACTCCATGTCATTGGCGCTTTTCACAGAAAATTCAGGCTCTACAAACACACAAGGGAGAAAGAAAAGAAAATACAAAATACAAGGAAAATCTAGGCCACAGGGAATTTTCTAGTAAGGGATACCAGAAATACTTTTCTAAGGAAATATATTTACCTTAAAAAAAATCCATGGTGAGGGAAATCTGTTTGCCTTTTCCAGTCCCCATTCCACTGCATTTTTTCTGCTTGCATGTGATGTTGCAATATGCTGGTATACACAATTGTCCATACATAATAACTTCCACTTGCCCAAGGAATCTCACAGTAGTTGCCAGTATGTCAGTAAAAGTGATCTATATATTGCAGATCAGAGCTAAGCAGAAAACAGTTTTCTCAGCCCTTGTGTCCTTCTGAGAACTAAAATAATTTTCTAAATTAGAAAGGGGTTAATGCATGGGAAGACAGTGATACCCACCTCAGACAGGGGAGATGTGGAAAGGCCAGGCACAACATTTTCCCCTTTTACTGTTTCATACTCCCTGGGTAAATTATATTGACACTTTCCTATGGGTTACACTGAGGTTCAAATTTCCTCCCTCCTTTTCCCTCTCCCTTGATTTATTTTACTGCCTATAAGCAGTCACTGCTTGTGACATTTAAAGTAATGATTTCCCTCAGTTTCTCCCAGTGAATATTTAGTATTTTAGTACAGTTGTTTTTATTATAGCTCTCAGAGGAGAAATTAGGTAAGTACACCTTCAGAGATGTTATTTGGTGAGTCAGGACTGAGTCAGACACTCCAGGCATGTCATCCCTGACACCATTCTCTCAGATATCCATCCTAGCATGGAAACTGCTTCCAGTGAACATTACCATGACTTCAGCCTTCCTGTACAAAGTTTGAGTTTAAAAGCAAAAAAAAATCCTGGCCAAATGTCTGTGCTGTGCTCTTCTACCTTTCTGGCCTTTAATAATATGTAGCAGCTGGGAATTGATTTGGAAAGCCTGACAGCAGGCACAACTGCTTAGCTGGAGGTACATGTATGCTCAACTTCAGCTTCCATTTTTTTGGTGAAGTTCTCATTTATCCACATTGTCTCTGAAGTTACAGATACTTCAAACCCAACTGCTATTCCACATCAGCAGTGTTTTATGTATAATCAACTTCTTTATTGCATAACAACCAGTAACATCTGAAAACTTTAAACATATTCTAACATTTTAATGACACCTAGGAAAGATTTATGGGAAAAGTAAATGTCTTTTATTGGTCCAATGATGTAGTCGGAAAAATGCAGACTTACTTTCAAGAACACAAACATTTTTATGCATTTAAATCAGGAGCTGCAAAACTGTGGCATGATGTTTGCTGTTTCTTTTAGTTATGAAGAAGATCTTCAATGCTTGAACGCTTGCCTGATTTCCCAGCTGGGTGAGTAGACAAATGAAAGCATTAAGTCGCTGTGAACCTTGCCTTGCTTAGACCCTTAGAGCATCATGGCTACTTTACCCAACTTTTTAAGTATAATATAAAATTTATTATAAAATCAAATAACAATATACTTGATAATCTTGCCTTGGAATAGTCACAGTAGATTGCATTATATCATTGTATCTGAATAATACCTTATCTCAAAATTCTTTCTAACCAGTCCCCATAGATTTATAACTTTTGATTTCCTTCTCTAAGTTGTATTTCTTTATTTTTTAACTGAGAAAAAAATATATATTTACTTGCTTTTAGGCTCCTTCTCTAAAATTTTCACTATAAAGAGTGAAAATGTACCATCTGGGGCATACTTTGTAACCACTTATTTGAGGCAGATTGTTCATAAGGAAGTAAATCTTTCCACATTTTAGAGACCTTGTGAAGGAAGGAATTTATCCACATTTAGCTGACATTGGGGTAAGTACATTCTTCTGGAAGCCACAGGTTTTGGGGGCAATAAATCCTTCCATTGCTATTAGACAGGAGACAATAAATCCTTTGATCTCTATCACACTCAATGATTTTACTCCACTCAGAATGTCCATATCACTGAAGTACCGTCTTCATTTTCCCATTTCCCTGGGATTAATTTATTCTCTTTTTAGGTTACTATCTTTTTTTTTTTTTTAATTAATTGGTTGTACTTCTCAGCTGTTCCCTGTAGGGAGTGGCACTCAGTTTCATTATCTCTTAAGAAAGAGAATACATTTTATTTTGTTTTCTATTTTCCTCTTATCATCTCAGTAAAAGTCTGAAATTGCACTGAAGTATTCACTTTCTTAAATGAATTCTTCTGTCTCAAAAAGACTGGTGTGCTTAAGCTTAAACTTCTTGAAAGATTTTCTTTAAAGAAGAGTTATTTTAAACTTTCAGAAAAATTCAGTTTAGTAAAGTGAATTCACTAGTTTACAGGTTTTTTGCTTAGATTTGGCCAGAAGCCTTAATATGTTCTATGTTGTACTGAAAAACAATAGAAATTTAAAACTCCACATAGAAAATTGGAGGAAACAGGTTTTGCCTATTAATCCAGCTTTATTTTTTCTTTCACACAGGAATAGAAAGGTAAGTATCTGTAGTGATTCCATAAAATAAATATAATTGACAATTTCTAACAATACAGTATGTCCCAAGTATTCAGAATATACCTTAGTTTTCTCATTTTGCCCCTACATTTTGCATTTAAAAAGCAGGAAAACATTTTCCAAAATCCATTCAAAACAAAAAAAAACTCCCACACAAATATTCTTTGAAACTCCATCCACTGAGGGGACAGATGGGGAAGACAAATTTAGAATGAAACCTGCAACTTCTAGCATGCAAGCCAATGGAGCATCTGGAGATTTTAGCCTGGGAAAGTATATTTCTGTCAAACAGTGCCACCCGGTGGCCAGTCAAGCTAAGTTGGCATAAAACCTGAGAACACGAGCCCCCCGTATCTGCTTCTGCCCTTGACAGAAGACAGAAAAGAGGATTGTTTCTGACAGACAGATAGCTAATTAGGAGTCACGGCCAATGCGCAGCAAATGAAATGAGTGCTTGGATGGATATAGAAAGCCTAAATACACTGAAAGATCGGTCGTGAATTTTTTTTGTTCTGGTGTTTCGAAGCATCTTATAGACTGGAGATGCTTATCTGTTCCCCTAAGGACAGAAAATATTTTATATTTGTTTATAAATATGTCAAATATTCCCTTCTGTCACTGTGTTTTTGTACAGCTGCTAGGCTGGGGACAGTTTCAAAAAAACTGCACAAGGGTGAAACTGGGTGTTGTCAGACTTCATAAACCATCTGGAACAGCAAGCTGCTTTTCATACCCTGAAATCTCTAAGTCCCGGTTTTTATGGTATATGTAAAGTTGATACCTTCCTATAAAAATATAATATTTAAGTTATTAAATTACAATAAGAAGTTTCAGACTTTTCATTAAGTCTGTGATCTTACTACTGGGATGGAACGTGTGTCATACCTGAAATATGGGACAAAATGGTTCATAACAGCCATTTAGTAACTGCCTTTCTATTATTTCTTTTCCTTTGTCAGAATGATTGAGGTCTTGAGGTAGTAAGTATGTAATAGTGGCCTGAAATCCAAATACGTCGCTGAAAACTAGATCTCACTTTTTCTCTTCTGGAGCTCCTCATGCATACACGAAGCCCTGGGCAGGAGTATCAGACCCTGCACCAGGGATGCTGCAGCAGGGCTGGTCCCCAGCTCCACAAGTACCCCAACATGCAGCAGTAAAAACCAGCAATTTTACAAATGAAATTGGGTGTCTAGCTTATCACTTGCCCTAGGAAAAAAAACTGAGAGTTAGAGAGAGACACATTTCATGAGCTTTGCCAGAGGAATTTCTGTTAACAGTGGCACAGAGGATAATGGTTTGGTGTACACAAAACTCCACCTCATACATCTATGAATCTTTTTCAGAGATTCTCCAGAATAGGACTTATTCCTATTGTCAGGATTTATTCCTTTGCCAGGACTTTGTCACTGGCAAGAATGCCTTCCAAGTGCAGTCAGAAAGGGTACTAGTGAGAGATGCAAACAGACAGAAGGAGCCTGGTTCCCTGGTTCATACATTCTTCTTCCTAGCTCTCTTTCTAATCCATACACTGAAAAAACATTGCAAAGATCCTGTTTCCTATTCGGATCAATAAGTGGTTGCCAAGACACTAGAAACTGAGGTTAGCTACTCTTAACCCTGCTTTACCCTGTTAACTCTGCCCTTTCTTTACATCCCCAACTGCATGGCAACACCAAATAAAACATCTTTGGTTTTGTAATAAAATCGTGGTTTCTGTTATTGATACTGTTATTTTATTTTTTAAAATGTTGTTATGATAAATGTACAGTAAGTCACCCAGATAACCACAAATGCTTCATAATGACATTAGGCAATGCCATGTTACTGTAACAAAGATAAAGTCTCTGAATGGATTTAAATGATTTAAAATAAAATTTCATGCAATTCATAATCTATATTGAGACTGTTTTCATGAAACATTAGGAAATGAGGAATTCTACTTGGCATTAGTACTATTCATATGTGCTCTATTTAACTTTTTCTGCCCTGCATACATTAAAGTCATGTTACAGTGATAACAGTAGTGAGATATGCAAAACTAAGGTTGTCAGTCCGCACTTAAAATTAGTCCCCAAGGAAATCATTTTCTGTAAGACAGCAACAGGGCAAATGGGGTAGCTTCTAAAATTAATTCCAGATAAAATGCAAGAGCTGGTTTTACCAGTGCTCAGAGGTCCAAATCTCCATCCAAAGTAAAATATTGAATAAATAAGGCCAATTAATCTGTGACCAGAAGAAAGGCAACATTGTCTTATGTTAATTTGTCTGTGCAAAAATCACTGTGGTTTTGCTTTTATGCTACTGACATTTCTGCCTGGAAATGCAGTTTTCAAAGAAAACTGAAATACGTATGTCTCATATTTATTCTTCATTTACTCTCTCTTTCTGTTCTTTGACACTCATAGACTCCTTCCTTTCTTTCTACTACTAGGCTCCAAGTCTGACCCCTTAGTCTCCCTACTGCCAGTCTCTTTTCTCACAGTTTTATCCTTCCTTATTCTATTCTCCATTCTGTTCTCCCCACCTTTTGTAGTTCTCTTTCCCACATTACTTAATGCTTCAGCCTTCTTTCATTTTTCCTAAATCCTATCAGGCTACTAGTCACTTAATTGTTTTGAATGCCCATTATATCTTCAGAGTTTCTAAAGTTCCATCACTAGCTGCAGCTACTAGAAATTTTTGAATCTTTTAAATATGAGTATGCTTGCAAGCATGACTACTGCATCAGATTCTTGATTTTTCTGCATTAATATTCTGCTCTGTCTTCATTTTTGCTGTCACTCGGTGTTAACTAGTTGGTTAAAATATTTTTTATAATTAGACAAGGCAATTTTTTTTTCATAGTAAAGCAGAGCCCTAACAGTCCCAAACTCTGTAGCCTTAAAATACTTGCAAATTTTCCTTGTTGCCAAATTCTGCCCCTGGCACAGAAAATTCATTTTGTGCTCCATTAGGCTCTGCTGTCTTCAGTTTTCTCTATCATGCCTGCTCATTTCTTTCCTTAGCCTTCTTTTACAGGAGCTTCTGCAGCACTTAGCATCAAAAGTGCAGTTCTTCAGAAAAACCTGTCAATGCAAGAATTTAAATCTGCAAAAATTACACAGCAATACCAGCTTGGGGCAATGCATCCTGTACACAAAGAGACTTTTTATGTGTAGATGTTGATCTCTGTGACCAATTACCAAACCCATCCTCATAACTTATTTTTATGATGACTTGATAACATAATGGCTGTGACAAAGACCTGTAACATTTCCAGCTTTAATTCTGCTGATGTACAATTTTGCTTTAACGTGCAACTCCAAAATTCATAAATGATGTCAAGAAAATAATATGTATTTTGCTGTAATTCCATTGCTTCACCCTACTTTTTTTTATTTAGACAACATGACTAAATAGCATAAAATAGTTTTAAACAGTGGTAAGGAATTTCATGTGTACATTTTACTGTCTTAATATGCTAAAGAATTGAAACAGCATCATTATGCAGCTAAGTGCTCTACTGTGAGCTTACCATGAGCTTACTGTGTCTATTGCTTGCTTATAATGATGGTGCAGCAATCTTACTTTTGTGCAAGGAGTGAATGAATGCTTGAGAGTCCATGATCTAGACAGCATTTCTAATTTGAGAATTCCAGTGCTGAGTAACCTTGCACAAACTCTAAAAGAGGAGATTATAGAAGCATGAAATGTCTGCCAACTAAACCTTTTAGCGTGGGCAAGGTGATTTGCAGAGATATATGAAACACTATAAAGTGAAGAAAGACAGTAGAGACAATGGCTAGTGAATGTTTATTCAGTGTTTAACTTACTGAAAAATTACTGGGTGCTTATTAGCTGATTCTCATAGCAGTGAAATTTCATGTGCTAAAAGTATAAATGAATTTTAGGGGCAAAGAGATATGGAAGGGTCCACCTGGAAAATTGTAAATGCAACATTGCTTTCAAATATCTGTAAGCCTGGAGGGAGCAGAAAGGGATTGGTTTTACATTTTTTTTCCCTAAGACTCTGCTCTTGGCCTGAGATAGGATACTAGGATTTGGTGCTTGCTGGACGCACTCTGGCTTTCCCACTTCCAGACATTACTATGCCTTCAATACTGATGTTTTTGTACTGGTATTTGGTCAGTATATATTTTGTTTGTATAGCTAAGAATTTGAATATTATTGCTTTTTTTTTTTTTTTTTTTTTTAAACATAGTATTTCAAATGCATTTCAAACTTCAAAAATATATGAGAATGTTACTCATTACTGTTGAACAAGTCAAAATCCAGTCACCAGGGAGTTTGCAAAAGCAAGACAAATAGTGACTGAATATGATGCCTGGAAACTGACTTGGAAAGTCAGTTCTGGAAGGAACTCTGAAAAGAACAAGAGACACAAAGGCTACTACTTGAAATCTTGAAAATAACCTGTAAATTATTTAAATTTTTTGTTGTAGATGGGTAGATAAAATAAAGAGAGCTAAATTGATTCAAAATTTCATGAAGAAAAAAACAGAAAATTATAGGAAGTTACCTTCATTGAATGCCCATTGATGCAATTGTGGAGCCTGTCCTTGTTTTAATTAGTTTATTAATGTATTTCATTTTATTTTGACTGGTTTTAAGGATATAGAAATTTTGATTTAATAATAACAAGACATTTCTAAAGAACTTTTGAATTCTACTGTTTAGATTGCAATCTATAGATCTTTCATGTGTTGAATTATAAAGCTTTCATGTATTACAATTTCCAGGTGAATCTCATAATATCACAGATAAAAATGACTCATTAAATGTAAAGGGAAATTAGTCAGTATTTTCATGTGTTATGATGTTAAAAGAATGTCTTTAATGAATTACAGCATTGTAGTCTCCCTGTAGACTCTCTATTATCCTGTACATAATGGAGTGTTTAGCCAACATATGGGACCTTACAGAGAAAATTACATTAAGTCCTGCTAGAAGAGTATCAACCAGTCAAAGCAGGTGATTAACTACTAGGCAGCAAATCAAAGCTGTAATTTACTGTTGTAAATATGGATAGAGACTAGATAAATGAATTCTGGAACAAAATGAACAGATTTATAATTGTTATTTATAAAATGTAATTATTGTCTGGTGAGGTCAAATCTACAGTTGATATTATATATTGTTCTTGTGTTGTTTTCTTGATTTAAAATAATAAAAAGATAAAAAGATTACTTTTTCAATAGCCGAGTTAAGTTAACAACGGTGACAGACTGTTTTTATGCATGGATTTATGCACTTAAGGATTATTTGAAATGCTTTATAAAAATTACATTAAAGATATTAAAAGAAATCCATGAACACAAATAATAAGTGTTTGAAATTATATGTACTGTGGTAGAAGTTAGGAGACAGCAGGCAAAGAAGAGACAAGGATCTCTTTTCTGTTCTGCTCATTTGGGAGTAAATGTGAACATGGTGGTTTGCTGCTCTGAGCTTTGGGTTTTCCAGCCTGTAAAATGGGTACAGTAATAGTAGCTGAGATAGATTGTGAGTGCCAAGCACTTTCACATGATAGGGTAATTTCATCTCCAGGGATCCACAGATGGTTTCCACAAAGCTGCTTTCAAAGGCAGTCCTGCAAAGAAGAATAACATCATTTGCAGACAAACCTGGCCTTAAGCATGGTGTCAGCTGGTGATATCAATTGATCAACAATCTTCACCACCATCCTCTGGTAGTGGTTATTGGGATTTGTGAACAGTCTAAAATGATACTGTGCTCAGACTATCTAGGAGTTGTAGGTTGTAGAAGGTTTCAGGTCTTCTGGATATGAAGCAAGATAATCATTTTTTTCCCTAGATTTCTTATTTACAATATTTTCATGTTAGGCTCATGTTTAAGCATGTCTCAAGAGTTTAAGCTTTGGCACCTCCTCTTCCAAGTTGAGAAACTCTCCAGGAGTAGGCTGACAGAGGAGAGAATCAGCTCTTCCAGGACCTACCTGATCTCTTAGGCTCTGTTAAAGCCTTCTCTCCACCTCTGCACTGGAGTCGTGAGCTGTGCAGGAATCCCCAGGAGCGAGTTGAAAATGCTCTTCTTCAAAAACTTCTCAAATGTGAAAGACTATGCAAGCACTTTTCCTCCATTCCAGAGTTAAATATTTAAACTGAGCAGGGTTTCACTAGAAAACAGGGTTTTCTTATAGCCAGGTCCAGATAGATGATATTTTTAAGAGGCTCTTCTTACAATGTCCCAGCTCCCAGTTGCCACAACACAAATGAAGCAGAATGTCTAATTTGGACACTATGAAATTTGCCTGGGAGACTTACAGGGGCAAAGCAAGGGAACCATTTTGATATATATAATATAGTCATGACAAAAGGAATTATGCATTTAATGGAACTCAGAGGCATCAGAAGAAAGGAACCATGAATTGGGAAGGATGAAGAACAATCATGAGAAACTCGGGTGAGCCAGAAACAAGAATCACAGAATCACAGAACCGTAGGGGTTGGAAGGGACCTCAAGAGATCATCTGGTCCAACTCCCCTGCCAAAGCAGGTTTCTCAGAGCAGGCTGCTCAGGTAGGTGTCCAGACAGGTCTTGAATATCTCCAGAGAAGGAGACTCCACAACCTCCCTAGGCAGCCTGTTCCAATGCTCCGTCACCCTCACCGTGAAGAAGTTCCTTCGCATGTCAGTGCAGAACTTCCTGTGTACTAACTTGCAGCCATTTCCCCTTGTCCTATCCCCACAAACCACTGAGAAGAGGTTGGCTACATCCTTCTGTCCCCCACCCCTCAGATATTTATATACACTGAGGAGATCCCCTCTCAGTCTTCTCTTCTCCAGGCTGAACAGAGCCAGGTTTCTCAGCTCTTCCTCATAAGGAAGATGCTCCAGGCCCCATATCATCTTTGTGGCCCTCTGCTGGACTTTTTCCAGGAGATCCCTGTCTTTCTTGTACCGGGGAGCCCAGAATTGGACATGATACTCCAGGTGAGGCCTGACCAGGGCAGAGTAGAAGGGGAGGATCACCTCCCTTGACCTGCTGGCCACACTCCTTTTAATGCACGCCAGGATCCCATTAGCCCTCTTGGCCACAAGGGCACAGTGCTGGCTCATGGTCAACCTGTCGTCCACCAGGACCTCCAGGTCCTTCTCCTCAGAGGTCCTCTCCAGCAAGTCATCCCCCAGCCTGTACTGATAGTTCGGGTTGTTCCCCCGAAGTATCCCCAAAGAAGAGAAGCTTGAGATTGCTCATGAGTGCAGGTACCAAATAAGTTACTGACACTGCATCTCCAATGTCCCTTGGAAACCTGGGCAGACAGAGAACATGTGGAGGTGAGAGAAGGGCACTGTTTTTAGGGCTCTGGTGGGAGAGAGAGAAATCAGGTAGGGCATTCTATGAGGCTGCTGTAAATTCTGCTGCCAGAGCCAGGTATATTTTTCTGGGTCCTCACCACCTCCTCAAGCAATTCAGGATAGGGAACACACTCCTGCTAGGCTAACCCCAGGAGCACCTTGCAATTCATATTCTTGTGGTTTTAGAGATCTCTCCCTCAGTCTTGTTACACAAATACATGAGATTGGTTTAACCTTTGAATAAATTTCTTCTAATGAGCTGTTAGCACCCTATGGTTTATAATAGGGGCTGCTTGCAGATATACAGATGCAGTTGTCAAAGTCAGTTTGAAGCAGTATATTTCTTGATATCTAATATAGAGATCCACTGACACTGATTTTGTCAGCTCTACAAAATAAATGCAGAAATATAAAGTATGTAGTTTTTACTAACTGTTTTCCATGAACTGACAGCCTTCATCTGGAATATTCATTATCACGATGCTAATGCCTGTGTGATCCCATAAATAGTGTCTTTTCCTGGAAATTGTAATGGTCTCAAGTGAAATAACAATAGCAATGTGAAGCAACACAACATGATATTTTTTACTGATGAAATCAGGTGAATATTCTGTTAAATTGAATCTTCACTTTTGATCACTTTGATCTGTGTGTACTGCTTTGAAATCAGATCTAGGCTCTTTTAAGCAACCGTTGCAACAAGGAACTTTAAAATGTTTGGTATGTTTGCAGATCTACACTGTCAGAAATATACAGAAATATTACAAAGCAGCTTGTAATCTTTTTCATCAGAGATGAAACAGGACAATCAACAGTATATTTTTGATCAATAGGTATATCAAAAAACTGACCCCAGAAAAGTAAAAAAAAAGAAAAAAGAAAAAAAAAAAAAGCTATTTGAAAATGATCAAAAATTGTTGTGTTACACATCAATACATTCGATTTGTAAGCATTGTCAGCATGACCACAGTCCTCTTAATACCTTAAAAAACTGGGTGATTGCAGTCCACGTAGGGAAGATGCTGCACTCAGAAGATTCACTTACCTTCAAAACATATGTAAATTAACCTGTTTCTTCTGGAGGGATGCAGAAATAAAAATCCCTAGCTACTGTGAAAATAACTCCCTCATGGGATATCCCAGAGCCTGTAGTGAACTTGGGAGTTGCTTAAGTGGGGGCACAGGTAGCACTTGGTGTATCCTTCATACCTCACAACTTTGGGATTAGAAAACAGACTTCTGCAACAGCTCTCTTTGGATATGAGGATTGTTGTTATGTCCATCCTGCAATCCAGAGGATACTCATAAGGAAGGAGGGCAGTGTTTCACTTTCATTCATAGTTTCAGCCCCAAAGGAAATTGAAGACTTTTAAAGCAATAAGTTGCATAAAATTAGACATCTGGTGCTATTCAAAAGCCAGGAGATATCTTTATGCAATGAGACCCTGAGCATATCCGTGATCTTTCAGAGAGCCTGGCCAAGCTGGCCACAATACAGTAGGGTACCTGCAGCACTATGAGGTTCCTGTTGGTAGTCAAGTGAATAAGGCCATAAAAGCAGCAATGTTGGTCCTGTCCATTCAGACATGAAACCAATTTGTAGGAAAAGACCCTAGCTAACGTTCTACTTTCAGGACACCAAAAGAATTTGCCAAAAGGTGAAAAATGAGCTAAAGGACAAAAAACAGTGGAGCAAACCTGAAGGTTGCTGAGATAAAAAAGAAGACTGGCATCTGTCTCTTAGACAAAAGGAGGTGAAGAATGTGTGAAAGAGGCAAAAAAAGGCAAGGACAATGGCCTAAGACTATGCAGGGCAGAAGGCAGTCATGAAGATCCTATGTTCCACTTAGAATAAGAAACACAAATGCCAAATGAAAAAGGAAGCTGCCAGTTTTCTACTCCATGCAAAAATAGATTTTCAATTAAATGGTGTGTTCAACAAACCGTCTGTGTTCTTTCTGAAACAATTTACAGTTATAGTAAAATAAATTTTTAAAAAAAAAACAAAAAGACAATAGACCTTGCACCCACAGGAGTTCCAAAAAGAAGTTATGACTTTCCAGGAAAAAGTCTGCAAAATTCCTTCCCAGATTTCAAAAATACAAGTACAAGTGTCTTACATTATAACTTTTCATGCGAAGCAACAGCATATAACATTACCTCAATTTAATAATATATTTCACATTAATAATTACTTATTAATTACTTGACAATTATTCTTACTGACCTCCACTGGGAAAGGAATGGAAAAGGATGCAAAAACGGCAGTGAGCCACACCCAAGCCACAAGTTAACTGAAGCGACCACGGCATTGTTCTGTTTGAATGACATGCCTGATATCCAGAACATTCCCACTCACTGGATCTTCTCCCTTAACCTTCTTAACAATTTTGCATCTGGAACATTCTGTATTATAACAAATGGAAAGGTTTTTTTGTTTGTTTTTTTTGTTTGTTTTTTTCCTTCCTAAAGCTGTCACAGAGCTTAATGAAGCCTATTGGATAGAATCACTGCTTGGATTCAGAATTAATAAGCGCATCTCATGCTGGAAAGCTTTGTGTGTGCATTTTACTAGAGGGTATATCATTAAGCTTGTGTGTTATTCGTATAAAATGTAGGCTGACAAGAATTGCAGTGGAGGGGAGAAAGAAAAAAAAAAGTCTAGATTTATATGTAATAACTTTTTAGTGATGGCACAAAAAAAAAAAAAAAAAAAAAAAACTACAATCCTTCAGATAATAGAAATAATCCTAAAGCATATATATTCAAAATTGTTCCATAATTTTTGTTGTATTTCCTGTTTTTTGTTTTCTTCCCCTAGGACCTAAGTTACTAGTTACCATTTATTATGTCTTCCTCTTTTTAAGATAAAGACATGAAATTGTTATTCAACCTTTTAAAAGTAGTAGTAGATACCTCCCATGAGGATGAATGTTCCTTATTTTCGCAAAGGTACAACTATCCTGAACCTCTGACCAAGAATTCCCATGAGTCCAGGCAGTCCATATATTTTCTGATATCTGCATGGTCCAACTGAATTTTATTCTAAGTGTTAAACTACAGAGCAAAATACATTGTATGTATCCCACTGGTGCTGAGAGCACTGCACCTTAACAGCACGGAGCCTGCTAGGGGTGAGTTTACCCTTCTTCTCAGTAGAGTTAACGAGCACAAACAAAGTCACACAAGGATTGTGCCATGTGTGTTAGTGATGGTCTGAATGAAGCCCCAGCTGTTAGATAGAAGTCAACTATTTTTATGACCTCAGGAGTTGCCACTAACATGACTGATTAAAACCAATTAAATCAATTAGACTGGTTAAAATAGAAGTGTGAAACTGATGGTCTGCAGATTTCTCCATCCAGTCCTCTAACCCTGGGCTGGGGTGATCAAACATGTGACTAACTGGCTTCAGCCAATTTTGGAAAGTCTAGGAAGGAACTGGAGCCTGGATGGGTAGAGGTGAATGTACCTGCTAGGTATGGGCTACAGCATAGCCCATACTCCTCCACCCCTCAACACCCTCCACTCCTGCTGCAGAGCTGTGGCTGCTCTTGTAGCTGCCTTGGCCAAGAGGCAGTAGCTTTCCTGCTGTTTCCTGTGCACTGAGTACACCAGCAGTACACACATCCCTCTGCCTGTCCACAGGGAAGCATCTCCTTCACTGCTGCCTGTTGCTGTTCCCTCTCCTCCCTGTTCTCCTGGGGAGAGCAAGGAGGCTCTGAAAGGGCATCCCTTGAGAATGAAGAAGAGAACTTAGAAGACTGAAATTAGGAGGAGGAAGCAGGAAATGAGAGAATACCCAGTGCCAAGGGCAGCCAAGCTCACCATCTACCCTGTCTCCCTTCAACCTTGTTCAAACTATTGTGTGTTTTTCTACGTAATCCCACTGCCAAAATAACTAGAATCAGCCTTCCGACTAATAATGTATTTCTTGCAGGATTTCTTTGCAGGTGTAGTTATTGCCTTCTGCTTTTTTTTTTTTTTTTTTTTTTAAGCAGCTGTATAGTACATTTTTATGCAAAGGCACAGATTTTTAACATCCTTGTATAAGTGCCTACATCTAGTCATAAGCTTCATTGAGATACTATTGTTCATTCTTTTGCAGTCAGTTCATGCAAAGACAGCAGCAGACTAATAATGATGTTGGCACCACTGTGGTATGTTCTCAATGCATATTTTTAATCTAATGAATTCTATTCCACTGCCAGTTATAAGCAGTATTACATGTAGCATCTTAAAAAGCAAATAAATATTATGAAAGATACTTGTCCTCGGGATCTGTCATAATCCAGTGCTCAGTGTAGGTAGGCATATAGATCTATGATAAGCCCCTACTTTCTTTAAGATGAAAGAAAGGGAAAAGCGCCCCTGTTCAAAATGCTTGTGCTGATCTGTAAGGCAGTTTGAGCCATCTGAGCTCAAAGAGAGTAAATCTTGCTAGTGGTGTTCCAGCTGTACTGATAATTATATCCCCACTCTTCATCTAAAGCTGAGTGCCAACTAAACTTAGTGCAAGACTACTGGGGATTGAAATACACTTGAATATGTACCCTACAATGTATATACCTAGAGGAGCTTTTAAATTTTTTGCATTAAATCTTTTTGCATAAAATCATTTTGCATAAAACCTTTTGCATTAAATACTATCTTTTTGAGCAGAAAGTATGGTTCTGCATTAGTTTAGCTTCTGGGCTAGCCTTTTAGCTCCCAACTGGAAGGCCTTTTTAAAGGCTCTCCCAGGCATCCCCACTTACTGTACATCACAAAGCTGTCTCAGAGTACTTGGATGGGATTCATTCTGAATGAAAACAAATGAGAGAGTTGCCTTCCAGCAGTGACTTAGTGTGACCCTGTTGCTAAGAGGAAGCCACTCCTTGGGACCACACTGCAGCCAGTCTGAAGTAACACCCTGGAAACAATGGCATGAAGCTAGAAACCTCAGTACTGACTCATTCACCTTACAAATCTGTTGAGCCACACTGAGAAACTGCATAGGCCTAAACAAGGAAGACTATTTGTACTAAGACTAACAAATAGAAAGGCTAGTAGATGGGATGAGGTTCAACATGGCTAATTGCCAGGTCCTGCGCTTTGGTCACAACAACTCCATGCAAAGCTACAGGCTTGGGGCAGAGAGGCTGGAAAGCTGTGCAGAGGAAAAGGATCTGGGGGTGTATATTGATGCTCACCTGAACACGAGCTGCCAGTGTGCCCAGGTGGCCGAGAAGGCCAACAGCATCCTGGCTTGTATCAGGAATAGTGTAGTCAGCAGGACCAGGGAGGTGATCATCCTCCTGTACTCTGCTCTGGTGAGGCCGCACCTCAAGTACTGTGTCCAGCTTTACTACAAGGACATTGAGGCCCTGGAACATGTCATACATGTCATACATACAGATACATACATGTATGTATTTTCAAGTTGTGTATTGGAGTATTAAAGTATTGGTCTTTCCATAGAATGAGAAAGGGAAAGTCACACTTCCAGAGCTATAGCAGATTATCAATTTTCTGCTGTATCTGAGAAACCCTCACAATACTGCATTGGCCTCAATATGTCCTTATTATGGAAGCTACTGTGAAACCAAAAGGCAAAGACAAGTGATACTGGTGCATAAAGAACATTGGATAGTTTTGTGTGCCTCAGCAGTCCTGTGTTTTACAGAAGATATTAATTCATGAAAATACAGAAATACACTGAAGAGGTGAAGAAGACCAAGAGAGGCATAGTTTTATGTCAGAAGACGAAGTAGTTATTTTTTCCGTATACAAAAACATACATTTCAGGATGCCAATTCAAAAAAAAAAAAAAGTAAAGAGGAAAACGAAAATGCGAAAATGAAGGGCCTGGAAGAAAAAAAAATATATTTGCATGTAATGTTCTTATTCCTAATTAACAAAGACACCTTCACAACATCTATAAGACAGTGGGAATCGTTGAGCAGAGTGCCACAGAGCTTGGTTCATCGTGGTGCTGCAGCGAGCAGGCCAGCAGCAGATGGAGCTCTCTGCCTGCTTTTGAAATGCGTTTTTCAAGCTTCATTTTGCCTATTTGAACATTTTTTCATTCGTTTCAGTTTGCCTGATACACTGAACATTGTTAAAATGTACTTTTTTATTACAAGTTCATTAATCATTAATTAATATGGAGGAACCCCATGTATCTGTACTTATATAGTACCAATGGTTTCATGCTAAATTTTGTCCAAAGTTTAACCTAAATGACTTTGTATTTTAAAAGACTTGGTTGTTTTTTGTGTGTGTGTTTGTTTTTTGTGTTTTTTTTTTTTAATAGTTTTCAGTGAGGAGAATTTTAATTACAGTACTTGCTTGGTAATTATCAAGATCAAATGGCTTCTATCTTGTTTAAATTAATTAAAAAGAAGTCATATGTATGTTCAGTACGAGACAGCTGATAGAAGAGGTGGCAGTGTCCTTTTATGTGACAGTTTAGCCAGCATGAGTCCTGAGTTACAGGTGCACCAAAGTCTCATCAGCTGAATGTTTATCAACTGATTTACTTCCAAGCAAAATGCCTTATTTTCCCTTCTATTACATAGTACAAAGGGTCTGGAATGAGGAAGATAGGACAATATTTATCACAGTATCTGCAGATAGAACAGCATGCAGAAAAGAAGGGAATGAGTTGTGGGAGCAGGTAAGGGATAAATACAACGTAGCTTGGCTGTGATGCTCTTTACTATTGATATTTTCTGGAAATAACCAAGAGACATGGCTTTTGGCTTATGCTCACAAGGGTATTTAGGCTTTTTTTTTTTTCCCTGTTTATTTTTAATTAAAGTCATGGATTAGAGCCCAAGACCTCCCTCTTTATAAGGGGAGCTCAGGGTTTTGTTACTGAGTGCAGAGAGACTTCTTCAAGCTACTATATAGTATTTCTGGACTTGTTTCTGTAAAAAAAAAAAAAAAAAAAAAAAAAAAAGTGTATGAAGTCCCCTTCCTCTGAGAGTTTTTATGGCTTAATTAAATATTTAAAAGCACTTTAGCAGAACTCAGCTTAAAAAACCCTTTAAATGCCTGTTTATTCTTTATTACTTCAAAATAGATTGTGATTATTGTAAAGACTTCCAAGGAAAACCAAATTGTTTCATTTTTTTATTAAATTAATAATTTTACAACTGCAATGGCAAAAATCACGTATACATGGTTTTGCACTCCTGTAAGTAGTATTTACAATCTTACATTTAGAATCTAGTAGCAGAGTGTAAAATTAAGTGATTGTGTGCAGGTGGAGCAAGCTTACTGCTTCTTAAAGCTCCTTTTTTCCTCAGTAGCAAACAGGCTGTGGTCAATCTGTTTTAATACAAAGCCTGGGTGCCCTCAAGAGCAGAAGTGCTGGGAGCAGTATTGCATCAAGAATTTGAGGAAAATGGGAGGAGAAGCAGCAGGTATCTGGGAATAGGTAACAAACAGAAGTCATATAACCATCTCGGTAATAGACGTTTTACAGCTTATGCTGGAAAGGTCCCTTAGCTAACACTTCAGATGAAATTTGGAAAGAAATCTCAGACTCTCTGTTCTGACCTCCTGGGCAAAGGTCTGATTTAAAGAATTTGCAAAGAGCGGTAACTGGCAGAGAGGGGAAAATCCAGCTGTTAGGAACAGGCTGCCAAACTCTGCAGTGGGAAAAGGGTACAAAGAGAGCATGACTAGTAGGAAAATTGAGCTTTTCAGGCTAGAGAGACAGTTGTATGGATGCTGAAGCCAAACATAAAATTGAAACAGCTAATTCAGTCCCAGAAAGCCTATTTAAGTACTATTACACTAGACCCCCTAAAAAGAGTTAATTTTGAAAGTACCTGCTGTGGGGGGTTTTTGAGTTTGCAAAGCAAAACTTAAACAGCAAATGGTCATGAAATAGGATTAGGTATTTCTTCTTCCTATCACCATGCTTGTGCTCTTCATCTTCATCTGTTTATCTTTGGGGAATATGAGTTTCTGCAAAACAGTCTGCCTCCAAAAAAAGAGCTACACACTGCAACCAGCAGATGAACATCACATTAAAACAATTAATAAAAAAGTTCTTTCTTCCTCAGTGTTTTGCAGAAACATTGAGAAACTGCAGAAATCTTCATGTTATAGTTATATTTGCAGTTTTGGAGCAACAACACTTCACATTTACAATCTTTGAGTAGAAACATACAGTAGCAAATCCTTTAATCCTATCTTTCTCAGATTGTGTGCAATATATTACAATAGTATGCAGGTATTATAGCACTGGAAACATTTTCAGAGAAAAAAGACAGTCAATGCAAACAGGGATGAAAAATACAGCTGATTTAAAGACACTCAATCTGGAATATATATTTCCCAACCTAAGAACCTGTGATTAAAAGGTACAGGCAGTTTTTACATGAGTTACAGTACAGTTCTGCAAACACTGTGCTGTGACCACAGAAAAATTATATATATTATACAAATATATATAATAATATTTATATTATATATACTATGCTAATCTCAAACATATCTGTAAACATTTATATACTGAGTTTCAACTGACTTTTCCATTCATTACTGGGTAATCAACCAAGCTGTTTCTGTACATGAATTAAGACTATGCACCTATTTTTTTAAACCTTTATATATATCAACGAAGAGCCTGTGACAGACAGGGATGCTGCTCCAGAAAAACAAAGCAGCAGGACCCTTGCTCTTCTATGAGCATCTGGACTGAACTGTCATGTCTGTTGTGGTTTAACCCGGTCAGCAGCTAAACACTACACAGCCGTTCACTCACCCTCCCCCCTCCCTCTCTGGGATGGGGGAGAGAAATGGGAAAGTGAGGCCTGTGAGTTGAGATAAAGACAAATTATTAAGACAGGAAAATAATAATAATAATATGTACAAAACAAGTGATGCACAATACAATTGCTTACTACCCACTGACCGATGCCCAGCCTAACCCCAAGCAGTCCAGCCCTCCTCCTCTCCCCAGCTAGCCACCCCTATATATTGTTTAGCATGACATCAGATGGGATGGAATACCCCTTTAGCTAGTTTGGGTCAGCTGTTTTGGGTCTGTCCCCTCCCAGCTCTTGCTGCACCCCCAGCCTGCCCATTGGCAGGATAGAGTGAGAAGCTGAAACATCCTTGGCTTGGTGTAAGCACTGCTCTGCAACAATTAAAACATCAGCATGTTATCGGCACTCTTCTCATCCTAAGCCAAAACATAGCATTCTACCAGCTACTAGGAAGAAAATTAACTCTGTCTTAACTGAAACCAGGACAATGTCACACAGGTTATCAGTTAATCCCAGGATAGACAACAGCAAGTCTCTGACCTTCCACAACCAGAGGTAAAGTCTCTTAACATTGCCAAAGGTCCTTAGATTAGCATGAGGTTGAGTATGTGAATACAATTTAAAGTGTCATTGCTTTTTCAGCCTGCTTTCTTAATTAATTCTGGGCTGCCCTGAGTTTGTGACTTTAATGTGCAGCACATCTGCAGGTCTTTGGAAACATCAAAGCAACCGTAAAGACAAAAACCCATTAAATTAACATCCATAAAGCACCTTATGGCTAAGAATAATACATCTAATGAATATGAGTGTGAAAACTGAGTGGCATTAACAGGGAACTACAATATTAAAAAAACATTTCCATGCTTCTTCACACAGTTTTTTTTTTCAGCTTGTGATGGAAATGCATGCTGTAGTACGCTTTAGTCCCTGTTAATAGCTGGCATGGCTTTCATCTTTCTGCTTGATGCACGGTGGCCTCTTTCTCTGTTTCACTTGTGGCAGAGAAACATTGCCCACGTTTTTATAGCCTTACCTGCTTGAGAGTGGTTGTTCCCATTTGCAACAAGGATCTACCAGCACTTTAGGGAATTGGACAGTAAACTTGTAAGTTGCTCTGCTTTAGAGAGCAGAAATGGGAACTCAATTGCATAATCAACCAACATCACTGCTCATTTTAACAAAACAGAATTGGGGGGAAGAACAAATTCATTCAAGTATAAATACATTATCAGAACTTACCTTTGTGTTCATTCAGCTTACTTCAATCAGAGGAAAATCTCTGGTGCATCTGCCTGTAGTAAGGGCTCTTCTCAGCAGTGAGGCAAAAAGAAACCTGGCTGCTTCTCCCTGTGCTCTGAGGGTCATTCCTCGTCACATCCCTGAGGTTCACACAAAGCTGTGTCACCACCAGGGACTGTTTCTCTGGTGCTCAGCCACAGAACAGCATGATTTTGCCATTCTACATTTCTGTCCCCTCCTTGTACCTCAGGGATGGTGGCTGCTAAGGGCAGGGTCTAGAGCTAGGCATGAAGGTTCTTGCTCAGAGTGTGGAGACACTTGGACTGAGGTAACAGGGCTGAGGTAACAGGGAAGCCTGTGGCAGAAAAAGGAACTTGGCACTGCAAACTTTTGGTGTTCATAGTGGCAACAGAACATCTTTTCTACCCTATATATGGCTTTCTTTTTAGCATAGTTTTATAAAATATTTTAATTAATTTAAATATTTTAATTAACTTATTTTATTACATAAATAAGCTACAGGATGGGATTTTGAATGGTAAATATTTCAGCAGGTAATGGCACAGAATTTGCCATTTTTGTTGTTCACAAAGTAACTAGGACTCACTAGTAGTACTGAAAAAAAATCACTATAAAAATTACCCTTCTATTTCTGATTTATTCAATATCTCATATAAATTTATGATTTACAGTGTACAGATCCTGGAATATAAAAACAGGAGAAGAAAACTACCATGGCCTGAAAGACAGCATTATCAGGATAGGTCTTCAAGCAAACATTACATGGAAATATTTACCCAAACTATCAGGACATATCATCATGCAGGTTCTCTCACATTCACCGTGCTTGTTGCTCACAGTAGCTTAGCCTGTGCTGTGGCATATGCAGCAATTGCATCCCAACTGCACTATGCAGACTACCTCTTAAGACAAAATACTGTAAAACAGGAATTTTGATTGAAAATATTCATTATCTGGCCAAACATTTTGCTTTGTTACATTTTTCTCAAATTCTATCATGGAATAGATCCTTGCAGGTGACTCTGCAGTCCAGTGAATGGCGTGGTTCCTCCCTACACGGGAAAAAAAAAACAGTGTAGACTCATTTTGGTTTCCTAGGCTTAAGGAAAAACTGAGCAACTGCTCTGTGAGAACCTGAGTACATGGTAACATCTCAATGATATGAATAACTGCAGCCATGTAAATGAATCAGCACAGACATTTTCTCCTTTGCTATTTGTGCTATTGGAGAGCTTGATTGTATATCAGTGAATCAATCATAACCAACAGTTTTGCTGGTGGAGAGCTTGCAGCAGCAATGTGGTTTTGTTCTTTCTGTGAATGGCATTTGGATATGAATACAGACTTATTTTCATTGTATATTTATATATATGTTGATCTGATCGACCTTAGCAGCTTGCTGAAAACCACTTATGATTTTAAGTGAATACTTTAAAACAAAACCAGCAATTAAAGGTTCAACATCAGAAATTATTTCCAAGCAGCTATGACAAAACTTCTGTTCCTTACCATATTCTCTTTATTGAAATCCCTGCCTTTGCAGACCTTGAACTTCCTTAAGTCAGAAGCTGGAACCTAGCAAGGTAATAATTATCTCCTATCAACTTTCCACTTGCCCTCTGTCACTGTAACTGTCACGTTTATGCAGAAGGACTACCGAACATACTGCATCTGGAGAAAGCTGCAACAAAGATCTGCCGCAGCTCATTTTCACACAGAATCACACAGAATTTCTAGGTTGGAAGAGACCTCAAGATCATCGAGTCCAACCTCTAACCTAACACTAACAGTACCCACTAAACCATATCCCTAAGCTCTACATCTAAACGTCTTTTGAAGACTTCCAGGGATGGTGACTCCACCACCTCCCTGGGCAGCCCGTTCCAGTGCCTCACAACCCTTTCAGTAAAGAAATTCTTCCTAACATCTAACCTAAAACTCCCCTGGCGCAACTTTAGCCCATTCCCCCTCGTCCTGTCACCAGGCACATGGGAGAACAGGCCAATCCCCACCTCTCTACAGCCTCCTTTAATGTATTTATACAGAGCAATAAGGTCACCCCTGAGCCTCCTCTTCTCTAGGCTGAACAAGCCCAGCTCCTTCAGCCGCTCCTCATAGGACTTGCTCTCCAGGCCCCTCACCAGCTTCGTCGCCCTTCTTTGGACCCACTCAAGCACCTCGATGTCCTTCTTGTAGCGAGGGGCCCAAAACTGAACACAGTACTCGAGGTGAGGCCTCACCAGAGCCGAGTACAGGGGGACGATCACCTCCCTAGCCCTGCTGGTCACACTGTTTCTGATACAAGCCAGGATGCCGTTGGCCTTCTTGGCCACCTGAGCACACTGCTGGCTCATATTCAGCCGACTGTCCACCATCACTCCCAGGTCCTTCTCTGCCTGGCAGCTCTCCAACCATTCCTCTCCCAGCCTGTAGCTCTGCTTGGGGTTATTGCGCCCCAGGTACAGGACCCGGCACTTGGCCTTGTTGAACTTCATACAGTTGACCTCAGCCCATCGGTGCAGCCTATCCAGATCCTCCTGCAGAGCCTTCCTACCCTCGAGCAGATCGACACACGCACCTAGCTTGGTGTCATCTGCAAACTTACTGAGGGTGCACTCAATGCCATCATCCAGATCATTGATGAAGATGTTAAAGAGGACCGGCCCCAGCACCGAGCCCTGGGATCGGTGATCTCAGTGTGATCACTTACAGCCTTTTCTAAGGCTGTAAGTGATCACACTGAGACAGGGCTTGTTAAGGGTACCTGAATGCAGAAAATAATTTAGACATTATCTGAACATAAGGATGGCTTCACATTTTGGGTCCCTGAACAAATAATCATAAAGACTTTGTGTCTATCAGTGTCTCACTGCTTTGAACCTCACAGTAGTTTAATCTATTTGGAGGCCAATATGAACACAAACCAGGAAATAAATGCAGCCTTCATAGAACAAGCATTTTAGCCTGTCCTCTACCTCCACCAGATGTACAGGTTGTCAATAACCTTGCAAGCACCTGTTCCTGGCTGGAATCTGGAGAGCTGTGCTACAGTACTATGGTGCCTGAGACATTGGAGACAAATGTGATGAGGGACAAAAAGAGATGATTAAAGGAGGATTTGTTCTTGAGGTAAAATTAACATGAGCTTCCAAGGAAATGTAACTAAATGTCAATAAAAGATGAGACTGTAAATGCAAGTAATCTCACAGGGTCTGTTTGTTTTCAAACACTGTGTGTGATGCCTGTCTAATGTTAGATGGACTAACAGCTGTCATCCACTTTCACACCAATTTTAAATCCTTTCCTACTGTATTGTGTTAGTTATCCACACCAGAGTCAGCTTCTAGCTCCCAAAAACAATTGCCACTGGCTGGCATAGATCAGGTCCTCTGACATTGCTGCTCTCACCAGCTCTGCTCAGTGCTTGGAGACCTGATAACTGTGTTATATCAAAACACCTGCATCTAACAACTTCCCAGATAAGATCTGGGATTCCTCCTGTACTTTTCCGAAGGGTACCAATAACACAACAAATATATTCAAAGCTCCCCAAAAGGAGGAATGGGAAATAGTTCAGCCTTCACTGTTCATCTGCATTCATCTGCAGACAGTTCTGAACACCAGGCTGTGGTACAGTGTGGACTTCCAATTATGTACATTAATTAAAAATATCTTAGTCGGATACGCATTTCATGTAGAACAGAATGTCAAAGACCTCCTTCTTCTGATCCAGACTGACTCTGAGAATTTTCTAAGGGGCCATGTCACTTTGATCTACTTTCTGATATTTGTTTGGCTTCCAATAATGTCTCAGATTTCTAATTCCAAAGAAACTAAAGCTTTTGCAGGATTTTCACTGCTCAATAAGTAACGCTCTAGTAATGCAGAAAGGATAAAACCTAAGGGCCATAAGCCACGGTAGATCTGTGTAGAGCTGACATGTATAAGAGCTGTGTGCATGAAACAAGGCCAATAAATACTGGGAGTCTCAATATTTGACTTCTAAATGTTTCTATGGGCTTTTCATGGATAGGTTTAATGCTATTATCCATACCCTTAACAGAATATTCAACAAAAATATATATATATATCTTATAACCCACTCTATTGAATAGCGTGTCCTGACAGCTAGAGACTCATGCTCCAACCCTTCTACAGAAATAAACCAATTGAACCAATGTCAGTTTTCACCAACTGAAGCCTTTCCACCTCATTTTTATCTTGGTGACAGCCCTTCTCCAGTAACCACCATTTGTACTGACAATAATCTCCTTCCACCACATGCTCCACTTGTCAACAATAGCCACTTTTATTAATATAAAAGTAGTTTCTGGGAGTTTTGCTCACAGTCCCACTCAAGTGTATCTGTATCAGATGAAAAGTATCTTCCTCCAAAATGCTCCAAACCTGTCATCTTTTGTGCTGCTTTATTCAGGCAGTTAAGGGTCTGAAAATTAAAGCCACTGTCCCTCTTCAAAACGTATTGATTTATGGATGTGTATATTTGAGGACAGTGCAGAAGTAGTGATCTTTATTTCTGTATTTTTTTCTTATTCTATAATTTTCAATTAAACCCATGCAGACCAAGGATGCAGTCTTATTTGTCACCTTTCCATCTCATAACCCACCTTTAAACCAGGCAAACAAACCCTGGAGTGGAGCATAAGTTTGGAAGGCAGAAAGGGAAGCAGCAAGAGAAAATGTAGATCTTCACATGGAAGGTGGTGGGTCAGTGAGGAGGCCTCTCTGCACTGGGAAAATTTACTGGAATGGAGGTTGTTAAACTGACCACTGATATAATCATCTGTTAGAGACACATGCTTCATATTCTGCTAATCAGTTATGTGATCCCAACCTTCACACATTTCATCTCTTGTACTCCAAAGAGGTGTATTTGCATTTCAGATTCCAATGTCAAGTATAACAGTTAAAGGGAAGACACAGTAGGCTTTTTTAAAGACCTTGGGGCAGGATTGCATAGTTGCACTGACACCATGCAAGTATAGGAAGGGAAAAACACAAGACTCTTGTGTTACCTGAGCAGCTACGAAGCCTAAGAGCAGAGGTCCTCAAAGCAGTGAATCATGAAAACACTTATCTTAAAAGCAGCAAAAATGTTTGGTGCCACTGCTTACAGCTGAAATTAATGATTCTGATTGTCTGTACAAATAAAGAGATGCTATGAATATTAAATAGAGAGTTTCTGTTTATTACACATTTTGTCAGTCAGTCTTTCTGTTGAATCCATTAAGGAGCCTGCCCGAAGTCCTGGTTGCCAGCAGTAGCACAAAAGCCATCTTGGAAAGATTTGAAGGCTTTTGAAAAACAGGAAAATGTAATATAGAGCCCATCTGTGACCATCCTTCTTTTAGAGGTCCCTGAACTCATCTTACTGCTGGTCTCTTCCAGACCATTGCACATAAGAAAGACCCTTCCCCAGGTCCACAAGAACATTGAAAGCATAGGAATAGGAAGTAGTCAGATTAAAAAGAAGCAGAAGACTAGAAGAGAAAGATCTTATTGCCAGACCTACTGGAACATAACTGTTCCAGGCTTGGGTATTTCCGTCCTTTCATATATTGGGTCATTGTTGCCAATTTCATTCTTCCTCTTCCTCACAGTCTCAATCTCATCCTGGCTTTCTTTCTCTCTCTCGTTTTCT
Source organism: Anas platyrhynchos (assembly GCF_047663525.1). Classification (NCBI taxonomy): domain Eukaryota; kingdom Metazoa; phylum Chordata; class Aves; order Anseriformes; family Anatidae; genus Anas; species Anas platyrhynchos. The sequence goes on from NC_092589.1 coordinate 77,827,400, forward strand.
TCATCTGTCATTTTTCCATTGTACTGCTCCCCCCACTTTCTTGTCCTCTTTTTGAGACTAGAACTATTTGCAATGCAACAGTGTTTTTCTCTGGCTTTTTAAGTCATACGTGTACCCACAGACAGAGGAATCTATATGGCTGAGAAGGCAAATCATAGACATTCACCGCTTCTGCATTTGGGGCAGACTGTGGTGGTAATTGTGATGGTTGTCACAACTCAGTTGTTGAAAATATATGTCATATTGGGCCTCCAAAATGAGGCCAGCAACATATGGTCATATTTCATGATTCTCTGCAGGAATGGAAGATGAACATGTCAAAGATTCCTTTATTCGTAAGGATTTTTTTTATATCAAAAAAAAACTCTCTCTCAGGATTGTCTCAGGATCAAGACATTTTTGTTTGTCTTCATATGTCTAGCAACAAAATGTAGGCATGTAAGACATTTTAATATGAAAATGAATTGAAAGTGAATTTAGGCATCTCCAGGACAACGTATTGGTGGTGGTATGGGGATACCAATGCTGAATGTAGGCATCTAAAATGCAGTTGTCCATTACATCTTACCTATATCTCCATACCCCTTCATAAATCTTTCTATGCCGTATGTGGTTTCAAAAAGGACAGTTTCTCAGGTAAGTAGAGACCAAGGTGAGACACAGAACATGTGCAAACATGTTTGCATGTGTGCATATTTTTATTTATACTCTTAACAAAAGCTTTCTGTTTATGAAAGACTTTAATTAGCAAAATTAATCTCTGTAAATGAAGAAATCAGGAGAGAGTAAAGCCATCTTTATATTGCTTAATTTAAGTGGTTGAACTAAGGCAACAGGGAACTGAGAAGTGCTAAAGGCAAAACGGTAGGTTTGTAGTACCATATGCTTTGTGGTATTTCAACCGAGGGAAAAAAAAAAAAGTGCAAATAGTTTTTGTAAGGCCTCATTGTCCTTTCTCATGTGCAAGGGCATAGAAAAAGGTGTAGAAAGGAACTTGAACTTCTGTTTCCAATGGGTAGCACAACGCTTGTGCCATATAATGTTCATATAAGCGTTATGAATTTTTTAATTCTTCATACCACCATTTCTTTAGACTTGTTTTATATTCTATACCACATCTATAGAACTCTTTATATATGTGCCTTATTTTGTTCAATGATGTCATGTAGCTGAGTGTTAACCTATCTGGGCCTTACATGAAATTTGTGTGGTTCTACCAAATTACATGTAGGTCAGAATTTTATCAATCATTGCAATGTTACACTTCCAATATTGTTCTTAAGGTAAAAACTTAAATAAAAGTAATAAATAGTGTTATGCTGTTAACAGTTATAAATATCTCATGATATCTAAAGAGACATTAATAAATAAAAAGTATACTTTTCTTATATGTATTATTTATATTTGCAAACCACTGATGTCTTTTTGCAAACAAAGTGTCTCACTGTATTTTAATGTACTCTTGCTTAGGACAAAACAGAATTAATATAATCAAATCAAAACATTTATGTGGGAGAAGAAAGTCACAGTAGATATCAGCAACATTTCTACTTAACTTTTAAAACACTACTGCAGCTGGACATAGTAAGTTATCTAGCAATCAGCATTGCAGGAACTAGCATTTTGACAACACTGTGTCATTCTGCCTATAAAAAACAATATTAATAATATAAACATCCCCTTAGTGATGCTCTTTCAGAAATGGATTAAATAGTCAATCAAGTTCAATGGTTTTCTGTGTTATGGAATTGTATACGGCATATCTGCCAAAAGTCATTGCTACATATTCAAAAGCATGTTATTACTTCCCTGTTAGGTCTTGAGGACAGACTAGTGTTCAGCTGGTTTTATCTAGTCCATCTTTCTACTTATATTATATTAGTATCTATCACAGTTATTTTTTATCATCTGAAATTATGGAATTAAAGTAAATGGAATCCTTTTGGGACTCATTATTTTCATGTTGATTTCTGTTAGGAAAGAAAAGTTTGAATAAATTCAGGACTACATCTTTGCCTGGTTGAAACGAGTCTGGAATTGAAAAAAAAAAATGCTTTGATCTCACAACAGTGCAGCTTAGTCTCAATACCATAGGAAGGTACCCTCCGTAACATAGGAAGGTACAAGTCCTTGGTTTGCTTTATCACTAGCAGCAATATTATTTATTGAAAATCCAGATCTGTCTAAAAGTGCAAGCAAAGAAACCTCTTAGACAATGATCCTTCCTAAAAGGGTTATTCTACTGAAATATGGGGACTGGGATGGTAGAGACATCACATTTGTAAACAGGCTTTTGTGCAAACACTTTGACAGAAGTTGCTGTCAAAATGTTAAACACAGAATCTGTTGTGTTACTATCACATATGCATTCCTGTGAGTGTTGAACTGCTAGGCTTCAGTAGATCCCCTCTTAAATTCAAAAACTTCTTGCCCCTAAGTCTGCTAGTACTTCAAACCCTTTCACCCAACCCAATTTCTCACTCACAGAAGGCAAACACTCATCTGCACTTATGCCATGTTGAAATCTCAGAAGTTCTTCTGTATATTGTCAAAGCTGAGTACTGTGTATGTGACTGTGCTGGAAAAGCACACCCTTCATTCAAGCCTGGCTGCTGAGAGGTGTAGGGATGCATGGTGCAGCAATCTGCAGGCTGTTGAGGCCTGAACTTATTAAAAGCATGCTTACAAATGTGTACTTGATCTTCAGGTCAATGAGCCAAGTTCCATCATGTCTGTACAATCGAATACTTTCTGTGGCAGCACTGAACCTCTCAGGTACTAGAAACCCTGTGAGCACCAGTGCAATGGTCTAGGAATATGCCATCCCACCAAGCAACTGCAAAGCAATCATCTTCGTGTCTTTTTCTTCACAATAAACGTGACTGTCCCCAAAATTCTAACAATTACACAGAAGTAATTTTGTCAAACATACTTTCTCTGAACACATGCCTGCTCCACAGAGGTATAGTAAATAGTTCCTTGTCACTGAATTGGTTTACATTTACACTTCAAAACTATGAGGAATAAATCTGACAGAGCTATTTGATCTTTGCATGAAAATGGACTTCAAAGCCGAATGTGTATTTCTGTTCATTTTACAGCTACAGATTTCCAGCAGAAAGTGATTATGCCTCTGATTACTGATGCCTATTGTAGTAGCAGTTTCATCTAATGCTTTTTTAGAATGTAATCATTGTCTTTTGTTGACCAGTACAACAGTACAGAGAGCTCTGCACTACTTGTCTAAGTGGCTAGCATAATTGAAAAACAGACTAAATCTACTGGATTTTTGTAATGCAGTAAAACATGAATAGGAGAATAAAAATGTCCTCAATGTCTGGATGTGTATTGTTACTTTGAAGCTACTCATGGCTACCACCACCATAGGATCAGAGGAGAAGCTAACACCCACTACTTTAAATAATTATTGGATTCATTTTTCTCATTATTTCTCATTCATTCTATTTTGAGCACCACCCCACTTGATGTTATAATTAGTTCTCTAAAAAACCTTTTGCAGAATAAATGATTCTGGCTTTGTAATATCAGAGATATGACAACTATGTGTGTGAGGCCAAAGAAATAATTTAGTCTTCAAAATGTGTAGTAAGAAACAAAGTTTAACTGGAATATTAGTAAGAAAAGCAGGTATATAAGAAGCACAGCTTGTTATCAGTTACATAAGATGCAGAGAAAAAAATTCTGGTTATGTTAGTACACGACTCAGTACACTGAATTGTTTGAAGCTATATGTTAATGGATCCTTTTAGATATTTTTTTTAGATAATGTCATACATGTGTACTAAATTTCAAACATGTAAATGCAAGTTCATCATCAAAACATTGAAGGAAAACAGTGATATTTGCTGACAATATGCTTATTGAGAAACTTAAGGAATTTTCTTCTGATTCTCTTCAAGCATTTTTTATATACCCCAAACATTTATTTTTATTTTAGCGTTAAGGTTGTAGACTTCTATAGTAAAGACCTTTTTTGTTTCTTTTCTGCTCTTTGTCTTTTCTTTTTTCCTAGCTTCCTTTCCACCTCTCCTTCAGTGTTTTATCTTCTTCTGTCTCCATGCTCCTAACTTTGCACACTAGACATTCCACAGGGAAATACTGGTACTCTACCTTTCTGTGGCACACAGCAAAAATGCAGTTTCAACAGCCAAAAAGGCTTCCTACAAACCCACTCATGCCAAGAGCATCACCCAGCCAGTCTTCACCCAGCAGAAGATATTGTCAGTGCAGGAGGTATTAAATTTATGAGATTTCCATGACATTGACAGCAGATAAAAGCCTCCAAGAATGGTTGTCACTTTCCACTTTACAAATTCAGTTGCAGGGAACATTGTATTATATATATATATAATATAATATGTGTGTATATATATATATATATATATATGCATATATTGTATACATATATGTATAATATATATATATATAAAATACCTATATGCATTGGACAGAACAGAGTATTGGCTCTTAGACCTTGATCCAGGAGCTGACCTGGTTTCGAATTCAGCTGTGAGAATGAGAAGAAACGAAAGAATGCCCAGTATACTCAGTGGTTTCAGTGACACGGCTCCAAGATTTACTGGTAATCTTGAAAGAAATTCCAAGCACTTGCAGTTGCTTGTTAGTATAATAATTTAAGTATCATGACATTATTGACAAGATGACATGGTGGAACAGCATGGCTTTTAGCTCTTGTCCTCTCTTGACGTCTACTCACCTGTGCAAAACGCGTCTGCGATCATCTCCATCCAGGAACTGCATGACACCCTTAAGCAATGGTATAACCAACTGCAAAATAAGAAAGTCATTTAAAATACTGGATAATATGGGACAGATTGTCCATTGCCAATTAAAATCAGGGTACCACTTTTATTTCAGCAATTTTATTCATACTGTCTTTTTTATTTCCAATGGAAGAAATTCAGGTGTTCTTCATTATCCTTCTGTGCTGTTCTAGCAAATAAAAACATGAAATGAAATTAAGCCCTTTTCATTGGACAGTGTTTTAATGACTCAAATGGTATAAAGTCAGTATTAGTGTTCATGTCACATTCAATTATCTCCCTACCATGTCCCCCCATTTGCTTTTCCATGTGTTGGTTCATCACACAATGCTAATTAGGTCACTTCAAATGGACCATAATTGACAATGGCACTTTTGCAGGTTTATATTTTCACACAGAAAATCTGAGAATAAATTAATGACCAGCAATTTTGACAATTACGGTCAATTAAATTTGTCAACATCACGATTGACAAAATTAATCTATATTTAATATTGAAAACTTGACATTAAGAATTCAGCCTTGTAAAGGAAGTCCAAAGTAACCAGATTTAAGTGAAAAATACATAACGCAAATGCATCAAAATTATTCACTCTCAAACTCTGAGTTTAAACATTAATAACTTTTAGATCTAACAACCTATTAGTAGACAACTAGGAAATATATATATATACATATATATATATATATATATATATATATATATATATATAACTGAAGCTCACATACACCAGTAAGGAAAAAAATTGTCTTCTAAGAAATTACTGCACCATTTTCTAGATTGTAATGAAAGTATTAAAAAATCCCATATTGTGTTTTCGGTCCTTCAACAGCATGTATAGCTCATCTGAAACTTTATCTAATATAACATAGATCTCCATAACATGCCTTTGTTCAATCCTATCTTGACTGCAATTTTTTTTTAGACAAACTGCAGAATACCTTGTAATTTACTGACAATGTTGAGCTTTATTGTTATACTATTGGGTCCACATACTAGAATCACATATTTTATTCATTCTTCTGTGCAAACTAGTTTCACTGATAGTAATCCTTCCTTCAGGCTGCATATACCTCATTTTAAAATAAATAAATGTAGAATGAATTAAATGCAAAATTAATTAAATTAGAATTCAAACATCAGAATAAAGGTGACCACAGAAAAGTAAATTAAAACACAGTGCTGTCAACAGGGTATGTGATATATGCATGCTGAAACCAAATGGTTGCTTCTCAGGAAACTCTGTGAAGCAGATTCTACCAAACCCAAACTGGGTGTGACTAGCATCAGTTTTCCACTGCTGGATCTAAAAATAAAATTAAAAGTAAATTAACAGAAAATTTCAGAAAAGAAAAAAAAATACAATCTGAAATCCTGTTTATTGTTACTACCTTTAGCTTGACTACTTTTTTCCCCAGGGACATGCACAGGTCAAATAGCTACATTAATGCAATTCAGATAGGCTTTTTGAAATTAATCCCCCACACTTTGAAACACCCAGGGAGACTTCTGTCTTCTGTGGTCATTTGGAAGTCATTAGTCAAGCTAAACAGCCATGAAAAGCATTGATGGGACATGTTAGTAAAGCAGGCACAAAAAAAAATCTTTATTATCCAGGATATATTAACTGTGTGTTTAACATGGAACTAGTGTTATATCAACTGTAAAGCAAGATGGCTTGACAGGCATTGATATAGTTGGAACTGCATTATCATAGTCAAATGCAAATTGAGGATAATAGCTGGCAAATCTGAGAATAGACTTCATTAGGTTTCAAGGCTTGTGCTTGCATGTGAACACCATATTCCCATATTAATTATTACATAAAGTAGCCAAATTGGTTAAAAAAAAATAACTGTTCATTGAAGCACTGAGTTTCCCAGTTGAAGTATGCTTCCTAAGTTACTAATTTCAGAACTGGTATCTGCAAGGAGGGCCAAATCAAATTTAGCTGTAAATTCAGGTAAAAAGAGGTACAAGTCCTGTATACTTCTTGCATTTCTTAGAATATAAGGCAGTATGTGACAAATAACATGCTGTCTGAGCAGCAATTGTTTTTATCTATATTTACGTAAGCCATTGTTCTGTGTGGAGAATGGTGGCATACCCCAAGATAAAAAAAAATAAGTCCTTAAGTTCTTCTTAGTGTTTTCATTGCTAAAGTGCAAAAGAAGTGTTCAAGCAAGGAACAGTGTTCTAACCAAGGTAGTCTTACACCAGAATAGAAACAAGATTATTTAAAAATAATTTTAAAGCAACTTAAAAAAGAAACAGATGGAAAGGAAGATGGGATAGAAAGCAAAAGGAAGTAATTTAAAACCTGTGGCAGGCAGAAGAAATAAGCATGAAAATGCCAGGTTTTCAGAAGAGTTCCACATGTTAAGTACCACGTTTGGGTACCAACACAAAGCAATGGATATTCCTGGGTGTTGAAAACTTCTGGTAATCTGTTTCCTTTAGTCAGGTATTTCCTCTTCCCTGTTCTGATTAAGTCAGAGCAACCAGGGTAGGGAATTCTCCTGCCTATGACCTGTGTCACGGTTTCTGACAAATCAATGATGGTAGCAGTATGTCAGTTTGTTCCCTAAAGAAAACACACAAAGAATACAATCACTGTAAAGAAAAGAGGAGGCACAACATAAATACAATCTGTATTATACAATACAAAAATACAAATCGCAAATGCAAATACAAATGCAAATAATAATAATAATAATAAAATTATCATTGACAGTAAACATGTCCTCTGCAAAGGAATATATTAGAAAAGTATGACAGAATTTCTCATATGTATAGAGACTGTAAATCTTGCTTTTCTTTTTTTTTTATGTTTTTTTTTTTTTTTAATTGAGAAACCAAAAAATGGACAGATGAAGTACAGAATCCCTTCAGATTAAGGAGGGTTGTCTAAGTCTCCAAAAGTTGCACTTGATTCTTCCCATAAATAATCCTATACATAGAAGAAACAGGAGTAAACACCCAACACACTTTCACAGGCAGTTTAAACAAAAGCAGGCTGGCTTTGAAGAACTAGCTCAGCAAGCTAATTTATAAACTGGTATCTACAGAATGATAGAAAACTCTCAATGTAGTTGTTTTTTTCCACTTCGATTTTTCAACAGAATGAGACCGTTTTATTTAGCTGCCCTCTATTTATGATGCATGTTGAAAACAATTTCTTTCATTCTTGTTACCTGGCTTTTTAAATTGTTTGTTTGTTTTTGTCTTACAGAGATCAATATATGAGTGAATAATGTTGAATTTACATCTTTCGTTCCTTTTTAGACGCCATGTTGCATCAAGAGTTATCTGCAGTAATTTGTAAATGCAATACAAGTCATTATAGACATGTAAGTTGCAGATTGTGCCAATAGTAAATCCAGTCTCAAGAAATAAAACCAATGTTTACAGCAGATATAAAAGTTATTCTATAACTGCTTACAGTCATGGTATGTGGTTCTGTGTGAGATACATGACTCTATAGAACATGGAGTCTAGACATAGAAGTCTAATGATTCAAAAATTACCTGTTTACTGTTTGGACAATAATAAAAATAATGTGACTTCTTTCAGACTGTATACACCCTTTCAGCTGTCATTCAAAGGTACTATCAAATAGGAGCAAAATATTTTTCTTTCTATATCAAATTTTCAAATTTTTTTCTTTCCAAATGTATTTTTAGGGTATTCAACTTTGAACAGTATATGTGAAATTGCCTTTAATAAAATTAGCTTATTTAACACAACCATTTTATTTTAGTTGATTAAATAGGTGTTCTATTAGATAGATGTCAAAAAAGACTAATGGGGATAACATTCTTGGCAGCAAGAATTTGTACATCATTAATGAGGTATTGAGTTGAAGAATTTGGTACCTTAGATGTCAGAATGGCTTAAGGGAAGAAACATGGGATTCCTTTGGAGCACTTTATTTATTAACTCATAGATGATTATCTAGATACAATTAAATGATATGAACATGATTAGATCTATCTTCTGCAGCAATTTTAGAGAAGTATTATGTATGTTCATATGGAAACTGTTAGTGTTTTAGTGAAGCAAAATTATTCTTAGTACCACAGCTGTTACATAATGGGTACATAATTAGATAAAGTTTGTCAAGTTTGCTGTTCCAGGTGTGTTCAGCTTTTAACACTAATGTCTATTACACAAGGTTGGAAAGCTGGGATTGTAAGTATTTATGACTGATTAGCACTTTCAGATGTGTATTTGGTAGATAGAGATCAGAAAACTGAAAACCTGGAGCGGATGGAAGGAAGCTTCTGATGCGATTGGCAGAAAAATAGTAAACAGGATTTTAAGCATTGAATTTAATTAAAACATCTATTTTCAGCTCTTAGAATCACTTCTTTTAGCTATTCATCAAAGGAGATGATATTTGCAACAGCTTACAACCACTACATGTTTTTATATATTCAGAAATAGTTCTTAAGTACAAAATGAGGTGTAATTCGTCAGAAAATGTTGTGTTTGAGGGCCAATGAAGCATGGAGTACATGGCGCCATGACTGCAGGACCTGAATGGTCTCTGATGTTACTGGTAGTGGAGGACAGTTAAGAGTACCTGGGAGGACAGTTAGGAGTATCCATTCTCTTGGATTTCTCTCCTGAGGAACATATCTCCTTAAATTAAATTTAGGGTGATGTTAATCTTTCCAGGCTAATAACAGGTTTTCTGAATAAATCTCAGTATTATTTTGATATTTCTATTATTTCACAGAAACACAGGATAAAGAAAGGATAAAGAAAGGATCTTTATGCAGCTGAAGTATAACAGTCTGAGTAACAAAGAACCATTCCAACTTTTTTGTGTGACATAGCTGTATATTCTCAGTTTTCTAAGTGATAAATCCTTTGCAATACCCAGGTCTAATTTAGGTTTGGTGGAGGTTGTTTATTTTTGTAATCAGTTTATTTCATCAGCTGAGTCAGCATGGGGTTTTTTTGGTAGATGTCTTTTAGGTTTCCAGGAGTGCCTCCCAGCCCCTCCTTCCAGAGAAAATCAACACTGGTAACACTTAACTGAAAAGGATGTTGTGCCATTCAGTTCGGTAATGTTTCCGAGACAATTTAAGACCCTCAAACAGAAGCTGCAATCAAAGAACAAAGAAGATGTTACTGTTTATATCCAAATTTGTAAGGAATCATTTGAATGCTATTTAAGAACATGTCTTATTTAATTATTTAATCAGAAAAAGCAGATGAAGAAACTCACTGATGATAGCACTGAAATGTGTAATGCCTATCCTCAGGGACTAGGAGAAAGCTTTGAAGTTGTTGTCACAGTTAGACAAAAGACTCTTCAGTATCTCTGCAAAGTTGTACAAAGGATGAAGCTGAATATGCTTTCATATAGATAATGTTTCTTCTGATAGAACTGAGCACTTTGTAGATGGTGTCAATAAGATATAAATACAGCCTCTTGAGTCACACAAACATATAGGAGAAAATTACAGATAACTGGGACCTTCAGGGAAAGGTCTACATGCAATATTTTTATAGCAAGGTTGATGCAATGCAGCCATTTTTTCTCCAAAGAGTCCTTTTCTTTTGCTATTAAGAGCCTAGAGGGGCACACGGCAATTCTCTATCACTCCCGCTTGGTTGAGATGAACAGGAATTTCCTCAGCAGACCCACATGCTTTGAACTGCCCTCACCAGCTGAGCTTTTCTTTTTATGGATTTGTAATGCTCCTACTGGGTTAGAAGCAAGCAGCAAGAGACAGACTCAAGCGGCAAGGGGTCCTGGGAGCAGGGAGCATGCACCACCAGCCTGCACAGCCCAGGGGTGACCAGCTGGCATCTTTACACACCGTGTTTTTACCCCAGGCACTGGCTCTGTAAGAACAGGAAGAAAAATCTTAAAGCTAAGACTTGCTTGTGTAAACTACTGTTTTGGAAGGATGGCATCAAACAGACATACCCACAGAAGAGCTGCTTTCTCTTAACAGCCTGCTCATTCCTTAGATTCAGCACTTTTCTGTCACCAGTTCTGTCCCAGTTTGGGAGGAGGGGCATTTGACTATTTTATTTTTGTTTCTTTCTCTGTTCTTCTCTGCTAGGCTTTTATAACATGTTAAAGAAAACAGAAATAATTTGCCAAAAAGATTTAGTAGCACAGAATTATATTTGTCTGAAATGAAGTTGCAAGAAGGTACAAGCCATGACCACCAGCTGAAAAGGCAGGACAGAAAGTGGAAAGACTTCACTTTCACCCATGTCATCAACCCTAGTCATGTCCTTATCTTTATAAAGGACTTAGTGATTATCTTCACTTGCCCTAGGCTTTCACCAGTCCCAGCTGTCCACACCACAAGACATATGTTACAAAATAAAAACTACAGGACTCTGCAAGCAGATGTAGATACTTGTGCAGTTAAAGACAAAATCATAAAAAATAACAGAACAAATCCTGTTTTCTTCTGACCAGAGAAATATGAATTTGCAAGACTTATAATAATTTCCAACTTTTTCCTCCTTCTTTTTTCAAAAATCATTTAAAAAAGATTGGGTTCCTATTTCAGCTCAATACTAGTAATTACCTTCAGCAGCACACACAGAAATCATGGGCTAGACTTTCAAAAGCACATGAATGAAAAGAGAAGGGCAGGTTACTCTAACTTTTAATTCTACCTCTGTTTCTGAGGTGTTTAAATATTCATGAAGATTTCACAGGCTTTTTTTCCCATCTTTTTTCCCCTCCAAAATATTGCATGAGATGGAATTCCACCAAAGGCCCCAGACTTACATGGATATGGAATGGGATGGGATGGGATGGGATGGGATGGGATGGGATGGGATGGGATGGGATGGAATGGAATGGAATGGAATGGAATGGAATGGAATGGAATGGAATGGAATGGAATAGAATAGAATAGAATAGAATAGAATAGAATAGAATAGAATAGAATAGAATAGAATAGAATAGAATAGAATAGAATAGAATAGAATAGAATAGAATAGAATAGAATAGAATAACTTCACTTGGAAGGGACCTTCAATGATTATCTAGTCCAAGTGGGGGAAAAAAAAAAAAAGTCAGATCAGTAAGCTTCCCTGATGTCCTCTCCTCTATACAGAATTGCAAGAGACTGAAACCACAGGACATATTGGAAAACTCTGCAGCACTTCTGTGCTTTTCTCATTCTCTCCTTCTCTAGTGTCAAATTAAATACCTCTAACAGCAAAGACGGGTGAATCTGTTCTGGATTTTCCCAGGAGTGCAGTGGATGCCAGACTGGGACAGCTCATGTGTGAACTCTACACGGTGCAGGGCAGTGGGAAGGGGCATAGCTCCCTTGCGCTTTGACCAATGTGACTCCACTGAAATCAGAAATTTCATTTAAAATAATGTTAAAATAAGGACCAAACAATCTGACAAACTAATGTCAGCACAAAATGTTCTAGTGACCTACTTCCTCCACTCTGGATTTTGAGTCTTTACTTTGTCATGTTTGCACTCCCTTTAACTTTAATCAACAACAATTGAAACAGAGGTTTTTGATGCATAGCCCAAAGGACGAAAAGCCCATTTCTATAGCTGTGTCCTTTGAAATATATATTTAAAGAGGACTCTAGGACTTACTTTCAACTTTGGCCCTGAACATTCTTTAATTAGAATTACCTGTGTGTGATTTTCACACACACACAAACACACACAAACAAAGAGGAAAGTCATAAATTAGTTGGAGAACAATGGTTTCTCTTTGCTAAGAACACATAAATAAACATTCTGTTAATTTTTTTTAATTGAGATATCTTAGTATGTTAACTGCGTCATTTGTATCGTGACATTATGGCCTCCACAAACAAACAGTTTCATTGTCTTTTATCGAAAAACAATTTACTCTGAAAAGTAATGCATGGGACTTCATAAAATAAAATAAAATAAAATAAAATAAAATAAAATAAAATAGTAAATATATAAAACAGAGAAAAAAAAAAAAAAAGAAAAAAAAAACAGAACTTGAATGTATATATAGCTGTTTTCCCAAACTCATTGCGAAATCATTCGTATCATTTAAAAGCATTCAGAAATGAGGTCAGCTTCTGGCAGATCATGTGATTCTGACTTTACTGAACCACTGTTCTGTGATCAGCTCCGTATGTGTCATCCTTCTGCTGTGTAATTTTGCTTTCAAAGTATAAAGATGTCATTAAAGTGACATGTCTACAGTCCAGTTTAAAAGACCAAACACTTTGCAGTTGAAAATAAAAAGGAATTCAGATTTGTTAGCCATTAAAAATACACAGGCCAGAATTGCTTTATGATTTATCATCAGAAGCATCCTGTCTCTTCCTTGAGATAAGAAAGCTTCCAGGAAGATACACTCTAAAGACAATAATAATGTTATTGTAGGCATAGAGTTTCAGGTTTCCTTCCCTAAAGATTTCCAACAGCCCTCAAGTTTTCTACACTTTTCTCTCTTCTTAATATCCTCTTCATTCAAACACATTACCTACTAATTTCACAATAGAAGAGAAGGCCTAGTACAATGGTTTTCATGTCTTTGTCTTAAAGCAACATCAAGAAGCACTTAAGCTAAATATTTAGGACCAAAAAAAAATTGCTATATGATATAAAACCAAGAAAAACTTGCTTTTTAAGACTCAGGTCTTTAAGGGAGCTTCATAGAAGAGGGAGGTAAAAAAAACGGGGGGGGGGGGGGATTTTGTTTTTTAAGCCTAAATTTCCCATATATAAATAATATGTTTGCAAGCCTTTGGAGGTTTTGTGAGTTTGTTTTTTGTTTTTGATGATTTTGTTTGTTTGTTGCTTTTGTATGAGGGAGAGTGGAAATGTTTCCGAAAAGAAATAACTTCTAAAGTATTTTTAACTATCAGCAATAATAAGAAATTATTATCAAAAGTTATTATTATTATCAAAAAAGTTATTATTATTATTTTCAAGGAAATGAGTTATTTTTAGAAATTAAGAGGCCAGGTTAATCAGAAAATACCACAATCTTATAAATTTTGAGTTAAGTTGCTCATCTTTTCTATTAGAAAAAATAAAATTTAAACAAAATAATAAAAATTTAATCTGACAAGAACAATGGAAAAAATAAGTCTCTCATACTGTTTTTAACTGCGACATTTCTTAATTTGAAAGCTATGTTTTAAAAATAAACATTTACATTAGATATTTTACATATGTAATTTATCAGTAACTGGATTCTTGGCTTGTAAATCACTATGTTCAAATAGCTTTGTTGAATGAACAAATTCAAAAGGAAGGGTTTCAAAAGGAAGAGTTATTTAAAATAAATTGTCAATTTAGAATATATTTACTTGGTTTTGTAGGACCAGGTAGTGGTCACAGTACCAAAATGAAACACATTTTGAAAACCAGAGTTTTTCTGTCATTTGGAAAATGCACTTTTGAAATTATCTCATTTCCACAACAGCAATTTCTTTATTTTTCTTGCATAATTACAGTCATGTATCCTATCTTTATTTCCTGTCACCTTACAAGAATGGAAGGAAAAAATGTTCTATATGTAGAAAATACATTATGCCAACACTAAAACTGGTAACTTTGAAAAATGTTAATAAAAGAATAATGAGACATACTACAAGGGTCAAATCACTAAACAGTTGTTGATCTACAGCATCCTCTTTTCATACCACTTACAATAGTTTATACCACTGACACTGGTGACTAGATCTACACTTTTTATAGAACATGCACAATATAAATCCCTTTGATCTATCATGCATACTTCAAAAGACACTCAAAATATTTCATTGACTGTTACTAGTGATTCTTAATTTGTCTTGTAGACACAGAAAATACGAATTAGTTAGAATTAGTAAAATGGAATCCAGAAATACAAATCTTACAGGGTCACCACAGAACTAGCTTTTATTGCAGTTAGGTAAAAGATCTCACCACTGCCAACTCTATAGTAGTTCCTTTTTCCTACTCTTTTCCATGTTAGAGAATCAGCTTTCAATGATCTGAAGAAAATGTCTTCATCTTCCAGTTTAGGCTCAGCTACTGCAGGCATATTAAAGCTGTGACAAACAGCTGCAAAACCTGCTCACAAATCTGTGCATCAAATCCCAATGGCCTGGCCATGTTGTTTTGCTGTGTGTACTAGTATTCATGGGCATTTTATCTGGTAACCAGTGCTCAGCATTACTGGTTCATCAAGTCATAACTTACCACAATGTAATTCTTACCAAGGAATTATCCAGGGGCCTCTGTTTTAAATGATAATGCCAGATACACTAAAATATTTTCTGTCCTCTCTACTTCCATGGGCTACACAACAAACCTGAACAATTGCATTGGAAACGCTCTATGTTTTGGCTGCATATATACCAGAAGTTCTTCAATGCTAATTGTGTTCAGAGGTAAGGTTACATATACTTGACCTCTACAATTTAGCTAAATGTTCAAAACAAAGAGGACATTGCCCTGTCTATTTCTTTTCATTGGTTACAGCAGAAGCTTAGCTTTGATCTAGACAGTTAATACTTACATATATTAAGTTAGGCAATTCAATTTTGCCTTATATTAGGTGGAAGGCATTCCATCATTAGAAGGACCAGCAACAAATACTTATATTTACAAAATAGGAAAAAAAAAATCTGTATTCATTTTCAGCTTGCAAAGTAATGTATTGATAATAAAGTAAAATTCTAATGTAATACATGGGTAAACGTAAGGAAAAGCAGAGACTAATGTATAGGAACCTGACCCTGAAACACTAGTGCCAAAGAACATATTAGTAAAATAGCAAATATTACATAGGAATTCATACATGTATGTGTTGAAAAAAGTATCAAGTCATACAGTACTGCTGCTGTATTTAAAAGAAAGTTCAGTCCCTTGTTGTCAGTATACTCAGAAATTATATGAAAAAAGGGGTAATTCTGATGTGACTGTTTTCTAAATTACGGAGTTTTTTAGGGCATTAAAGGACAGTGTTGACTGCACAGACATTTTGATACTGGAAGATAAAATGGGAGGGGAAATTCAGTTTAGAGGAAGGGGAACTTGTGGGGAAAAAAATCTATATTTACATATCAAGGAGTAAGGAGCTGGCTAATACCTCTTAAACAAAAGCTTTGGGCTATAGCAGACAGTTCTGTGGAAAAAAAAAAAAAATGAAATGCATAATTATGAAAATAAGTCAAAAAAGGAAGTCTGAAAGACAGGAATTATTAAGAGAGGAATAGAAAAGAGAACAGAGAAGATCATACCACTAGGTAAATGAAAGACTCAGCCACAATGCGAATGTGTTCTCTTTTGGTGGCCCAGATGAAAAAGGGTGTAGAAAGACTAGTAGTAAAAGTACAGACTAGGGGATCAAACATACAGGTAAATATGTAGATGGATCTGTCTTCTCAAAAAGAGAAGATAGAAAAAGGATATTTCAAGTTTAAAAAATTCCAAGTAGTCTAAGTTAATATGTAGCATTGTTTCTTCATCTTGTTCAGTACATGAGCATCTCATGAAACTATAGGTAGCAAATTCAAAAGAAAACAAAACAAACAAAAAGCTGTGATATACAATGAACCTTTAAGCTATGGAAATCCTTGCTTCAAGATTTTGAAACTGAGAAAAAACCATCAGCTAGATAAACCCATTAATAAAACAATTCAGTATTATTCTTAAATGTTATTCCCATGTTTCTGGAATTTTCTGAATTACAAATCACTGAAGAAAGAAGAATACTATGGGACAATATAGCTATATTCTTTTTTATTATCCTCTCAGCTAAGCACAGTCTGACAGGAAAAAAAAATAAATAAAGAAAAATAAAACAGTGGTAAATGGATATTTGCCCTGATCTAATGGAGATTTTTTATGTTCTGAAAGGCAAAGGAGTTGAAATATAGATTACTATACATTACAGATTTGCATTTCAAATAGTATGTTGCTCTGAGGTCCCACTGCTTTGCACAGGGAAGTTCTGGAGCTGCTAAAGTTCAGTAATCTTCACAGCAGCTCCTTGGCCACCTTGGTGTGCACCACTGGGTGTTCAAAGCTCAATTCAGTGGCTGCATGGAAAGCTGGGATGAAAGTGCTCAGCCAGTGTCTGCATCAGATATTGAAGACAGTGCACATGCTAAAGCAGAGTTTTCCCCATGGTTTGAGCCTTAGAGACAGCCATTTCTGGACTCTGGGATTTGTGCCTTGCCTTCACATTCAGTTGTAGATGCAGTCAGTTAAAATACTCCAGCCTGGTGATAACAGATACTGCCATCTGTAAAGCAGAGAATGTACAATGTCTCCTGGCTTGCAGTCAGAAAAAAAAAAGGACCGTCTTCAGATGTTTCCTGAAGATGAGAAAATATTCTGGGAGAAACATCACCCTGAACATCACTTTTCTTGCTGTATCTGCTGTTGATTACTCTCATAAACGGGACTCTGACTAGAGAAACAGAAGTACTCTTATGCTCTCGTGGGGAGTTTCCATTTTGTTTGGTCATATTTAGCAAGCCATCGGGCTTCACACAAGCCTGATAAACAGTGTATTAAAAAAATAAAAATAGAAGAAATTTAAAAGCTGAGAACTGAGGCATGGCTGTCCGTGGCAACAGTTGCATTACTGATGAAAGAATTTTACAGGTTATATGCTGCAGTTGGTACCTAGATTCTGGTTCCTGGTTTGCTTTTTTTTTTGGGTGGTGTTTTTTGTTTTTTGTTTGTTGGTTGTTTTTTTTTTGACAGTGAAGAGGTAACAGGGTAATACAGATCTCTGCAGAAATCTGCAGGTAAAGACCTTCAGAGAGAAGAGGCAAGGTCTTACAGCTGATCCCCAACCACCTGGCCCCATAAGGTCCTTAGCATGGCAGAAATTACTTGGCAGCTGAAGCTACCAAGAATTCTGGAAGTAGAGACACAGGCAAGGAGTTTTACAGATAAACTCTAACCAGAGCTACCAGTGTTGCTTTTCAGAGGACTGAAAATGGCATTCCAGACTCACTGCTATAGGCCACATACTCATTCAGTACTTGGAAGTTGCATCTACTCTGTGAAAGAAAAGAACATGTTTTCCTCTGGTTTACTGTCATTTACTACAGATTTCTTCAAAGTTAAATAACATTAATTGGAAAGTATAGCCGTACACACCTCTTTCATTGGAATGGAATTTTTCCACTGTTTATGTAGGCCTTTAAATACCAAGCTGTTTAGAAATCCTCTGGTGTGACATAAAGGTAATTCAGCAGCCAAGAAATTCCTTTAAAAAAAAAAAAAATGTTACTTATTTCACAAAAGTTTTTCAGGTGTACCACAGATTTCTGGGAAAAGAATGAAAGAAGGAAAGAAGGGGAGAAAGATGGAAAGATGGAAAGACGGAAAAACAGAAAGAAAGACAGACAGACAAGACAGACAGACAAACAGACAGGCAGGCAGACAGAAAGATGGAAGGAAGGAAGGAAGGAAGGAAGGAAGGAAGGAAGGAAGGAAGGAAGGAAGGAAGGAAGGAAGGAAGGAAGGAAGGAAGCATAGATAATATCCTGGAGTTCTCTGTCTTGCACACAGTCTCATATTTTTGTCAGAAAATAATTTTAAATTATTCCATTCTGTATTGAAACAAATGCCAAAACTTTGGCTTGGTGAAGATTGCTTTGTCTTTTAAAACAGAATTCTTATTCCCTCTGTAATGCAACCTATAGCCAAACACTTTAGGGTTCCTAAACGTTTACTTTCCTGCTAAATCTCCCTTTTCCAAATGAACTTTCTTAACACAGCAGAAAGTCGTACACAAGATGAAGGCCCATCTACATTTCAATACAACTCTTTTTTTTTTTTTTTTCTTTTTTAATCAGAATACACACAGTCAGAAGGTGCACATCAACTTGGGGGTTAAGTTTCACAGCAGATCTTGTTCATGCATTTTTTTTGTTCACTTCACTCTGTCTTGTTCCTTGGACCAACATAGTCAGAGTTTATTTTTTGCTTTGTAGGTGTTATGAGGAGATTTTATAAGGAATTTTAGCAAGATTGATTGAATACTAGAGTATTCATTTTAACATCTGTAAATAGACCCCCAACTTTATTAAGAACTTTATACATACAAAGTATATACAGATATACATAGTAGAAAAGAAGAAGGGGTTGTTTACATGTGAAGTGTCTTTCTGTGAATCTTGATATTATATAAATGTGGAAACTGGAATGTTGGTTTGATTTTTGCATGAGCAAAAATCAACTAAATGGTAGGCAGCCAAAAGATAGCAGATAAATTGAAATGTATAAAGTGAAATCCTGCTGATTAACCCAGGCAGCATTATGAGAATCATAACGAAGCAGGTGGATGAAAAACTGAAGTAATTAATCTACACATTTATTATCATTACCCATATTTGGTTCTTTATAGCAAGTCTCCCAGGACAGCAGAAATTATATATGTTGAAGACACCAGTACTTCCGTATGTATAAAAAGCCAGACAGTAATAACTAAAAGACTAATTTACTTATTTGATATTTCACTAACATTTGTTAGAACATTTCCACCTCTGGGACAGTGTATTAAAAAATAATAATAACATTTACAAATCATTTTGAACATACTATTTGTACAAGATCTAAATCTCTATGAGATTTTTTAATTGTAATTATTTATTTAATTAATTATGTATAATTATTTAGTAATGCAAAAGATAGACTGAAAAAAATTGTGCCCTTCCTTTCAAAAAAAAATTACCTACTATCTGAGTTACCTGATTGTTACTTTAAATATTATCTCTCACTTTTATTTTATGCACTTGACTTTTTTACTGTAATGGTCTCTCTTCAGAAATCATTCTATTTTTTTTCTGAATGGATTTAAACTGTCAGGTAGCATTTGCTGTTATTTATTTTTGTTAGCTCTTTGTTAAAAGCATATTTGCAGTAACTATTTATAAATAATAATAATAATAATACTTTTTTTCATGATTATTTCTAATTTCCTGACTTTCAGAGTGTCAAAACAAGTATAATTTATATATTTATAATTAGTAGTTCATATTTTAGGAATAATAAGACAATATATAAAAAATAGCATATGAAATTTTGGTTATGATATATCTGTCTGTACTGACCTTATACATCTTGCTAGAATTATTTAACACTAAAATGTGGAAATACATATCAGAGAACACTTTTATTTCATTTCCCATTTGGAATAATCCAAAAAAAACTTCTGCCTTTCTCTGATGTGAATCAATGCAAGTGTATAGTGAGTGGTTCTTTGAAAGCACTGCAAAAGGGTAAAATGTAGTAATATTTCTCTTCTGTATAAATCTGTAGAAAATATTTTCCTAATGTATTAATAATTTTAAAAATTCTCTGAAATGAATGGAAAAATCACAGATCTATATCCACATACACTAGAAGATATAATTATTTGCCCTCAGATACTTCATAATGACAAACTGGGTCAAATGAATGGGTTAACCAAATAAAAATCAGAGAAAATCCTCTATTTTAAAGCTATCAGGTAATTAATTATCTTTATTCTTAGTTCAAAAAAGTTTTTAAAATATTTCTTTTAAAAACAGGGTAGTAAAGCTTCTTTAGAAATGCCTTGACAGAAAAACTAAAACTTTAATATCTGAAAAGTTCTTATTCCAGCAGCAGTTTTCTTCTAATTTTGAGTAAATGACTATAAGTAGATAAAAAGGAATGATTATATACCAAAACTACCATTCTACAGATGTATGCCTGCTTGTGTCCAATAAATATTTTTCATTTTTTCTTTAAATAACTGCAATTTTTAATAGTCTTTGTCTTAGATTTAAATACCTTGGATTTTTGAATATATTAGATTCTTTATCAGTCAAATATTTATGAAAATATGCTTTCGTGTAATCTGAGATACATGGTAACATATCTGTCAGTTATACTAAATATCTGATTCAACTTTTCAATAAATTTCACTTCTTTAATATCATCAATGAAGTAATATTTGTAATTAAAACATAACAACATAATCTCAAGAATAATGAAATACTATGAATGCAAATCTTCAGATAACATTTTTAAATACTTACAAAAACATGAAAAAATATTTATTGTTCATATAGCTACAGCATGGAATTTAAAACATGTACCGTTCTTTTTAACAAATCTTTATAAGATAATGCTTTGAGTTTTCACTCAGGTATGTTATCTAGTTAGTAATATAAGGTTACATTTCATCAGTTCTATAAATTGCAGAACTGTCAGAGCAGAAGGGTAACATTATACTGAACAATAAAAATATATGTGTTTTTTTTTTTCCAGTAGAATGTAAATTATAGATGGCTTGGCAGAGATAAAGTGACATAACAGAATTTGTGTTAGAAACTAAAATATTATATCATATATGAAATACCTCTAGTTCCATAACTGATACCTGATGTTTTGACATAGAAATTACTCTAAATAGTTGAAATTTGAAAACACTGCTCCTTATTACCCTCTATTTATTGTTTATGTTGCTTATTTCTATTCAGTCATAACCAAAGTGTTCCTTATCTCTATAAACAAATATGTCTTCTGAGTAAAGAACACAACACAGTATACAGACTAGTACTTTGCAAAGGAGCAGTTGTATTAATTTAGTTTTTACTGAGTCCTTATTTTCAGCTTACCTCTGAAATGAGTTCTCCAGTTCTTCTCGGTTGCCTTTGCAGTTTGCAGTACATTTCTACTCAGCTATACGTGTGCTCTGGCTTTATTTATATCATTCATATGGAAATGCATTATGTTAAAGAGCATCAACACAACAGTGTAAGAAAATTGTGAAGGTAGTGAGAATACCATGTTCTTGAAGAGCTTCATAATGTTATTCATAAAGCATAAGTTATTAAGTAAGCTCTGTCTTGAACCCAAATTCAGCTAAATAAACTTGAAAGCTTGTCAAAAAGTTGAAATGATACCCTAACAAATTGACAAAATTAATATATTATTATAAGTCATGAATAGTTTAACCATAAAATTAGATGGGCAGCTATGCTGTTGTTTTTCTTTTAATTAAAAAGTCTTGCTATTGTAGGCACAGATGTGTAATCATATTTCCATAAATAATTATTTAAATGATAATCTAAACATTCAACTACTGTTAATATTTGAAATACATTCATTGATGTAGTGATCTATTGTAAAACAAAAAATATAAATGCTGCCATAGGTAATTATTAGTCGCTTAGCTGTCAGATAGTAAAATCAACTAAAAGACCAATTACTCTGATGATACACATGTTGAAAGGCTGGTTAAAGTAGAGTTCATTGTTGACATTAAGTCATGTTTGGCGAGTTCTGATTCTACAACAGGTTTTCTGTTGTGTTTTTTTTTCCCCCGTAAATTATTGTAACAAGGATATTTTGCATTTGAACTCACATACAGTAACTCGTTCTCTACTTTAATCTCTTAATCTGCTTAAACCCTTAAATATGCAATGCGTGCTTTCCATAATGCAAGCTCTGTGTAACATTTCACTTAGTAGGAGGAAAAAAAAGTCTTTAATATAAAAACACAGATAACAACACAAAATATTTCCTACAAATCTCCCTTTCTTTTATATATGTCTACAGAGAGCTGAATAGTTCATGTAAGAAATTCTGGATCCAAAAGATAGTAGCTCTTAAAACTTCTACATCCAAAGTACAGTCATACCTACCCACCCCCCTTACTCCCCCCATATGGAATATGCTTCTCCTCAGAAACATCAGCTCTGTGGTGATTTTTCACAGTGAAAGTAGTCTGGAAGAACGTATCAGTCAGATCCATAGTCTGCTATGGCGTACTGCTGTTGATTCACTTTCAGATGACAGTGACTGTAATATATATTATTCTTAAAGACCCATATTACCTTACTTCTTTACTTTATTCTATTAAAAATTAAAGTATTTTGTGTGCATTTTGACCACACCATAAATCTATGGAAATAAATGAAAAAAGTATTGCAAGGTTTCTAAAAAATATCTCCCTGATCTCTCTGAAGAATAATTTTAATTTGTTCATGTCGGTGCACACTAAGAGGCAGAAAACCAGAGTACCTTAAGAAAACTCAACCTTTGCTCTTCATTTTTTAGAACTTTTAGATTTGGTTGTTGTTGTTGTTATTTTTTTAAAAGTACACTGCAATACAAAAAAATAACTCTTCTTAGTTTTTCTAGTCATTACATATTTTCACTGTTACATATTGCTAAGAAACTATAATGGACTAACTGCTAAAGCATATCTGGATGCAAAACTAACTGCAAAAGATATCTGGATGTTTTGAACCAAAATCAATTATTAAGCACCTTGTTGCTAAATTCTTACTCAGAGTCCTAACCTCAATAATTATGTCTCTCCTTACATAAAAATAACACTATTAATTAGTTCATATTTATGGATTTTATTTCTGTTGCACAAAAATAGAAATCTAAATTATATAGTCTTATTACATATTGCTAATTTTTAAGAAGAAAATTAATTTAATTTCTTTTCAATGCAACGAGATTCTGCATCTACTTAACAAAAAATAATGACTGGGTGTATTCCACAAGCACTTCAAACTTTCTGCCAAAATGCAACATAACTGTATGGAAAAGAATTAACATACTTCATATGTTCATAAGTACTGAATAAGGCAGACACTTTTATTCCCACTTAGATGTTATGTACATAAATAAAGAATGAAAAAAATCTTAAAGGAGATGTCTTGTCTATTATGTCTTTGACATAATAATTGTCAAAATTACCTGTTCTTTATTACTGACTACAAGCGCTTATAGTTTCCCTTGTCCATCACTGAGTTCCTGAATTGCAAATGAAGAGCATCATTTAGCTGCTTATTAGCTAATTTTAGCAAACTAGATTAGTTTTAAGCACTTGATATGTTAATATATTTAGTTTACGGAGTCTCTGACTATTGGTCTTCTTCTTGAGATTGAAAATCCTTTCACTAATATATGATCGAATTGTAATAGAAATCTCAAATTGTCCTAATTTATAATGAAACATCATTACCAATGATGGAGCATTGTATGATGTGATTTGATTTAGAATACAAGCTTAGATTAACTAGTATTTCCAGTTAGAAATAGCAGAGATTTTATTTGGCTTAATTTGTTGCATTAGAATTATTTATATTTGTCAGATGGTGAAAGTAGAAGATAATGCTGAGGTATGCTTCCACTTTGCTTTATGTTGGAAAGATGAAGAAAACTACTTCAAACTGTTTCACTGTACTAGCACACACACACACACACAATATATATTAAATTAAAACATAACCTGCTAGTGATGTAATTTATTTAAAGGGGGAGGAGACGTGACAGTTTAATTAATGCATGGGTGTTATTTACTGTACATCACTCTTAACCAAAGCGTTAACATTCCACATCACTTTACAATAAGATAAATAAATAGAAGGTATATCTCTGTGATAATCCTCACAAGTGTCTTTTATGGTATGAAATTGCATATGATAATTGCATTATTGTATATAGCAGAAGGATTATTTTAAAGTAAATACACAAGGCCTAAGATGAAAGGGAAAATATATTAAAAAAAAAAAAATCTTGATCTATCCACTCAATCTGGGATTAGCAGATCCCAGGCAATACTATATTTCCTTGGACTGCAGACCCTGAGGAGGATTAGGCAAATATTT
Organism: Anas platyrhynchos; assembly: GCF_047663525.1. NCBI lineage: Eukaryota > Metazoa > Chordata > Aves > Anseriformes > Anatidae > Anas > Anas platyrhynchos. The sequence goes on from NC_092589.1 coordinate 77,851,817, forward strand.
TTTTACTGTTTCAGGATACAGTCTCTCCCGGGAAAAAATTATCAAGCCTTTTTCTCCTAACATTTTATACCAAAAAAATAATTGGCAAATAGCAAGAATTTAAATTCTAGGAAATGAATAGTAATGAACTGATCAGTAAAATATTGCTTAAAGGTTCAAGTACACAAAGATTGTAATAATAATAATACTATTCTGTTAAGCTATGTAAGCTTCATTGAAGCCAGTGGAAAGGAAAACATACCATTTCACCACCATACCGCAGGCATTTTCATACAACCTAGTGCAACTTCAAAGCTTTCTATGACTGCATCCAGTAAAACAGCCACAACTATTTTTAAATATATCAGGAGTCCATGACCCCATAAGTAGTAACTTCCCTTTCTTGATGGAGTGCGCATCTCACTTTTGTAAGTGTCAACGGTTTCTGGCTGGCTGGCTAGATACCATGGCATACTCTGCTTTTCTCCCAAAAAGGCCATGTCATTCTTATACAACTTAATCAGTGACTACACATAGGAAAGCAACACTGCAGCCTTTCTGATCATTTTAATGAGGACCCCTGGCTATTCAGTCATTGAAATATAATTGACTCGCTCTTCTCTTATTTTCATAATAGACACTCCAACCTAGACCACATTTATTTTGCTATAAGAAATGTCAAGAAAGATTGGAAGTTTTCTGAGTGTCCCCATTAAAACTGAAAACATGCCACCCTGTCTTTTGCATTAGCTGCAATCATTTTGTGTAGAACTCATTATGCAGATAGAAGATGCAAATGTTTCATCTATCTCACATCTAACCAAACTGCAAGTGCCAAGAAAATAAGCACAAGAAAAATAATTTTCTCTTTCTATGTATGTGTGTATGCCTGTGGTGTTTGCATTGTGTCACAGTGCCAATACCCATGCGTGTATGTGCACATGTGCTCACATGGAACATGTATATACACAGCTCAAAGTCCCAATGTTTTATTTCAGGTAAAATCAAAAGGTTGTTCTATACACATCACCACAGCTGAGGAAGAACGTTTTTCTCAATTGAAACAGTTCTACATAACAATAACTATCACTTCAAAATCAAATGAGTTGCAGAAACCATTGAAATGTGAAAATATCTTACACAGCAATGCATTCAGTGTTGTTTGTTAACTAGAATAATGAGTGTCTGCATTTCAAATGTGTTATTTTGAATAAGTCCTAGTCACTTACTATGACCACCCAGTTCACTAAATAAATACTAGGCAAAGAACTGAGCTTTCTGCACACTAAGTTCCTCTCATATCGGGTTAGACTGTGACAAACTCATTTCCAATATGAATTTGTTATTACATAGGATATTTAGCATGAAAAATTGTTGACTTGAAAACACAATGTCCAGTGGAAAACAGAAAATACCTTTTCTCATCCATTACTAACACATACACGATCTTACTGATCCCACCAGTAAATACTATACTTACTATATTCCACTTTTTAGTACTTTAAAAATGTGATATACACAGGTATCATTACATTAGCATGTTACAAGCTCCATTAAAAAGACCTTCACATATCTCATTTTCTTTAATTTTCCAGTCAGGTTTTCAGGCATCTACATTCAAAAAAAAAAAAAAAATTTTTTTAGTTTGAATTAATCATGACATAGACCTAACAATGAAAAAAAAATCATTAATATGGTTACTATAAGATCTAATGTTTTCAATCTGTATTTGAATAGGAGGAAAAGTGGATCATTTTTTCCAATATTTAGGCAATTCTGTTCTGATGATATACAGATGTTATACAAAAGGGACATAAAAATCTTAATTTACCTTGAACAAACTGCACAGTGAAATAAGAGAAAGGGGTGGCAAAACAGACGTTTTAAGACAATATTTGATGCTATACATTGTAACTTTTCCTCCTAAGAGTCATGATGATTCCCTTACAGATTTTTATCACAAAAACATTAAAATATTATTCTTTCTGGCGTATTTTGTAGTTTTGTTTGATGTGCTTACATATGGGGCTCGAGACGGCACATTTCTCAATCCCATACTAACAGGGTGCCAGGCACCAACCAACCAACCACAGCCACAGTGCGATGAGGCTGGGTCCTTCCCATCTGCCCCATGCTGTCTTCCCCTACAACTCAAAGATATTGCTGCACAGCACCTTCAGGAAAAAAATTAAAAATAAAAATAAAAAGATTTCTAAGCATCGTGCGAGCTATCTATTTGCATGTACAGCCTGTCACCAAGCCATGGCCCCCATGTTGTCGCACGGATTACTCTAGGCCTGGCAGAAATAATCAGCATACAAGAGGAAAGAGAAGAACCCCTAGGCTTCCGCTGGATCAAAATCAGTGCACACGTTAATGCTACTTCAGCAACATATGGCTGTACCTCACCAACTACATTACGCATAGCAGCAATACTTGGACTCTAACAAATAAAGGTTTCAGTAATGCAGGCATAAAAATGCAGTTTTAATAGACTGGTATAATGTTATATAATGCAAATGCCTGAAAATGACACAATACTGAAATTATGTTTATTTTCTCTCCAGCTGGAGCTGCTTTAAAGGTTTTACATATAAAACCTCTACATAATGAGATTTCTACCAAAATGTTTTTTGTTTGTTTGTTTGTTTTTGTTTGTTTGTTTTTATGGAAATTGTGAAAAACTTGTGATGAGAATCATCCTTAAGTCAGATTTTTGATAAATAAATAAATAAACAAATGTTTGCTTCTATCCCAGTTACACACACAATTAGCACTTTAGCAAACATAATTCTTAAAGAGCAATGAATCACAGAATCACAAAATTGTAGGGGTTGGAAGTGACCTCAAGGGATCATCAGGTCCAACGCCCCTGCCAAAGCAGGTTTCCTAGAGCAGGTTGCCCACGTAGGTGTCCAGACATATTGAATATCTCCAGAGAAGGAGACTCTACAGCCTCCCTGGGCAGTCTTTTCCAGTGCTCTGTCACCCTTACAGTGAAGAAGTTTTTTCGCATGTTGGTGCAGAACTTCCTGTGCTCCTTGGCCATTGCTCCTTGTCCAATTGCCACAAACCACTGAAAAGAGGTTGGCCAAATCCCTCTGTCTCCCACACTTCAGATATTTGTAAACTTTGACAAGATCCCCTCTCAGTCTTCTTAAGGCTGAAAGACAAAGATCTATCCTTGTGTAACTTAACAAAATGAAAAAGGAAAAATAGATTTTCTCCCACTCTCTGTTCTACAAACTTCCTCAAAAGGGAAAAGACTTCATAAGGAAAAAGAAGAGGACTTATTTCTGGAGAGCTGCTTGACTGTCTGAAGTCTGTTGGAGGCTGAGCACCCATAAGGTGGAAAGATTTCCTTCCCTGCCACACTGGTCAGAAAATGTTGTGCATGAATTGTCTCAAGTAAAGATTTGCTTGGTCTGACAGAGTAGATTCACAGGGAGAAGGAGGGGGCTGCCCACATCGGGAAAAGAACAGCTTCAGGAACTTTAAGTTTGATGTTTTCCACTCCATGTGTCTGAGTAACCACTTCTCACATCCCTGAGAGTGGCAGAATTCCATCTTACACTTACAAAACTTGTAACATTCCAGGAAATAAGATGGGAAAACAGTCCCATGACTTACCTTTTCAGAATTATGCAGGGGTTCCCCTCAAGCCTCTGATATCTCAGAACAAACTTTTTTGGGATTAGTTAACTGTGGGTAGACCAGTCATAATCCAGCTGAGTTATTTAAAAAGGTGTTATTGAGCAAAGACAGATGATATATTTCATTCAGACACAAAGCTCTTTTAGAGAAACTTAGAAGTTAGTTGTCTTCGGAGTACCCTCTTCTTCCTGGTTATTTCCACTTCTACCAACCATTATCCAGTCACTTTGGCCCTAGAAATCCCAGAAATGTATCTTATCCTCAGAATAAATTCTGGAATATTTTTACATTTAACTCAAAAAAAAAAAAAAAAATGTTATCTTGGAAAATAAATCAAAAATTCTTAATGCTTGCTAACATTAATGACAGTTCTAGCTCCACCATCACCAAAGAGGAACGCAGTTTTTTCCCCCTTTAACTTATTCTGCATATCTTTATCAAAGAAAAATGAATGGGCATCATATATACTAGACATATTATACTAGACAAAAAGCAGCTTTAATATGTCTTTTCCCTGCAAACATTTCACTGCACTAAGCACTCATTTCACTATGTTGTTTGCTGTGGTTAGTGGAGACCAGCTGTTACCACAACAGCAGTGTGTCTTGATCAAATATTTTCATTTATTGGAAAAATAAGTGTTCTGACATGGAAAATTAGGATATTTGGGGCATCCCAAAGGAACAGTGGGCCACTAGACAGAAGATGGTGATTTATAGTCATTTTCCCATTAAACATGCAGGAACAAAAAGGTTGAAATGCAGCGATCAGTAGGAAGTCCATACTTATCTCAAACAAACAGGAGAAAATGTATTGCTGTGGAAGCATAATTAAGGGAATTTATAGTTTAGATAATCTCTTCTGAGTGCCAAAAATATTGATGTATTGTAGCAAGAATTATGCATCAAATTACCTCTGTGAAACTGAGTCCTACCATCTACTTGACAGTATTTTCAACAAAAAGTCAGCAAAGGTTTCAGGAAGCCACAGATCATTTAAAATGAACATGATGACTGGAAACTGAGATAGCCACATGGTCAAAATATAGTGATGTATTTTTCCTTCTTTCTCTGTTCCATAACTTACTAACAGGAAAGGTAAGACCCATTAAACATGCCTCCCCAGGTTTCAGTATTTACCTGTGATTAATTGGAATTGCCTTCTTAATCAATACATTACCATCCTTACTATTTTATCATTTCTACAGTGTTTAGATATCTGCAAATTTTATATGCAAATATATGTGTATATAAATACATATATATATACACAGATGTGCGTGCATGCATTGAATGCCATTGTAGCTATGGCACAGTATAGTCAACATCTTAGAGAAATTATGGCTTTATTATTTTTGCCTTAGATGGGGAAATATATATTTTGAAATGAGGATCATCCAAAAAATTGTACTTTTGAGGAATTTTCAGTCAATCCAGAAACTTAAATTGTTGTTTTTTTTTTAAATATCTAATAAAAAAGCATCTCTAGATTTTCATTTTTTTGTGTGTGTCTTTGCTTATACTGTATAATATTTGAGAGCTACACTCTGTCCTAACTGATGTTTTTTTATGTTTTTCCTTATTTGAACAGGGAAAGCCTACGGCAGTGGATGTCACTGGGAGTCAAGGTGCCTCACAGACAGGCATGCCTGCCTCCAGCGAGTCTACAGATCTGGTCCCTAAGAATTCTTCATATCTCCAAGAAGTGGCAGCTAAAAAAAGCATTCCAAGTATCTACATTACTGATGTAAACATTTAAATCCTTCTGCAGCCTTTAATCCAAGTAGGGTTTCTGTTTAAGTATCTGCAATGGAAACATCTGAGCTGCTCGTCCTAAACTCTTTGTGCAACCATTAACACTTTAAGAAGGAGATTCATCTGATGACATTTTGATATTTAAAGCAAAACACAATAAATTATGAAGTGAATATCTCTCTCCCCTGACTCTGAACAGCATATGGGTGTTTAGCTGGGATTTGGAGACCTATATTGCAGGTATCTATGTTTGCTCAGATGAATCCCATTGCCAGTTGCCTTTTTTAGCGTGGAATTTCTGCATTCCCCTTCCCAACTGGGAAGTGGCAATCATAAATACATCAGTGATTCAGAGATGTTGAGATTTCAGATACCTTTGTAATGCCATGGGAAAATGTGCTGGTCTATCCTTAAATATAGCTATGTTCAAACACAAGTGAAAGTCTCTTCCATGTAGTTGCATGCAACAGGACTTTCTGTAAAATATGTGATGTAAATAGAAGTCTACAATAAAGGCTCACCATTAGTGTCTTAGGAATTTTAGCTGCCTATTGGGCTCTATCTCCCCTGATATGCTATCATTCCTCTGATATTCCTGTGGAGTAACACCTTTCTTACCAGCTATAACAGGGAAGGCATTGTTGGAAGGTAGCCCTTTACATCCAAGGTTCCTGAAAATGTAGAAATGCAAAAAGAGATAAGCAACTAGAAGCAAATCTCCTTAGCTAAGGGTATTGTTCCAAGACTGTCAGTGAGTGTCTCTCTACAACACTGAGGTCAAAGACACATACCAATATGTTTTGGGTTTTCAAGTGTAATCAAGTTGACATCTATCTACACTGATTACACTTCAGAACGGGAGAGGGAAATTCTGGAGGTGGGAGAGAGGTTCTTTGCTCTCTGGTGGCTTCAGATGTATCCTCCACAGAGATGCTTGTGCCCCTGGGCACAGCCCTGAGAGATAGGTGGTGCATGAAGAATCATCCTGGAGGCCTTGTGCCTCAGAGATGCTTTTCCCTATTCCTGCTTGCTCCTCAGGGAAGTAATTTGTTGCTGGTCTATACCAGCAGCAAATTACAGCAAACCCCATGCCAATTCAACTTTCATCTGGGAACTGGAAGAGGCGGGGTAGTGAGGTACAAAGGGCTTTGGCCTTTTCCTGACCATCTGCCTGGTGAAGTACTGGTACTATCTAGTCAGTTTTCCAGCCAGTCTCTAGTACACAATGCAGGGGGAGCTATGGCCACTCTGAAGCTTCATAGTCCTGACTGTGCTGTCCATCAAGCAAACCTCAATCTGCCCTCTTATTCTGATTCTTACAGTTCGCACCCATACAAGAATTTCCAAAAACACAGAGACAAGACCCTGCTCCACTGAAACCCATTTTGTATTGGAGAGACTATGTATGGTTCAGTTCTAAGCCCTTGTAAAAACAGAGAAGAAATGCTGACTACCTTTTATTATATTTGTGTAGTTTCCCAAATGGCAAATAAGACTCCTTTTCATGCCTGCCACAGCTTTATTAAGTTGCTCTGCAAATGACAAGATGCTACTATGATAGGATACACCAAGCAGGTCTGACAAGTTACTAGTAAACCTTAATATAGATTGCACTTTTATTCTCCCTTTATGGTGGCAATTTATCCAGACCCTCATTTTCAACTCCTTGCATGATAGTTCAGCTGGTTTATACTGCTGTTTGGTTATCACTTGGGTTTAAAATCATTGTTACAAACACAACGCTGTCCTCACTGCCAACGGCATTAAATAAAGATCATCTTATTAAGAGAGGGAGTGCTAAGAGATTGCTCTTGTTTTACTGGTCTTGTACCCAAGGCAAAAGACAGAGAACCAGGAAATCAGGCTCTATTAATTAATATGATTGTACACTATGACCTTGAATATATCTCCTCTAAGACTGCTTGCCCACCCTCTGCCTGCCTAATTTTGCCAGTGGTGTTAGAAGGTGAAGTCATGGATCACTTTTTATAATGCTGATTCACACACCACAGCTACATTGCTAATCTAAACCACAAAGAAACAACTTCTCACATCTTTCTATTTCTACTTTCCTTCTCTTGCTAAATTTTTTTTTTTCTTTGCCTTGTACCCATATGTGAATATGAGATTACTAGGAGACATTTGGATGTTTCTGTCTGGGAATCCTGCCGTCAGCTAGCACACTTGATGCAGAGCTTGTGCATGGTCTCTTGGCTGACTTCACTCACCTCCATCTGTTAGGTTGGCTGTGTGCCTGCTCACAAGTCAGTCAGCCTGTTTCATTAGGACACAGGTGCCAGCAAGGATGCACTTGGATGGACAGCACGCACAGTATTGCAACATGCCATGCCTTCTTTAAAAGTAAATAGTGATTTATGGCATCATATGACACTACTGGTTTTGGACTTTCCTTTCACATTGCACCTCTGTTTTCAGGGAATTCACTGAAGAAGACGAGGGTTTCTCATCCAAATGCTAACTGATAACTTATATGTGCACCTCTGTGCATGCATATCCATAAGTGTAATACTTCTCCAAGTTCCTCATTTGAAAGAGAAGTCGGTATGCTGCAATGTTTCTATTTTCTCCTTGTTGGCTGTGGTGTTTACACAGAACCTTCAAGCATGGCAGGTTAGAAGGAGCCAGTAAATCTGAAGTTCTTGCCTGACCGTGCATATTCAAGCTTTACTTTTTTGAGTGTAATAAGGAGAAATTTGGATAATAAGTTGCAAAATAGTTTTGCACAATGAAGTTATACACAGATGTGTAAGTTAAAAAAATAAAAAAATATATTAAAAATAAAAATCATTATCCCATGTTTATGAGCTAAAAGCTATACACTTAAGGCTGTAGATCACCAACCAATCATTAGTCTACATCAGTTGTTGCTGTAGGTCTGTCAGATTGGGTGACATCTTCTCATTAAATAAAGCCTAACTTTTTTTTTTGAGTTGCATTCCTGATTAAAATTCTTGCTGTTTCTCAGCTGGTCTCCAGATGCTCTCTGTCATCTCAGGTGATGCTTTTGTGGTCATGTGCAACCGTCATGGTCCCCACAAGTGGCAGTTGTCACACTTTCCCCCATGACACCCACTTCTGCCTTCAGGCCCTATGTAGACTTCCAGATTTGGAGTTCCCTGCATATGAGGGTCTGAGCAGCTCTTTTGGTCCTTGGGAGGTCTGGTTGGGTTATATTAAAAGGAGACATGAAAGAGTCATACCCTTTCATGACAGCTTGGAAACTGGGAGCTTTTGACTCCAGAATCCCTATTATTTTGTAAAACATGGAGCAGAGCCTGTTTTATTGTCTGTTACTATGTTCACATTCATGGACGAGTAAGCACTCTGAAACTGTGACTAACTTAGTGCATAACAGTTAGTTTTCCCAAGTGCCTATGGGACATCAGATCTAAAAGCTGAGAGAACCTGCACTTACTGTACGTAAACTTAAACTTGAATCTTTACATTTATGACTCTAAATCATTTCTTTTGTCACTGATGGTAATGTGCTTGAGAGGTTATGACCTTTGTGACTTAGCTACCTACAAGAACTAAGAATACCGTTTCTGCTAGGAAAAAAAAAAAAAAAGAAAGAAAAAGCTGGCACACACATACAAAAAATCAGCAGCTCTGTTAAGAATGGATTGACAAATGAAAAATGGCTTCCCAGGTCTCCCATGTATTTTCACCGAGAGCTCTAGAAGCACAAGCACATCACTTGGAAGACTGAGGACAAATAGACAACAAAAAAAATTATTTTCTTTTTTCCCCTGTAATTAGAATTCTGTTTAGATACAAATGATCAGGGAAGTAGTATCTGAAAATTCACACACACACACACACAAACAGAACTGAGAACAATTTTGCACCCTCTCAGGGAAAGGAAATCAAATCAAGTCCATAAGCCTTTGTGCTACAATTCATCCTGATATAATTTGTAACAGCCAGGAAATTAACACTAAACAATGAAGCTCATAATGAAAACATTGTGAGTGACAACATTAACATAATACAGAGAATGCCTCACTGCCGGTCTACCAACAGCTAAGATCCAACCCCCATACACAGGATGCTCAAGTAAGAAAAAAACAGGCCAGGTTTCTCACTACTAATCAGTGCTGAAAGAAGAACAGTGTGCAGAAGCAGAAGAAAAAGATGAGATTAAAGTGAATATTCCACTAATGAGCATGCTCTTCCTGATGAAAGATTTTAATGTAGACTGTAAATCCCTTTCTCTCTTTCGTATGCTTATCATAAACATCTCTATTTGGTAAACTTAGCAGCTGAATCATATGGGTAGATGCCAATGGACATGTATTTAGAGCGGTAAGTAAAAAGGATTTAGATGTTTTGACTCCAAAGCCTGCAATGTCCAACTTCAAAGCACCTGCCCCTGGAAGTGATTTCCAGTCCCTGTGCTACGTCCATTATCTTCTACAGGATAAGTAGGCCATTTAGGATGTGACTATGTTAACAAGTAGTGCTTCCCAACAGGAGCCACTACAGTGCTAGGAGCCCAGTCACTGCGGAGTATGTATTTGGAGAGTTTACTTCATAGCATCGCAGCCACTGATGGCCTGAATACTGCGGCACCAGAGCATACCAGGTGTTTTCCTGGAACTCAGATTTTGCTTCTTGCAAAAGAAATCAGACTGAGAAACCTGAAAACAGTCTGCAATGCAAAGAAAATGCTGGGAAGTGTAGCAAAGCAGTATTAGGCAGAAGCAAGAACAGACAGGACTGGTAAGAAACAGAAGACATGACAGATCTTCCTTGCCATGGTGAGTAGACCTGCATTCTCCAGAGTGATCTCTAGAGTACAGTGATCTCTAGTGATCAGTAGAAGTAAAAAGAGAATAAATTGAATCCAGGCCTTCTCTGCTTTGCCTGAGCATCCTGCAGACTGAGCACCTCTGCCTGAGGAAGAACCATGACTTCTCTTTTGCTGTATTTTAACGTCAGATGTTGGTGGCTTAGAGTGTTCAGTTTGTGGGCTGTGCCCTAGGAATGCCCCATGAGCTCTTGCAGCTCAGGCTGTGGAAGTGCTGGACCATAAGTCTGTAGATCCCAAGAAGGCTTAGGAATTAAGTGAAATACAAGACATAAGCCTTTACAGACTGCAGTTCAATACAGAAACAAAATCTGTGAATCTGAATTATCTCCAAGGGATTTTAAGGGCTTTGACAATTCGACAAGAGTATTCGGGAGCACAAGACTACAACACTGTTGAAGAGCTTTTAGAAGATGATTTAGGTGTTCATTGCTTATTTCAAATTAAAGCACTCAGATGTACCATTACTTATTTGTGTGTTCAGGATGTAATTTTAGCATCTATATCCTGCTTATTTCTGCCTTAATTGCATTTAGCAACGACTTTACAAAGACTTTTTGAGATTCTGCATGCATGAATCTTTTCCACAGCTTGTCAAGCAAGCCTGAGATGCTCTTGATGAGTCCAAGAAGGGGAAAAAAAAAAAAAAAAAGGGGCAGCAAAAAGTCAACAGCTATGTTTCTGTCTTTCTTGATCCTCACCAAGAGCTAAAGTGAAAGCAGCTGTGAGCAGCAAGGGATATATATGGTCCCAGCACAATTTAGAAATAGGTAAAAGTTTCTGTGATACCCCAAGATGTGCTCTGCTGACTAAATAGCATTAGACTCATGCCTCAAGAAAAAATTGCTAACTGCTACTGGGGCAATAAAGGCACATAGCAAAATGCCAGCTTGGTAACAAATAGGAAACAACATCCCAACCCCTGTCTGGCTCTATAGGGCAATTCTTGGTCTTCTTATACTCTCTTAGTATCTGACAGCATCTAACCCGTTGAAGTTTAATCAAAATTAAAAATCTACTGATTTAGAACTGGATGAAACTTCACATTCCAAACTACAGAGAGCAGTCAGCTCTCAAGTTCCTTTTCTCAAGTTCCTTTTCTACTCTATTTTTTTACTTATATAAACAATATTTCATAAAAAGAACAATTTTAAACATCCTGTAGTCATTTCTACTTCAAAGTTATTTTGTTTACAGATCATTCTGTAAGAAACATAGAACTTCAGCCATATAAAAAATAACAATTAATTGACTCTCATTTTGAATCACATGGTAGCTTACAGATGAAATTATGTGTTTGTGTGACTGAAAATAATGAATAATACATAAAGGAATTCATGCAATTATATGTCTAGTGTCCTGCACAAAGAACCAGTGAAGCCATAAGATTCTTGTATTAGAAGAGCTACCTAAAATGTTATCTACATCTGCAAATACTGAGGAAAATATTTTTTTCAGCCAGAAGCACCAAAAACAGTGCTATTTATCTAAACTAGCCCTGAGGCTTGAGTGTAAAAGTGAGACAAAGCAGACAGTAGTTGTTGGAAGCACATGTATTCTGAAGCTAAAAGTGGACTCAAATGTCATATTTGGAGAATTAAATTAGAGTGTGAACACTATGAGAAGTTGCAAATCCACCATGACATGAAATGAATCCACCTGTAGACTGCTACAGTGCTTTCCTTTCCCTCTCTTAACCCTCTCTGAGCTCCAGCTGCGTATTCCAGCCTACCCACCTCGAGCCAGAGAGGATGGCTGATTTTTGCACATCTTCCCCAAACAGATAGAGAGGTTATTCTTCAGCTTTTGGAGTAATTTCTTCATAATTTAAATCACCTTTTCACCAAACATTAATATCAGTATTATCTTAAAAAATCTTTTGTTCCTCCTAGATCTATCCATGGAGCCTCACATCTGCTAATCTGAAAGTCTGGCAAACTGACCATTTGAAGCCAAACAGGAGCTGTAAATTTTCAGTGACAGGTAAACTGCTAGTCCAGAGGAGTTGATACTGCAGCAAACTGCCTCTCCTGTCACCGTAATCATTATTTCAGTGTTGAATGGATGAAGGTACAGGTTTCTACTGTGAAATGAAGGAAATGGAGTTTATAACATTAGAAGTTCAAAGAACAGCTTATTCAATGAAATGAATTTGAGAAGAGGAACAAATACCCTCTATAAATCAGTTAGGAAATAAAATATTAAATCAGAAATAGATTTAAAGTTAGAAGAGATGTTAACCTGAAAACAAATATGTTCTGAGGAGAAGAACCAGCCTGCAGGCTGATGGTTAGGACAAAATCTCTAATTAAGCGGCTGCTGAATTTTTGCAAAAATACGAAGTGGAACAAAAGACTACACACTTTTAAAGTGTATTTTGAATGTCTTGTTTGCTGTAGCAGAAGATTGGATAGAGAGCTCAAGAAGTCTTCTCATTTCTGTTTTCTTTCACATAAGTTCAGAGATGCTTAACCCACAAGGGGCTGTTAGACATAACGATCCATATCCTGTCTGAGGTAGTCCCTAAACTGCTGCCTGCTGGAAGCCTGGAAGATGCACTAGAGGCAGCATCAGTCTACTATAAAACTTCAGTGTTTCAGATACACCTTTCTTGAATATCTACAACTAACCTAGAAGAAGGCATGTGATTCACCCAAACTTCGACTGAATGTACATGGTAACCCTTGTGTTTTCACTGACGTGTCTCCACCAAATGCTGCTTGATGGCCAGGGTTACAAAAACATAAAGCTCTGTTGAAAAGACATCTCCCCTGTCTCTATTTCTGCTGTCTGATACAATAAACACTAGGGACTGTTTCTTAAAGTTGGTAGTCAGAGACCAGCTACATCAAGCTTTGAGAATAAATAAATAAATAAATAAATAAATAAATAAATAAATAAATAAATAAATAAAATGATTTGGAGACCTCTGGGATCAGAACAAAGGCATTCTACTTGAGCACCAGCTAAATTAAATGAAATAATAAAGAAATACATAATCATAAGAAAGCATGTTACAAAGTACAAGGTAGGATAGGTTATGTAAAGAAAGATCTTGTTCATTAGCATAAAAGAATTCCTCCAGGGAATCAAGAAAATATCACAGTGGAAAATAATTATTTTTCCATTTCAAAAGCCTTCAGTAAAATTCAGCAACAGATGGCTCTTAAGGAACTGACCGCAATTGTAAGATGAATAGTTGAGAGATCAGACCTAAAAATTACTTGGAGGATGAAAGAACAGAAATAGTGAGCTTTCTGTATGACAGGTGATAAATAGACATCATTAAGACACTATCACCTAGTATAGGGAGGGCCCATGGTAGCTGGCAAAAAAAAAAAAATAGGGTCATGACAGATATGACAGATACAGAATGACATGAAAGGAGTTAGGTTGTAAACTCATGAGCAAAGAGGCAAAGCTGAAGGTTTAAACCTCCAGCAAATAGCTGTAGCAGGTGTGCACATGTGCAAGCTATGCATTTGAAAGCCTGAGAATACAACAGGCTGCACCTTGAAAAACAAGCTTGATTGTACTTGATTCTCCCAGGGAAGGTTTTTTGTGGTTTGGGAAGGGTTAATCCACTGACAGGTTTCAAGATGTTCTTGCATCTTTTTAAGAAGGTGGCTTCACCCACCAGGCCTACAACCATAGCTGGTGGGTGTGAAATTGGACCTTGGGCAGCTGCTGAATCCCTCACAGAGACAGCTGAATGTGGCTGGCTCAGGAAACTCACTGCAAACAAGGTCAGGCTGTGATGCAATGGACAACAAGGCCTGTGTGTCCTTCCCGTCCTCTGCAGTCAATGAAAACATACAGCTGAGGAACAGAAGAGGTCAGTTCCCAATCTTCACAAAAGCTACATCATTAAGTTTTATCTGAAAGAATATAAAGTGAGATGAGTGTCATGATAGACCATCAGCATGTCCCAAAATAGCGTTCATTGAGTTTAATTAGTTTGTTCCTCCTTCAAAAAACACATAACAAATATGCAGCATTCAGGCAAAGTGGATTGTGCCCCTGTCCTTCAGGAACAGTGTGCCCCTATGGGATTTCCTGCACATGCTGCCCCTGCTTCACTGCCACACATCCACAGTCAGCTGAGCCCCATGAGACTACATGGAAAAGTGGGGATCAGCAAGTACCAGGACACGCAGTTACATCCAGACCTAGATCATACATCTCCCATGCAGAATACAAAGGTGGGTTGGAGAAGTGCTATCAGGAAACAAGGAAATACCATGTTCAAGACTTAGACCTGGTTAAGTCTGGATTGGCACAATCCACATCCGAATAACTAATTGAATATAAATGGGAGGAGGGGGGAATTTGAACTTCACCTTGCCAGAAATCAGACAAGCTCTGTTAATTGCTGCTATTAAGAACTGATCACCCTATATTAGTTGCTTTCAACTAACAGATAATTATTTATAAAACAAAAACAGCTCTACTGGGAAAGACTGAAAGAATTGCCCTTTTCTGTAGGTGCTGTAGCACAATAGTTAATGTCAGCAGCTGGATATGTCTAACAAACCCCCTAGTCCACACTAAAAGTATAAAGTGTGTCTGTGACTGGGTCTACATGAGTCCTGTTTGCTGCTTTAGCAGCACAGAACATCCAGTGGGAGAGTGTGCCTGACGAGCATGTTTGGGGATGCTCTCAAGCACAGCTTGAGTTTCACTGTTCTGGAATTGAAGAGAGATTTGACAGACCTTCATTCTTCAGATCAACCATGCATCCTTTTTCTTCCTAAAAACCCACTCAAACAATTTCTTTTAAATTAGCAAATGGGAAAATGCTAAGCAAATATTTTTATTTTGAGATATAGATAGTTAGAGATATAACACTTCAGTCAAGTTCAAGCATGTAAGTACATCATTATATTTGGGTCACATCTGAAGCACAGTTCTTTAAAGGAAAAGATGGAAGACTTCTTTCAGAAAGGTTTTAAAGAAAATTCTTGATCCTGCAGAAAATATTTCCTTTTCTTTTTCAGTCCTTATTACACATGAGAGTTTGTTAAACCAAGTTTATTTCTGGAGAATAAATGGGTTTGTTTATTCTACTGTCTGTAACATCTCTAGTAGTGTTAGTGGTGATGGCAGGTTTATATTAACATTCTTTGTAATAATCATTTTTCTCTAACCGCAGCAACAGAGCTCTCAGACGATTTGAAGAAATACTTGAATGAGAGCCAGGGACTCTCTAGTTCAACAGAACTGGGTCCCTCGATGCTTTGGCTGTGGAATGGACTTGCGTTTTGATACCTTTTTTTTTGACCCTTCTCATTAGTAAACCCAGCTACAAAACAGGGATAACTTTGTAAGCTGTCTTTAATTTCCTTATTCCTATCTTACAAGATACAGCATGTGAGAGGAGCTGGTTACCATTTAGCATGACATGACTGGAAATTGTCTCAGCTACCACAGCCGTACAGTCCCAAGTGGCACTTAGTGACATGTGCTAGGACTTCTGTTTTTATGCACAGATCCATATATGTATACACAGGTTGGTTGTGGAGAATGCTGGCTAGTACTAAACTGTTGCCCCTTTATCATCCTGTCCCTTTTAATGGTCACACTAACAGCTTCTCTCTTTTTTCCCCCCTTGCAACCCTTCTCATAACCACTCTTCCATCCAACCACAACACCTTCACTCTACACGATAGCCCTTCCCAGATCTCCAAATATACCTCTTGTAACAGTGTTCTCTGATTGTTTGCACCAGTCAGAGGCAATTGCAAGAGCCAGGCCCTCCTCCTGCTGTAAATCCTCCAGCAGCAAACCTCGAGGTGCTCCAGACCCCTTCTCCCCATCCCTGCTCCTCCCCACCTCCACCTCCCCAGCCACTCTCCTTACAGTATGGACCAAACTGTTTGGCAGCACCTCTAAATGAAATCTGGTAAATGATCTAGTCCCAAACAAAGCAAAACGTAAAAATCTTCCTCCTCTCAAGCGCTGGGGGGGGGGGGTTAAGTAGCCCATTTAGCTGATCCAGCTGAGAGCCCGGCTGCAGAAACAATGTGAGGAGCACCACTGAAGGGGGCAGCAACCTCGGGTGGATGAGAGTGAGAACGCACAGCTGGGGGAGGCAGAAAAAGAGGTAGAAAGCTCTTCAGCCAGCTCTGCCTGCACGGGAAACATAAGGGAGAGCTGCAGGTGTATTTTACAGGCTGAGTGAAATAAGTTAAATTCTATTAGTAGGTAGGTCAAATTAAATTAAGAGTATAATGCTAAAGAAAACAACGAAACAACAGATGAATAGGAGATGCAGGGCAAGTGTTTTCTTGAAGAAACTGTTCATTTGCTAAATTATTTTCTGGCAGGAATATGGGGGGGGGGGGTGTTATTTCATATGCTTTCTTGTTTTGAGTGGCTGGATGCCTGATATGGGTAAAATAGGAAATAAAATATATTCTTTCTGTTCTGTTCCTTTTTTCCAGCTTCTTTCAGTAGTCTCTATCTGCATTAACAACAGAAATCACCCCTCCCCACCCAAAAAAAAAAAAAAAAAATATATATATATATATATATATATAAGCAAACACATGAAAATGTGATACATTTGACTGAAATTTCCAATGAGTTGCAAGGGTATAATCAAAATATCAAAATTTCCTTGTGCCAAAACCTGTTATATAAAGGCAGGAGAGCTGTGCTAATATTACATGATTCTTACTTACAGCTACTCAAAGGCAAAATCAGTGTAAGGCAAAGAAGAAGACTCATTAAAATTGTGAAAGTGCTGTGTAGTGTGGGATTGCAGAGGCCCCTGGGGTTCAAAAAGTAAATAGTGAAAGCAGCTACAGAAGACTTAACCCAAAAAGGTTGTCATATGACCAGTTAACATGTCTGAGGAAGAAGATTAAAAAACAAGGCTGTAAAAAATCAGCTGTCTACTACCTACAGACTAGCCTGCAAGTCTAAAACGTACACCTGTAGGTAACCAAAAGAGTTGCTTCCAACAAAATATTTACTTTGCCATGTGGCTAGAGTAGCTTTGTTGATCAACCTGCAAAAGGATTTGTGTTATGTGCTGAATTTCCTCTTCCAAATGGAGAAGAGTTTGGAGCTGCTTGGAACACATAAAAAAGCAGCTATTGCTCTGACACAGAGCAAAATTGCTCCAATAAACAAGCATTAATCATGCACATTATGCACCACATAATACATGTGAGCATGTCATCCAGCAAACAGCTACATCTTTGAATAAGATCTCTTTCCAAATTAGGAGAACCAAATTACACAACCCAGCAGCTGTTTGCTGACCTACCTAAAGCAATTTGGTGGTCTCAGTCCAGTCCCTCGCAGGCAGGTGCCTGCCTCACAGGACACATCAGCCCCACCTGCACCAGCCATGGGCTGGCTGGCAGTCTCAGTAGGAGGACCCAGGAAGGGCTGGCACTGCAAAGTCTTTTCCCTAGCCCAGGGTTGATCCTTCCCACTGCACTCTATGAGAACAGACTGGGGATACCCGGAACAGCAGTCAGCAGGCAGCTACAGGCCCAACAGAGGGTGTGAATTTCCAGTCATCCCAGTCATGCCCACTTTGGCCAACAAAACAGAATCGCTAAAGAAAGGTGGATTTTTGGAAAGAATATTTAGGATGCTATGGTTCTACTTAGTAGGAGACTTGCTTTTTTATCTGGCCAGAAATCCCTTCCTGAGTTCAGTGATAATGGCCTTGGCTCTCCAGGCTTACTCACATCCAGTGCCTTCAAGAAAAGCATGAAAAATAAAGATCATGGGCTTTTAAAGCTTTATTTTTCACTCTTTGCTTGAGATTTTCATTACGCTGTAGAATAAAGACTTGTGCTATGCTAGGGAATTAAGTCAGCTAGTTTATACCCACTCTGCATACAAGAAAACTCATGCAAAAAGAGCTTAAGTATTTGGCAGAAGCCAACTACATACGTACCTCAGGCATAGAGGTACGTAGACTAGTCCAGAGACAGAACTGAGATATCCCAAGCATCAGAGTGCATACTCAAGGCAGTAATGTAAAAACTCAACCACTTTTCCACACAAAACTTTAAGATATCAGACTTCAAAACCATTCAATCCTTCAATCAGTCTGCAAAGACCTCTACTGAGCACCTTTCTTCACAATAAATGTCAACAGCTTCATTTTTTTCTTCTATGTTAGGACAGAATAGACAAAAGAAAGACTCCCAGTACTCCTGCAGTAGATTCCAGTCTTTTCACTGAAAAGGCTGGGGAAAAAAAAAAAAAAAAAAAAAAAAGGAAAAAGAGCATCAAGACCCTAACTCTCTGAAATTGTACTTTGTCCCAAGACTCAGTAATTAAGAAAGCAGCTCTGAAGGCATTAATATAAAATCTAAATTACTTGTTTGAATGCTGCCATGGGCATTTAACTGGTGTCACTACCACCTTAGCTTGATTCAGAAACTCTGAAATTGAATGGCAAGAGCTTTTGTTTCTGATGCATCTGTAAATAATTAGCATTTCTTTGTTGAACACTAATTGTGTCCACCATGCAGCTGTGCCAGCAAAAGTCTCAGAATAGATGTCATAAATAGCCATGAACCAAATTGTCTTCTTACTCCCGGCTGACCCCAAAACATCGGTGCTGTAAGTTAGAGCGCAGCATGGCCTCAGGGGCCAAATTCACCTCTGGGTGAATCTGTGCTGTTCGGTTTTATGAGTCATGCATTTATTAATCAGCCTCACACAGTGAGGAGCTGCTGTTTGTCGGGAGCAATCATGATAGCTGGTAACCTCTTTATCCAGCCTTGTTTTTGCCACGTGACTTACCATGAAGAAAAGACCAGAGGGGATGGGGTGATGAGCCACACAGCTTGCACTTGCTCAGCAGCATCATGTTCAGTTTCTCTTCTAAAGAAGAGGACACCTGTGGATCCCATTGCAATGCTCTTTTCATGTTCAGCACTCTGGATATTCATGTTGCTGTACACAAATAACTCCTTTCTCCATCAGTTCTCTCTTTATGTCCGAGAGAACATACTTCACCACTAGTCAGAGAATATTTGCTGCACCTGTAACTCCCTCTCTGCAACTATTTTACTCCCTCCACCTCTGTTTCCAAGATTTTCCAACTTCCAACACTTCCAGTATCGGTGTTCTCACTTTATTTTTATTTTTTTTCTCTTTTTCCTTCATGTTCCTTGGGTTTGTTCCTCAATGGCTCTCTGATTTCCCAGAGTATCAGCAACATATATCTATGACACCAGCACTTCACCCGCACTCCTCCTACGTACCGCACACACACAGACACTCTTTTTTTCCCTCTATAATTTCAACTTCCTTTAATATGAAATCAGGCTTTCAGGTGAGATTGATTATTTTTGGTTCTGAACTTGAAAAATAAGAGTGAGACCAACATCCTCCAGCACCTTTCTGAGACTAGATTCTTATTTTCTTCCTGACAAATGTCAGAACATGAAGCATTCAAGAAAATAAAAACTGTTATTAATATGTTCTAAATACCCTCTCGTGTTTCTTTTAGCTGAAATAACTACAACTTCATGAACATTTTAGCCATCCCATGACTCATTTTTTCAGCAAATTATGATTTGCAAAAGAAAAAAAAACTTTATTTTTTAATATAATTTTCCTGGCCATCCTCTGGTCACCTATAATCTCTTCTGCTTTACCAGCACCTTCACTTCCTCAACATCTGTTTTCTCTCAAGCTTTCAAACACATCCTCTCTTGCTTTACCTTTCGAAGTAGCTGTTATTGGAGCATCTCATCTGCTGTATCCCTTTATTTCTCCCTCAGTCCATGAAATTCCCCTCCAGGTTTTATTGATCTTTTCCCTTATTGTTCTCCACTTTTCTTCAGGAAATCATCACCATATGCTTGCTCCATTGCCATTCTCTTTCCCCAAGTGGCATCTTCTTTTGGCCGTTGTTCCAACCAATATATTTGGCTAGGTCTGACTCAGTATGGCCTTTCTTATGTTAATCCTAATTGAAAGTACAGCCTGAATCTCCGCATCTGTCTTCTTCCATGCAACACAATATCCTACCCCGTTGCTGTGGCATTCTGGCCAAAATATTTAATCTCTCTCCTAAGTTTAACACAATCAGAGCTGAACTCCTGGACATGAGTTCTGGACCACAAAATAAAATGTATAGATGACAGTGTCCAGGCTTGAAATCTCATTCAGACTCTCATTCAAATAATGGTATTGCCCTCAACATAAAATATATATATATATATATATATATATGACCTGAGATTACTCCTTCTCTATCATTTTGACTGTCATTCCCATGCATTAACTTGCTGCTGTTATTCCTTATGCCATATGAAACTTCACACTTAGCCTTTCATTCTTGATTTCATGGACCCAGATAATTTTACTTCTCTCAGTTTCTTCATACCTCTTTCCTTAATGATGACAGTAAAGACAGAAGAGTGTGGTAGCTATTTTCACACCCTTTGTCCCATCCCATCCATTGCTGGCAGAATGGTCCCACCAGTGATATTGCCTCATTCTAATCCCTGCTTATATTTAATCTCGTTCATGACACTCATTTTCAGTGATTCATTTCATTCATATTTGGAAAGAAACATGGATGGGAGAAGACTGCTTGGACTTTAGTACAAAACACTGAACAGTGGATGGAGGTGGAGAAGTTAATGCTGTTTAAATGGAGGGAAGGTAGGTACTCAATGCAATGTGGCAGCTCCTGGAAACAAACCAGCATAAAGGCTCCTCCCGAGGAGAGCTAATGATGCAGAGACACTCCATCAACAACAATGAGATGTTAACATAAGGCAGCCCAGTTTGATGGGTTTTAATTCAAGGGGCTGTCTTTCTTTCAGTAGTAAAGTCAGGAGCTGAGGGGGGTAGGTTGCTACATGAGTGACAAATAGTTGTGTAATGCTAGCTAAAAGAAAAAAATCTTTGTAGTAGCAACTTGAGGGCAACTAGCCTCTTTAAGAGCCCACACAGAGCAGAACTGGCTAAGCATTTACCAGTTTAGAAACCAAGTACCACTGAAAAAGTTGGTTTGCTAGACAATAGGTTGCATCTTCTACTGAACCCAGCTGAACTAATTAAGAGGAGCACAGTCCAAGAGCACTTTCCTGTTCAGAGTTAATATTCCCATTCTCTTTCATTTCACAGATCTGAGACAGTCTGCCACTCTTCATTATTTTTATTCCTTTTTGTATATTTGCTATCATCTTCAGATCTCTGCTAATTCCTACAATACTGAACTACAAAATAGATTTATTTATTTTTGAAATAAGTGCTCCTAAGCTGATAATGAAAATTTCTGTGCCATATCTTTCTACACAGAAAGAATAAATATCCTATGAAGTGAGCCAGCCCAGACAAAATGAAGAATTCAGGAGGAGTTTGGCAGAAAATTTGACTGGGGTGGGAAGTAGTCAGGATTAGTATTTATGGTTACCTTTGGCTGTGCAAAATATAAACTCATTTCATAGGATCTGTATTCTTTTTCTATGTATAATGCTATGGCAGAGATCTAAGGATGATAGCAAATATACAAAATTTGACACACACCATTTTCTCAACTTTCATAATAATAACAACCCAGTCTTAAACTTGTACTTAACCAGCATAAAGTCCTGGCCACCATGACCTGCAGTCACAGATGTCTCCCTGCATCAAAGCAATCTGACACAGAATCACCACTTATGTGAGAACTATGAAATATCCATGTGAAAAATAAATCTGAACAATCCTAACTGAATGTTCATGAAGCTTCAAAAAGAATACTTAATTTTAAAAAAAAAAAGGTAAAAATTTTAGTGTCAGTATTCTTCTAGCTGCAGCAGACTTAGCTGACGTAACTGCTAGCTTACAGGACTAAAAGCAAAAGCATTGGCAAGAAAAAATAAACAAACCTAGACCATATATTTCACACAGAGAAAGCTTCTGATGCACAAACGTGCAATTTCCACCAGTTTGTATTTTGACAAGATCCCATTAAAACCCATTGGCCACCGTATATCTTTATACATACTCATACACATCACTTTGCACACACATACCTTCAAATTTTTATTCTCAGATTTTGTCTTTGGAATTTTTATTTAAAGCCATCTACATTGTTCACATTGTTCCGAGTAGTTAGACCAGCTTTACACTTTTTTTTTCAGTCAAATAAACGTCAGTCTCCTTTACCAGCTGCGACCATATAATTATTTGATTGTGTTGTCTTGGATCTGTAACAATAAGTTAGCATGTAACAGAACTGAATTTACTGAACAGCTTTAGAGCACTTCAGCTGGCAGATTTCTACTGTACTCATGCCCATAGCAATCTTGGCCCAGTTGCTTCTGTGGCTGTGACTTTTAACTAAGTACTTATATCAAGAAGCTATTTTCACACTGACATTCAAGCCTTGTCCTTACTTCCCTGAACCATCAGTCCCTTGATGGGACTGATTACTATATTATTTTAAAACTTTTTTTAGACGAATAATGATCAGAAATGCAATCACTTGTGTTGTTTCTATATGGCACCACATATCTAAGTCAAAAGCAAATCTTACCAGTAAAGTCCAAGGCAAAGAAGGCATTGGAGAAAGTATAATCTTGCCAGATTCAACTCTACAAAGACTTGGCTTTCTTAGTCTCATCCCTGCAAATCTGAACAGCGTCCCCATGTTTCTTGCAAGCCATCTGTCACTTTTTTCACCTCTTGTATACTTTCTCCTTACATTTAAGCTTAGCCAAAAGCTCCTTGTTCATCCACACAAATCTCTTCATTATTTGCAAAGATGAGGTCCAGTAAAGCATCTTCCCATATTGGATCCTTGATTGCCTGTGTCAGGAAGTCATTATCAATGCAATCCAGAAACCTGCTGTATGGTTTGTGCCCTACTATGTTGCCCTCCTATAGATACTGAAGTGATTCAAGTCTCCAGTGAGAAGAGCATGGCTTGTAAATGTGAGAATCTTTCCAGTTGTCTGAAGGAGGCCTCATCTACCTCTTCCTGATCAGGTGGTCTGTAGCAGACACCCACCACATCATTCACATTGGCATGCCTGGTAATCCTGACCCATAAACTCTGGGCTGGCTCATCATCCATCTCTAAGCAGAGGTCCACTCATCTCTGACCTCATCTGCCACCAGGGCACTGAAACTTTTCTGGAGCAGCAGATCTACAAGAGGGGCAGGAGCTGATCTCCAGTGCCAGTGCTCACCAGCTTCCAGCCTTCCTTGTCCTGAGAGTCTCAATTTCGAGGTCCCATAAGCACAGACACTGCCCGCATCTACTTTGGTAAAGCTAGACATTAGGTTATGGTAGCTGCAGGGTCTTGGAGATGTAGTCCATCTCCTCTTCATCTCTGATGCTGTACTTGTATTTGCTTTAGGAGAGGTCCAATCCAGGGGTTTTTGGTTAAAAAAAAAAAAAAAAACATTCCCTGTTAAGAAGAAATGTTAAGGCAATAGCAATCTTATCCTTCAAAATTATTTATAGTTAATGAAAAATTGGAAAGATGACATCTGAGACAAAAGCAATGTCAAGGAAGTCCTATTTATAGGAGAGGCTGCGTACACCTGGAGCTGCAGTCACATCCTCAGGTCACTAAGGCTCTCATAACTTTCCATAGCTGCATGTATTTTACATAGAAAGCTAACAGTAAAAACAGCACATATGTGAGTTGTCAAAAGCTAAGGACAATTCTTTAAATATAGGAAGTACAAGCATAATCTGTAAAATCCCCAATGTGTCTGTTATAATGAAGAAAATATTTTTGTAGCAGATATCAACTGATAAGTGATCCGGTAACCAAATGATGCCTTACTAAAATTACTCTCATGAAGTGATTGGTAAAAATAATAGGAAAAATGTAATTAAAATTGACAGTGGGCTGCCCCTGTGTGATGGAGAGAACCAAAAAAACTTGGAATATGACCCAAGTATAGACCTACTTGGCCACTGATATGTAGTCTATAAAGCATTTGGAGCTTCATGGTCTACTAAATGCTTATGTTTACATGCTAATGACCTAATATACTTACAAATAAAATAACAGTGGCTTTATGTTATACAGATTAGATTTTCTGTACTTTATAAGTGTAGTTTACATGGATAAATGAAATGTTTGATCTCCCACCAGCAACTAAGAAAAAATGTAAAGTAACGTTGAATTTTGAATGGTTGTAGCCAGATAAACAAATAACTCACCAACTAGAATATTAAATGAAGAATATCTCTTAGTCAATAAAATTTGTTATTGACTGTGGTTAAGTGAATACCAGGGAAATTCCAAGATCCAGGAGGAAGTTACACTCACAAAATGAAAACTTGTAGGAGAAGACCCCCCAGTAACAATACAGCAGAAGTCTGACATCCATTTTAAGTAAAACCACAAGGAGAAAAGTATGGAAGGTAGCCAGTGTAAAACATGATTTTATGGGATGGTAGGTTTCATTATATATAAGTACAACAGTTGCTTTATGTAAGATGATTTTTGGTACCAAAAACTGAGTTTTCCTTCAAGCTATCTAATTTATTTCAACATGACATTTTAATTACATTAAAAATAGCTTAGTCTGTAAAATGGCCAAAAAGCTAGTAATACAACATTAAAAATATTTGCTAATGGGAAATCATCATCTAGAGAAAATATTTATTTTAATGTGCTACAGGAATTTATTCTTAACAGAGCTAAAATTATAAGGAGAAATTATAAAATAACCAATGATAAAATTTGCAATGGGAATATTACTTGGACAACTCACACATACAGATCTGGTTTGCTTGCTGTAATGAAAGTAAAGTAGACATTCAAAGAAGGAATTTCTGGTAGGATGCAGCTCCTTAATGGAACAGAGCAAGGTATAGTGGTTAGAAGGTAAAATAGCACAACTCAGATTACAAGTAGGGAGCAAATTTTTAACAGTGACAAATTTCATCACTTAAAGTCCACAAATCACAACAGTATTTCTTTCTCAGAAACATGATATAGTTCAAGCAGTTGTTACAAGCTTATTTACAGATTACTCTTTGAGGATCTGTGGTACACAAGGTGCCAGACTACACTGTCACTAACAGATTTTTAGGACTACAGAACATCTAATGCTAGGGATTAATGCAGCTAAACATGTAGAATGAAAATATTTCCTTGTAACTGTGATTTCTCAAACATTTATTTTTTGTGTATTATATATTCATGTGTATCATAGAAAGGCCTTATGATACTGCTGTGAGCTCCTGGAGGAAAGGATAGCTGAGTTTTCTTGGGTTTTGAGCGGATGACAGGACATGTAACAGAGCTGTTGACAGTCACTGGATCATATAAATGGATCTTCCCAAAAGATTCCAACAATGTCTTTCTCTCATCCTAAATTGAAAGAAAACAATGTTACTACATGCCAGAATACATTTTTAGATCAAGTTAATACAGTACATCTCACCTCTGTGCACTGAATAACAGGAGAGACCACATGATTAATGTTTTCTATACCTAAATATTTTCATGATCACAGGCAAGCAGCAACTCTTTACTGGCACCAGTGTATAATGATGTTTGCACAAAAGACCAGACTCAAAGTTGAGTGGTTCGCAGTGGTAGACAAGGTCTCAGATCAATATCTGATATCTGTGGAACATATGGAACATATGCTGCCTTATTAGAAATTCAACTAATTCTTATTCAGACATGGACATCATATATCTGGGAATTAAAATAAAAAATATCAAATACTTCTATGTAGCATATAAGATATAATCCATCAAACTAGAAAAAAAATCCCCTGGATGCCACAAACCTGGTTCAGTATTTGAGGACCAATAATTCACTGGGAAGCTCCAATGAGGGCTGCAGAAGCAGAGGTCTCCTCTGCACAGGCCTAGAAGCATGTCACTAAATTACAGTCTGTCTCCAAGGTGGCTCTCTAAATCATCCATGTGTCCCATCATCTAAATCATCATACATCCCATCAGGCCTGTATCTCAGATAAGTAAAAAAGACTAATTCCTGGTTGACCTGTCCTGGTCAACATTTTTTTTCTGGAAATGACCCACATCCAAACAGGCTTTTATGAAACTACTTCTGACTGTCACTAGAATTGACTTATTTCTAGACACATGGAAAGCAATTCTGTTTTTTCCACATATTTAGACTCTTTTTTTTTTTTTTAATTTTTAAAATGTTTTCACAAATAATGTGTCAATGTAGAAATAAAATACCATTATATATTCCTGATGAGAGTTGATGTTAAAACACATTTTTTAAACATTTAAATTGGTTTTGCTGTTTTTCCTGAGACTTGATTCTGAGAAACAGCAATTTTAATCTTTAAAAAAAAAAAAAAAAAAAAAAAAAAAAAAAAAAAACTACTGATATCAACCATGGGGACGATGCCTCTGTAACAACCTGTGGCTTGTCTGCAGACCGTAATTAGTTAGAGAGATCATGATATAGAGCCTCTCCAAAGAGGATAAGAGTGGTAGTTCTCTATGGAGAAATAGAGCAACCTTTTGTACCTGGTAATTTAAGGAGTAGCAACAGGCTAATATGCAGACAACGCCGGGTGTAGCATGTGGTGTGGTTCTCAGCAGAACAGCAGGCCCCTAATGAGGTCTAGTAGTGGATAGCAGCTGGTAAACTCGGTGCTCAAGCAGGAGGCTCAGAGAGCCTTTATTTGCTAACAAAAGGCTGCAAATTGCTCAAAGGCCTGAGTAGGCAATGAGAACATGTTCATATGGTCAGCTAATATATAAATTTTCAAAACAAATATTACAATATATTACAATATATTACATTTTCTTTGCAGCGGGAGGCAGTGAATTTTCTGAGTTCTGGAAGGTTCAGAACTAAGTCAGATACAGGCTTAATGCTAGGTTTTGTCACCCAGAAAGTAGAGCAGTCCTCCTCTCTCCATTGCAGCAACTGGACTACATATACATACCTGATGTATTTGCATTTATTTTTCAGCATACAATAATTTCAGTAGACCACTGCACAGGGTTAGTAGATGAATAAATAATTTACCGTATTCCCCTGACAAATGAGTTTGAGAATTTCTGAAGTACAATGGATGGGAAAAGATGAACTATAAATCAATCAAAGGGTTTTGACAAAAGATATCATAACCCATAAGTTCAAAGATCAAGTGTCTGAACAAGATCAGAAGCTGGGATTTACTCAGATTTTGTTATGCATCTGGCCACAGCAATTGTTTTCTTTATAGAATTAGTTTAATTCCACTGGTACACAATTTGTTCATAATTATATGTTATAAGCATGTTTCAAAAGTAGTACGTTGCTAGTAACAGATTAGTCGTTATTGACAATACATGACTCACTGGATCTCAGCCCCCAACTAGAACATGAAGACGACTTTGTTATCATTATACTAACATAATTTTCATTGTTTCCTGAAAACTATGTAAATAGGAGACAGAATCAGCTTGTGATAAAAAAAAAAAAAAAAAAAAAAAAAAAAAAAAAAAAAAATGAACTTCACTCCCAAACATTGTAACAGAAAACTAAAAAACGTTTTAGGTTAGTAGCCTGAAAATAATTTCCAGTGAAGTTCTGGTGATAGCAGAAACCCTGAAGACAAAATACACTTGAAGAAATCCATTCTTTAATTCCCCATCTGATATGAACAGGGTTGAGGTTCTGTGTTAGAACCCTAAGTTTGCAAAACAAATGTCTTCAATACCATTTTAAATTATTAAGGATCAAAATCATTAAGCAAAATACATGGCTAGCTTTTCATCAAAACTTGAGCTCAATCTTTTTGCCATGCTGTGAAACTGAAAACAACTTAAAACATAGCCTCAAAGATTCTCTTGCCTAATTCTCATTAGTTAAAATATGAAAATCACCATACTTTGAGAAAGAGATTAAATGATTGCCAAGTAACATATCAAATTACACCAAGCTGGTACAATCCATTTCTCCATTAAATCACAGACTTACAGGGTTCCCCCAAGCTTCAAAAGAAGCAAAGGCAGTGTTGTCCATTCTGTACTGTCAAGTGGATCATGTGTGATGTGTTGGAAAGAGGGGGATGGATCGAGTTCCCCAGGAGCTCCCCCAGAGATAAGACAGGATGTGGTTTGACTGTCCCTCAATCATTTTTGTCAGGTACATTTTAGGAATTAAAAGAATCAGTAGACACAAACCAGAAGTAGTTATTTCTATATAACAAATATGGTAGTTGGCTTGGTTTCTTTTAAATAGAATCTGCTAGGCAGGACTGCAACATAATAGAGTATTTTACAATCTCAATGGTAAGAAAAGGAACCCCAAAGCAAAACATAATTTAATTAACTCTTTTGCAGGAAATTATGATTATCAGAACTCATTGAAGTTAGACCAGTGTGTAATCATCTACAGCTTTCAGAAAATAGGTGCTACTTTAACTTTGATGAACTTGACTCAATAGCACACCGTCTGAATAGGTTCTCATTTGTGAGTATTCATTACCAATTCAAAGAGCTTTTGGTGTGAAGTAAATTCTCAGGGCTGTAGATCCAGACCTCTGCTAGACTTCTAATAATGTTATCACAAAGGCAAGGTGTTTGTCATGGTTTCCTTCTTATATCTATATTTTAAAGTGGAGACTGGAAAGATTTTATGCTGTCTTTAGCAACAGTGGTGCCAAGCAATTGATAAATGTGAAAAGCAAATATTCAAGAATATCTAGATATGGGAAAAAAAAAAAAGTGTATTTTTGGCTGAGTGGATTTCTAAACCTAAGAGTAGATTTCTAAAAATTGAAAGAGATGATTATATTGCCAGGTTACATCAACCTCTATTCACAAATTTGGATAGCCCAAAAGCTGACCCATAAAAGCCTTTCAGTAGAATCTTGCAAGGGTGCATGTAAATATGCATACATGTTCCAGTACCACAGAAATGAATATACTAGGATTTGGCTGCAGATTACTTTGAGGCCAAAATTAAGTCCTCAAAGAGTGCATTATGTAGATTAGTTCCTAGAAATAAAATATCTCAATCTATTGTTTTGGTAAAACACTTATTAGCAACTATTGATTGAATTATTTCAGATTAAAAAAAAAAAAAAAAAAAAAAAAAAAGTAATATAGATCTTTATTCTATGTACAAAATACATAGTTAATTTAGTTTCTGAGACAATGGAGGCAGAAATTGACCCAGAAATCTGTGTGGAAAAGATGAGAAGCTAAAACAGTTACTTTTTAAATTCATGTATATTTGTGAATGTTCTGTCATTAGGAATATAAATATCTGCAACTTACTTTATAATTCCAATGTATAAGAAAAATATGTAATTATCATACCTGTTACTTATATTAAAATACAGTAATTAATCTTGTATGGTAGATTATTGCATAGGTACAAAAAGGCTCTGTTTATGAACTATGATACTGTAACTGTCCTATGGATAAGAGTAACTCTCAAAATGAACTATGAGCTTAATTTTCATGATGTTGTAAGTGAAAAAAATTTCAACCACCCCACCCTCAAAAGCTACCAAATGGCTACAGAAAACTTTCAAATTCTGTAGAAAAATAAACAAACAGAAAGTACAAGACAATTTTAGTCTTTTAACAATATATTTATCAACTTTGTTGTTTCTGGTGAGTAGTCTGTCTCTTTCTAATCAACATTTTGCAGCACTGCATGGTGACTGGGATATAATGCAAAGACAATGGCTCCCTGGAGAAAAGTCTGAGATGGGGCCAATTGCCAGAGAGAGAGCCCATGCCTGAATAACGGGGGTGAAATGCTGGCCCTATTGACATTAATGGCATACTCCCAATTATTTTATTATGACACAATTTCAGCCCTGGGGAGGCAGAACAATGACTGTCATTGCAGAGAAAGATACACTTTAATGCTTGTTTTATTCCCTATGTTTTTTTAAAGAAAAAATGTTATTTAATCCTTGTGAGGTCTCCTCAGCACTGCTGCTTTTTGCTACATTCTTAGGCATTTGTAAATAGAAAAAGTATTGTACACTTCCTGCAGTTAATTTCCCTTCCCAAAACCTTTCCCCGAAAGTCTGTTGAGTCCAGAAGGGCTGCAGCAGGCAACTGATGATCTCATATGATTTGTTTTTTGGTGGTTGTTTTCTTTTTTTTTTTTCATGTTTTTGTTGTTGTTGTTGCCTTTGTTTTTTTCCTTTTCAATCGATAAACCAGTTTCAGATCATCTGATGTCAACTGTGAGCAGCTTTTTTGTTTGGTTGGTTGGCTTTGCTGGAGGCTAGTCCTAAGGACCTGGCTGTATAAAAGCATCTCACACTCAGAAGGAGCCTCTCAGCCCTGTTGTGGCACCGGCATCTGCTTTGTGTGCGGGGATGTGCAGAGAAGCTTAAGTAAGTGTGGGAAAACAGCAACTGCAGATCAGGATTTGCCATAAGGCAAGACCTAACACATAGCTCTTTCTGGTTCACCACAAACAGATGGAAAAACACATAATAGGCTCCAGCTAAAAGTCTTCTGTTCTATTCTGTTTCCTATGAATATACTGCTGAGAAATTAGCAAAGTT